>NC_053389.1:616839219-617504496 GCF_905171765.1 Bufo bufo | reverse complement strand
TTTATACCATGTCCCATTTGAAGCCCCCTGTTGCACCCCTAGAATAGAAATTTCAAAAAAGTGACTCCATCTAAGAAAGTACACCCCTCAAGGTATTCAAAACTGGGTTTACAAACTTTGTTAACCCTTTAGGTGTTCCACAAGAGTTAATGGCAGATGGAGAAACAATTTTGAAATTTATATTTTTTGGAAAATTTTCCAATATAATCAATTTTTTCCAGGAGTAAAACAAGGGTTAACTGCCAAACAACACTCAAAATGGGTTGCCCTGATTCTGTAGTTTGCAAAAACACCCCATATGTGGTCGTAAACTACTGTTTGGCCGAACGGTAGCACATAGAAGGAGGGGAACACCATATGGGTTTTGGAAGGCAGATTTGGCAGGACTGGTTTTGTTTATACCATGTCCCATTTGAAGCCCCCTGTTGCACCCCTAGAATAGAAATTTCAAAAAAGTGACTCCATCTAAGAAAGTACACCCCTCAAGGTATTCAAAACTGGGTTTACAAACTTTGTTAACCCTTTAGGTGTTCCACAAGAGTTAATGGCAGATGGAGAAACAATTTTGAAATGTATATTTTTTGGAAAATTTTCCAATATAATCAATTTTTTCCAGGAGTAAAACAAGGGTTAACTGCCAAACAACACTCAAAATGGGTTGCCCTGATTCTGTAGTTTTCATAAACACCCCATATGTGGTTGTAAACTACTGTTTGGCCGAACGGTAGCACATAGAAGGAGGGGAACACCATATGGGTTTTGGAAGGCAGATTTGGCAGGACTGGTTTTGTTTATACCATGTCCCATTTGAAGCCCCCTGTTGCACCCCTAGAATAGAAATTTCAAAAAAGTGACTCCATCTAAGAAAGTACACCCCTCAAGGTATTCAAAACTGGGTTTACAAACTTTGTTAACCCTTTAGGTGTTCCACAAGAGTTAATGGCAGATGGAGAAACAATTTTGAAATTTCTATTTTTTGGAAAATTTTCCAATATAATCAATTTTTTCCAGGAGTAAAACAAGGGTTAACTGCCAAACAACACTCAAAATGGGTTGCCCTGATTCTGTAGTTTGCAAAAACACCCCATATGTGGTCGTAAACTACTATTTGGCTAAACGGCAGGACATAGAAGAAGGGGAACGTCATTTTTGGAAGGCAGATTTTGCTGGACTGGTTTATTGACACCATGTACCCTTTCAAGCCCCCTGATGCACCCCTAGAGTAGAAACTCCATAAAAGTGACCCCATCTAGGAAACTACGGGATAAGGTGGTTGTTGTTTTGGGACTATTTTTGGGGTAAATTTGATTTTTGGTTGCTCTATATTAGTCTTTTTTGAGGCAATGTAACAAAAAAATGTAATTCTAAAATTGTTTCTACATTCACTATTTGGTTTTGTGGAACACCTAAAGGGTTAACATAGTTTGTAAAGTAACTTTTGAATACCTTGAGGGGTGTAGTTTCTTAGATGGGGTCACTTTTTTGGAGTTTCTAGTCTAGGCTACATCAGGGGGGGCTTCTAATGGGACATGGTGTCAAAAAAAAAACTGTCCATCAAAATCTGCCTTCCAGAAACCATATGGAGTTCCCTTCGTTCTATGCCCTGCCGTGCGGCTATATAACCATTTACGACCACATATGGGGTGTTTCTGCAAACTACAGAATCGGGGCAATAAATATTTAGTTTTGTTTGGCTGTTAACCCTTGCTTTATTACCGGCAAAATGGATTCAAATTGAAATTTTGCCCAAAAATTGGTGTTTTGGCACAGTTTTTATTTTATATTTTTAACACCGTTCATCCGAGGCGTTTGGTCAAAAGTTATTTTTATAGCGACGACTTTTACGCACGCGACGATGCCCAATATGTATGGCTCTCAGACTTTGGAGACACTAAGCAGGCATCCTAAAACTGCGGCCCTCCAGATATTGTAAAACTACAATTCCCACCATGCCCTGCTGATGGCTGTAGGTTGTCTGGGCATGCTGGGAGTTATAGTTTTACAACATCTGGAGGGCCGCAGTTTGAGGATGCCTGCTCTAAAACTAATATTTTTTGGGGAAAGAAAAATTGTTTCCGTGTCTCCAAAGTCTGAGAGCCATAGTGTTTTATGTTCTCTAGTGGACTGTTGAGGATTATAAAAATTTAGTACTCCATGGAAGTGTGATACTCCCTGAAGCAATTGATAATGCAGAGGCCCGGATGATCGGGGCAAGTGTCACATTGAGTAGTGGTGTCCTTCCGTATCCCCCTCTTGTGACACACTCTGCACTTTTTTTGGGTTCGTCCCTTCTTTCCAGTATGGGGGACCACACCTGGAAAGTGTTGGCCAGGGACGATCCGGGCGCCTCCAATTCCCGAGGTACTCCGGCCTGCTCTTTCCCGGTCCGAAAAGATCAGGTCTTTGAGGACTGCCTCATAGAACTGGAGGAATGTCCCTGTGCTGCCAGCGCTTCGGGATAGTACAAAAGAGTTGTACATGGCAACCTGTACCAAGTAGACCGCAACTTTTTTGTACCATGCCCGGGTTTTGCGCATGGCGTTATATGGCGTGAGGACTTGATCAGAGAGATCAACTCCTCCCATATACCGATTGTAGTCGACGATACAATCGGGCTTGAGGACCGTTGCCGCGGTACCTCGCACAGGGACAGGGGTGGTGCCGTTACCGTGGATTGTGGACAGCATAAGGACATCCCTCTTGTCCTTATACCTGACCAGCAACAGGTTTCCACTGGTAAGGGCACGGGTCTCACCCCTGGGGATAGGTACCTGGAGGGGGTAGGCAGGGAGGCCGCGTTGATTTTTCCGCACGGTCCCACAAGCGAACTTGGATCTGGCGGCAAGGGACCTGAACAAGGGAATGCTGGTATAAAAGTTATCCACGTACAAGTGGTAACCATTATCCAGCAGTGGGTACATAAGGTCCCACACGAGTTTCCCGCTAACACCCAGAGTGGGGGGATATTCTGGGGGTTCAATACGGGAATCTCGCCCCTCGTACACACGAAATTTGTAAGTGTACCCTGAGGCACTCTCACAAATTTTGTATAGCTTCACGCCATACCTCGCCCGCTTTGTGGGAATGTATTGGCGGAAACTGAGTCTCCCCTTGAACGCAACGAGAGACTCATCAACCGCGACCTCCCTTCCAGGTACGTAGGCCTGCTGAAATGTGGCCCCAAAGTGATCGATGACCGGCCGTATCTTATACAGCCGGTCATAGGCAGGATCACTTCGGGGGGGACATGCTGCATTATCGGAATAATGCAGACATTTCCGGATGGCCTCAAACCGGTGACGTATCATGACCATACTGTACAGTGGGGTCTGGTATAGGACGTCCCCACTCCAGTATTGCCTGACACTGGGTTTTTGGACTAGACCCATATGCAGCACGAGGCCCCAAAATGTCCTCATTTCGGCTGCACTGACCGGCGTCCAGCCACCGGGTCTAGCCAAAACTGAGCCTGGGTTTTGAGCGACGAACTGTTGGGCGTACAGATTCGTCTGCTCCACCATCAAATTCACCAGTGAGTTACTGAAAAAAAAACTAAAATAGTCTATTTCAGTAAACCCCACTGTGGGAATCTGGATTCCAGGATTGCCAGCAAAATCCGGAATCTCAGGCTCAAAGTCCACTGGGGGACACCAGCTAAGTTCATCGGCAAGTGGCAGGAGGGGTCTGGGTTAGGGTTAGATGGAAGTTTGGAAGTTTGGAATAAAAGTACTTTTTTTTTTTTTTTTCTAACTTACTTTTCCCTTCTTTCCCTGCCTAACGGTGCCTCTCCCTCACTGACCCTAACCTACCTGGGTGGCGATGGGTGCAGGAGGGTGATGGATTCCGATTAGGGGGACACAGGAGCTGGTGCTGGATGATGCTGCACGGTCAGGGTGCTGGACAGGAAGAGGAGGGGAGAGAGGAGCGCAGGAAGTTTGAATCTCGCGCCTCTCTCCCCTGCACCAATCAGCACCCTGGACAGCGGCATTCAGCACCAGGGCCAGCACCGCCTCTCCAAATCCTCGGACTGCGATAGGTGGTGTATAATTACGCCACCGATCGCAGTCTTTTTCCGGTTCATCGGGTCACAGGACACCCGAATGGACCGGAAACGCAGAAAACCGCAGGTCTGAATTGACCTGCGGTTTTCTGCGATCGCCGATACGGGGGGGTCAAATGACCCCCCCCCTGCATTGTTACGGGATGCCGGCTGAATGATTTCAGCCGAAATCCCGTTCCGATTAACCCCTGCGGCGCCGGAGTTCCGATTTTAAGTCAGGACGTACCGGTACGTCCTCGGTCCTTAAGGACTCGGGAAATAGGGCGTACCGGTACGTCCTAGGTCCTTAAGGACTCGGGAAATAGGGCGTACCGGTACGTCCTAGGTCCTTAAGGGGTTAAATGAATTCATTATATGACAAAAACTGAAACCATAGGTTTAGCCCTTCAAAGATCTGGTCTATGACAGGAAAATTGGCAACTCCCTAATATGTTACTCTCATAACAGCCTTTAACTCCAGGAGCATTGTGGCATGGATATTCAGATTTCCCTATTTGCCCTGCAGGCCCTTCTACATATTATCTTGATGTTACTATGACTGAAGGAATATACTGATTATAGAAAGGAATTGCTCTTTTTGTCATCCTCTAATATTTCACTGAAAGTGGCTTAAAACGGGATCTTCATTTTTAAACTGGCTAGATGCCTTCAACCCCTACTTTGGATGAAATGTGTGCCCATCTTTTGAACCTCTGCTGTGCCATCTAGTACATTCCTTTTCTATGAGAGAGAAGAAAGGTTGTCCTATGTGGACATTTATGGAATATCCACGGGTCCATTAGGTGGGGGTCCAACCTCTGGGACCAGCTCCTATCTCAAGAAAAGGATCCCATCGTGCCATGCAGTGAATGGAGATATGGTTGTGCATGTGCAGTTCTCTCCATTTACTTCTATGAGACTTTAGAAAAAAGTGGAGTAAGCGTGCCCAGTTGGGAATACTCCTTTAAGGTTCCTTTACACAATCAATAATTGTGATCGTTGCTTATGATTGTCTCAATGTGGAAATACATGACCACTTTAGATGGTGGAAATCACAATTGAAGATCTTCAGGCATGCTAAAAATTTGGATGATAAGATCTGCAAATCATTATATGCAAATGCAATCACCTGAAGGTCAAACAATTAACCCATTCATCTAGACTTTGGTACGCCACTATTTCAATTTCATTGTATTATCAAGGAATCACCACATGTAAAGATATTTTTCCATAACTGGTGGCGGATAGCTGTGTGAGCAAAAAGTTGCCAATCATATGCATTATCAAAGTGCGTTAAGGCAGCTTTAGATACTAATATGTTGATGTAAATACAATTTACGTAATAAGGTGCCCATTGATTGCTGAAAACCCCCCACATGACATCTTTAGAAGTTCTCTCCAGATAGACTTGGGGGATCTACTAGACACGGATTGATTACCCCTTTTCCTACTACTTTCGGTATCATCCCACAAGATATTATGGTTCAGTCTTGACTGGTATACAGCTATGTGTGGATGATTTACTTTGCGCAGTCGGACACAAGGTGTCAGGGGCTTTCAGTCTAATTTCAGTAATCAAGTATTTGCCTTTCTGGACAAGGTCACATAATTACCCAATATTAGATAATGATTTATGCTATAGGGACATGTAGGAATAAAAAAATGTGCAAAAAAATAATGACCGATTTGGACAATTATTTTGTAAAAATGAAATGGATGCTATGGCCAACATCTTCTTCACATTTTATTTATCCTAGTCTTTAAAAAATTGCTATATTGCAATGCAATATAAGGTGCTGTGCCATAGGTACTCAGCATGCTGCCATATGGTGTCATGTAGTGCTACCTCTGTAATATTACATGTGATGGAACATGGCACATACCAAATGAACAGGTATATAAAGCTACAGTATGGCCTTATAGATTATTAACACTCCATACAAATCTATATAACCACAATGTGCATGAAGTGTAAGTGTGATATATGTCTGTACTCAAAGGGGTTTTGCAGGACTTTAATAAAAATGACCTTTCCTTATGGTATGGCTGCACTGTCAGTATTTCTGATGCAGTTTTGGAAGCAAAAAAACAGAAGTGAATTAAAGAAAAAATAAGGCGTTTAATCTGTTCTTATACTTTCTCTCCTTTTATGATCCACTTCTGATTTTGGCTTCCAAAATTGCATCAAAAATTTTGACTGTGTAGCCTTACCCCTATCCTGTGTTTCTAAGGAGTCAACCTCTTTAAATCTTGACATACAGGTTCCTTCTGTGCCATACTCTATCATATCGCCACCCAAATTTGTTGTTGTGCTTAGGTTCTTGCCAATATATATTACTGTAACCAACGTTTTAGTATACAAAGATTATTTGGGTCATAGCCCGGGGCTGTAAAGGGAGCCAGACCTTCCTTGCTCACTTTCCATAACCTAGAGGTAATGGGCTTGCTGTATATTCCAGCTCACGGCTATTCATGATTATTGCAAACTACGTGAAGAGTCTTACTATATATGTTAATACAGCTGGGGTGAAGGATGGCTGAATCCTATGAAAATGTGTACAATGGTCACTTTTTCAGCTTTTTTTTTTGTCCAAAAATAAAACTTTTTAGACAAGAGGCCAGAAATCTGCACCTGTGTTTTCTCCAGAAGGACTGAGGGATTTCTTCCATGATGTCTGTCCAAATATGCACGTAGCACAAAATTTACTGCATTTCACACAAACTACTACAGTTTAAAACTACCTATTTTCAAATTTTTTATTATCTTGCTGTTTTCTAATTTGGTAGTAATTTGGGCTTCTTTTTATCTAGGTTTTTTATTTATGTAGTACTGCTGTAAAACATATGCCCTAACAACTTGTGTATGTACTGTATTTCCATGTACATATAAAAATGCTTCGCATCTGGGAAGCAGGATAGCTGTAAAGTCGAAGATACTGTATATATTTGCAAATAGAGTTAAAACACTGAGTTACTAAAAAGAGGTTCAACATACAGCAAGTTATTGAAAGTAGAGTATTTGTTGAGTTTCTATGTACATTTATACTGTGAAAGGTAAAATGTTGCTGAGTTTCCGTTAAGAGAGTTTTACTAATCCAGAAACTATGATGGTAAAAGATAAAGGGGTATTCCCATGTTCAGCATTTATATCCATAGAAATACCTTTTTAATGTATTGTGAGTTACATGTGCCTGTGCCAGTGTGAGGCCTACAAAAAGAGGTTCTCCATCCCTCTGAGGACAAGTGTCAGACCTCTGAGAGAGGGAAGCAAAGAATCTATAGACTGTCTAGGATCACATTGGACTGTGTGTGTTAGCAAAGGTAATGTTCATTTATGGCCATGGACTTTGCTGCTTGTAGAGAGGGTATATTGCTTCGGCACCCACCACAATGATATAATATTATAATAATATAATTACCCATCCATTTTAGGATCTACTCCCCACTGTGGGAACTACAGTTTTGATTGTGAGAGTTTTGCATGCCTGTGGTTGATTTTGGAAAGATTTCAGTGTTTTTAGAGACAGACTCAGGGACTACTACTGCCATAATTTTCGCTGCCTATACACAGCCATTGAGAAAAGCAAGCTCTTTGAAGTACTTCAGAATTGTGCCTGATATAAGTAAAAAATAAGCCCTTTGTTATCACTAAACTAGGAACGATCATTGACTCCACCAGCCGTCTGCCGTCCCCCTCCATCTAACCTCATGGCTTGCAATCTGCCAATCATCCACCATAAAGGACACCCCAATTGCCACCAGGCAGGAACCCCTATGCCAAAATGTGCCTTGAGGGAAGAAAGGCTGCACCATGGTGAGGACTACCACTCCTCCCATCCTCGTCTGCCTTCTGGGTCGCTGCACAAAAGTCTATTGCAAGGACAGAAAAAGCCATCACTCAGAGCACAGCCATCTGGTTATCCTGTCAGTTGGTCGTCCACCAATCTAATATCTACCACCTAGTCAGTAAATAGGCGATAAATGCTTCTGGCTGGAATATCCCTTAAAACATACATTTAATTCTCCAGATATTCCATCCCAAGTTGTAAAACTTTCTGCTGCAAATGCCCTATTTTTAGAGGCCAACTGCTTGAAAAAAAATATTCAAAGATGATTGATCTCCACTTCACCAGCACCACCTTTAACCTTTAGAGAAAACTGAGCTAGTAATCTCAGCTAGTGGTGATTATATTTATAAAAAAAAAACAGAACTCTCTATCTTTTGGACATACGGTAGTAATGCTGGACTGTTTCTGATGAATGTGCATTTTCGCAGTTAACACAAGAGGAAAAGGTTGAGCTTAGGTGAAGTTCAAAGACCACAGATGTCAGATATGTGTAACTTCTTCCCAAGTTAGGAACACAGTGTTTCTTGCTCTTAGGCCCCTTTCACACGAGCGAGTATTCCGCGCGGGTGCAATGCGTGATGTGAACGCATTGCGCCCGCACGGAATCCGGACCCATTCATATCAATGAACGCTTTGCGTGAAAATCGCAGCATGTTCTATATTCTGCGATTTTCACGCAACGCTGGCCCCATAGAAGTGAATGGACCTGCGTGAAAATCGCATCGCATCCGCTAGCAAATGCGGACGCGTTTTTGACGGATGTTTGCTAAGAGATGTTGTTTGTATACTGTTTTTTTATAACGTGCATGCAAAACGCATCAAAACGTATTGCACCCGCGCGAAAAAAACTGAACAACTGAACGCGATCGCAGGCAAAACTGAACGACTTTGCCTGCAAAATCGTGCATTTTTCACTGAATGCATTCGCAACTCATCCGGACCTAATCCGGACACGGTCGTCTGCAAGGGGCTAACTCTTCCACCCTACATTACAAAGCACTTGACAATTGGTGAAGCTATTAATTGTGCATTGTGGAAGCCCCTTCCAAATTTTTCGTTGGTTTTAAGGGGTTATAAGGCTAGCAGTTTTTATTTTGTATCCTTGTCTCATTCATGGTCCACCATACCACCTGTGTAAGATGGACAGCTACAGAGGGACCCAAGAGACCCTATAGGGACTGCACAATTAGAAAACTACAGTCCCTATTGCTGTCGAATAGAATGCATGCTAGGAACTGAACTAACGATTCCTATGATTCACATGGCTCACTGGCACACACTTTGCGACATTCCTATGAGATGTTGGAGATTAAGGGGGACATATTGTTTTCTTGCACAGACTCCATTCACTGACAGTGGTATCCTGTATATGTTATATGATATACCCTTATCTACAGGTTAATAGTTGTTACCTCTTATATATTTCTTCATATCAATTGAAACGTCTTGAAATATGACAAAATGTAGTCATCTAGATGTAATTAAGTGTTATCACAGCTGTAAATCAGCCAAGGTAAAGCTAGACCCAGAGTTTGTGTAGGGTTAACATGATCACTCTCTTTAATGGTACTAATTTACTGGAAGAGACTTTGACCGGAAACTACTTTAAGCACGTATGTCTGTGGAACCCCTTCTCTGCATCAATCAGGACTGAAGAACACGATGAATCGCTCTTCATTGAATCCCATATACATTATAGTGATGTTTGACTATATATCTAGCACAGGTTAAATGAATTGTTCCCATTAGTGGAACGCACTGGCTGAAGGAGATTCTGCGCGCCTGAAAGTCACATGGAGGGAGGGGGACAGAGCTCATGTGGAGGGTGACAGGCCTGCTAGCGGTCATATTTTACTGTCATACTTAAAATGCTATAAAGTGATGGCTTACAGGAAAGCCTCTCAGTTTATAATGATTGCAAGACCTTTGCCAGAGAGAGTGGAAGTGGCCCATATTCACTAAGTAGTGTTTTTTTTTTTTTTTGTATAAAGGATAACTGGTAAAAATGAATCACCACAGGTTATACTTATGGAGCATTGTATTACACGATCAATACATGTGTGAGATCAGTTAAAAACGAATTTGCTATCTTTATAGTTGGAAACAGTAGAAATGTTAAATACAGTAGGTTCTCCAGGACTCTGATATTGATGACCTCTGGTCATTTACCCCATCTGATTACATATAATTCTTTTTTTTTACTATTGTGTATTGTGTAGATAATATAAAATCATTAGGTATAACAAAAAAATGTTGATGGACGTGTCAAAGCAGCCAATCATATTCAGCTCCCACTGTATACGTGTAATGCAAGAAATAAAAGCTGAACTTTTCATAAAATTCTGTAATTTTCAATTTTCACTGAATTCTGGTGCAAAAGGAGACACATAAAACAGGAAAACCCCAAAATGCACAATTACCTGACCTCACTTGGCTACAGCAATCACAGTTATTGTACTTGATGATTCACTGTCATTACATTTTTTTAACCTAGATCAATAGTACAAGTGAAGATAAGCAACATTGCAATATATATATATATTTTAAATGTCTTTCTCTATGTATGAGCCACTTCTTCTCCTCCCTGATCATTCATTCTCAATGAACTGCTAAATCTTTCTTGATAGATGAACTGGATTATCAGCTCACGTAGGGTACGGCCACACGGTCAGGTTTCCTGATGCAGTTTTGGAAGCCAAAATCAGGAGTTCATCATAAAAGGAGAAAACGTTTAACCACCTCAGCCCCCAGTGCTTAAACACCCTGAAAGACCAGGCCACTTTTTACACTTCTGACCTACACTACTTTCACCGTTTATTGCTCGGTCATGCAACTTACCACCCAAATGAATTTTACCTCCTTTTCTTCTCACTAATAGAGCTTTCATTTGGTGGTATTTCATTGCTGCTGACATTTTTACTTTTTTTGTTATTAATCGAAATTTAACGATTTTTTTGCAAAAAAATGACATTTTTCACTTTCAGTTGTAAAATTTTGCAAAAAAAACGACATCCATATATAAATTTTGCTCTAAATTTATTGTTCTACATGTCTTTGATTAAAAAAAAATGTTTGGGTAAAAAAAAAATGGTTTGGGTAAAAGTTATAGCGTTTACAAACTATGGTACAAAAATGTGAATTTCCGCTTTTTGAAGCAGATCTGACTTTCTGAGCACCTGTCATGTTTCCTGAGGTTCTACAATGCCCAGACAGTACAAACACCCCACAAATGACCCCATTTCGGAAAGTACACACCCTAAGGTATTCGCTGATGGGCATAGTGAGTTCATGGAACTTTTTATTTTTTGTCACAAGTTAGTGGAAAATGATGATTTTTTATTTTTTTTTCCTTTTCTTACAAAGTCTCATATTCCACTAACTTGTGACAAAAAATAAAAACTTCTATGAACTCACTATGCCCATCACGAAATACCTTGGGGTCTCTTCTTTCCAAAATGGGGTCACTTGTGGGGTGGTTATACTGCCCTGGCATTCTAGGGGCCCAAATGTGTGGTAAGGAGTTTGAAATCAAATTCTGTAAAAAATGACCTGTGAAATCCGAAAGGTGCTCTTTGGAATATGGGCCCCTTTGCCCACCTAGGCTGCAAAAAAGTGTCACACATCTGGTATCTCCGTACTCAGGAGAAGGTGGGGAATGTGTTTTGGGGTGTCATTTTATATATACCCATGCTGGGTGAGAGAAATATCTTGGTCAAATGCCAACTTTGTATAAAAAAATTGGAAAAGTTGTCTTTTGCCAAGATATTTCTCTCACCCAGCATGGGTATATGTAAAATGACACCCCAAAACACATTCCCCAACTTCTCCTGAGTACGGAGATACCAGATGTGTGACACTTTTTTGCAGCCTAGGTGGGCAAAGGGGCCCATATTCCAAAGAGCACCTTTCGGATTTCACAGGTCATTTTTTTACAGAATTTGATTTCAAACTCCTTACCACACATTTGGGCCCCTAGAATGCCAGGGCAGTATAACTACCCCACAAGTGACCCCATTTTGGAAAGAAGACACCCCAAGGTATTCCGTGAGGGGCATGGCAAGTTCCTAGAATTTTTTATTTTTTGTCACAAGTTAGTGGAAAATGATGATTTTTTTTTTTTATTTTTTTTCATACAAAGTCTCATATTCCACTAACTTGTGACAAAAAATAAAAACTTCCATGAACTCACTATGCCCATCAGCGAATACCTTGGGGTCTCTTCTTTCCAAAATGGGGTCACTTGTGGGGTAGTTATACTGCCCTGGCATTCTAGGGGCCCAAATGTGTGGTAAGGAGTTTGAAATCAAATTCTCTTTGATTTCAAACTCCTTACCACACATTTGGGCCCCTAGAATGCCAGGGCAGTATAACTACCCCACAAGTGACCCCATTTTGGAAAGAAGAGACCCCAAGGTATTCGCTGATGGGCATAGTGAGTTTACGGAAGTTTTTATTTTTTGTCACAAGTTAGTGGAATATGAGACTTTGTATGGAAAAAAAAAAAAAAAAAAAAATCAGCATTTTCCACTAACTTGTGACAAAAAATAAAAAATTCTAGGAACTCGCCATGCCCCTCACGGAATACCTTGGGGTGTCTTCTTTCCAAAATGGGGTCACTTGTGGGGTAGTTATACTGCCCTGGCATTTTCCAGGGGCCCTAATGTGTGGTAAGTAGGTAAATGGTGCCCAAATTCCTTTTAGGAGGGCATTTTTAGACATTTGGATACCAGACTTCTTCTCACGCTTTGGGGCCCCTAGAATGCCAGGGCAGTATAAATACCCCACATGTGACCCCATTTTGGAAAGAAGACACCCCAAGGTATTCAATGAGGGGCATGGCGAGTTCATAGAATTTTTTTTTTTTTGGCACAAGTTAGCGGAAATTGATATTTTTAATTTTTTTCTCACAAAGTCTCCCGTTCCGCTAACTTGGGACAAAAATTTCAATCTTTCATGGACTCAATATGCCCCTCACGGAATACCTGGGGGTGTCTTCTTTCCGAAATGGGGTCACATGTGGGGTATTTATACTGCCCTGGCATTCTAGGGGCCCTAAAGCGTGAGAAGAAGTCTGGAATATAAATGTCTAAAAAATTTTACGCATTTGGATTCCGTGAGGGGTATGGTGAGTTCATGTGAGATTTTATTTTTTGACACAAGTTAGTGGAATATGAGACTTTGTAAGAAAAAAAAAAAATAATTCCGCTAACTTGGGCCAAAAAAATGTCTGAATGGAGCCTTACAGAGGGGTGATAAATGACAGGGGGGGTGATCAATGACAGGGGGGGTGATCAATGACAGGGGGGTGATCAATGACAGGGGGGTGATCAATGACAGGGGGGTGATCAGGGAGTCTATATGGGGTGATCACCACAGTCATTGATCATGCCCCTGTAAGGCTTCATTCAGACGTCCGGATGCGTTTTGCGGATCCGATCCATCTATCAGTGGATCCGTAAAAATCATGCGGACGTCTGAATGGAGCTTTACAGGGGGGTAATCAATGACAGGGGGGTGATCAGGGAGTCTATATGGGGTGATCACCACAGTCATTGATCACGCCCCTGTAAGGCTTCATTCAGACGTCCGGATGCGTTTTGCGGATCCGATCCATCTATCAGTGCATCCGTAAAAATCATGCGGACATCTGAATGGAGCTTTACAGGGGGTTGATCAATGACAGGGGGGTGATCAGGGAGTCTATATGGGGTGATCACCACAGTCATTGATCATGCCCCTGTAAGGCTTCATTCAGACGTCCGTATGCGTTTTGCGGATCCGATCCATCTATCAGTGCATCCGTAAAAATCATGCGGACATCTGAATGGAGCTTTACAGGGGGTTGATCAATGACAGGGGGGTGATCAGGGAGTCTATATGGGGTGATCACCACAGTCATTGATCACGCCCCTGTAAGGCTTCATTCAGACGTCCGGATGCGTTTTGCGGATCCGATCCATCTATCAGTGCATCCGTAAAAATCATGCGGACATCTGAATGGAGCTTTACAGGGGGTTGATCAATGACAGGGGTGTAATCAATGACAGGGGGGTGATCAGGGAGTCTATATGGGGTGATAACCACAGTCATTGATCATGCCCCTGTAAGGCTTCATTCAGACGTCCGTATGCGTTTTGCGGATCCGATCCATCTATCAGTGCATCCGTAAAAATCATGCGGACATCTGAATGGAGCTTTACAGGGGGGTGATCAATGACAGGGGTGTAATCAATGACAGGGGGGTGATCAGGGAGTCTATATGGGGTGATAACCACAGTCATTGATCATGCCCCTGTAAGGCTTCATTCAGACGTCCGTATGCGTTTTGCGGATCCGATCCATCTATCAGTGCATCCGTAAAAATCATGCGGACATCTGAATGGAGCTTTACAGGGGGGTGATCAATGACAGGGGTGTAATCAATGACAGGGGGGTGATCAGGGAGTCTATATGGGGTGATCACCACAGTCATTGATCATGCCCCTGTAAGGCTTCATTCAGACGTCCGGATGCGTTTTGCGGATCCGATCCATCTATCAGTGCATCCGTAAAAATCATGCGGACATCTGAATGGAGCTTTACAGGGGGGTGATCAATGACAGGGGCGTAATCAATGACAGGGGGGTGATCAGGGAGTCTATATGGGGTGATCACCACAGTCATTGATCATGCCCCTGTAAGGCTTCATTCAGACGTCCGGATGCGTTTTGCGGATCCGATCCATCTATCAGTGCATCCGTAAAAATCATGCGGACATCTGAATGGAGCTTTACAGGGGGGTGATCAATGACAGGGGTGTAATCAATGACAGGGGGGTGATCAGGGAGTCTATATGGGGTGATCACCACAGTCATTGATCATGCCCCTGTAAGGCTTCATTCAGACGTCCGGATGCGTTTTGCGGATCCGATCCATCTATCAGTGCATCCGTAAAAATCATGCGGACATCTGAATGGAGCTTTACAGGGGGGTGATCAGGGAGTCTATATGGGGTGATCACCACAGTCATTGATCATGCCCCTGTAAGGCTTCATTCAGACGTCCGGATGCGTTTTGCGGATCCGATCCATCTATCAGTGGATCCGTAAAAATCATGCGGACGTCTGAATGGAGCTTTACAGGGGGGTGATCAATGACAGGGGGGTAATCAATGACAGGGGGGTGATCAGGGAGTCTATATGGGGTGATAACCACAGTCATTGATCACGCCCCTGTAAGGCTTCATTCAGACGTCCGGATGCGTTTTGCGGATCCGATCCATCTATCAGTGGATCCGTAAAAATCATGCGGACGTCTGAATGGAGCTTTACAGGGGGGTGATCAATGACAGGGGGGTAATCAATGACAGGGGGGTGATCAGGGAGTCTATATGGGGTGATCAGGGGTGATCAGGGGCTAATAAGGGGTTAATAAGTGACGGGGGGGGGGTGTAGTGTAGTGTAGTGGTGCTTGGTGCTACTTTACTGAGCTACCTGTGTCCTCTGGTGGTCGATCCAAACAAAGGGGACCACCAGAGGACCAGGTAGCAGGTATATTAGACGCTGTTATCAAAACAGCGTCTAATATACCTGTTAGGGGTTAAAAAAAACACATCTCCAGCCTGCCAGCGAACGATCGCCGCTGGCAGGCTGGAGATCAACTCTCTTACCTTCCGTGCCTGTGTGCGCGCGTTCACAGGAAATCTCGCGTCTCGCGAGAGGACGCGCCGGCGCGTCCAGGAGGAATAAATCAACCACCTCCAGGACGCGTCTGTGCGTACAGCGGTCCGGAGGTGGTTAAAGGACAGATACAACTTCTCCTCATTTTTGAATTCACTCCTGGTTTTGGCTGGCCATATTCGTCTGGCCATATTCTTAGGGATCTGGTTACATTCTGCACATGGAAGACTATGGAGAAGGGAGCAGGGATGAGGTCGCAGCTTCAGAGTGAGCTAGAGGTAGAGACACACACACACATAGATGCAACTAAAGACTAATGGGGGAATTTACCAAAGAACAAGTTTTGACACCGGTCTTTGATATCCCCTAGGCTGGTGGAGGTTACGTTTAATTTATGATGAGGTGCATGCCTTGTCATAAGTTAGGCATATCCTCCGTCAGTCCCTGCTCCTATACTGAAATCGAAGGCAGCTCTGAGTTGCCATAGATTTCAGTCTAATTTTAAATCAGAAAACTGCCATACAAGAAGAAAAATGTGTTAAGCTCCATAGCTCTAGCTAGCCCCTCCCTGTCCTCACCAGACCCCCTTCGTGGAATGAGCCGACAGCAGCACAGCAATGCTATTTATGTCTAGATTTAGGCACAATGGCATTTTAAATTGGGGTTTGCATTTTTTTATGCCAGAAAACTGTTTTAGGGGAATGATAAATTCCCCTGAAGATTTTTAAATCTCTAACCAGTGCTGCATTTACAGCTACATTATTCAATACTGCTGTATAATGTCCTCCATGCCGCTGCTTCTGAGAATGTGCTACAGAGATAGGGGAGCAGGATTTTCCCCACTCAGTGTGCTGTGTATGGGAGACATCAGAGCAGCCAGTGTGTATAACTCTGGAGCTGAGCTCACAGACACTGGACATTTAGAGATGGAGCCTAGAGAAAGGTCAAACTGGTCAAATGATATAATGTCCAGAAATTGTGCTATTCCTCATATACACACATTACAGCTCATTCTGAAAAGTCACTTAGAACAACAGGAACACTTTAAATTACTATTGTATGCTGTAAAACTAGAATTAAATTGTCTAACCTACTTAGAAAATGTAATTTATACATTCCAACAGGTTGTCTTAACTGCAGAATGTTATACAAGCTGTACTCAGTAACTCAAAATTGTAGAATGTGTGACTCCAGACTGTTTTCAGAAGTTTGTTTTCTAAATACAGATTAAGGTACATGTATCAATAATGGGGTAATTTGCACCAAAAAGATACTAACATTACAAATTAAAAGTGGTGATTTGTTTCACCTCATATATCACAAGGCGCACGCCACTTTTAAAATGTGACCTTTTTTAAATATAAACTTGTTTGCAACATTTTAACGCCAATAGCACTAAAATGTGACTTTTTTTTTAAACCAAATGCGCCATTTCAGCCAACCCTGCCAGACCACACTTGCGACTTTTGAAAGCTATTTGTGACTTTTGAAGCATATTAGTGACTTTTCCTGTGGTAAATTGCGATTTTTGTCTCGGGACGTTTTTGTTGTTGTTTAGGTTAAATTTCAATTTACTGACAAAACCCTGCTGTTTAGCTCATTTATATTAGATAAAAATAAATGCATGTTGTTTTTTCTTTTCATAAATGCGAATTTTTGACAAAAAGTCGCATCTTTCTGCCATAAATGCGACTTTTTACACAAAATACCACCACATAAACTGGCTTAATTGTCCACAACAAGTGGAACCATTTCTGCCGATAAGAGGATGATATGAGGTGTATTATGCGCCAATTTGATAGCCCCGCCCACTTTGACATTTATAACTAATTTTTGGCGTAATGCATTCTTTATGGTGAAAATTCTAGAGAAAACAGTTGATATATTTGGCGCCTTTTTAAGCCATAATTCTGGCACAACATGCTTAGTAAATGTCCCTCATTGTCTTGTTGAGTAGGAAACAGTGCAGCCCTGTACTCCACTCGCACCACTGTCCCTACCTACTTGCATGATCTGCCCTAAATGGCGGGCTACAACTTGGCAATGGTCCCTAACTTGACTAAGGGATAAAATAGTCCAGAGTGGCCAGCAGTTGCTTGTTTAAATAGCTTTCTGACAGGAAGTACATGACTCCGGCGCTGAGTCTGATTGGCCCGGTGTCCCTGCTCCCTTATAGGCTGATCACCCCCCCCCTGTCAGTGGGGTTTGTTGCTGTGGCAACTGTGATGCCAGCAGCACAGTCGCAGTGAGACAGGTAAGTACATGATACAGATACTGTAAATTCCATGCACATTGATAGCTTTACAATCAAGCGATGAGAAGTCATCTTCAAGGCCATTATTTAAATACAATATCAATTATTTGTGTCATTCCCATTGCCTGGATGTATACAATGTGAGCCCTATTGGGGGCAGTGTTATAGCAGCGCTATATAAATGCATAAAATAAATAAATAATTGCAGGCTGAACACAACTTGAACATTCTGTGACGAGGACTCTAGAAAAAAAAATGCAGGAAAGAAAAGCAGTCATAAAAAGATTCAATATAGAATTTACCGCGGCTGTGCTATCATGTATATTCTAACAACCTGGATGAAATTCACTGCCTTATGTTACATACTAAACCTTTCCACTTCAGCATAAAAATGTAAAAAATGAGTTCAATATAGTTGTTTTATTGAACGGAATGAAGTCAACAGGTATAACACTCCTTAGTAGACATAAGACTCAGGCCTTACACTGGTGAAACTGTATCCGCCAATTGTCCCTTGTCCTTGCCCCCAACCCATGATTTATGTCGCTTAGTGAACATTACAACTCCATTAACAATTCGTGAAACTAAACTCTAAAATTACTCAATGCACTTGAAGTAACGGACGCTGATTATCATTAATGGCCCCATTGTCCTACACAAGGACATTCATTGTCCAAGCTGATGCGTTCTTGCTTTGGAGCTGCGTTTGGCACCGTCGCTTTGCTTCCACAATCTTATAATTTTCCCTTCTGCATTCTCGAGTGCTGCCAAATTTTTGGAAGCTGTGCTGAATTTGTTGGTTTTTATTATTGTCAGTGTCTATCTGTGAACAAATCAGGCTGGAGAAAACAGTGCATCTAAAACTTTCAATGTTTAGTCATGCCAAACTCATGAAGGTGTATATCGTCTGGGCTAGACAGCAGATGTGGAGAAGGCCAATGCTACAAGTTTTTAACATGGGGCAAAAATTTGAGGATGGCTGGGTGCAATATTTTTCACTTTAAAGTATGACAGAATATGTACCATTATGTAACTAAAACTTATTATGTTATTATTGCTGTTAAAGGGGGCTTTCAGGATTTTCTAAAATTTGCATACAAGCAGAGAATGGTATAAAACAACAATAAAAATAAGCAGACATTGATCCACAAAGTATCACTGAGGTCAGTAACAGGCAGCAGCATTCATGTGAATGATGTACGTATTGAGCACCATCGCTACAGGACAGGAAGGGAACAAGGGAACATTAAACAACAGTGGATTTAATAGAAGAGTGCTGGTTATATTTTTTCTTTTATACCATTTTCTGCTTGTATGAAAATTTCAGAAAATACTGAAAACCCCTTTAATAATGAGAGAGATGAAATTTTGCATTCAATGATAAAACAGTTTCAACCTCGTATTCAAGAAAGAAAATCTTTCCCTTGATTTCAGGGAAAATATAGACCTGAGTCTGGACAAGCACCCAACCCCACTAAAACCTTTGACTGACCAGTACAAAGAAATATAAGCAACATAAATAAAGACCTTTGGTGTACTGGTGTGTTTGGTTACTTTATTGTCGCCTAAACTTTGAGCATACATAGCAACATCTCCAAAAGTCCACTTTGAGAAGATGAGCAGAATATCAATTCTCTTATATTTTGCATAGTTTGGACTTCTTCTGTGAGAAGTTTTGATGAGGTTTCACTGTAATCATCAAGAAGTTACGGGGCTGGTCTTAATACCCCTTTAGCTGGCGGTGGATGTGCCGAATTTATATAGAGGTTCCGGCCTTTACATAGCATCGGAGTAACCACTACCTGTCTAAATCTACACCAGCTCCCTTGCTGGTGTAGATTTGGACCATTTTCTACGCCTAAAACAGGCGTGGAAAATGATAAGTGAGACGGGCCTGCCGGCCCATCCCCTTCTCCGCCCGTACCACGCTCCCTTTTTTAGTCCTGGCATGAGCAGGGAAAAGTCGCAGATTGTGGTGCAAATAACCTTTGCGCTGCAATCTGCGACAGAAGTACGGCAAAAAGTGGTGTATATCTTTTAGTAAATGACCCCCTATGTTTCTATTACCCCTCATAAAATATGTACAGTAGTACTTTTATCGCAATATTATATTTTGCTAAATAATAATAAGTTCTCTTTTCTCCTTCTTCACAGGTCTGTCCATAACAAAGAAGACTCACACATGTAAGTAATCTCACTAAGTCCTGAAATTGCAATTGTATTATAAATGCACATTTTTTCCAACGTCCAGCAGTATGACCAGGGGTTCGTTTACTGACATTATGGACCATTTATTTTTGTAAACAGTAAATCAGGGGAAATTCCTTTAAAGAGGATATCTCACAAATGAAAAAAATACAATATCTGCAGTCAGGGGCCTACATAGAACTCACTGGGCCCCATAGCAAGAATCCTAACCCCACCCACTACCCACCCCTGGCCCATCCCACCTTCTGTCCTGGCTCCTCCCATGCCACACCCACATTTGCCATTAAAGAAATGTATACATGATCTAGTGAAACTGTTAGGAATAAATCTTTTTATTTATTTTTTTATTAACCAACTTTGTTGCAGGCTTTAGCAGAGTGGACATAGGACAGTGGACACAGGGCGCGATATGTATGCGAGCACAGCTGAACGAGTGTAGGCCAGGAGCCCGCATACACTTCGCTCCTCCTGCCTGTGTCCACTGTGCTAAAGCCTGACATAGGGCATCCCCCACATCTTAACCCCTTTGCTACCAGCGCCATTTTTTCATCACTTCTCTTACCCCCAAAAAAACCTTTAAATGCTTGCTGCTGATGCTGAGTGTGCACATAGCCACCAATCATATATCCCCCCCTAAATGTGACTGATGTGCTGGGGGGGGGGGGGGGTTGGGGGAATATGATTAGTAGCTATCTGCACACTCAACATCAGCAGCAAGGAGTTAAAGGGATTATCCAACCCCTAATGCCCCCCAAAATGCCTGTGGGGGGGGGGGGGAAAGCACACTGTCCTCCCGATTCCTCTATGATCTCCCCTTCAAAACCCCACTGCTTGCTGCTTCCCTCAAGAATACTAAAAATACAACCAGTATACACTGCCACTGGCTGATGACTTGCACTTCAAGCGGCAGATGTGAGCGCAGAGACGGAGGATGCTAGGCCGGGTGCAGCACGCATGCCTGTGTGTACTTGAGCGATGCCTGCCAGCAATACACTGGCCAATCAGCAGCAGCTTCTTTGCGCTGATTTGCGCTGATTGGCCAGTGTGAAATGCAGGCACGCCCACAGCCCGCATCATCAGGTCAGGCAGGGGAGCGGGGCCCCGAGGGAAAATAAGTGCTGCTGCCACATATTAACTTGATTTTCTGGATAAATGTCTGCGCACAGTAGACGTAGGGTGCGGGGCCTTCCGTGCGCTCTGGGCTCCCCTGTGCCGTGGGCCCCATAGCAACGGCGCGGTCTGCCTATATTGGCAGTACACCACTGTCTGCAGTAATGTACACCATTATTTTAGCTACACTCCAGTGAAGGAGTTTAAGCATGCATGGGATAGGCATAAGGCCATCCTTCATATAAGATAGGGCCGGGGGCTATCCATAGTACTCAGTATATTGGGCAGACTAGATGGGCCAAATGGTTCTTATCTGCCGACACATTCTATGTTTCTATGTTTACATCAATACATAAAATGCTGCAGTGTAATTTTCACCCTTTTTTTTAGCTTTTTCACTCACCCCTCCACAGCTCTGGTCTCTTCACTTTCTGTGGTCAAGCAGCAGTCCTCCCATGTGACCATCAAGCACCTGCATCTTCTAGGAGTGCATTGCAGTCAGTTCTTGCTAACCCTGTATAAAAGTAGTTACCCACAGCTCCGGTGATTACACTAATAAATAGCAACCGGGTATGCAATGATCCCAACCCCCCCCCCCCCCCCCCCCCCCCCTTCCCACCCACACACAAAATTTCCTTCTCCACTGTCTAGAGCAGGGGTACTCAACTGGCGGACCGCGGTCCAAATACGGACCGCGGCCGCCAGTTGTCCGGACCCCGGCCATCCTTTAGAGCGCTGCTCCTCTCCTGCACACTGTGCCGTGCAGGAGGAGGAGCTTACCGGCGCACTTCCACCTGTCCCACAGCGCAGTGAGACAGGGCTTCCTCCACATGTAGCGCTCCTCCTCCTGCACACTCTGGCAGCTCTGCTCAATACAGCGGCGGGGCACAGGAGATGATCGTTCTCAGCAGCGCAGGAGGAGTCTCTCCCTCCCCCCTGTGCTGCTGCCCCCGCCGCTGCCAATAAGAAGAGGCAGGAGGAGGAGGGGAGGGGCTGTGGCCACTGCGCCACCAATGAAGAAAACTGACCTGTATTACAAATACAGGAGGCGGGTGCTGGAATCAAATAGCCGGCACCCGACCTCTGTGACAGGGAGCTGCGATCAGCTGCAGTTGAGTTAACCCTTCAGGTGCGGTACCTGAGGGGTTAATTGTAGCTGATCGCAGCTCCCTTTCACAAAGGTCGGGTGCCGGCTATTTGATTCCAGCACCCGCCTCCTGTATTTGTATAAGAAACGTTGGTGGCACAGTGCACCCCCCCCCCCAAACACCCCAGTATAAGAAACATTGGTGGCGCAGTGTGCCCCCCCCCCCAGTATAAGAAACATTGGTGGCGCAGTGCGCCCCCCCCCCCCCCCCCTTCCCCATTATAATAAACATTGGTGGCTCAGTGGGAGGTGCCAATGAGGGTTAAAAATAATAAAAGAAAATTAACTCACCTCCTCCAGTTGATCGCGTAACTACCGGTCTCCAGTTCTTACTTCTTTCTTCAGGACCTGTGGTGATCTCACTGAGCTCATCACATGGCCCAGTCACCACAGGTCCTGAAGAAAGAAGTAAGAACTGGAGACCGGTAGTTACGCGATCAACTGGAGGAGGTGAGTAAATAATTTTTTAACCCTCATTGGCACTGCCCACTGCGCCACCAATGTTTATTATATTGGGGGGGGGCGCACTGCGCCACCAATGTTTATTATACTGGGGTGATGGGGGGGGCGCACTGCGCCACCAATGTTTATTATACTGGGGTGATGGGGGGGCGCACTGCGCCACCAATGTTTATTATTTTGAGGGGGGCGCACTGCGCCACCAATGTTTATTATATTGGGGGGCACACTGCGCCACCAATGTTTATTATATTGGGGGGCACACTGCGCCACCAATGTTTATTATATTGAGGCAGGGCGCACTGCGCCACCAATGTTTATTATATTGAGGGGGGGCGCACTGCGCCACCAATGTTTATTATACTGGGGTGATGGGGGGGCGCACTGCGCCACCAATGTTTATTATTTTGAGGGGGGGCACACTGCGCCACCAATGTTTATTATATTGAGGGAGGGCGCACTGCGCCACCAATGTTTATTATACTGGGGTGATGGGGGGGCGCACTGCGCCACCAATGTTTATTATATTGGGGGGCACACTGCGCCACCAATGTTTATTATATTGGGGGGCACACTGCGCCACCAATGTTTATTATATTGGGGGGCACACTGCGCCACCAATGTTTATTATATTGAGGGAGGGCGCACTGCGCCACCAATGTTTATTATACTGAGGTGATGGGGGGGCGCACTGCGCCACCAATGTTTATTATACTGGGGTGATGGGGGGGCGCACTGCGCCACCAATGTTTATTATATTGAGGGAGGGCGCACTGCGCCACCAATGTTTATTATACTGGGGTGATGGGGGGGCGCACTGCGCCACCAATGTTTATTATACTGGGGTGATGGGGGGCGCACTGCGCCACCAATGTTTATTATACTGGGGTGATGGGGGGGGCGCACTGCGCCACCAATGTTTATTATACTGGGGTGATGGGGGGGCGCACTGCGCCACCAATGTTTATTATACTGGGGTGATGGGGGGGCGCACTGCGCCACCAATGTTTATTATATTGAGGGGGGGCGCACTGCGCCACCAATGTTTATTATATCGGGGTGATGGGGGGGGCGCACTGCGCCACCAATGTTTGTTATTTTGAGGGGGGGCGCACTGCGCCACCAATGTTTATTATATTGAGGGGGCCGCCAGACGAAAAAGTCGGACATGTAGTACTTTTAGTCTGGTGGCCTCTCACCGTGCTGCGCCGTAACTCTGCCCCCATCCCCATTATAGTCGATGGGCACAGACCAGCGGCACGGCGAAGTAGTGGCAAGATGGATCTGACAGGGTGAGCAGCCTGTTGGATCCGTCCTGCTGCAAGTGTGAAAGTACCCTTACTAATGAGCGCTTCCATCATGGAACGCCCATTAGTACAGCCTTTACCTCCACCGCTACTTGTGCTAGTAAAAAAAAATATATATTATAATTACGGTACCTCAACCTCCATTTGCTCACGCTGTGGAGAACACTCCCTGCTGACTAGAAGCTCAGGACAGGACCTACAAGACTTCATCACGTTGGAGCACCGGTCCTGAGCTTGCAGTCAGCAGCGAATGTTCACCGCAGCCAGGTGAATGCAAATTATTTTTTATTTTTTGCAAAAGCAGAGAAGGGGGGCACTAATGGGGGCAATACTCTTACTGGGGGCACTAATGGGGACATTATTCTTACTGGGGCACTAATGTGGCCATTACTAATTCTGGGACTTACCCGGGGCGCTCCACTATAACGTCAGAGCGCCCCACGCGCATGTATCACATGATCGCATGGCATCTTTACTGTTGGCGTTCAGCTCGGACCTTCACCTGACTGCAGACCCTGGTATGTGGACCTTCATTAAAACTAGTTGAGTACCCCTGGTCTAGAGGGAGATATAGCTATATATTTCTATGACATTAGAAATAGGGGTGAATCAATGAAAGGTGTCCGGGTTGCTTCACCCGTTTCTCTATGCTGGCACTGAAAGGAAAGAAAGAGAGCAGGGAAGCTACAGAGCATCTCAGTCCACCACTGAATGCAGGAGAAGGTGGACCAGAATTTCATCCATGGAGAAACAGCAGGGGGTGCTACCAGAGAGGAAAATGTAATATACATATTAAAACCTAACGATATTGTTATTTCATGAATACTGCAATAATGCAATCATTTAATTTCAAATGTCCTGTTCATTGCACAGTAGTGGTTTTCCCCGTCAAGGGCCAGTTCACAGGACTGATTTTCAAAAAACAAGTTTAAAAAAATCAGTGTGGAATCTGCATTTTTTTCATGCATTTTTTATGCAGTTTTTTAAAATGTCATTTTTTTTAACCAATGGGTATTCACTTCAACACAAAGCTCCATCTTCAGCTTGAGTTTTTTTGCCAAAGAATGCACGGAAGATGCACAAAATCGCATGGACTTACATGGAGCTGTTTTTCTATGCTTCCCATTCATTTCAATGGGAGATTCAGCACTGATTCTGCCCCAAGATAGTGCAGACCAGTGGCGTTGCTAGGGTCTCAAAAGATCCAGGACCCAAGCCCCAATGAATATGGCCCAGTTCTCTAAGTCGCCAGCCCCCCTCCCCCCACACATCGTATTTTGCTGTACTTGCTATACAGCAGCACATACCTGTCACATCCAGAGCCTGCAGGTGACGTCTCCTCCGATGTAGATCTTCTCTGTCATCATCTTCTCCATTTGGTCCGGACCACTTCTTTCAGTCGCCCCTCGTCTCTGCAGAGTGTGACACACAGACATCTTAGCTTCCTCACTTTTCTATCATCATCCCCCAACCTGGAGCCACAGTGTTATCCTGTTGCTCACTGTGCTCCCCAATACCCCCAAATACTATCCTGAAGAAATATGAGTGCCCCCCATAGTAATAGTGCTCATCCAAGTCCCACCAATAGTTATTCCTTTCCAGAATGCCCCCATTAGTAATACTGCCCCCAACAGTGATAATGCTCCCCAAGAGTGCCCCTATGAGTAAAAGAGCCCTCCAGTATTAATAATGCCCTCACAGAGCCCCCAGTAGAAATAAGCCCCCCTAGTGCTCTTAGTAAAAATAAGGAGGATCTATAAGTCCCTCCTATAGAGCTCCCAGTAGTAATAAGAACACCTATAATGTCCCCTGGATTTGCAGTACCTCCTGTAGTTATATTCCTCTCTCCACCATACAGTCCCATGTAAATAACATCACACCATCTCTCCTGCCCTCTCCAAAATACAGTCTTATGTAAAGAACATCACTCCCCTCCCTTCAGCCCCTCCAACATACAGTCCCATGTAAGTAACTCTATTTCCCTCCCTCCGCTATAGAGTCCCATGTAAATAACATCACACCATCTCCCCAGCCCCCGCCAATTTACAGTCCCATGTAAATTTACATTCCTCTCTATCTACAGCCCCCTCCAAAATACAGCCTCATGTAAATAACATCACCTCCTCCCCAGCCGCCTTCAACATACAGTCCCAAGTAAATAATATCACCCCCTCCCCAGCCACCTCCAACATGCAATCCCATGTAAACATCACCCCCTCAACATACAGTCCCATGTAAATAACATCGCCTCCTCAACATTCAGTCCCATGTAAATAACATCACCCCTGTAACATTCAGTCCCATGTAAATAACGTAATTCCCTCCCACAGCCCCAATCAACATACAGTCCCATGTAAATAATGTCACTCCCTCCCCTAGCCCCCTCCGTCATACAGTCCCATGTAAATAACATCCCACGCTCCCCCAGCCCCCTGCAACATACAGTCCCATGTAAATAACATCACTTCCTCCTACAGCCACCATCAAGATACAGTCCCATGTAAATAACATCCCTCCCTTCAGCCCTAACATACAGTCTCAGTTAAATAACCACAACTTCCAGCATTGCTTTGCCTCTCCCTTCACTAACAGCTCCTTCTGTAGCAGACATTACCACAGCTTCTTCCTCCAAGACTTCTCCTCTTCACTGCCGTCCTCCCCTGCACTGGTCACATGATGGTGACATCATGGCAGGTCCTTCTCAACTACTGCCTGTTTTTACTGGTCACATGACCTGTGATGTCACCACAGGTCCTTTAGATCTTCCACTGCATTAGATTCAATTGTATTGCCGTCCTGAGGACAGCAATTCAGTTGGATCTATCTGGCAGGCAGGACATTCTGGGCCTGGGACATAACATCAGGGGCCCAGGCCCCAAATGTTTTGACCTAGCAACGCCCCTGGGGCACACTTCTTCTTTTTTACACGTGTAATGTAAAAAAAAAGCAAGTGCTGCTTCCCATTAAAATGAATGGGAGGCTGTTTTGGGGTGTTTTATGGAGCTGATTTTGAGGCAGAAATGGTCCAAAATCAGCACCAAAAACTCTGTGTGAACTGGCCTTAAAGGGAATGTGTCACCATGAAATGAACTATCGTTTAAATAATGTTTTTAGGTTAAATATATTTTAGAGAATTTTTGGTGATAATATTTTTAATTTTCCATGTCAATATCTATATTAAAAAAGATTAAATTCCATAGTTTTTGCACTGGCCACTAAGCCTAATAATAGGCGCCACTTCTTGGTCTGTAGACATCATTTTACTGCAGTTATCTGCTTATCACAGGCAGGGTTAGAATGACAGATATTACCTAGATATGCAGATATCACAGGATTCACCATTCACAATAGATGATATCACAGCTTATCTACTCCCTTCTGACCTCTGCACAGGTCACAGAGCATGTCTTGAAAACTATCCTATAGAAATCAATGAGTTCACCTCCTGTCCATTGTGTCCATGGCCTATGGTGCCTTCTGTAAAGCATGTCTCCAAATTCTGTTAACAACAGCTCAGGCAAGATGGCAGCCCCCATTATCATGTTCAGAAAATCAGATTAGAAAAACAGATTAGAAAAAAAGGATATGTGTCGCTTACTGGTTTTAACTGGCAGAAAAAAATGAATGGACACATTGGCCATGAATCATGGATACAACAGGCCAAAGTGTATAACTCTAGGTGGACATCTATTGCATTTTTTAGAAACATGAAGGCTACTGCTAGTCTCACTTAGTAAAATATATCTATCACTGAGACCTCAAAATCCCCTTTTCAGGATGATCATCGCCTTTTATCTAATTTCGAATAACCCATTTAAAACACAAAATATTTATTTTATTAGGGAGTGGAGCAATGTGGTTCCTTTTATAAATGTAAAGCATTTCTAATATTCTAATAGTAGAGCGAACCATACAGATCATTCATTTCATCAGTTTGGAGAACCTACATCTACAATCAGTATTGTGAACTGATAAAATAAATTTTGGCATGGCCACTGTCTCAAAGAATAAACTACCTGTTTTTCTGATTTTAGGGAATGTTCACACGTTAAAAATACACATGAGAAAAAATGATAAAGAATCTGCTGCAAAAATCTGGGGGTTCCTGAATTTCTGCTTCGGATTTGTATGGTCATCTGATCATAGATGAGACCCATGATTTGCATGATGTTTCCACAACTAGGGTTTTCCATTTCATAAGAATGGGAGGTGGAATCCATGCGGGTATCAATACGGATTACCCTAAAAGTAATTACATGCTGATAATTTCCGTCTTTCACTCTGAAGCCCACATCATACTTGTTTTCCTGTATTACAATATAAAATATTTGAAAGTAACTGTAGGAAACAAATGTGCATAGGTTTTTTTCATATCTCTCAGAGATTCTTCACAAAACCTGAATTTGTGTCCACAGGAAAGACAGCTCTGTAAATACAGATAACTTGCATGTGCATAATGTTTTCTCATCATCATCATCATCATCATCATCATCAATAGAAATGGTTAATTGCAAAAATGGACGAATAGGATATGCAGTCAGTTTCTCAGATTGGGCATATAGATTTAAAAAAAAACTGTGTGTGAATAGCCTTTTGATTTGTATGGGTCTGTGTGCTGTCCTTTATTTATAAAAGGATAGCACATTGAAGAAAAATATGGGCTCAGACTCCCTAGTGATTGCTAGGGATTTCTTTGTGTACAGAGCTAGCTGTCAGCCACTGATAGTTGTACATGGGGGAGGTGTTATCAGTGATTGATAGCATTCTCTATGTAATTGTGTATGCAGGGATAGATGCCAGTCACTGATAGCTGTACACAGAGAGGTGTTACCAATGATTGATAGTATTTTCTGTGTAAGTGTGTATACAGAGATAGCTGTCAGTCACTGATAGCTATACACAGGGGTTGTGTTATCAGTGATTGATAGCATTCTCTGTGTGTGTATACAGAGATAGGTGTCAGTCACTGATAGCGGTACACAGGGAGGTGTTATCAGTGATTGATAGCATTCTCTATGTAAGTGTGTATACAGAGATGATGTCAGGCACTGCTAGCAGTACACGGGGGAGGTGTTATCAGTGATTGATAGCATTCTCTATGTAAGTGTGTATACATGGATAGCAGTCAGTCACTGATAGCTATACATGGGGAGGTGTTATCAGTGATTAATAGCATTCTCTGTGTAAGTGTGTATACAGAGATAGCTGTCAGTCACTGATAACTGTACATGGGAGATGTTACCAATGATTGATAGTATTCTCTGTGTAAGTGTGTATACAGATATAGCTGGCAGTCACTGATAGTTGTACACGGGGAGGTGTTATCAGTGATTGATAGCATTCACTGTGTAAGTATGTATACAGATATAGCTGTCAGTCACTGATAACTGACAGAGATAGCTGTCAGTCACTGCTTGTTCCCAGAATCTTAAGTTCAGCCCTTCTCACACATACTTTATCCAAACTGCGTACATGGAGCTGAAAAATTGGTAGGAAATCTAGATTGGATAAGGGGATCGTCTTCTCAAAGATGTGGTTTTGTGGAGAATATTCGCTGTATTTCTTTATGCAGGTCTATTAGGATCAATAGTAGCTTCTTCTTCACTATGTTATCTTTGCTAGCTCCATGGTATATGCAGTGCACTGATTATTAGTGGAGAAAACCGCTACTGAAATCATATATTGCATTGTATCATTCTTCTTTAGTTGATAATAGAGATCTTATACTGCAGAATTTTACTATGTGGTGAAACTGGTAATAGGGAAAGAGCTGGGCACCTCTTAAAGGGGTTTACTGGTAATAACTATTAGTTGATGACCCCTAGCCTGCATCACCTGCTGAAAGATTCGTACCTGCTCCCCATTGTTTTGGTCCTGCATACTGGCTCCATTTCCTCTGTCTTCTGGTCCTCCGCTTGTTTTCATGGTCTGGTGTACTGCGGCAGCCAACTACGGGTTCAGCAATAATGTGTTGTTTGGGAACACATCACCACTGAAGCCAGACATTGGCTGTCCATACCTGGCCAGAAGAAAACAAGCCGGGGACTGGGAGATAGGGGGACGAGGAACAGGAGCCATCACACAGGACTGAAGCGCCAGGGGGTAGGTAAGTATGAATCTTTCAGGAAACTATGCAGGCTAGAGGCCTTCAGTTAATAGCTTATTATTCCTAGAAATCCCTAATCCCTGACCTGCCAGTTCACTTTGGCTTGTTGATGGTTGGCTCATTCGGGATTTGATGTACAAATGATTGGATGCAAGGTGACTAATCTTAATCTAGTGTGCAAGAGTAGCTATAATCTTTATTTGTCAAAAAGAAGTAGCGTGGAGATCACTTTTATTATCACTGATTAGCTTGGTATTTTTAGGAAAACCTGAGCAAAAGGCATAAGTGACGTAAATGTAAGCCAATGATAAACTAGTAATGTATGGGAATTGTTAGGGGGAATTACAGGGGTTGTCTTATGAATACAACACATGTCTCTATACCCTAGGACAAGCAAAATTTCAGGCAGAAGAGCCCCCACTCGTGACCTCTTCTTTGAGCCAGAACGAAAAGCCACAATGTACGAGTGACTCCTATTCTGATGGCTCGAGTCTTCCTTGTATTATCAGACCAGCCATTCATTTGAATGGTCACCATGGAATATTATATTTTTACTACAGCGTCTGCTGCAGGGAAAATGCCTGGCTGCCCACTGCTTCCCCCAGCAATATCAGCTCTTTGCCACAAGTGCTATGAGCTGTACCCAGGTTAATCAGCGCAGGGGGCTGCATTGTGATGAGATAACCCCTTTAATGTGATAGCTTGTTAAACCAAATTCACTGGCAAATAAACACCTATGGGGTCATTTATTTATTAAGACTGGCATTTTAGACGCCGATCTTAATAAGCCCCTGCGCTGGCGGTGGATGCGCCGAAGTTATGTAGCTTAGGAGCATCCACAAATGTGACATAAAGTATGCCAACACAGAAGCAAAACTGACTTCTAATATTCCCCTCATGATAAATTTGCCCCAGCGTGTTGGTCACATGACACAGCTGAGGATCAGAAGGAAGTGGATAACTCACAACTGTAATGTGTATTATTGTATTTTTCGCTTTATAAAACACACTTTTTTCCCCAAAAAGTGGAGGAACATGTCAGTGTGTCTTATAAAGCAAATACTAATGAGCACTGCCATTATGGAAGAGCTCACTAGTATGCAGGGACGGATTGGCCATAGACCCTACAGGGAAATTTCCTGGTGGGCCGATGCCTAGGAGGGCCACCCAAGCCCTCCTCACTGCCACTAGCCAGGTTCATAATGATTTGATTCTCTCTTATGCACCTGGTCATCAGCCCAAGGTCCCTCCTGAATTTAACTGTATAAATGTCCTCAGGACAGCGATACAGTGGAATCCTCTGGCGCAGGTGGCAGTATTTTCTTCTGCACTGTGATATTTGGTTCAGTTGGGCCAGTATATTTCCCTGCACTAATGTATTGCTGGCCCTGCCTACTGTTGTCCCGCCTTCTGCCAATTTGGACTCTCCTACAACATGGGGCCACTTTTCCTGGGCCATTTTAAGTTCCCAGTCCGTCCCTGCTTGTATGTGGGGGTTGGAGGGCTTGTGGTGACTGTAATGCTGCTAGCGCTTGCTGAACTCACAGCTCCCTGGTCTTCTGGGTGCTGGGCTGCGTACAGTGTCAGGACTTAGGGGCACATTTATTAAGACCGGCATTTTAGACGCCAGTCTTAATAAGCCCTATACTTGTCGGTGGATCTGCTGGAGTTATGAAGAGGTGCCAGCTAAATGTAAGACAGCTTCGTTGCTGGATTAGATTTAGATAATTTATTAAGGCATAAAAAATGATAAATAAGACGGGACATGTCCCCTTTTTTAGACCTGGTGTGAGCAGGGAAAACCCGCAAAACCCCTTTGTCACAAAATCTGTGACAGATATGCGCCAAAAATGGGCATATATCTGATAATAAATGACCCCCTTAGGGCCTGATTTATCATGCCTTCACTCCAGAATTCTGACTTAAAAATAGCGTTTTTTTTAACACCACTCACTCTAGTTTTGAAATTTGAGTAAGAAAGTGGTTGTGTTTAGCTATGTTAATGGGTTTCACTCCAGATTTATCATTGAGACTACATGTCGTAGTTTTATTCCAGCCGCCTCTCTGCATGTTTGCCGTGCTGCCGCCAGAACTTCGGTCTGCCCCCATTATAGTTAATGGGGCCGGAGCAGACCTCCAGCGGCACGCGCGCACTAGCGGCAGCACGGATCCGGCAGGCTGTTCACCCGCCAGAACAGCCTGCCGGAGAAGGCTGCCCCTAGTGTGAAAGTAGCCTCATATGTATTATTATTCCTAAACTTCTAGCAGGAGTTATAGAGAAGCACCACAACATACAGATATAAGAAAAGATGCTCCTGAAGGGGTTTGCAAGTAGTTACCAAAACAGACATGTCAGGTATATTTGACAGAGATAAAGTGTGTCTGAATGAGGAGGTCGGGGTATTAGCTGTCAGCAGAACACTGTAGGCTGTCGGCTATCGAATATCTATGCCTAACATCAGTGACGTGCTCTTGTGACAGTAAAGAAATGACGTTCTTATCATAGATAACTATTGATCTGTACATTTTTCTAATTGAGGGGTTTTCTCGTTTACTACCAAGTAACTCTTTATAGTAGCCATTTTGGACCATCACTAGCATTCTAGATTAGGTTTTGCTAGACAAGCTGGGTAATAATTCCCTGCCCGCGTAATTTCAGCTCACATGGAGTGTGGCTAATAGCAAGCAGAAATAATCAGATCCCTCCAGAGTACTTTCTGAATCTAAGCTTCGTACTTCCAGCCCCCCTGAGGCCCAGGAAAATAGCAGTGGAGGTCCCAAAAGTATTGCTTCATAAATGTCTTAACTGGGCAGCCTTGGGATCCCTCACGGAGCTTTTTCCAACTGCCAAATTACTTTCCCTTTCTCTCAGCGGCTTTAAAAAAGGCTTATTAAAAATGATTCTATAATAAAGCTGCGAGTTCTCCCTTGGTTGTCCTTGAGAAGGAAGTGCGATATCTTGCAAACGGCTGTGCCAATTTGAGGGGATTCTTAATTCTTCAGGCAATATAAAGGTTAAAAAGAAATGGTATTTTCTTCTGATAATTGGGACAACCTCACATTTGGTGATACATCAATACAAGAGTCCAGGTACATTTCAGCTGTATGCCCAAGAACGGACTGGTTTTATATCCCGCACTGACTACAGCCATGATTTTAGTACTCAGTACTGAGATAGGGTAGAGATACAGTAGAGATATGGTCTCTTGTTTCAAGAAATTGAACCGATATCAAGTATTCACTAACATTAAAGTTTTGAAAAATTTGATTCGACAACTTTGCCGAATTTAGCCAGGAAATTGGATTCGCTACGAATTAATTTGTCAAGAATCGCTATAAGTCAGGTATACCCAGGCCACTATGCCTTAGGGTACAGCCACACGGAGCAGCCGTGCTGCGGCCGTGCGGTACCTTTAAACAGGGGCTGTTGCTGGTATGGGGTACGGCTGGTTAGGTGGGGGGACAATATGCATATTATTGCTATTCTGGCCTGCAAACTCGTGCAGGTTATTTGACAGTAAACACAGAATATTAATCAGCTCTGGCATACCCAGTTCTCCAACCCCGGCGCTCTCCTGCCCTACAGGTGGGAGCCCTTCTGCCATCTGCTTTTCCTCCTTTTCCACATCATCTAATATCGATGAGAATAGTAACACCCAGCTCCTCATCTCTCTGCATCTTGCTGACTTTTCTAGGACATGGATGATTTTGAAGAAGTAAATCCAGCAAAAGATGTGAATGGTCATCATTAAGACCTGGCCCCCCTAAGGCCCCTTTCACATGGGCGAGAATTCCGTGCGGGTGCAATGCATGAGGTGAACATATTGCACCCTCACTGAATCCGGACCCATTCACTCCAATGGGGCTGTGCACATGAGCGGTGATTTTCACGCATCACTTGTGCGTTGCATGAAAATCACAGCATGCTCTATTTTGTGCGTTTTTCAAACATAGAAGTGGATGGGGCTGCGTGAAAATCGCAAGCATCCGCAAGCAAGTGCGGATGCGGTGCGATTTTCACGCATGGTTGCTAGGTGACGATCAGGATGGGGACCCGATCTTTATTATTTTCCCTTATAACATGGTTATAAGGGAAAATAATAGCATTCTTCATACAGAATGCTAAGTAAATTAGGGATGGAGGGGTTAAAAAAAAAAAAAAAAATTATTAAACTCACCTCGTCCACTTGTTTGCACAGCCCGGCTTGTCTTCTTTCTTCTTATTTGAGGACCTGGGAGGAAAAGGACCTTTGGTGACGTCACTGCGCTCATCACATGGTCCATCACCATGGCATTGAATTACATTTACGGCTGATGTAGGTATAAGTAAATGTAGGAATAAATAAATAAAACTGACGCAGAATAAGTCTCCCAGTCATTTCCCTGCAGTCTCCCTGCACTCTCCCTCTCCAATATTCTTCTATTAATCGTTTTCAGCAAGACTGTCCCTAGCCCATGAGCGCGTGCAACGTGTCTCCTTATGCTCAGTGCACAGGATAATTGCAGAGAACGCGTGGATTGGCTGGCTGCATGGCAATATGGGTGATCTCGCGTTCCTGGGCTTCTTACTTTCACTTTGTAGCACATGCAGCCACCATTTAAAAAAAAATAATGATTCGTTACCACGAAGCACAAGGAAATTCTGATTTAGCGAATTGAAGTTTTCCTGAACTTCAGACAAAATTCCAATTCGAATACTTTGCTTCGCTCAACACTAATTATTCTCTATAATGTGTGATAATTAGGAAATTAACAGATCACAGAGATAAAATGTTCTAAGGTATATGCTGTCCCTTTGTTATTCCTCTTGGAAGTGTATGCCTAAATTGACAGCTGGCTGTTAGCATTGCCCTCATCAAAGGTGTGTGTCTCTACACAGTCCAACACCATCCAATCGCTTCAGTTCTGACCGTGTCATTCTATGTTGGGACATGGGGAATAGTTCATACCTATTTGATATATGTCCAGCAAGAATAATGTATCATATGCTATGCTGCTTTGATCAATGCCTAGTTTGTCTATACAGTATATTAATAATGGTTTGTGGCCATATGAAATTAACAGTTCTTTTTAAAACAAGGTCTTAGCAGATGTTCACACGTCAAGGTTTTTGATGCGATTTGTGCACAATTTTGAAAAACCACATAATGTTACCACATTTTTTGTCATTTTTGTTTTAATCACCATTAGGATACATTCACATGGTCAATATTTTTCACCAGTATTTGTAATCCAAAAGTGAAATCTACAGAGAAAAAGTATAATGGATAGATTTGTGCCTATCTGTGTTTTTAACTAAATAATGCAACAGCACTCTGCAAACATTGACTATATACTGTAGATTATCAATTTTACTAATGCTGTATTGACTTTATACATGAATATGAGATATGTAGCCAATAGATTTTGATCCAAATCATTTGTTCCCATCTACCACAGTTAGGTAACCTATTTTAGAAGGGAACCCTACTCTATAATGACTTTGACACTCTCACTTTGTGTCAGCAGGTTCCAGCTATATACTGCACTGAATAATAGCAGCGTGTGGGAAAGATGGGTTTATTAGAAGTGGACAACCAAAATGGAGGCAGCCGAACCTCCAAATGCATACTGCAAAAACAAAACGCAAAGTTAGTCAGCACATCCTGTAAATGGAAATAAGCATAAGTGTGAGTCACTGAAAATCCAAATCCAAACACAATGCAACAGCACTCATTGAATATAGAATATATGAACTAATGTCATATTCAAGATATAAATTAATATGAGGTACTTAGTAAATACGATTTGATCAAAATAATTTGTGCCCATCCACCATGACAAGGTGACCTCTGTTAGATGAGATCCTATTCTATAATGACACCTCTCCTTGTGCCAAGAGGCCTTAAATGAATTCAGGAAGAGCAGGCTCCAGCTATATACTGCACTAAATATAGAGAACCCTCAGGATACAATGGTCTTTTCTGACCCATGGTACAATGCCTCAGACTCAGCACCGACCAATCAAGGCAACTTCTTTGGAAAAATAGTTGTATTAGTTGCAGGTTTGCAGCTATTCCTCACTGTTATATGTAAGGATTTGTTTTATCTGTCTTAGTTATCTGCTTATTTTTCTTACATTTTTATTTTCTCTTATCTTGGATGATATTTTTAGGCTTTGGAACTGATTACTCAAGTGACAATGGTTTCAACACACAATGCTCGTCCTGGAACCAATTAATATTGTAACCTGAGGAACCAGTGTAATGTGTTTTGGATCAACTACTGGTTTTGGCTTACAAATATTGACAAAAAGTAAGGTACTGATCGTGTGAAAGTGGTTTTGGTGATGGCCTGACTGTGACCTTCAGTTGTAAGCGATAGGTTCAAATTGTTTGTACTGAATGCAATGCACTCCAATTATGATGGTTCTTGACATACAGAGGAGGAGTGTCTGGGGTTATCCTAGAAAGCAGTTGTCTGTTAGCCAAAATAAGAAAATGATGCTGTTGGCCTTGCCCAGGAGTTGATCCAAAAACATAAATCTTTTCTTTATACTTTTCTTTTCCTGGTTTTGGCTAAAATTAAAACACATTCACCCAAAAAGCGTTATGTTATTAAATGCATTTTACAGTATTTTTCACTTTATCAGGCGCACCTGCACATAAGACGCATCTAGGTTTTTGAGGAGGAAAATAAGAAGTGCCTTTGGAGGGTTTTTGTAATGGTCATGAACACACACACACACAGACAGGGGGAGGGAGGGACCACTGCGCTCGACCCTCACCCCTGAACCTGCCTACTTGCCTGGCAAGTCCTAATGACAAGGGACAACTGGACGGCAGTCCCTAACTTGGTGTAAGTGCAGGGAGGACAAACAGGCAACAAACAGAACGAATACGGAGCGAGTCAAAACCAGGAAGGCAGCTAAATATCAACTGAACACACAGTACATGTCAACGTTTACTAATTTAGCGAGCTAATTGGTGGTCAACAGGACCTAAATACATCTTTGGATCATGTACTGTTTTTATTATCTAAAACTTTACTATTATTCATTAACTGTTTAATGAATAAAAGTAAAGTTTTAGATAATAAAAACAGTACATGATCCAAAGACGTATTTAGGTCCTGGTGGACCACCAATTAGCTCGCTAAAACCAGGAAGGCAGCGCACTACAAAGTAACAAGCAGAGAATGGTCAGGAGAAAGCCGAGGTCGTTTACCAGGAGCATCTAGAAGTACCAAAGGAGTAATCAGGGATCATCTGGAGCAGGCCGGGATCAGGAACCAGGAAAGCAGTACAGCACAGCAGGAACAGACAGGGAGACGTCGGATAAACAGGAGGTAAGCACAAGGAATCCAAGGAGACACAGGTGGAACCTGAATAACAGGCAATCTGTGGCCAGCAGATTACCTGTTTAAATAGGGAGCCAGAGGGGTCATGTGACGTGGCCAGTGTCACATGACTCCACACAGACTACACAGTGCTAAGCCCAAAAACCATTTGCATTAATGCGCATAGACTCGCGGGGGGCGCGCATAGTATTATCAGGAACGCGGGCGACGCCAGACGCGCTGATGATACACTCATGCTCCGGACGTGCCCGCCTCCTAGACCGCGCCGTGACAATTTGGAACTAATGGTGGCCTGTGGATGACACTATTATTTTGGATCTGTGGATGACACTGTTATGGAGGGGATCTGTGGATGACGCACTGTTATGGGGGGATCTGTGGATGATGCACTGTTATGGGGGTCTGCAGATGACACTGTTATGGGGGATCTGTGGATGACGCACTGTTATGGTGGATCTGTGGATGACACTGTTATGGTGGATCTGTGGATGACACTGTTATGGGGGATCTGTGGATGACACTGTTATGGGGATCTGTGGATGACACTGTAATGGGGGGATCTGTGGATGACACTGTTATGGGGGATCTGTGGATGACACTGTTATGGGGGATCTGTGGATTACACTGTTATGGGGGGATCTGTGGGTGACACTGTTATGGGGGGGATCTGTGGATGACACTGTTATGGGAGGACCCTTGGATGACACTCTTATAGGAGGGATCTGTGGATGACACATCTTATACTATATATGTGTCATCCACAGATCCCCCCATAACAGTGTCCCTGTGTAAATAGTGACCCCCAATACAGGGGGTGGAGGCCAGCAATTGGTGTTGGAATCGTGGCGGGGCCCGGTGCAGTCATTGTACTCTATTACACTAAGCCCCGCTCATAGCAGTATTCATATGTAAAGTGTAGGCATGGGAGTTTTGTTAAAGTATTGCAATCCTCTGCAGCAGTATCGCAATCCACTGTAGTACTCACTATGAAACTATCGTAGCAGGCAGGCTGGCCGGCAGCATAACATCACTCACTTCGTCACACGCCTTCTCCGCCTGCTTCATTAATAAAGGTGTATTCACGGATAAAAAAAAAACTTATTGCTTTTCGAAAAAACACATACCCTGAGAGATCATTTAGTTAGTAGCCGCATGAAGTGTGAACAGAACCCAAGTCAGTGGCTAGGCGTGAAAAAACCCTCAGGAAACCATCGATGCGGCAATTGCTCCTTCTGTGGATACATCCTCCGGGACAAGGTCCTTTCTATAGGGAGTGTATCACACAGAATGAGACAATTCTGCACATTCAAAACCGCATACGTTGTATATGTGGTCATATGTGAGTGCGGAGCTTTTTATATAGGTAAGACAATTAGGCCCATGTTAGAAAGGTTCCGTGAGCACCTCAACTCCATCAGAACAAGGAAAGGCTGCCCCCGTCTTATAGACCATGTATGGCAGAAACACAGGGAGATAAAAAATGCCTGGGCTTTGCTGGAGTTGAGGTGATCCCATTCATGACACAAGGAGGTGACAGGCATCGCCTCTTATTACAAAAAGAAGCGCGATGGATAATTCTCACGGATGCCATGGGACCCCTAGGTCTTAATGATCGAAATGATCTTAGTGTATTTATCTGAGATTTTACTTGATTGCTGTGGATGATTTTCATTGTAACACGCACACAGGTGATGCCCTTTTGCGTTTGAGAACTACACACCACTCATGGGGTTAATCTCACGCTCCTCCTTAAATAGGCCGGCACACCTGTCTGCGTCACACAGGTAGCCGGAAGAAGCACAACCATGCGAAACGGCCGTTGCTGCCTCACACCGCTTAGGCGGTTTTTGTTCTAAGTAAAGGTTTGTCCGCCTCAGCCCTGTGATGCTCTTATGCTTGTCTTGCAAATCGCAATAAATAACGGAATGATGATATCCTGCAAGGTGTGAGTGCCGCTGATTTCTTTACTTCTTCGTGTTGGATCTGATCATAAGTATTTCTTAGCTATGACACTTCAAGTTTAGCTCTGGGAACCTCCCATTTCTCTTAGGCATCTTTCAGATATTTCTACACCGTGATTCGAGTCCACCAGTGGTAAATTCCATTGATTGGAAATGATTTGGAAAGACACACCCCTGTCTATATAACGCCTCACAGCTAAGAATGTATATCAGAGCAAAAACCAAGCCATGAGGAGGAAAGAACTATAGAGTTTAAAGAGAGCATTGTGTGGAAGTTCAAATCTAAAGAAGGATACAATTTTGCTACACTAATAGTTCCCAAGAACTCAGCGGCCTCCATAATTCTTAAATGGAAGAAGTTTGGAACAGCAGGACTCTTTCCAGAGCAGTCTGCCCCACCTGTAACGGATCTCCTGGCACCCCGAGTGGGTACCTCCGTCGAATGATGCTCCTAGCGCTTCAAGAGGACTCCAAGCACTCCACTTGACACCATAACCGCCACAGACCCCACAAACCGCCGAAGCTTGGTTGAGGTCTCGCCATTTCCTACCCACCCTGGACCTACGACAAGGCTCCAGGCTCCAGTGGGTGAACCTCTCCTAAATCTAAAGAGCAGGAACAGCTCTTACAAGAGCTAGTAGTTATAGCCAGGGGAGTATAGCAAATCTTCAGCGTATAGCAATCGCCAGTGTCGATCAGTTACCCAAACACCAGCCTCAACATGATGAAGGGTAAAACAGGAACTCTTCATTGAGCACACAAGCATTGACTTATACACATTTTCCAACAGGGTACCATCCACAGGGTTTTGTAAAAACAACCAATAAATACGTACAATACAATAAAACACTCCCACACAAAATCCTCCCCTCTGCCTGTGATACAATTACCTTACACGGGTTAATGTAATCATCACAGGCAGGAGAATACACAATGTCTTCTGTCCTGGAGACAACCGAGGAGTAATTCAATTATCTCTCAGGACATAGGGAAATCGCCAATACACACGTGGAGACAATAGGACAGACAGAACTACTCAAATATACAATTTCCCACCCTTTACAGTACACATAGACATTTAACATATCCCAAAATGGCACGAATTAGACCAGGGGTTCAAAAGTTTAGCATGGGCTGATGAGAGGGCCCATAATCCTGGGGCAAGAGGCTGGCAAACAGGCCCCTCCAAAACCCAGTGGCGAGGTTGGTTTCGCCACACATCTCCCCCTCCCAGGGAAGACTAACCAGATACCTGACCTCACGCCGGTCGGTATCTGAGTTAGTCTGGCAGTCCACACACCACCAAATACTGATCCTGTTGAATTTGGTAGCCTGTCTCTGTCCAGTGAGTCCACCAAGGCTATGTTGGTAACTGGTACTCCCGGTCTCTGTGTTGCTCCCTGGCTTGGAGTGGAGGTTGCTTTGTGGGCAGGGATCAGCGGTACTCTGCCCTGGTGCCAGCACTACCACGGAAGAAGCCTGGTTGGAGCCTGGTTGTTGGAGGGGAGACCGACTGTCTCCCCTTTGGATACCCAGCTCTGCTGCTGGAGGGGGAGACCGACTGTCTCCCCTTAGGCTAAACAGCCCTGTTTCTGGGGGACAGGACCGACTGTCCCTACCCCCTGTGCTGTAAGTGCAGAGACCACGGTCCCATCTGCACAGTTGTGGGGCTTACTGTCTCCCCCTGGTAAGTTAAGCCGCCGCTGGGGAATGGAGACTGGGCTCTCAATTCCCAATAAATCACACGGCCGCTGGGGAATGAAGACTGGGCTCCCAATTCCCTGTAAATCACACGGCCGCTGGGGAATGGAGACTGGGCTCCCAATTCCCTGCAATTCACACTGCCAATAGGGAGAGGGGGTAGCAAGCTCCTCTCCCATACATATTTCCAGCCTCTGGGGAGGGAGACCGACTGTCTCCGCTCCCAATACAGTGTCCTGTTGCTGGGGAAAGGAGACTGGGCTCTCTATTCCCTGTAAATCACACTGCCGCTGGGGGACAGGACCGACTGTCTCTGCCCCCTGTAACTCAGCCTGCCGCTGGGGAATGGAGACTGGGCTCCCAACTCCCTGCAGGACCGGTGGAGAGACCCCGGTCCCATCTCCATCGGCCACCTGGGTTTCTTCCCAGTAAACATCCACAATATCCTCCCAGCTGAAGGGCTCTGGACCTGGGTCTGACTTCTTGCTGTCCTGCTGAGCCTTCCCAATGGAGTGGAAGAGATCTCGGTAGTCCTGCTCCAGTTACCATTCCAGGGTTGCTAGGTGAGCCAGGTCTTTCTCTACCTCATGGGGGTCATCCCAATCCTGCCTAGCCTCCCTCTCGTAGAAAATGTCCTGAAGTCTGGACTGTGCAGGGCTCCCGAAGTCTGGCTCTGCAAAGGACTCCCATAACAAGCCAGGACCATCAAACTCCTCTCCCTCTGGCTTGTCATGATCAGCTGTCCAGGGTATATACTGTGCCATATACCACCAGAGCGCCTGGTAGGCATCTTCCAGCCATAGTTCCTGCCATACCCAATGCTCTAGTTCCTTCACCCATTCCTCCAGGGGTTGCTCTCCCAGGAAGGGCATCCGCAGGGCCACTTGCTTCTGCAATCGCTGCTCTCCACTGGGGAGACTCTCGCCTCGCTGGTATTGTACATTATCCAGGGCCTGGTACCAGATGCCTTTCCTTAATGCATCCTGGCCATCCAGGTCTTCCTCATCTGTATCCCCAAAGGATTTGAAGGCTGCATAATTTACCTTCCATGAGCGGCTCTCTGTACCTCCAGGGGAATGTAAAACGTCTCCTTGTAAAGATCCTGTTCTGGATCCCTGCACCAAGTGAGCCCTGTTGGTATAATTTATGATTTGAATCACTGCCTCCGGTGCAGGATTTGGCCCCAACAGGCGGATGAATAATCTTAGTTTCCTCTCCAACTCACTGTGCTCTGCGTCTTCTCCTTCCATGCTGCTGTAGCCAGGGGCGCTGTACGGATACTAGCGTTGCCCTCAATATACTCCACGAACGGTATCTCCGAGCTGCTTCTCCTCACACTAGGATGCCATCCCACTGCTTGCCACCAATGTAACGGATCTCCTGGCACCCCGACCGGGTACCTCCGTCGATGGATGCTCCTAGCGCTTCCCGAGGACTCCAAGCACTCCACTTGACACCGTAAGCACTGCAGACAGCCCCAGGCTCCAGTGGGTGAACCTCTCCTAAATCCGGAGAGCAGGAACAAGTAACATGAACAAGCTCTTACAATAGCTAATAGTATAGCCAGGGGAGTATAGCAAATCTTCAGCGTATAGCAATCCCCAGTGTCGATCAGTTACCCAAACACCAGCCTCAACATGATGAAGGGTAAAACAGGAACTCTTCATTGAACACACAAGCATTGACTTATACACATTTTCCAACAAGGGTACCACCCACAGGGTTTTGTAAAAACAACCAATAAACACGTACAATACAGTAAAACACTCCCACACAAAATCCTCCCCTCTGCCTGTGATACAATTACCTTACACGGGTTAATGTAATCATCACAGGCAGGAGAATACACAATGTCTTCTGTCCTGGAGACAACCAAGGAGTATCCCAAAATGGCACGAATTAGACCAGGGGTTCAAAAGTTTAGCATGGGCTGATGAGAGGACCCATAATCCTGGGGCAAGAGGCTGGCAAACAGGCCCCTCCAAAATCCAGTGGCAAGGTTGGTTTCGCCACACCACCAAACTAAGTAATCGGTGGAGAAGGGCTTTGGTAAGAGAGGTGACCAAGAACCTAATGGTCACTCAGGCAGCGCTCCAAAGAACTTGTGTGCAGATATGAGAGACCTTTAGAAGATCACCATTACTGCAGCACTCCACCCACCTGGGCTTTATGGCAAAGTGGTCAGAGATAGTTCTCTCTTCAGTAAAAGACACATCCAGGGCCATCTGAAGTTTGCAAAAAAGCACTGTGAAAAACAAGATTCTCTGGTCGGATGAAACGAAGATTGACCTCTTTGCTATCAATTCTAAGAGTCATGCCTAGAAGAAACCAGGCACTAGTCATCATTTTCCCAATACCATCCCTACAGTGAAGCATGGTGGTGGAAGCATCATTTCATGCTGTGGGGTTCTTTTTAGTGGCTGGGACAAGGAGACTGGTCAGGGTTTTGGGAAAACTGAATGGAACAAAGTACAAAGTACAGAGATGCAGAGTGCTCTAGACTTCATACTGGGCCGAAGGTTCACCATCCAACAAGACAATGACCCTAATTACACATCCCAGGACAACAAAGGAGTGACTTAGGGACCAATCTGTGAATGTCCTTGAGTGGCCCAGCCACAGCCCTAATTTGAAAATAATTTAACATCTCTGGAGAGACCTGAAAATAACTGTCCCTGAATGTTCCTCATCCAGGCTGACAGAGCCTTAGAGGATCTGCAGAGAAGAATGGCGCAAAGTCCCCAAATCCAAGTGTGCAAACTTTGTGGCTTCACACCCTAGAAGACTGGAGACCGTAATTGGTAATACTGAGTAAAGGGTCTGAATGCTTATTTCAATGCAATATTTTAGTTTCTCCTTTTCAATAAATTAGCAAAGATTTCAAACATTCTGTTTTTACTTTCTCATTAGGAGGTATTATGGAATAGTGGAACCCTTGCTGTTTCTGAGCCAGCGTTATCTTCCTGACAAATGTCATTGACATTTCTATTTGGGTGCGTTATTTTTTTTTTTGTCAATTAATCTATATTAAGGAGGTTCTTCTGTCCTTACCCGTCTATCACACCCCCAATGCCACTGTCTCCACTGTGCTTAGATTGGCTTCAGGCTCCCGGGCTCTCGGGTCCCGACTGGTTGTGCTGCTGAGTCTTCCTGTTCAGCTGCATTTACATTATGGAATAGGAAGACTCAAATGAAGCTGTGCCTCTCGCTCCAATCAGAACCAGAAGCTGCAGGTACCCTCAACGAACAGATATTGATGGCCTATCCTGAGTATAGCTCATCAATATCAGGAGCCTGGAAAACCCTTTTAAATTTTACAAATTCCATTTAGCAGTTTGAGTCACTTTTGCCTGCATTTGCCCAGGACAGCTGTGAAAAAACTCAGGTCTTTAGCAAAGTTTATACCTCCCACCCTATTGGTTGCACAACTGTTGTGGTGAAGCGACATGGTTTGAGATCCTGTTTGTGACCACTTCCTGTCATTTTCTCACTGCCCCTGAGGCCATATTGTATATGTACTTATATCTGGAGCTCTGTTATACTAATATTACATTTCTAAGTGTGGTTAAGGTGTGGTTTAAGCGTGCATCTCTGCTGTCTACTCTAACAAACAAACAAAACATTTCAGTTGTCACTTATTAGCTAAAACTTTTAATTTACTGTAAAGATTTTCAAACCACCAAAGCACAGCATGAATGTAAAGCAGAAAAATATACATATGCCCATATTTACCATTGTGGCTACACCTGAGTTCACATGTAAAATATGCCAAACTTTGGTGCATCTTATTTTAAAAATATTTATGAAGCAAGTAAGCAGGAAATGGGCATAGAATAAGATGAGCCATTTTACACCAACATTTTGCATAAAATTCTCATGCAAAGCAAGCCAATAGGTGAGATAGGTCCATCAGTTTTATCATCCAACCTGAGCCCCTGTGATAAATTTTGTGAATCTATAGACTACCAATTTATGAAGTGTTTTCAACATTTTTTATGTGGTTTGTGCCATGGCCAGCAGTTTTCATTTACTAAGGAGCAGACAGATGTTTGGTGGGCAGAGCTACATTTTCAACCAAATTTATCATTGTGACTTTAATAAAAAGTGTACTCCAGTCCCTTTGTGGAGTAAAAACTCATGGAACCTTTGTAATAAATAAGATTAGATTTTCGACTGAAAAATCATTGGGTAATTCGTGCAACATTTTGTAAATTTGTCACAAAAAAACTGACATTCCCAAAAAAACTGTTCAGGAAGTTGCTTCTCAATACATTATCCCTAAGTTTACACTGTCTGCAATATACATTAGGATTAGTAAATCTGGCTCAGAAAATTATAAAATGGCAATACAGTATATAATTAAATATGCCTCCAGTAAAGTAAAAATGAATTCACTTACATTGCTATTGTCTGCTCTGTTGCAGATATAATGGAGATGCTTCCTGGTCAAAGTCAATCTATATAAGCCTCTTATACTTGCCGTGCCTCCCAACCACCTTGTTAGTACACTCTTTCTTTCAGCATTGAACGCCTGCTTGAATCAGTGCCTATGCTGCTGTAATCAACGGACTTTACTTTTATTAGGTACAATAGAATCTGGACCCACACCTCATCCCTGATAAGAAAGACACTGATAAGAAAGACAACAACACAAAGTCTGTAGGTTGATAATATGATACTTTTATAAATAAAAGCTTTGGCTGATCTCGCCCTGCGGTATTCTTCCAACCAATTCTGTCGGGTTTCGGACAAATCTGCATTTGTCCCCATTATAGTTAATAGGGCCGGATGGAGACATTCAAGTTACTTGGCATATTTGTTGGGTTGTGACCGGATCTCTGCCGGTCTCCATTATAGTTATCGGGGTTGGACGAAGACATTCAAGCTTCCGGAATGCAGAGAGATCCAGCAGGCTGCTGGATACCTAGTGCTAGTGTGAAACTAGCCAAAGCTAGGTGAGATGCAAAGAATAAGTTAGAGGCCAAGTGGGATCAAATCAGTAGGGAATTACAACTGACAGAATGGCAAGACAAAGGCAAGTCAGACAGTCCAAAGGCAATTCCAATACAGATATCGAACAAATAATCTGAAAGAGTAGTCAAATGGGGCCTGGGTGAGAAACTGCGAGTACAGTCAAAAGACAAAAGTGAGCACAAACCAAGTTCAAATGGAGTGACAGGAACTCAGATTGGTTGATCTCCTGAGCAGCCGCCAGCTGGACCTCTAGCTTGGTAGAATTGCTGAGCTGTCAGTCAGACGGCCTTTCATTATGTGCACACACCACTCAACAACCCTACCATTGCCACTAAGTAGACTGTAGTGGGAAAACTGGCAGGGATACAGTATACAGTACATCGTGGGAGTGCAGACAGGTAAGTAGGTAACATAGGTACAACAATTGATGTTGATGTAGAAGTTTCAGTTGACACTATAGTGAATGCTATAGTAAATTATGATCTTGACCCTGCTGAATTGCAAAAAATAAAAAATAAAAAGTAGTAGTAGTGGTAGTATAGAAATTTGGTAGAATACTGACAAAAACAGTCCACTTGAACAGTATGCTTTATTTATCTGGTTTTTAGCACAAGGCAGAGCCTGTATTAGTACTTACAGTGTAGTACAAGATGACATGTACAGGGTATAAGTATTGAATGAAGTATAAGATGCTAGCACCCACTACATGAGGTTTAATACAACCCTGACCTGAGACCTGTCGAACTATCCTGCAGGGTACCCTTAGGCATGGGCTTCTTGTGCCTAATGACTGAGATGGCCTGGCTTATGCTTTCTAAAGATTATTGACATCAAAATTTATGAAGCAATTTTTCAAAACATCTTGGAGGAGACTATGTTGTGGATAAATGTACAGGTTCTGCAGTGGCCGATTAGATTTTCAGACCAAGATTGATTGATGATATTTCAGCCATTAAGTTGCCTATTTTAATGCTTTGTTGGAATCTTTCCATAAGGAAATCAAATGAACTTACAATGTAATATATTATAAAAATGGCATATAAATAGACAGACAGACAAACATGAGATAGATATGAGATAGATTACTTTCCATAGACAGATGGTAGAAGATGGATGGAAAGACGGGCCGACTGATAGATACATAAGATGGGTGTATATAATGCATGCTGGCCCACAGGGGGAGGAGGGCCACGGGCAAAGAGAAGATGGAAGTAGTGGCTGAGGCAATGAGGGTGGTCGTATTCCTCACAGAGGCTGATCCTACTCCAACTCTTCCTCAGGCCATCCAGGCAGAGAATGTAGAGGTGCAACCCTTTCTCCTGGACTTGTGGGATATCCTGCCTGGTATTGATCTTGATGCTGGAATGTATAGTGGGGTGGAGAACAAGAGGTGGATGATAATGATCAGATATAGAAACCAAAGACCAGGCCAGCTTGATTATGGCAAAATAATGCTCTCCTTTACTGAATAGATGATAGGAGTCACAGTACAAACAGATGCAGTAGGTACAGTCCTGAAGCATTTCACAGAGTAGCCTCTTCCCCAAAGACTGTATATAGAAGGTGGCAATGATAGTAGTAGTCCTCCCTGAGTCTCTCTCTAGAAAAAACAGCAATCTTCCCAAATGACCAGGCATGCAATTCCAAAATGTATCTGCAATGGCCATTCTGTGGGGTGCAGTCCTAGATTGGATGTCCAGTCCATCTCAGAAGTGTGGCTGGTGTCAGAAGCAAGAAAGTCCAAAACCATAGTTGGGTGTTACCTTTATTGACTCAGTCCAAGCATGGCGTGCATGAACCTCCTCAACCATCTGCAAAATTACAATGCTTCTTTCTTCTTTCTCTCAGTAGTAGTTCTCAGCAAAGCTGCTTTTTCTGGCAGGTTCCAATCACAGAGGTGGCCCTTTTCTGGAGGAGAGTTCTTTCAGGGCCAATTTGGCAGAGCACACCAAAAGAGGTCTTCTCTTTAGCTTGGCTTGCTAGGAACTCCCTAATGCTAGCCAGAGAAAAAATAGTACCATCCCATAATCTGCCAACTGTTTCCATTGCCTCTTTGGGTCACATTGTACATAGATCATTTTCAGTAACAGTGAGCACTTTAACCACTTCAATAATAAATCCTAATATTAAGCCTTTAGCAGTGAACCTGGTAGTAACCCTTTGATAGATAGATAGATAGATAGTGTGGCAAAACCAACCTCGCCACTGGGTTTTGGAGGGGCCTGGCTACCAGCCTCTTGCCCCAGGATTATGGGCCCTCTCATCAGCCCATGCAAAACTTAAACCCCATGGCGATTTGACTGTGTTTGTGGCATCTGAGCGCTCAGATCCAAGCCATATGGGGACATGTGGGGTTTTGAGATGTGTGACAGAACCATCTGTCTGTGTAATTGTATTGTATGTTATGTGAGGGTACCCAGTTAGCTCATTTTATTGTATTCATGTTGTCTGAGTGCCATTCACCTAATAATATGCACTCAGACTTGAGCTGTCTGGGAATGTGTTAAATGTCTATGTGTATTGTAAAGGGTGGGACATTGTATGTTTGAGTAAGTGATGTCTGTTCCATTGTCCCCACGTGTGTATTGGCCATTCCCCTTTGTCCTGAGAGATAATTGAATTGCTCCTCGGGTGTCTCCAGGGCAGAGGATATTGTGTATTCGTCTGCCTGTGATGATTGCATCAACCCAGTGTGAGGTAATTCTATCACGGACAGAGGGGAGGATTTTGTGTGGGAGTGTCTGAGTGTATTGTACGTGGTTATTGGCTGTTTTTACAAAACCCTGGGGTGGTAACTTTGTTGGAAGATGGGTATAAAATGCTTGTGTGTTAAAATAAAGAGAGTTCCTGTTTTACCCTTTATCATGTTGAGGCTGATGTTTGGGTAACTGATCGACGCTGGGGATTGCTATACGCTGGGAGATTTGCTATACTCCCCTGGCTATAACTACTAGCTCTTTTAAGGGCTGTTCCTGCTCTCTGGTTTTAGGAGAGGTCCACCCACTGGAGCCTGGAGCCTTGTCGTGGGTCCAGGGTGGGTAGGAGACGGTGAGACCTCAACCAAGCTTCGGCGGTTTGTGGGGTCTGCAGTGCGTACGGTGTCAAGTGGAGTGCTTGGAGTCTTCGGAAAGCACTAGGAGCAACATTCAACGGAGGTACCCGGTCGGGGTGCTAGGAGATCCGTTACATTTGGTGGCAAGCAGTGGGATGGCGTCCTAGTGTGAGGAGAAGCAGCTCAGAGACACCGTTCGTGGCGTATATTGAGGGCAACGCTAGTATCCGTACAGCGCCCCTGGCTACAGCAGGATAGAATCGGCTAGTCTTCGGACAGCGTTCTATGACGAGGAGGAGGAGGCAGCCGCAGACTACAGGGATGCAGACAGAAAGGAAGTCTGGTATGATGCCCTGGAAAATGCCCAGCGGCGGCGAGGTGAGAGTCTCCCCAGTTATGAGCAGCAGCTACAGAAGCGTGTGGCGAAGCGGATGGGTCTCTTGGGAGAGCAGCCACTGGATGACTGGGTAACAATGCTCCAGAGCCTGGTATGTAAGGAGCTTTGGCTAGAGGACGCTTACCAGGCCCTAAGGTGGCATGTCATTCAACATTCCCCCTGGGCAGCTGAGCATGACAAGCCAGAGGGAGAGGAGTTTTATGGTCCGGGCTTGTTATGGGAGTCCTTTGCAGAGCCTGACTTCGGGAGCCCTGCACAGTCCAGACTTCAGAACATCTTCTACGAGAGGGAGGCTAGGCTGGATTGGGATGACCCCCATGAGGTAGAGAAAGACCTGGCTCACCTAGCAACCCTGGAGTGGGAACTGGAGCAGGACTACCGAGATCTCTTCCACTCCATTGAGAGGGCTCAGCGAGAGAGCAGAGTGTCAGACCCAGGTCCAGAGTCCTTCAGCTGGAAGGATATTGTGGAGGTGTTCTGGGAAGACCCAACTGAAGTATCCCCTGCTTCAGTACCAGCTACAGAGGTAGGGGACCTCATAGACTGGTCCTCCCATATGGCAGGTGGAGATGGGAACGAGATCTCTCCACCGGCACTACAGGGATGCTGGGCAGTCGGCCCAGATCCCCAACGACAGCCGGAGTTTCAGGGAGTAGGGACAGTTGGTCCTGCTCCCCAGCGGCAGTATGTTTTGCAGGGAGAGGAGAGCATCGTCTCCCTTCCCCAGCGGCAGTGTGTTGTAAAGAGAGAAGAGACAACCGATCTCTCTCCCCAACCACAGGGGGACAGCACCCCTAACTCCGATGGTGCAGATGGGACCGCGGTCTCTGCACCAGGCCTATCGGGATGCTGGACGGCCGGTTCAGATCCCCCACCAACCCTGCAGGAAGGCCAGGAGGAGGAGGTAAGCGATTCCTCCTCTCCACAGCCGATCTGCAACAAGGTCCTGGGGATAGGATTCCCTGACCACATCCCAGTAGAAGAGCTGGCATCTGGGCAGAGCGCAGTTGGCCTCTGCCCTCCCCTATCCTCTTATCCAGAGCCTGACTCCCCACAGGCTACCCCAGCAGAAGAGCTGGCATCTGGGCAGAGCGCAGTCAGCCTCTGCCCTCCTCTATCCTCTTATCCAGAGCCTGACTCCCCACAGGCTACCCCAGCAGAAGAGCTGGCATCTGGGCAGAGCGCAGTCAGCCTCTGTCCTCCCCTATCCTCTTCTCCAGAGCCGGACATCCCACAGGCTACCCCAGCGGAAGAGCTGGCATCTGGGCAGAGCGCAGTTGGCCTCTGCCCTCCCCTATCCTCTTATCCAGAGCCTGACTCCCCACAGGCTACCCCAGCAGAAGAGCTGGCATCTGGGCAGAGCGCAGTCAGCCTCTGCCCTCCTCTATCCTCTTATCCAGAGCCTGACTCCCCACAGGCTACCCCAGCAGAAGAGCTGGCATCTGGGCAGAGCGCAGTCAGCCTCTGTCCTCCCCTATCCTCTTCTCCAGAGCCGGACATCCCACAGGGTACCCCAGCGGAAGAGCTGGCATCTGGGCAGAGCACAGTTGGCCCCTGCCCTCCTCTATCCTCTTCTCCAGAGGCTGACTTTCCACAGGATACCCCAGCGGAAGAGCTGGCATCTGGGCAGAGCACAGTCGGCCTCTGCCCACCAAGTACCTACAGCTCCAAGCTGGAGAACCACAAGGAAGCAAGGAGTAACAGATGCCCACTCAACAGCTGGGGACATTCAGAACAGAGCCAGGCCCCAAAATTCAACAGGTCCAGTATTGGGTTGTGGGTGGACTGCCAGACTAACTCAGGTACTGACCGTGAGGTCAGGTATCTGGTTAGTCTTCCCTGGGAGGGGGAGATATGTGGCGAAACCAACCTCGCCACTGGGTTTTGGAGGGGCCTGGCTACCAGCCTCTTGCCCCAGGATTATGGGCCCTCTCATCAGCCCATGCAAAACTTAAACCCCATGGCGATTTGACTGTGTTTGTGGCATCTGAGCGCTCAGATCCAAGCCATATGGGGACATGTGGGGTTTTGAGATGTGTGACAGAACCATCTGTCTGTGTAATTGTATTGTATGTTATGTGAGGGTACCCAGTTAGCTCATTTTATTGTATTCATGTTGTCTGAGTGCCATTCACCTAATAATATGCACTCAGACTTGAGCTGTCTGGGAATGTGTTAAATGTCTATGTGTATTGTAAAGGGTGGGACATTGTATGTTTGAGTAAGTGATGTCTGTTCCATTGTCCCCACGTGTGTATTGGCCATTCCCCTTTGTCCTGAGAGATAATTGAATTGCTCCTCGGGTGTCTCCAGGGCAGAGGATATTGTGCATTCGTCTGCCTGTGATGATTGCATCAACCCAGTGTGAGGTAATTCTATCACGGACAGAGGGGAGGATTTTGTGTGGGAGTGTCTGAGTGTATTGTACGTGGTTATTGGCTGTTTTTACAAAACCCTGGGGTGGTAACTTTGTTGGAAGATGGGTATAAAATACTTGTGTGTTAAAATAAAGAGAGTTCCTGTTTTACCCTTTATCATGTTGAGGCTGATGTTTGGGTAACTGATCAACGCTGGGGATTGCTATACGCTGGGAGATTTGCTATACTCCCCTGGCTATAACTACTAGCTCTTTTAAGGGCTGTTCCTGCTCTCTGGTTTTAGGAGAGGTCCACCCACTGGAGCCTGGAGCCTTGTCGTGGGTCCAGGGTGGGTAGGAGACGGTGAGACCTCAACCAAGCTTCGGCGGTTCGTGGGGTCTGCAGTGCGTACGGTGTCAAGTGGAGTGCTTGGAGTCTTCGGAAAGCACTAGGAGCAACATTCAACGGAGGTACCCGGTCGGGGTGCTAGGAGATCCGTTACAGATAGATAGATAGATAGATAGATAGATATGAGATAGATAGATATGAGATAGATAGATGTTATATACCTATTATACCGTATAGTTTTATATTTTACAGGACATAATGAACTTCTACTGGCCCATTATACACTTATGTAACAGATATTTGTCTGTACATTCTATTGGTTTTATTCCAGAAGAATATCTTTAGTTTAGTCACTCAGTAAACATCTTTTATCTGTCCTGAGGGCTGAGATTTGCAATCCTATTAAGGATGATAACCTGAGGGAACTTTGATTATCTGTACTGTATGCGTCCTCACAGAATGAACAGTGTATATCTGGGATGAATATATTACTTCTCTACCTCGATTCTCTTGCAATAGTTTTCTGTGACATTTTAAAATCTATGGATATTATAATTGTAGAGTTTTTTCATGAATTTTTTAAGAATACCTACACTATTTTCTTTTGTCTATGACCTGAAGTACATATACTGTAATAGAGAGTAATACATGTGTTTTGCTCACAGAATCAGCTACGGTATATGTGCAAGACAAGCTAACCATCAAGCATCCCCCTCTCAAAACCTCCTCTAAGTGCCCTTTTGTAAGACCGGCTTCCACTCTGGGGTGCGCTGGGTCTACAAAACTAGACACTAGCCACATTACATGTACATTTTCAGTCAGCAGACCTTCTTCAGGGCCTCTCCAGTGATTATATCACCATGCTTTCCTCATATCTCACTGTCTGGGCAATTAGATGGCTTGAAGAAAGTCTGATGACCAAAACGGTTTCTGACTATAATCTGATTTACCCCTTAAAAGATAAGAAACCAATAAAAACATCTTAAACATGAGTTTGGAGTGTGTGGAAATTTCAGCTGTCAATTGTTTTTCCAGTTTGGGAACCTACTACCAGCACCTCCCTGATATATGGAGCACATTGTGTGTGTGGTGTTGGGACTTTTCGCCATAATCATGGTGGTAGCTTGGTTCCTGGGTGTGTGGACTGTCTGTGGTATTTAGTGTATTTTGCTCATTTTGTAGCCTGAGAGAAGAGTGTGAGACGGAGCTGTGGAATAGTGTTACCTCCTTACAGTCGCACCCACATTGTTGTGGTGAAGAGAGGCCTTCTGCCACAAAGAAGAAAACACATAGGGCATACAGTGCCTAAAAAGGAACCTTAAAGCAAAAATAATTAAAATTATGCACAAATGTATTTTACACCACTTCAGTATGCCTACTGCTGATATTCAGGCTCCATTCATCACACATTTTGCAGATAGAGCTACTAAACTCAACTATGGTGTTATCTCCATTTTGTAGCTGCAAGAAGAAACAATCAGCCAATAGAAAAAACTCATTATTAAGGGGCATTTAGACTTCAAGAACTTCTGGACTGCAAAGAAGCCCATCCCTCTTATGCTGTTGTGTCATGCTGTGTGCATTATACTCAAATTTTGGTGTTGTGCATTATATTAAAATTTTTAATACACTGTAATTATCGTTTGACTTAGGCCTCATGCACACAGCCGTTGTTTGGGTCCGCATCCGAGCCGCCGTTTAGGCAGCTCGGATGCGGACCCATTCACTTCAATGGGGCTGCAAAAGCTGCGGACAGCACTCCGTGTGCTGTCCGCATCTGTTGCTCCATTCCGAGGCCCCGCAAAAAAATATAGAATGTCCTATTCTTGTCCGTTTTGCACACGGGCGGCTTCCGTTTTTTTGCGGATCCGCGGTTTGCAAACTGCAAAAAACGGCACGATCGTGTGCATGTAGCCTTACTCTGTACTGTCCTTTGTATATGTATGTATCTGTTACACCGACAGTCCATGCCAATCGTAGGGGACTTGTTGCCAGATCACTTACCTAGACTTCTGTTCCAACCGTCCAGCAGTACAGGTCCACCAACGTCCCCCTGCCCATCCCCAGCGGGCATCTCCATAATGCTGCTCTGCCACTCCATGCTGGCGCTGGCCTTCTCCTGCTTTACTGCCAATTCTGCCTCTCCTTCTGCAGCACGTAGGTTGCACTCATGTGCCCTGTCTGGCACTTAAAAGGGTTGATGTAAAAAATGAAAATCAAACATCATATAGTGGCATGCAACAAAGCTAGAACCAGCCCTGTACCTCACATGGATCCAGAGATCTCCACATTCATTGCTCTGCTAGATGTATTTTAAGCTGGCAGAGTGGCAGCTCAAGGGGAGTGTCTTTTCTGCTGAAGCTGGTGGCAGTTGAAGGATTGAACTGAATGTGCTTCCGTCTCAGTGAGCTGGTCAAAGAATTTTGAAAAAAAGCAAACAGCAGGTGGCGCTATACAAGTAGAATTCACAGAATAACTCAGTAACTATACTAAAATTTTAATTTTAATTACATGCAGTTACAAAAGTATATTGATCCCACATTATAGTAAATACTGTGAATATATTCAAATCCACTCGGTGGGCCACTGATATTAATCCAGTGCTGATAGCAAAGAAAGTTCTGTTCAAAATGCATATACTAATTGTAGCTACAATTCGTACTGTCACTCAGCAATTTTCCTTTAGAATAGACATATAAAGACTGGTCACACATCACAGTATTATTATGGCTCATGTTCTGGAGCACTTCTCACCTGCTCCTGGCTGCTGGATATCTAACAGCACCGATCACAGCACATAGGAATCGGCAAGCAGTGACAAAGATACTGCGGTATACCTAAATATCTAAATGCACATCCTAAATATCTGTGATATTCAGTGCAATTTTTTCTTAGCCGCTGGTGAAAGCGACATTACCTGCGCTACATCTCCTGTATAACGTTTGCGCATCCTAAATACCTGTGACATTCAGTGTCATTTATTTGCGCATACACTTACAAAACCTGCGCTACTGTATGTGTGACATACTTGCAAGCATATATACCATTTATTATGTTCAAGGCGAGCAGTAAGGGACGGGGAAGTGGCCGTGCTGCCGATGGTGCACGCGGAGGCCGTGGCCCTGGGTGCGGTGAAACTGTGCCTGCTGCCAGAGCACAAGAAACACACTCATCCACGATACCTAGCTTTATGTCCCAGTTTGCAGGGCAGCGCAGGACACCACTTTCGAAGTCACACCAGTGCGACCAGGTGGTCGGTTGGATTGCAGTAGATAATGCTTCCAGTCTGTTAAGCACCACCCTGTCTTCCACCAAGTCCAGTCTCAGTAGCCAAGAGTCTAGTCAACAGAATCCTCACCCTGATCCTCCTTCCTCCCAGCATGGAGAGTCTTGGCAAACAAGTGATCCCACACTCGGATATTCCGAGGAGCTCTTTTCATCACCATTCCTTGATTTGGACCTCTCGCCAAGCCCTCTTGAAGAGGGACATGAGGAGATCTTGTGCACGGATTCCCAAACTCTTGAACATCCACAGTCAGAAGAAGATGACGGTGGGGAACGGCAATTGGTGTTTCATGAGGTGGATGATGATGATGAGACACAGTTGTCAATAAGTCAACGGCAATCAGTGTCCCAAGAGGTTGATGATCAGGGTGAGACACAGTTGTCAATAAGTGAGGTTCTTGTTAAGTCAACAAGTCAGGAGGATGACCAGAGTGAGGAAGTGGAAGAGGAGGTGATGGACGATGAAATCACTGACCCAACCTGAAAAAGTGGCAAGCCGAGCGAGGACAGCAGTACAGAGGGGGAGGGATCCGCAGCACCACAACAGGCTAGAAGAGGCAGTGGGGTGGCAAAAGGGAAAAGGCAGGCCACACCAAACAGGCCCGCAATTGTTCCCTGGAGCACCCTTTTGCGGCAATCTCCCTTGCCAAGGGGTAGGTGTTCCGCAGTCTGGCGCTTTTTTGAGGAAAGTGCGGACGATAAAAGAAGTGTCATTTGCAACCTGTGCCGTACCAAAATGAGCAGGGGCATGAACACTAGCAACCTCACCACCACCACCAGCATGATCCGCCACATGGCATCAAAGCACCCTAATAGGTGGCCCGAACACCTTGGTCCACAATCAGTGTCTGCAGGTCACACCACTGCCTCATCTTCCCCTGTGTTACATGCTGGCCAATCCCCTGTCCAAGACGCAGGCCCAGATGCCTCCCGCCCTGCACCTGGACCTTCGCAAGCACCATCAGCTAGCACATCCACTGTGTCCCAGCACAGTGTACAGATGTGCATACCCCATGCCTTAGAACGAAAGCGCCAATACCCATCCACCCACCCACAGACCATAGCACTAAATGCGCACCCTTCCAAATTGCTGGCCCTGGAAATGTTGCCATTTAGGCTTGTGGACACTGAAGCTTTCATCAGCCTGATGGCGGCGGCCGTCCCTTGTTACTCAGTCCCCAGCCGCCACAATTTTTCCTGGTGTGCCATCCCTGCCTTACACCAGCATGTGTCCCGTAACATCACCCGTGCCCTGACCAATGCAGTTATTGGGAAGGTCCACTTAACGACTGACACATGGACAAGTGCTTTTAGCCATGGACACTACATTTCCCTGACAGCACACTGGGGTAACGTTGTGGAGGCCAGGAGCGAGTCGTACCCTGGGATGGCACAGGTGCTACTGACGCCAAGGATTGCGGGCCCTACTTCCATCTGGATTTCCGCAACCACCTACATTAGTGGCTGAAACCCCCCCTTCTCCTCCTACACCTCTGAATTATCATCTTGCAGCACCAGTCATTTATCAGTCAGTAGCTGGAAGCAGTGTAGCACTGCAGTGGGGAAGCGGCAACAGGCCATGCTGAAATTAATTTGCTTAGGTGACAAACAGCACACCGCCGAAGAGCTGTGGCAGGGTATAAGGGACCAGACTTAGCTGTGGCCCTCGCCACTCAACCTACAACCAGGCATGGTTGTGTCTGATAATGGCCGTAACTTGGTGGCGGCTTTGGAGCTCGGCAAGCTCACACACATACCATGCCTAGCCCACGTATTCAACTTAGTGGTTCAGCGGTTTCTCAAAACCTACCCCAATTTGCCTGAGCTACTGGTGAAGGTGTGTTGCGTGTGTGCCCATTTCCGAAAGTCATCTACAGCTGCCGCCGGTCTGGCAATGCTGCAGCAGCTCTTGCAATTGCCAGCTCACCAACTGTTGTGCGACGTGAGCACGCGCTGGAACTCCACGTTCCAAATGTTGGCCAGGCTTTGTGAGCAGCAGAGGGCAGTAGTGGAATACCAGCTGCAACATGGTCATCGCCTTTCCAGTCAGCTTCCGCTCTTCACAAGCGACAAGTGGGCATGGATCTCTGACCTCTGTGAGGTTTTATGCAACTTTGAGGAATCAACACAGATGGTGAGCGGCGATGCCGCTATTATCAGCGTAACCATCCCACTTCTGTCTACTGAAACACTCTCTGCTCACAATGAGGAATGTGGAAGAGGTGGAAATGGGTTAAGACAGTACACAGGGTGATAGCCAGACCAGCCTCAGTTCGTCTTCTCAGCGAGAATTGGATGATGATGATGAGGAGGAGTACCCATAGCAGGTTTATTCCATCTGTTCAGCGTGGATGGGCCGAAGAGGAGGAAGAGGATGAGAAGATTGAGAGTCATCCTCCTGATGAGGACAGCAAAGTCTTGTCTGTTGGGACTCTGGCACACATGGCTGATTTTATGTTATGTTGCCTTTCCCGTGACCCTCGCGTTATGCAGATTTTGGCCAACACAGATTACTGGTTGTTCACCCTTCTCGACCCCCGCTACAAAGAGAACTTCTCATCTCTCATTCCTGTGGTGGAGATGACTAGCAAAATGGTGCAATACTAGAAGGTCCTTGTGAAAAAAATTGCTCCAAAAATTTCCATCTGACAACACTGGCGGCAGAGTACGTAGTTCCTTGGGCAACCGAGGAGGGTAGACAAGGGGAACACACAGCAGTTCCAACAGAGGCAGGGCAACACTCTCCAAGGCCTGGGACAGTTTCATGACACCCCGCCAGCACCCCCACCTTGATGCGCGGCCTAGTGTCACAAGGAGGGAAAAGTTTTGGAAGATGGTGAGGGAGTACGTAGCAGACCGTGTCAGCATCCTCAGTGATCCCTCTGTGCTTTACAACTATTGGGTGTCCAAGCTGGACACGTGGCACGAACTGGTGCTCTACGCCTTGGAGGTGCTGGCCTGCCCTGCCACCAGCGTTTTGTCAGAGCGGGTATTTAGTGCGGCTGAGGGCATAATAACTGATAAGCGCATCCGCCTGTCAACTGAAAAAGCTGACAGGTTGACTATTATCAAAATGAACAAGGCCTGGATTGCCCCTGACTCCACCAGAGGAAAGCGGCTGAACATAAAGGCACTCTAAATGTGGCTTTTATGGTGTAAACCCTCTCCCCTAATGTTTTTAAATGGTCAGATCAGCAGCAGGCCCTCGCCCCTAATGTTTTAGAGGGCCAACTCAGCAGCAGACCCTCAGCCCTAATGTTTTAGATGGTCACCAGCAGGCCCTTGCTCCTAATATTTTAGAGGGTCACCAGCAGGCCATCAATCATAATTTTTCAAAGGTGTGTATCATGACCTCCTTTATGTGTAATAAAGGGTGTATTGGATTGCCGGTTCCTTTCACTTATTGCATAGGCTTTATGAGTTTAGGAGTCCCACTACCTGAACAATTGTACCACAATGTGAATGAGGCCCTCCTTTATGTGATATACAGGTTGTATCGGAGTGCCTCTTCCTTGTAATTTTTGGCAGCACTAGCACTTTATATACAAGTAAGTATACAGGAAAGAATGTTTCCTAACAATTTTTCAGCTAAAATCGATTTTATCTTCGGTTTTGTGCGTATTATTGTCAGTCTGTAAAAGTGGTGTACCCCTCGGACAACATCGTTCCCAGCAGCGACCTGGGAGTCCAAGATGCATCCAGACATTCTCCATATGCTGTTCCCGAACCATTTCACTGGTGTTTCCATCAATTTCTGAGCATTTCCTGTGAACCAGACACCCTCCCCTCTTCAGAGCAGGGGGTGCCTGGTTTAATGCTCTGGTTCTCCCATTGACTTTCATTGTGCTCTGGTGCTCTGTAGAGCACCCTAGCATCCCAAAGTGTTCTACTCGATTACCCGAGCATTTTGGTGCTCGATCAACACTATACAATATTAATTTTGTGGTTTAATGATTAGTATCATTATAAACTGCTGGCTTACAATGTCTATTCATTTTGCAATCCATTTTTATCTTAGGCCTATCAAGAGGACAGTAGAGCTTTCATACTCTTATCCCAATTCTGCACCTAATATTAGAATAAAGATTACCTTGCAGATTATATCTTCCCTATACAGCAGTATTATAAACTGTTCTTTCTCTGTGATTACAGCTAGAGAAGAACAATATTTAGTATTTAATTCTTAATGGCCAAAAATTCTAAAAAAAAAAATTTTTTATGATGAACATTGTATTAAAAAATATCCCTTTCTAATGGAAGTATCCTTCAATGACCTGGACCATGCAGCTGGTATGGGGGTGGGGTCGGGGGACTGGATAATTGCCCAGAGCCCCCATCCTTAAAGCGAGACCCCTCAGCTCCACAAAGCCACCTCCATTGCCCACTGCATTTCAGCTGCCTGCCCTGGCCAACAGTTTTGGAAGGTAGCGAGCGGGCCAGGCCTGCAGCTGAACAGAGCAGCAGAGCAGAGAGTAGAATGCATGATCTGCATTCTGTAAGGAGTCAGTGGAGCAGAGGTAGAACTCGAGCACTGCATGCCCACATTGCATCACTGGGTCCACCTCTTGTATGTTGTACTGATGTAACATAAGTGCAATAGATGGAGCTAGCCAGTGATGTGACACAAGCAATGCAGGGATGTCCATACCCCTGCCTTACTGCCCACATGTCACATACTGTGACCCGAGGGTGGAGACTGGATCTGACTCCTGACCCGCAACATCATCCACCTGACCACCGCAGCATCAGGTCAGGCAAGGACAAGAGAATTGTTTTTGCTGTCGAGACCAGCAGATCGCAGTGCAGGAACTCAGGAGCGGTAAGATGTGCACTGGGGTGGGAAATTGGGGTTGATGTTATAGTCAATAGATCCATGCATTTCACTAATTCTGCACAGCCAAAACCCACCAAGTGCAGGATGGTACCACTTTCAAATCAAGCACAGCTAAAAGCAGTTTGATAGTAAATGGCCGTGTAGTGTTGCAGCTAATACCTCCAATATGGCATATGCATTTACTGCTTGCAGCTATGCTTATTTTGATAATCATACCCACTTGCATGTGATACACTTTCAGCCTCATTGTGAGCACACATTGGTCTTGTGGTGCTTGCAGCATGTGTACACAGCCGTAAAAGGGTTTCTAGCTGTTATTAAGCGATGACCTATCCTCAGGATAGACCATCACTAGCTGATTGGCAGGGATCCAACAGTCCACACCCTTGCTGTTCTGGTGTAGCTATTTCCGCTAGAACAGCGATTCACAAATTGTGGATCTGCAAAACTCGGATACCATCTATGTGCATTCCGCAATTTGCAAAACGGAATGGCCGACCCCTAATAGAACAGCCCTATCCTTGTCCGTAAAACGGACAAGGATAGGACATGTTCTATATTTTTACGGGGTCGCGGAATGGACATACAGATACGGACAGCAGACGAGAGTGTAATCCGCATCTTTTGCGGCCCGATTGAGGTGAATGGGGCCATGTGCATGAGTCCTGAATGTGATGGTGGGTTTGAAAATAGAAATATAAAGCAGGTAATACTCCCCATTCTGTACATTTCATAGGGGATGTATAGCCTATTAGATATATACTATCTTTTTGTGAAAACAGTTTATAGACTTGGAGTCTTATAGGCCGAGGATTTGAGATGGAGCCTGAACTTACATTTTATTATTGGCTGTGTCAGTGATGTGCAACACTGTAGACTGCAAACATTCGCATATCAATAGAAATTGCCGATTAATGGCATGAATATGTTCCAGTTTATGTTGCATTACAGTACAGATTGTCCTAGAATGTAAACCTGGCAAAAGCTAACTGCCTTAGCTATTCTGGCGAAACAAAACAAGTATTACTGTATCACCATCTGTTAGGGGGGCGCTGTTATTGCATCCGCATATTTTACACTCTGGAGATATACACAGACAGGCTCGGACTGGCCCACCGGGGAGGCGGGGGATTCCTCGGTGGGCCCCCAGTCTCCTGCACCTGAGATAAGATGGAGGAGTAATTATTTATCCTTTCTCAGGAGAGATAATTATTGTAGCCACTAAGTGACAGTATCGCAAAGGGATGCAGGCTCCTACTGGTGTAAATTGAACAGGAGACCCTGCATTATCTTCTAAACCTCCTGGGCTGCTGGCAGTGAAGGAGTAGAGAACATGTCTGGCCACCCTTCTGCCCTCCCTGCTGTTAGAAAACTGTGGCTGCTGGAGAGAAGAACTCCTCTGCGGTGCTGGGCTGATTTCTCAGGTGTGTGACAGTAGTGAGTTGCAGGAGACTGTAAGGGGGAAATAGGGGATTTGTTTATAGCAGACTCAGATCTGTGTATGTGTGCTGCTCTCTGCAGAGTTCAAAGTAGCATTGGGGGGACTCTACCCTAGGTCCCCCCCAATGGCTCTTCTTTAGGTGCACCCCCATAAGTGCCCCAGCTCCAGATGCCCCCACTCTAAGTGCACCATTAATATTGCCTCTCCTTCAGTTACCCCTGCTCCAGGATCCCCACTATTACCCTGCCTCAGCTGACCCTAATGCCTCTGTTTCAGTTATGACCCTCCGTTTGTGCCCTTTGCTCACGTTGCTCCTCTAGCGCCTTTGCTTGGGCTTTGTTAAAGGTTGTGACCTGCAAAGAGGGTTGGACTTATGCCTGAAAATTCTGCACAGTGCGTCACATTCTCCAGTATTGACACATATGGTTTACATGGCGGTAGTGATGATATTCCATATTTACAGGCATCACTGCTGCCATGTAAAGAGATACTGGTGGTGGAGTGGTGGAGGATCTAAAGGGGTTGTCCAAGTTTTCAAGTTATCCTCTCTACACCATAGGGAATAACTATATGATTAGTGGGGTCAGATTCTGTGACCCCCCACTGATCCCAGGAACGGGTCCTGTTCCCCTTTTTATGATGTGACAGGCTACACATACGTCCTGCTGCTCCATTCATTCTCTTTGGGACCACTTGAATTAGCCAGCGCTGTACTGCCATCTCCAGCGACCCCATAGGCAGGGCATATGCTCGACCTGCCACTCACTAAGTCAAAAAGGGGGATCAGTGGGGGCTCCAGCATTCAGACCCCCACGGATCACTTAGTTATCCCTGATCCTGTCGATAGAGGATAACTAGAAAAGTGGACACAGTCCCTTTAAGGCCCCTTTCACACGAGCGAGTATTCCGCGCGGATGCGATGCGGGAGGTGAACGCATTGCACCCGCACTGAATACTGACCCATTCATTTCTATGGGGCTGTGCACACGAGCGGTGATTTTCACGCATCACTTTTGCGTTGCGTGAAAATCGCAGCATGCTCCTCTTTGTGCATTTTTCACGTAACGCAGGCCCCATAGAAATGAATGGGGTTGCGTGAAAATCGCAAGCATCCGCAAGCAAGTGCGGAGCGGTGCGATTTTCACGCATGGTTGCTAGGAGACGATCGGGATGGTGACCCGAACCTTATTATTTTCCCTTATAACATGGTTATAAGATCATGTGACGTACCATGTGATGACCAGAGTGACGTCATCCCAGGTCCTTAAACTATAGTTAATGCTCTCCACAGGTCCTATACAGTAAAAGAGTCAGACGGAGATGCCGGGCATCGCGAGCAAGTGGATTAAGGTGAGTTAAATGATTTATTTATTTTTTAACCCCTCCAGCCCTGTTTTACTTAGCATTCTCTATTCAGAATGCTATTATTTTCGTTATAAGGGAAAATAATACTATTTACAGAACACCGATCCCAAGCCCGAACTTCTGTGAAGAAGTTCGGGTTTGGGTACCAAACACGCGCGATTTTTCTCACGCGAGTGCAAAACGCATTACAATGTTTTGCACTCGCGCGGAAAAATCGCGGGTGTTCCCGCAACGCACCCGCACATTTTTCCGCAACGCCCGTGTGAAAGAGGCCTAACAGGTGAGCATTTCTATTTTAGTTTGACACATATTTTGGGTCAGATTTTTTATTTTAATTTTATTTTTTACAACCAAAGAAAACATTTAAGGATAGGGAATGTGAAAAGATGAAACAACTATGACACAATAAGTGTCTGATTGATGGGGGTCTGACTGCTGGGACCCCAATGATCAAGGGAATGATGTGGTCTTAAGACCCTTGTGTACATAGATTGGCGGTAATGTAATTGAATGTCTCATGATCAGTGGGTGCTCGCTGCATGTGTCTTGTTTCTGACTCACTTAAGTGCAGGATATCCATATATGTGTAAGATTACTTTCACACTTGCGCTAGCAGGGTCCGACAGGCTGTTCCACCAGTTACACTGGTGGGCCCTAAGTACCCCAATCCGACACTGTACACAGAAAAGCTTTTATTGCTTATTGATATGTTAGATGTTTTAGAATCAGATATAAATGTTCTTTTCTGAAAAAAAAATTATGCCAATGTGGCAGTAGTGGTTGAAATAAACATTTACACAAATAGGTGCACTGCTGTGGTGGATGCAATCAACAAAATCTGACTAAACCCTCACACTGGTGATAAAATCAGACTTTAGCCAATATATCCTTGTATTAAGGACATACCGGAGCCCGCGCACCCCTTCATGGTATCTCAAGTGGCACTGGATTAACCTACCTGTGCCATATGGGCAGTACTAGGGGCCAGTGGGCGAATTACAGGAGCGTAAGGTCCGACTCACAGCAATCAACTCCCAGTTGCCTCCAGTGTGAAACTACACATACAATGGGAGAAGGCTGTGAGTCCCACCCAAGGCTGACTAAATTGATGCAGGCGTCACAGGTGCACCTAAATGTTGCCTATGGATGAAAATCAAGGCGCATTCAAATTTGGAGTTTATACACCTCCAGGCATACATATACAAACTACATGACAAAATTACGTGGTCTTAGGAGGCAGGAAATGCTCAACCCCATATGCAGTTGTGGATCTATACCCGGGGGAGCAAATCCTGCACGTGTGGTCCGTTGCAAATGGCGATCCCCAGCAAAAAATGCATGCAATGGAAGATGCCCACAACGGGCCACAAGTACCACAAAGACATCCTACACCAGATAGCAAAATGTGTGGATGTAATTGACTATATGAAATAAATATTTACAAGAATAGGTGCACTACTGTGGTGGATGCAATCAAAAAAATCTGACTAAACCCTTCCTTAAAGGGAATCTGTCACCTATTTTGACCATATAAAACCGTTAACATAGCAATGTGCAATAAAGTACCTTCATTCCTGCATGTGTCTTCTTTCTTTTATTCAACTTTTCATTCTTATTAAAAAAGCGATTTTTCTGATATGCAAATGAAGTCTCAAGGTGCCCAGAGCGGCGTTATTACTCTGCTCTAGTGCCCAGTAATGCCCCCCTGCAGTGCCCAGCCCGCCTTTCTTCCAAGCCCAGCACGCCTCCTAAGAAATAAATGTCCTCCTACATCCTCGCCGAACGGCGCCGCCCCCTCCACTACGTCATTTAATTTATTCACTGCACCGTCCTTGCTTCCTCCTCTCTTGGCCAACGAAATCCCGCGCAGACGCAGTATCGCCTCAACAGTGTCACTGGGCATGCGCCGAGCCCAGTGATGTAATCAGAGCGCTGTTGCCCTCTGGAGCAAGAGTATCGTACAGGCGCAGGCACTCAGCGATACTGCGCCTGCGCGGGATTTCGGAGGCCAAGAGAGGAGGAAGCAAAGACGGTGCAGTGAATAAATTAAATGACGTAGTGGGGAGGGGGCGGCGCCGTTCGGCGAGGATGTAAGAGGACATTTATTTCTTAGGAGGCGTGCTGGGCTTGGAAGAAAGGCCGGCTGGACACTGCAGGGGGGCGTCACTGGGCACTAGAGCAGAGTAATAACGCCCCTCTGGGCACCTTGAGACTTCATTTGCATATCAGATAAATCGCTTTTTCATCTGAATGAAAAGTTGAATAAAAGAAAGAGGACACATGCTGGAATGAAGGTACTTTATTGCACATTGCTATGTTAACGGTTTTATATGGTCAAAATAGGTGACAGATTCCATTTAAGGTATATCCTTAATACAAAGATACATTATATTGGCTAAAGTCTCATTTTAACACCAGTGTGATGTCTTTGTGGTACTTGTGGTCCATTGCGGGCATCCTCCATTGCATACATTTTTTGCTGGGGATCGCCATTTGAAACGGACCACATGTGCAGGATTTGCTCCGCCGGGTATAGATGCACAGCTGCATATGGGGTTAAGCTTTTTCTGCCTCCCAAGACCACGTTATTTTGTCATGTAGTTAGTACTGGTCGAAACAATCCACCGTGGAGAGACAGCTGGTTATCAATATTACATAACATATTGAATGAATGATGAGAATTAATTATATAACTGGTTTATTATATAACATCGTTTTGGGCATAAAGTGCTACAGCAAAGTCTTAGACGTCTCCATTTATAGATTCAGACCTAAAAGAAGCTAAAATAGTGGGGGCAATAGTAAAAAGAAAAAAAGAAAGAGAAGCAGATTTAATAAAATTTGGAATCGGTACCACCTGTATTAACTTCTTAGACTTCTATTAATGAGGATTTCATTTCTTTGGGGTGCCTTCACATATGGCAAGTTTTTGTTGCAGAAATTGGTGCCAGTCATGTGGATTTCAGGGGAATAGAACTGATTTTCAGTTGCAGAAATTTACTACAACAAAATCTGCCCTTTCTGAATTTGCTTCAGCAACGGTCATTTGGTCCTGTTACAGTTTTATCCAGCTAAAGGGATTTCTGAGCCCCAAAGAAAATTGACTAAATTGGGGATGTGGCCAGGGGCGTAACTACAATAGCGGCAGACCATGCTACTGCTATGGGGCCCAGGGCAAGAGGGGGCCCAGTTGGGATCATCCCCTCTTTTACCGAGGGTGGAAACTTGGTCTGGACTCTACCCTCTAAAGGAACAACTTTTAGCAAATGAAGCAGTGGAAAAATGGCCCAACGGTCATTAAAAGGGGTTTAGGCAGAAACCCTTCTGTCCTGTGTGGGGGGCCTGGTTTGATCCTTGCTATGGGGCCCTTACTTCTCTATGTACGCCACTGGATGTGGCATAAAATAATAAAAGAATCTATATTAATGTGATAAAGCCACTGCCGTTCTGGTCATCCCCAGTGCAGCGGTGATGACATGCCCATCTACCCCCTTGATTGGTGCATCCAACCACTGGCATCAGCAGTGTATGGCTCAAGAAGACCTCTAAGGCCCCTTTCACACAAGCGAGTTTTCTGCACGGGTGCAATGCGTGACGTGAACGCATAGCACCCGCACTGATTCCTGACCCATTCATTTCAATGGGTTTGTGTACATGAGCGTTTTTTTTCATGCATCAGTTCTGCATTGCGTGAAAAACGCAGCATGTTCTATATTGTGCTATATTGTCACGCAGCCCTGGCTGCATAGAAGGGAATGGGGCTTCAGTGAAAAACGCATTGCACCTGCGCGGAAAAAACTGAACAACTGAACGCAATCGCAGACAAAACTGACTGGACTTGCCTGCAAAATGGTGCTGTACGCATCCAGACCTAATCTGTCACGCTTGTGTAAAGAGGCCTAAAGCCAGTAATTGCAGCAGTCATATAGGTACATGGGCATGCCGTGTCAGCAAGGTAGACACAGACCTGCAGGGACCACTGGAGCAGCAGCGCATTTATCAGGTTAAGTAAAGGTTCTTTTGTTATTATGTCATTTCATCCATTTTATCAATTTTCTTCAGAACTTGGAAAATCTTTTCAATTACTTTAGTTTTGCAGGGGCAAACATTGACCGCATAGGGCAAGTTTGTTGAAAATGAGATGCTCCTCATAGTCCTTGAATAAATGTATATCTCTGCTGGGTTATAATTAGATGTTGTCAGGTAGACCGTAGTAAGCCCCGTACATTAGGGGGTGGAGGGCCCTTTTACCTGTGCAGTAGGCTGTGTTCCTGTATTACAAATTGTGGGGGACATTTATTAAGACATCTACATAACCTCTACATAACTTCAGCTCTTGCTGCCGCCGGCCATGTTGCATACCTCCCTTGCTAGCGTAGTTTAAGTCTATTTTCCACGCCATAAACTGGTGTGGTAAATGATGAATGAGACTGGCCAGCTGGCCCGCCCTCTTCTCCGTCCATGCCACGGCCTCCTTTTTCTGCCACTTCGGAAAAGTGGCTTGAGAGAGGTAAAGGCACAGGTTTTGTTGCAAAACACCTCTGTTTCAAAATCTGCGACCTTAGAACGCCACAAAGTGGCGTAAAACAAATAATAAATGCCAGCCTATATGTTTAAAGGCTATGGACACCTTTGGGGGGAATTCTTTTCATTATTACATTCTACATATTTCGGGCTAAAATTCAATTAGTATATAGATAAGGTAAAGGACGGCTCACCCCTGACTCAAGCTGGCAAGGTGCTCCAATCCGATGTCGTACCCCGATCACCAGAAATAAAGCAATAATAGTAAAGAAAAGGATGGGCACTCTTATAACTGGACCACAGAGTAAGCAATATAACACTAATTTATTGGTAACAATGCACAAAGGTCACCAAGCACATATAAAATGAAGTAGTATATCCTGAACAGGTTACAACCCTATTAAAATACAATTGATAAAATGTTTATAAACATTTTTTATAAACACAAAGTGGCGTAAAACAAATAATAAATGCCAGCCTATATGTTTAAAGGCTATGGACACCTTTGGGGGGAATTCTTTTCATTATTACATTCTACATATTTCGGGCTAAAATTCAATTAGTATATAGATAAGGTAAAGGACGGCTCACCCCTGACTCAAGCTGGCAAGGTGCTCCAATCCGATGTCGTACCCCGATCACCAGAAATAAAGCAATAATAGTAAAGAAAAGGATGGGCACTCTTATAACTGGACCACAGAGTAAGCAATATAACACTAATTTATTGGTAACAATGCACAAAGGTCACCAAGCACATATAAAATGAAGTAGTATATCCTGAACAGGTTACAACCCTATTAAAATACAATTGATAAAATGTTTATAAACATTTTTTATAAACATTTTATCAATTGTATTTTAATAGGGTTGTAACCTGTTCAGGATATACTACTTCATTTTATATGTGCTTGGTGACCTTTGTGCATTGTTACCAATAAATTAGTGTTATATTGCTTACTCTGTGGTCCAGTTATAAGAGTGCCCATCCTTTTCTTTACTAAAATTCAATTAGTCTTAATTAAATATTTTCAACAGTCTGTCCTCTGCAGCTTTCAGTTTCACTGGATCTACAGACTGTTGTTTCCCCCTTCTCAATGAATCAGTTAGAAAGCTGCTCTGAAGGCTGATCTGTGCCCCTTGTCTGTACTTTCTTAACAGTTCATAAACACTCATTAAGCCAAATTCTTACCAAACTGATAAGAATTTAGCTTGAATGAGTGTTTATGAGCTGTCAGCAGTGGCGTAGCGGGGAGGGGGGGGGGGCATTGCCCCTGGCGCAAAATTGCTGGGGGCGCCAGGCAGCAGGAATTTTAATGTGGGCCATGGAAGCCTATGGCTCCCGTCCCCTCCATTCAGCCTCATAGAGTTCAGGCTAGTGATCTGAAGTAAATGCAAAAAGTAAAGCACTCCAGCACTGGATAATCTTGCGTAGTCTGTCTTTATTGAACAGCCATCAGTGAACCACTCCAAACGTGGATATCACCTCCCCACACCTCCGGACAAGTGACCTGAAGCCTATGAGGCAGAAGAGCGGCACAGGAGATCGCGATTACCTCACCACGACCTCCTGCGCCATGTATCGTGAGATAACGTGATGACGCGGCACAGGAGGTCACGGTGATGTTTTCGTGACCGCCTGTGCCGGGACGCTTGAAGACAGGACATAAGCGGTGATGGAGTAAGGAAGAGAGGTGAGTATTTTTTTTTTTTTAATAGGCAGGCCATTGACTGGGGGCACTATGGACGTGGGGGTCATTATACACTGCTCAAAAAAATAAAGGGAACACAAAAATAACACATCCTAGATCTGAATTAATTAAATATTCTTCTGAAATACTTTGGCCTTTACATAGTTGAATGTGCTGACAACAAAATCACAAAAAAAATAATAAATGGAAATCAAATTTTTCAACCCGTGGAGGTCTGGATTTGGAGTCACACTCAAAATGAAAGTGGAAAAACACACTACAGGCTGATCCAACTTTGATGTAATGTCCTTAAAACAAGTCAAAATGAGGCTCAGTAGTGTATGTGGCCTCCACGTGCCTGTATGACCTCCCTACAATGCCTGTGCATGCTCCTGATGAGGTGGCGGACGGTCTCCTGAGGGATCTCCTCCCAGACCTGGACTAAAGCATCTGTCAACTCCTGGACAGTCTGTGGTGCAACGTGGCGTTGGTGGATAGAGCGAGACATAATGTCCCAGATGTTCTCAATTGGATTCAGGTCTGGGGAACGGGCGGGCCAGTCCATAGCATCAATGCCTTCGTCTTGCAGGAACTGCTGACACACTCCAGCCACAGGAGGTCTAGCATTGTCTTGCATTAGGAGGAACCCAGGGCCAACCGCACCAGCATATGGTCTCACAAGGGGTCTGAGGATCTCATCTCGGTACCTAATGGCAGTCAGGCTACCTCTGGCGAGCACATGGAGGGCTGTGCGGCCCTCCAAAGAAATGCCACCCCACACCATTACTGACCAAACCAGTCATGCTGGAGGATGTTGCAGGCAGCAGAACGTTCTCCACGGCATCTCAAGACTCTGTCACGTCTGTCACATGTGCTCAGTGTGAACCTGCTTTCATCTGTGAAGAGCACAGGGCGCCAGTGGCGAATTTGCCAATCTTTGTGTTCTCTGGCAAATGCCAAACGTCCTGCACGGTGTTGGGCTGTAAGCACAACCCCCACCTGTGGACGTCGGGCCCTCATATCACCCTCATGGAGTCTGTTTCTGTCCGTTTGAGCAGACACATGCACATTTGTGGCCTGCTGGAGGTCATTTTGCAGTGCTCTGGCAGTGCTCCTCCTGTTCCTCCTTGCACAAAGGCGGAGGTAGCGGTCCTGCTGCTGGGTTGTTGCCCTCCTACTGCCTCCTCCACGTCTCCTGATGTACTGGCCTGTCTCCTGGTAGCTCCTCCATGATCTGGACACTACGCTGACAGACACAGCAAACTTTCTCGCCACAGCTCGCATTGATGTGCCATCCAGGATAAGCTGCACTACCTGAGCCACTTGTGTGGGTTGTAGACTCCGTCTCATGCTACCACTAGAGTGAAAGCACCGCCAGCATTCAAAAGTGACCAAAACATCAGCCAGGAAGCATAGGAACTGCGAAGTGGTCTGTGGTCACCACCTGCAGAACCACTCCTTTATTGGGGGTGTCTTGCTAATTGCCTATAATTTCCACCTGTTGTCTATCCCATTTGCACAACAACATGTGAAATTGATTGTCACTCAGTGTTGCTTCCTAAGTGGACAGTTTGATTTCACATAAGTGTGATTGACTTGGAGTTACATTGTGTTGTTTAAGTGTTCCCTTTATTTTTTTGAGCAGTGTACAAAGAAGGCAATCTTATATAGAAAGAATGGGGGCCATGGACTGGGGGCACTATGGGGGTGGGGGACATTATAGAAAGGAGGCAATCATATATAGAAAGAATGGGGGAACTTTGGGGCTGGAGACATTATACAAAGGAGGCAATGATATATAGAAAGAATGGGGGAACTATGGGGCTGGAGACATTATACAAAGGAGGCAATGATATATAGAAAGAATGGGGGAACTATGGGGCTGGAGACATTATACAAAGGAGGCAATAATATATAGAAAGAATGGGGACAATGGACTAGGGGCACTATGGGGGTGGGGGACATTGTACAAAGGAGGCAATCATATTGTCACAGTCTTTGTTGTGCGCCGTGACACATTTGCCGTACATGTTGGTTGCCAGGGGCAACGCGTTGTTGTTTGCAGCATGTATGGGCTTTTCTCCCCTTCTCCTGGTTCCTCCCCTGTCTGGTGCTGGAGGGGTTAACTTCCTGGCTGGGTGTGGCCACTAGGGTTTTATCTCCTGTGGCTTCCAGGCTGGAGTCAGTTGTACAGCCTTTGTTGATGCTGGAGCTTTGCTCCTTTCCTGGGTGTTTTATCTGCCCAGTCCTTGGATAGAGTGGCTGCACACACATGCTGTGGATAGGGGATAACCTGAAACAACCGGAATACCATGTTAAGGCTCCATTCACACGTCCGTGGTGTGTTGCGGAACCGCAACACACCCGCCCGGCAACCCTATAGAAATGCCTATTCTTATCCGCAAGCTGCGGACAAGAATAGGACATGTTCTATCTTTTGCGGAGCTGCGGACCTGAAGATCGGGGCCGCGCTCCGCAAATGCGAATGCTGACAGCACACTGTGTGCTGTCCGCATCCATTACGTCTCCTTAGAAAATGAATGGGTCCGCACCCGTTCCGCAAAATTGCGGAATGGATGCGGACCCATTTGCGGACGTGTGAATGGAGCCTAATGCTTCCACTTGTTACTTAACAAATTACTTGTTAAAGGAAATTGGCACCTCAGAATCTTTTCTGCTACTCCCAAGATCCTTCCAACTTTATAATTCCAGAAGGATAGTGGAAGTGCGAAAGAAACCAGGATGACGTAAAGACCCTATTGCTGAGATGAAGAGCCAAGACAAACCAAAAATATAGATGCTAGGTCTTTGTTCACCTGACAAAAGGACTAATTCAGCCCAGAAACATGTTAAATAGTTTCACACATGAATAAGGATGGAGTCTTTGCATTATCTCAGTTTGTGGTTCTCACTCCAAATGCTAGTACCAGCACTCTGAAGTGGACTTTGTTTTTGCACTTCTAATATCATCACCTAATGATGCCATAGGTTGCCATAGTATCCCGCCGGCAGCTGGTGTTTGTTTCCATATTTGGTGCACTTTGATCAAATTAAGCTTTGTGTGAAGCGGTTCGGTAATAGGGGGCCCCATTGAAGTGTTTTCTATTACGCGGGTAGACTTATTGTTCCAGTGGCAGCTCAGCTCCAGATACACTGTGTCTACGCCTGCTACAAACATGGCTATTCCACGTGCTGAGTTTATACAACTTACATAACTTGCATTGACTGGACATTTTACTCAGTGAGACAGCCATGAAGTGGTTAATATAGGAAAAAGGCAACAACAAAAAAAAGCAAAAAGCAAGCTTATAATGTTTGCATTTTACATTTCCGGTACCTTTCTTCATATGCACTTTCCTTTTTCTCACTGCCACTGGGATGGTCAAGATTGTTTTACTGTCTTGTGTCTTAGTACTTCACCTTTTACGGGACATCACATAGATGTAGTTCACAATGTTTTTATAGATATTAATATTTTAGCAATTATTAAGAGTATCTCATGTCAAGAAGATAAGCTGGGCACCATAAAATGATGCTGGGTCCCACTGGGATTGTGTGGACCACAATCTCTACTCTTGTCAAGTAACGGATTTGGTAGATAGGGGAACCACTGTGATTGTCATTTGTCATCTGAGGACCTACATATATCTGGAGCTGGGTGTGAAGAGTCAGTTTGGAGTAAAATGACTTGAAGTGCTCAAAACAAAGGGATTTTTAGGGTTTGATATTGATGGCCTATCCTCAGGAATTAGAAAGGCCAATTCTTGTCTGCAAACTGGACAAGCATGGGACATGTTCTATATTTTTTTTGGGGGGGGGGCTGCAGAATGGACATATGGCTGTGGACAGCACACGGTGCGCTGTCTTCATTTTTTGTGGTTAAAAAAAAAAGTGCAGATTTGATGCGGAGCAAAAATATGGTCATGTGAATGACCGTGTAAAATCTGCATGTGAACAGTAACATGACCTCTGAATGTCTATGTTGGGTCTCGTGTTCTGACTTGTAAGCTTCAGCCTCATTGAAGCAGGAGCATTGCACAAACTGCGAATATTTCTTCAGGGATACTGTATTAACAAAGGCAGGGATATGTATATGGTCGATTGCACACTTTTATTAATATATAAGTAACAATGCCCTTAATTAAACTTTTTAGCAGAAGAGAAGATGAGGTTAAATGCTTCCTACCTTCATGCCTCATTACTGAAAATTTCAATTAGGTGATCTGGAAGGTTATAGTAAAATGTATCCAGTCAAATAAGATTCAGGGGAGACGTGTTGATCGACGTCTCCTTCCTACTTTTCACTTGTTACCTTATTAGGGCGGGTTCGCATTCGTGTTATAAATTTCGTTATAGGGTTCCTTTATAACGCAAATTTAGGACGGAATACAAAACGGAAACCTTTAAGAGGCCTTCTGTTTTGCGCCGTCCTAATACATGTCTATGGGCATTTTCCATGAATAATGGAAAAAAATTGAACCATTATATGTGCCCATAGACATGTATTAGAATGGAGCAAAACAGAAGGTCTCTTACAGGATTCCGTTTTGCATTCCATCCTAAAATTCCATTATACTGCGTTATAACTCTGTTATAACGGAACCCTATAACGGAATTCATAATGCAAATGCGAACCCACCCTTATATGTCTTAAAATAGATTTTTTACTCTTTCACTGAATGCTTTTTTAATGCAGTATAATATTTAATGTAGTGTTTATCCGCCGTAGTAAATGATGGTGGTCTTGTCTCTGGAAACACGATCACTTGGACAGGCTAAACATCCAGGAGGAAAGGTGCTTCTGTGCTGACTCACGTTGGGGGAATCTGATGGTACCAAAGAAGTGACAGCTACAGCTGGTTCAAAAAAATCAAGTATTATAATGGTCACTTTTACGGTAGGGATGCATGTTGACAGTAAACTAGCATTGGCATTGCTTTAGTCACTCCTGCTTTGGCACCATACTGACTGTGCTATGTTCTCACCTGGTAAGGTGGATCCGCTAAGCTGTTTGTCCAATAGAGCAGATCTTGAGTAGGAGTATAGGTGCAGCAGAACTGGAGAGCCAATGAATTAGAGCCAGAGAACCAATGTAGCAGAGCAGGTGACCGCTGTAGCCGAGTTGTAGATATGATGCAGCAAAGCTTGTGGTCCAGTGCATAACAGTTCTGGAGACTGGTGTAGCAGAGCTGATGTAGCAGAGTTACTGGAGATCAGTATAGCAGAGTTGATGTAGCAGAGCTCCTGTACAGCAGAACAGGAGAGTGATGTAGCAAAGCTCACGTGGAGTGCTCTGGAGACCAGTAAAACAAGCTGCTGATGTAGAGATAGTTAAGGAACTAGGGAGCACATGCCAGAGCTCCTACCCTAAAGCTTGTTACTCCATACTCCTGTGAGACCAGCACTCCAGAGAGATCAGGTGCCAGAATCTGCACTTTGTTCTTAATACTGCAGGGTGTGAAAGCATGCTTGTTCCTCCTCCTAGTTTGGGTTCAATAGAAATCAATATGGTTGGCAGATTAGGAAATAACCGAATGGAGGAAAGGTAAGATGTAGGATTTTAACATACTCTGAACAGTGTTGTTTAACATAAAGGGAACCTGTCATCAACTTTATGCTGCTCTCACTGAGGGCAGCATAAAATAGTGACAGAAATGCTGATTTCAGCGGTCTGTCACTCATGAGCTAATAGTAAGTGGTTGCTTAGATCCAGCATCATAATCATTGCAGCCCAGGCCTTGAAAAGAGTCAAATCTACCTGAGAAGAGTCATGGTCATTCCTAATCTCCTGCTCTCTCACCCGTCTGCTGATGATTGGCAGTTCTCTCCTAGAGAGAAAGGGAGAAAACTAGGTAGAAGCCTGTCAGTCATCAGCAGGTGGGCAGGAGAGCAGGAATTCATGAATAACCAGGACTCTTCTCAGGTGGCCGGGACTCTTTTCCAGGCCCAGTCTGCAATGATTTGTGATTGTTCTCGGCAACCACTTACTTTTAACTTTAAAAAAACAGATCGCTGAAATCAACTCACCTGTGTCTACTTTATGCTGCTGTTAGTATGGGCAGCACAAAGTTGATGACAGGTTCCCTTTAAAGGGATTGTGTCACTTTAGCAAATGACATTTATCATGTAGAGAAAGTTAATACAAGGTAATTACTAATGTATTATTATCCATATTGCTTTCTTTGCTGGTTTAAATAATTTTTCCATCATATTATAGACTGCTTGTTTTCATGGTTACGACCACCCTGCAATCCATCAGTGGTAGTTGTGCTTGCACACTATAGGAAAAAGCGCCAGCCTCCCTGATGGCCAGGACCATGGGAGCGCACATAAGCTAGTGCTTTTATAGTGTGCAAGCACGGCCACCGCTGATGAATCTCAGGGTGGTCGTAACCATGGAAACGAGCATTGTATAATGTGATGGAAAAATGAATCCAGCCAGCAAAGGAAGCAATATGGGTAATAACAACACATTAGGAAGTGCATTGAATGAACTTTCTTTACATGATAAATGCTATTTGCTAAAGAAAGACAACCCCTTTAAGGGTAGTCTGCTGTGGGCAACTTCTTTCTCATGCTTTATTAGGGCATTGTAAGGGATCGCCTCTCTTTCGGGGGTCATTCTCACAATGATCTTTATCGACCACAGGGTTAGGGGCCAAACATTGCTTTTATTTGGCACCTCAGCAAAACCAAAACAAACAATACAAATAAAACACCTGCCCGGCTGGGCTCTAACTAAACATGAGGTTTCTGACTCAACTAAGTCACAGTTCACACCCTGTGAACCCATGCGGCTTTGTCAGCCAATGTCCCACGGCCTTCTGGCTGTACAGAGTCCAGTACGCCCACTGTCTGCAGTTCAGTGTTTATTGTGGGGGATTGGGGCTTAGTAGTCCGCCTGACTATAGCCCTGCGACCCTCCCAGGCGTCGCTTCGTCACCCAACTCCAAGCTATCTCCCAGCCTTGTGGCCCCTCAGCCTTGCCCAGCTGAGACCACACAGACAGAGCCTCCAGGCCTCTGTCCACAGGTAACACTCTCCCCCCTTGCTGACACTCAGCTTTCTGCCAGGCTGAGTACCTCCAGATGGTCTCACCTGGGGTGGAATAGGGGCGTGGACCGCACTATCCACCCCTTCCTTGCCTCTAACCTGCGTGAGACCTGTCACTATCTCACAGCATGTACATGTAATAAAGCAGGGTCCCCCTCCAAAGACCCTCTTCTATAAAAAAAAAAAAGTGGATAGGTGCTATAAAGAGCAGCTCAGAAGGCAAATTCATTTCAATTATTTCAATTAAAGGAGTTTTCCCAACATATAACTTAGCAGGTAGAAGATACATATCTGATTGGTGGGAGTCCAACTGTTGGCACCTCCATTGATCACAAGGACAGGTGAGGCCTTTAGTTCCCTGAATGAATGGAGTTGTGGCCAAGCATGCACGCTGCCACTGTATTCATTTTCTATGGAAGGTAGCCAAGTACAATATTTGATTATCTGTAGCTGTCCCACAGAAAATAAATGAAATGGCATTGTGCATGCTCGACCACAACTCCATTCATTCAGGGTACATGGAACCACAGGATATGTCATAAATGTATGATAAGTGCAGGTCCTACCTCTAGGACCCACTCGTGAATGGAAAATGCCACACATGCATGACCACCTACGCGTTCCTGGCAGCGCATGACATGGTCCCATTCTTGACATAGCAGCTGATCATAGAAACTTCATGACTAACTTCAGTCATGCTTTGGAGATATGGTACAAATGTGTGCCAAGGTTCCCAGGTTTGTTTGGAGTTGTAGAATGTGCCTACAGTATGTATGATCAGAGTCTTCCGATTAGCCTGCCTAATGTGGATGAGGTTAGTATCTTTCAAGCATTAGATTTCTTCCTGTGATTGGGTCCCAGTGATCTGATCAGAGGCTGGGTAAGACCTGGGGACCTAGAAAGGACCCAAGGACTGTAAATTCAGTAATCCTGATCTTAGAGCACACTAGTGTGTCCCTAACCGCACCATGTGCCATAGAGACATACAGCAAAATGTACATTGCCTTTCAAGGACTATGCTGATATATTATGAGTCTTAAAGAATTTTGTACGAGGGTTATTCCTTAATGGAATTATAAAAAAAAATATATAAAATTTCTTTAAAAAATAAAGTTAATAAAAAAGTTTGCGAAAAATAATGTGATTATATTTTATTAAATACATTTTTATTCTGCAAAAAAACTATACCATTTAGGTATTCACACCACCAAAATAACCTGTACAACATATTTAACAACTAATCGAACTGTGTGCGGTATAAACAATAATAATAAAAAAAAAGCCATTTCAAAGATTGCTTTTTCTATATTTGCAACACAAAACATGTATAAAAATTAGAAAGTAACTTATACAGTATGTACCCTCAATCAGCATAAAAAATGCTAATTCCCTTACATCCTACCAGCAGCACAGATGGGGTTAACTGCCCCCTGTGGACTGGTAGGACCGGCGGAATTTTTAATGAGCCCAAAGAATAACCAATGAACAAACTCCAGCTCCCCTAGGGGAGGGGTTTGCCCCCCCGGCCCACCGTGTTTTTTTCTGTCCTTTGGACAGGTGGACTGGCGAGTTTTTCTCTCCCCTCTCTTGGGGGAATAGGAGGCTGTTTTACTCTATGGGGGTTCATTATTACAACCCCATTTTTTTGTCTCCTTTTTCTGGGAAAGGCATTGCAGGGCGCTTATGCGATGCGCCTTATTTGCTTATTTTTATTTTTTTCCCCCATTGGAACTTCTTGTAACTAGCGTACCTGGGGGTAGTGCTTTGCCTTATCTGGTGCTGCGCCCCCTCCTGTGATGCGAGTCTGCGGCGCTCCGTTGCCAGCGTGGCATGGGCGCCGCCATGACCGGAAGTGACGCGCAGCAGGCTGCAGCGTCACTTCCGGTCTCTCAGTCCTGGCCGGCGGCGTCTTCTGTTAAACAAACTGGGAAGATGCCGGACGGATTTTTTTCCACAGGCAGGGGGGGGTGAGCTTTTTCTCCTTTTACGACAGTATATATTTCTTAAACAAAATACCTGTGGCTGTGATGTTTCTGGGGGAGGGATTATTACAGGAAATCCCTCCCCTGGGCGGAGCTTTTCCCTATTTAAGCTCCCTGACCTCATCAGTCTGTCTCTGGTTGCGCTGCTTTAACAAGCTAGCTCCAGAGTCTCCTTGTGTTCGGCTGAGAGTTCTGCTATCTTCTGATTTCTTCAGCTTCTAATATTTTCAAGTGCCTGTCGTTACTCCTCTGGTTGGTGGGCATACCTTTAGGTTAATTCGTGTGATAAACTCCCTGTCATTGAACTAGGGATGTTTTAATCTTTTCTTTCGTTTCAGCTATGGCTTCTCCTAGAGAGTCAGACCAGCAGCGGAAGTCCGCGGCCAAGAGGAAACACCTGGCCTGTTATGACTGCAACACGCCATTAGACGATAGTTGCCCCTATTCCAGGTGCGACAGTTGCCATTCCGGCACCGCCACGGAACCTACGACATGCAAGACATGTACCAGTGGGCGAAGACGTATGTGGATGACTCCATCAAGGGGGTTGTACGGCTACTAAATGAGAGGCTACCGGTCCCCTCCCAGACTTCGATGGAAGTTGCCGCCCCTACTTATAGACCCATGCCCCTCTCTGTGGGGTCATCTTCCTCTGATGAGGAAGAATCAACTTCGTGTTTTTTCCCACCCGAAAAAACACAGAAGTTATTGAAGTCCATCAGGTCGGGGGACCATGATGTTGACATAGGGGAGTCTTCCGATCCAGCCTGTCGGACTCAATGGGTCTTTAAGGCTGATGAGACCCTTCTTTCTGTGATGCGCACAGAATGGAAAAAAACGGAGAAAGGTCCAGTCCTCACCCGAAGGTTTAAACTGATGTTCCCGATGGCTAAACCCTTAGTGGAATCATGGGGTTCCATTCCTAAGGTGGACATTGCTATAGCCAAATTGTCCAGGCGCACTCTGGTTCCTGCGGACGATGGGTCTAGCCTGCAGGACCCTCTCGATAGGAGGGCAGAGTGCACCCTGAGAAGGAGCTACTCGGCGGCCGCAGCCTCGGCCTCAACTTCTATTGCAGCCACGGAAGTCACTTCCTTTCTACGTACTAAACTGAACCAGATTCAGACAGATGTCGACCAGAGTGTCTCCCGGGACGACATCCTGGCCGCATTTAAATCCGTCAATCTGGCCATGGATTTCCTATGTGATACGTCCCAGTTACAGCTGAAGTTGGCAGCCAAGACAATGGCACTGGTGTCAGCTGCCAGGAGACCTCTATGGCTGAAGCCCTGGAATGCGGATAACGCCTCTAAATATAATCTGTGTAGGCTCCCTTTCGAGCCAAACCGCTTATTCAGTTCAGAATTAGACACCATCATGGAGGGACTCTCCGATAAAAAGGGGAAGAGTCTCCCCCAACAGTCCTTTCGGACCCTGGGCAGGCAAGATCGAGGAGGCAGATCCGAACAGCAGGCCAGATGTAGAGATTGGGGGGGGGCAGTCTAAAAGATTTTCGAGACGTTCCCGTAAACCCACCAAGGAGGCAAAACCCTCCTGACTATGGGCCTCTCAGAGGCTCTTGGTTAAACCCTGCTACCCCTGTCGTTACGCCTCTGGATTTTCCCGTACCCCTCCCCCAACTCCCCCTAGGGGTTCGTCTTTCCCATTTCAAGCACGTATGGGCCCAGGAAATCTCAGATCCCTGGGTTCAAAGCATTGTGGCTACTGGCTATCTAATAGATCTCGTTTCTCTCCCCCCAGAAAGATTCGTCGCCACTCGAAGTTTTCTGCCGGCCAAACAGAAGATCTTAGAGTCCTATATTCAGGACTACATTTCCAAGGGAGCCCTGGAGGAGGTACCGGCAGGGGAGAGGGGTCTAGGGATTTATTCTCCAGTATTCCTGGTACCCAAGAAGACAGGAGATCTCCGGATGATCATAGATTTGAGATTCCTCAATCGATTCGTAAGGAGAACCAGGTTCCGGATGGAAACCATAAGGTCAGTCAGCCACATCCTCAGTTCTGGGGACGTGATGGCTACTCTGGACCTCAAGGATGCTTATCTCCACATCCCGATCCATCCCTCCTCTCGGAAATTTTTCAGGATCGCGGTCCAGATTTCAGGAGTGTGCAGGCCTTTTCAATTTGCCGCACTCCCTTTCGGAATCTCATTTGCCCATATGCTCATATTGACAACAGACGCGTCCTTTGTAGGCTGGGGCGCCCATTTAGACGGATCCCCAGTCCGGGGATCTTGGTCTCCTCAGGAGCGGCATCTTTCTTCGAATCTCCGCGAGATGCGTGCTATCCGGCTAGCCCTCCTCCACTTCGCCCCTCAAATCCGGGGCAAAGCAGTGAAAGTCCAGTCAGACAACATGACTGCAGTGCTTTACATAAACAAGCAGGGAGGCACAAGATCATTGCCCCTTCTTTCAGAGATCGGGGTAATCCTGCGGTGGGCAGAGCTGAACCTATCCCATCTATCTGCCACTCACATCCAAGGCTCCCTCAACATCATTGTTGATCATCTAAGTCGCTGCTTACCGACCATGGAGTGGTCACTGCATCCGGAGATCTTCAGGCAGCTAGTTCTCAGATGGGGCATGCCAGAGGTGGATCTCATGGCAACCAGGTTCAATGCCAAGGTGCAGAGGTTCTGTTCCCTATACAGGGAGGACAACCCCCTGGCGATAGACGTGGAGGTTCAGGCTGGCTTACATCTTCCCTCCTTTTTCCATGATACTGAGGGTATTAATGAAAATCCGTCAGGATCAGGCCTCGGTAATAGCCATCATACCATTTTGGCCCAGGAGATCCTGGTTTACCCAGCTCATTCAGATGAGTCGGGGACAATATTGGAGACTCCCCCCGGAGCAGACCCTGGTGTCATGGGACACTCATCTCTGCCCAGATCTGCACAGATTCAACCTGACAGCCTGGAGGTTGATCAGTCCCTTCCCAGAGTGGATGGGCTCTATGAGTCGGTCCTGAGAACTCTGTCGCATTCCAGAGCAGAGTCTACCAAGAAGGCCTACTCCCGGATCATGAGGATCTTCACATCATGGTGTAGCTCCAACCAGGTGGCGTCTGCAGATCCGCCCCTTCCTGCGATATTACAGTTCCTTCAGGATGGGTTAGACAGAGGCCTCTCCCCATCTACCCTGAAGGTTCAAGTTTTTGCCATCTCGGCCTGTCTCAACAGACCATATTCTCGGGACCCGCTCATCAAACGCTTCCTTAAGGGAGCAGAAAGATTGAAGCCTACAATACTGAAACCAGTTCCCCAATGGGACCTGTCAGTGGTTCTCAAGGGGTTAGCATCTCCCCCCTTTGAACCTTTGGAGGAGGCAAGCTTTAAGTTTTTAACTCTTAAAGTGATTTTTCTATAACCTGGCTATAACCTCAGCCAAAAGAATTTCTGAGCTGCAAGCTTTCTCCGCTTTACATCCATACATCATTTTTTTACAGGACAGAGTCCTTCTGAAATTTCTACCTTATTTTAGACCTAAGGTTCCAACTTTTCAAAATATTAACCAGGTAATTTCTCTACCTGTATTATTCTCCGCCTCCTCCTCTGATGTTCCAGTTAGACATCCACTGGACATCTCGAGATGCCTCCAGATCTATGTGGATAGATCCAGAGAGTTCAGGATAGATGAGAACCTCTTCATCCTGTTTGCCGGTAAGTCTAAAGGCCGTAAAGCATCTAAAACTACTATTAGTCGCTGGGTCAAGGAAGCCATTAGGGAAGCTTTCACCTCCCAATCCTTAGATCTTCCGGAGTTTGTGAGGGCCCATTCTACTATGGCCATTACTACCTCTGTCGCGGAGAGAAGCCTTCTCCCCTTAGAGTTGATCTGCAAGGCGGCTTCCTGGAGCTCTGAATCAACCTTCATCTCTCCTTATAGAATAGATGCTAAGGTAGCAGAGTTTTCGGCCTTTGGGCAGACAGTTCTTACTTCTGCCAGGCATGAGGACCCTCCCTAGGGGATTCTTCTTGCTATCTCCCCATCTGTGCTGCTGGTAGGACGTAAGGGAATCGTTAATTTCTAACGATAATTTGTTTTCCCTTAGTCCTAACAGCAGCACACAAATTTTCCCGCCCTAAGTACTTTCTTGTTATAGACACGGTGGGCTGGGGGGCGAATTCCTCCCTTTAGGGGAGCTGGAGTTTGTTCATTGGTTATTCTTTGGGCTCATTAAAAATTCCGCCGGTCCTACCAGTCCACGGGGGGCATTTAACCCCATCTGTGCTGCTGTTAGGACTAAGGAAAAACAAATTATCGTTAGAAATTAACGATTCTCTAGCAGAAAACTAGGCTTTATACAGCCATTACAATGAAAAAATAAAATAATGGCGGCAGAGAGGCAAAAACTGAAAAAATAGCTGGTCAATGAGGAGTTAAAATATCCTCCCATGTTAGCCTCTCATATGTCACTGCAAAGTATTGTAGATTCTGCACATTCCAGTGTACCCACACCATAGAAGCAGTGCTTAGGGTTCTTGGCTTCCCAATTGGTATAATGCATGGAGAACATGACAGGAAGATGCAAAAGGGTACTTTCACACTCGCGTTAGGCCTCTTTCACACTTGCGTTGTTGGGATCCGGCATGCACTTCCGTTGCCGGAGGTGCCTGCCGGATCCGTAACAACGCAAGTGTACTGAAAGCATTTGAAGACGGAACCGTCTTCCAAATGCTTTCAGTGTTACTATGGCACCCAGGACGCTATTAAAGTCCTGGTTGCCATAGTAGGAGCGGGGAGCGGGGGAGCGGTATACTTACAGTCCGTGCGGCTCCCCGGGCGCTCCAGAATGACGTCAGAGCGCCCCATGCGCATGGATGACGTGATCCATGTGATCACGTGATCCATGCGCTTGGGGCGCCCTGACGTCACTCTGGAGCGCCCGGGGAGCCGCACGGACGGTAAGTATGCTGCTCCCCCGCTCCCCGCTACACTTACCATGGCTGTCAGGACTTTAGCGTCCCGGCAGCCATGGTAACCACTCTGAAAAAGCTAAATGTCGGGTCCGGCAATGCGCCGAAACGACGTTTAGCTTAAGGCCGGGTCCGGATCAATGCCTTTCAATGGGCATTGATCCTGGATCCGGCCTTGCGGTAAGTCTTCAGGATTTTTGGCCGGAGCAAAAAGCGCAGCATGCTGCGGTATTTTCTCCGGCCAAAAAACGTTCCGTACCGGAACTGAAGACATCCTGATGCATCCTGAACGGATTTCTCTCCATTCAGAATGCATTAGGATAATCCTGATCAGTATTCTTCCGGCATAGAGTCCCGACGACGGAACTCTATGCCGGAAGACAATAACGCAGGTGTGAAAGAGCCCTTATTCTTTTCCGGCACTGAATTCCGTCCTAGGGGCTCAATACCGGAAAAGAACTGATCAGTTTTATCCTAATGCATTCTGAAGGGAGAGCAATCAGTTCAGGATGCATCAGGATGTCTTCAGTTCAGTTTTTTTTACTGATCAGGCTTTTCAGAAAACCGGAGCATATTGTATTTTTACCTCCGGCCAAAAATCCGGAACACTTTGACTGAACGCCGGATCCGGCATTTTTCCCATTGACTTGCATTAATGTCGGATCCGGCGCCATGTGTTCCGTCAAACCGGATCTGGCTTTTGCATGTTAAACCCGAAAAATGTGAAAAAAAGTTAAAGTCCATAAATGGCGGATCCGTTTTTTCGGATGACACCGGAAAGACGGATCCTGATCAGTCTTACTAATGCCATTAGTTGGCATACGTTTTGCCGGCGACGGAACTGCTTGCCGGATCTCTCTGCCGCAAGTGTGAAAGTAGCCTAATAGGAAGGGGAATGTTCTCTCCACTGAATCAACAAGGAAAAATATGGCGTCTGCCAACAAGTGGGAACCTGGTGCTGGTTGTGAAACAATAGCTTGGACACGTTCTCATCTTTTGTCCTAGCTTGGCAGTTAGGGAAGACAGGTTAAAGTTTTACTTATATACTGGCAAAGAAAAAAAACTGCTAATTTACTTTATAATACATCATGCACCACTAAGTGCTCAGCCTGGCTTTTTGCAAGGAATTTATCATATGATCTGATTTCTTTTTTCTGCCTTAGAAAAGTTGCAAATTTTGCCACACGTCAAAAACGTGCATCTTTTCTTTTGGGCGTGGTTAGTTATGATAATTAGGCGCATGTAAGATTCATCAACTGGGACTTTGTAAAAAGATGCAAAAAAAGGCAAAATGTGTGAACAAGCCACTAGGGTGGAGTTTTTCATTTTGTAACATTTAAAACATGCATTTTCTTCTGGTGCTTTTCAGGACTTTGGGAAAAATGTTACACCCAGAGCAAAAAAGGGCAAAAATGACAAAAATAAAAATCTATGGACGGGAATTCATTAAGGCCTCTTGCCTCTTCCATTTACATTCCGTTTTTTGCGTTCCATATACGGACCGTATACGGAATCATTCATTTAAATGAATCCGTATGTCTTCCGTTTCCGTATTTCCGCTTTTGTGTTCCGTTCAAAGATAGAATATGTCCTATTATTGTCCGCATAACGGGCAAGGATAGTACTGTTCTATCAGGGGCCAGCTGTTCCGTTCCTTAAAACACGGAATGCATACAGAAATCATCCGTATTTTTTGCGGATCCATTTTTTGCAGACCGCAAAATACTGAAAAAGCCATACGGTCGTGTGCAAGAGGCCTAAGAGTCGTGTTTCTTATGCCAGTCTTAATAAAGAAATGATGAACGATACATCCAAGGCACAGGCTTCTTAAAGGGGTTCTCCAGGCAAATAGACTTCTTACGTGATTGCACCACTGATTCCGCCGAATCTGCTGTGCTCATGTGACCACCAGGACTGGATGCAGGCTCTTCTGCTTAAGGCTTCATTCACACGCATTTTGCATAACGGAATTGCGGACCCATTAATTTCTATGGGGCGGCACGATGTGCTGCCCGGATCCGCAATTGCGGACAAGATTAGGCATTTTCTATTAAGTGCCGGCGATGTGCGGTTCGCAAAATGCGGAACGCACATTGCCGGTGTCCGTGTTTTGCGGATTCGCCCTTAGGCCTCTTTCACACAACCGTTGTTTTTTTTTTCGTTTACAGGCAGTTTTTTGCGTTCCGTATACAGTCCGTATACGGAACCATTCATTTCAATGGTTCCACAAAAAATACGGAATGTACTCCGTATGCATTCCATTTCCGTATTTCCGTTATTCCGTTCCGTTGAAAGATAGAACATGTCCTATTATTGCCCGCAAATCAAGTTCCATGGCTCCATTCAAGTCAATGAGTCCGCCAAAAAAACGGAACACATATGGAAATGCATCCATATGTCTTCCGTATCCATTCCGTTTTTGCGGAACCATCTATTGAAAATATTATGCCCAGCCCAATTTTTTCTATGTAATTACTGTATACTGTATATGCCATTAATATAGCACCATAAGGTCTGGATTAGCGTTAGCTGCGGTGACTGGGATACTCAAAAACTAATATCTACACACCATAAAAAATGAGTAAACTAAATTCCCATAAAAGTACTGTTTATTAAATAATGCAGATAAAATTACATAGCATTTTTTGCAATAAATACATATTCGGTATCAACATCCGTAGAAATATCTAATACATAGCGCCACCTTCATTCACAATTAATAAATAATTACGAGCACTCTTGGATTATATATAAAAGATAAATAATAAATGCAAGTGACATCTAGAGAAAAACATCCTCATTAGTAAGATCAGCCCCTGCACGAATCTACAAGTGTACAAATCCAAATTACTGCTAAATGATTTAGGCCCCTTTCACATGGGCGAGTTTTCCGCGCGGGTGCAATGCAATGCACCCGCACTGAATCAGGACCCATTCATTTCTATGGGACTGTTCACATGAGCACTGATTTTCACGCATCACTTGTGCGTTGCGTGAAAATCGCAGCAAGCTCTATTTTGTGAGTTTTTCACGCAACGCAGGCCCCATAGAAGTAAATAGAGCTGGTTATAAGGGAAAATAATAGCATTCTGAATACAGAATGCATAGTACAATAGCGCTGGAGGGGTTAAAAAAAAATAATAGTAATTTAACTCAACTTAATCCACTTGCTCGCGCAGCCCGGCTTCTCTTCTGTCTACTTCTTTGCTGTGTACAGGAAAAGGACCTGTCATCACATGGTCCATCACATGATCCCTCACCATGGTAAATGATCATGTGATGGACCATGTGATGACCGGAGTGACGTCACCACAGGTCCTTTTTCTGTACACAGCAAAGAAGAGAAGCCGGGCTGCACGAGCAAGTGGATTAAGGTGAGTTAAATTTTTATTTTATTTTTTTTAACCCCTCCAGCGCTATTGTACTATGCATTCTGTATTAAGAATGCTATTATTTTTCCTTATAACCATGTTATAAGGGAAAATAATACAATCTACAGAACACCGATCCCAAGCCCGAACTTCTGTGAAGAAGTTCGGGTTTGGGTACCAAACATGCCGATTTTTCTCACGCGTGTGCAAAACGCATTACAATGTTTTGCACCCGCGCAGAAAAATCGCGCATGTTCCCGCAACGCACCCGCACCTTTTCCCGTGTGAAAGATGCCTTAAAAGATGATGGTAAGGCACATCATACATTTAAAATGGTTGGAAAAGTGGTCGCTGGCTCCTCGACTCACGTTTCGCCGTCTCGCTTCCTCAGGAGGAGTAAGTGGTTACAGGGGAATGTATCTGATTTTAAAGGAAGTAACTCCAATGAAAGGTGGCGTTTTGTGTCATGTGATTCATGCGGTGATTGCTGATATCTGGTGTGGCGCATGCCGAATTCTATATCGCCACTTAATATCCGCTTCGGAAAAACGGATCGAAACGGAAACACAACGGGAAAAAAATGGACCGCAAAACACTGAAAAAGCCATACGGTCGTGTGAAAGAGGCCTAAGTCTCAGGCTCCATTCACACGTCCGTAACGTGTTTTGCGGATCCATGGATCAGCAGGTCCGCTCTTCGTGCGGCCTCATAGAAATGAATAGGTCCACAATTCCGTTCCGCAAAATGCGGAACGAAATTGCGGACGTGTGAATGGACCCTTAACTGAATGTGTTCCTACGTTTTCCTGTTCAGCCCATACTATAAATATGCATATGGAAGAGACTGCATTCTTCAAGGGCATGACAGAGGGGTAAGTACCGAGGAAACCATCTTGTCCCAGAAGGCATCGGGAGGTGGGTGCACCAGTAAATGAAATCTATGCTAGCAAGTAGCTGGTGCACAGTAGATTTCTGAAGTAATGTGTGACCCTGAGGTCCACCCACTCACACCTTGCCCACTTTTTGTAAAACTGGCAAGGATGTCAGAAGGGAGAGAAAAGTCATACATTTTGTCACAAAAATTTACTTTTCTGTGCCAGAAGACTGATACACCCCCCCCCCCCCCCCCCCTCGTTTTGTAGTCGGGGGTCCAAATTGATGGAAGGCAGGGCCGGCAATACCATATTGTGGCACATTATACCCATCCCAACAGAGCTAAATACCACAGTCCATCACAAAATACTGGCAGCAGCATAAAATACATCCCCCATCCCCAAAAACTTTACACAGGCCGGCCATGAGGAGGTCTCAGGCAGCCCCCTGGGCATCAGCGCATCGGGAAATTTCCCTGTAAGGTCTATGGCCAATCCGTCCCTGCCTGCCTTAAAGGGGTTATGCCATAAAAAATTTAAACTAGACATCATATAGCACATGGCAATCTCTTTTTAACAAAGCTAGAACCAGCCCTGTACCTCACATGGATCTAGAGATCTCAACTCCAATTGCTCTGCTAATTTACCTTGAGCCTGGCAGCTCAGAGGACATGTCCTTTCAGCTGCAGCTCTCGTCTTGTAACTAGCTTCTAACAGAACATATGGCTTGAACATTTTAACTGAGCACATTCGACCAGCTCAGTGAGGTGGACAAAAAAATAAGGAAAAGAACAAACAGCAGGTGGCGCTATACAGATACATTGGATTGAATAGCTCACTGGCTATACTTAATTTTTAATGACTTGCAATTACAAAAACATTCAGATCCAGATGCTGGGTTGAAAACTGTAGAATATGTTTTGTGGCACAACTCCTTTGAATGTTTTTTTCTGCTTCCATCAGCATCCTTTAAAATAATAATTTATGAAAGTAGCTGTAATTTTGTAATGTTTCTTTTACTTTTATTGCTCCTATCTTCTGCTCTGGGCTGCAGTCACAGCACACGGATCCATTAATTTAATGTATTCACACATTTGTGTTCTTCCTCAGACCATGGGTCCCTAGTAGTAATGGACGAACATCGGGCTGGACAGTTCGCGAACGCAATCGCGCGAACGCGATCAAATGTTCGCGAACCGCAAGTTTGCGGCGGGCCCCATTCACTTTAATGGCAGGCGGACCTGAAAAACCTTCAGCTCATATTTACAGCCACCAAATACTTAGTAGAAGTGCACAAATAGTCCCACAACATGGACAGTGACATACTAGAGGGGGATCAATGGCAAAAAAAAAATTAGGCATTCACCCGACATAAAATAAATTCTGATTATGTGGCTTGAGGTACATTATGCGGTCAATGGATAAAATTTTTACTGTAGGCCACTGGACTACAGGCCCCAAACAGGTATATTACACAGTAAATGGATATCAATTTTACTGCAGGCCAGTACAAATACAGGTCAAATACATATGTTTAAAAGAACTAAAAATATAAAAATTTATTAAAAACATGGCTAATGAAATCCCCCCTCTTGAAAAGAACCCTAATGATAATAGTTGAAATTTGATAACACGTGGTCGGCACTGGTGTTAAATTCCTCCAAGACCGCCACAATTATTCATTCAGCGTACATAAAAGAACAAGTAAGTATGTGGCTGGAGGTAGATTACACGGTCATTGGATATCAATTTTCTAGCATAAAAGAACAAGTAAGTATGTGGCTGGGAGGTAGATACATGGTCATTGGATATCAATTTTCCAGCAGGCCAGTGTACTACAGGTCCCAAAAATTATGCATTCAGCGTCATAAAAGAACAAGTAAGTATGTGGCTGGAGATAGATTACACGGTCATTGGATATCAATTTTCCAGCAGGCCAGTGTACTACAGGCCCTCAAAAATTATGCATTCAGCGTACATAAAAGAACAAGTAAGTATGTGGCTGGGAGGTAGATTAAACGGTCATTGGTTATCAATTTTCCAGCAGGCCAGTGTACTACAGGTCCCAAAAATTATGCATTCAGCGTCATAAAAGAACAAGTAAGTATGTGGCTGGAGACAGATTACACGGTCATTGGATATCAATTTTCCAGCAGGCCAGTGTACTACAGGCCCCAAAAATTATGCATTCAGCATACATAAAAGAACAAGTATGTGGCTGGAGGTCTATTAGATGGTCAATGGATATCAATTTTACTGAAGGCCAGTACAAATACAGGTCAAATACATATGTTTAAAAGAACTAAAAATATAAAATTGGATTAAAAACATGTCTAACAAAATCCCCCTCTTGAAAAAAACATAACGATAATAGTTGAAACACGTGGTCATCACAGGTGTTGAATTCCTCCGAGGCCCAAAATATTAGGCATTCAATGGACAGAAAAGGCCTTTTATGCCGTTGTATTTACCTAAGACAGGAACCAATATTTGTTCTGTGTGGTGGCAGATATTTGTGGGCTGGCATGAGGAAATTCAATTAAACGTGCTCATCACAGGTATTGATGTTGAATTCCTCTGAGATCTATTTTTAGAAATGTGAGGTAGTCCACACTGCCGTGAGCTAGGCAAGTGCGCTTATCGGTCACGATCCCCCCTGCTGCACTGAACGTCCTTTCGGACAGGACACTGGACGAGGGGCAAGCCAACAGTTTCATGGCAAATTGTGCCAACTCTGGCCACAGGTCAAACCTGCACACCCAGTAGTCCAGGGGTTCCTCGCTTCTCAGAGCATCCACATCGGCCGTTAACCCTATGTAGTTGGACACCTGTCGGTCCAGGCATTTCCTGAGGCTGGATCCGGAGGGCGGCTCTCGATGGGTTGGCTGCAAGAATGTTCTCATATCCGAAGTGACCAACACATCTTCAAACCGCCCTCTTCTTGCATGCGCTTTTGGATTGGTACCCACAACTGTTTCTCTATGAGTGGAAATTTCTCTGCCAGCGCTCGCAAAAGCAGAGTGCAGCATTTCTCGAAGCAAGGCCTGACAGCTCTCTGTGATGCCGGTAACATGTCCATTTTGTGTTTGTACCGGGGGTCTAAGTACGTTGCCACCCAGTACTGGTCCTTGCCCTTTATGCTTTTTATACGGTGGGTCCCTTTTCAAACACTGGAGCCATTTGCACTAAACTGGAAGCGGTGGAGAGGCCTGGCTCCTGCTCATCGTCCAGGATAATGTCGTCCTCCGTCTCCTCCCCCCAGCCACGGACAACACCAGGGATCCCAGAAACGTTTAAAGTATGTTCTTCTTGCTCCTCCTCCGCCCCGGCACCATCCTCCTCTGACTCCTCTTCAGGCTCCTTTTAACTTGTCTGATGGAGTAGCCACCCCTGGGAATTCATCCAGCATTGCGACTTCCTCATCTTCCTGCTTCTGCTCCTCGACGGCTTGATCAATGACACAACGCAATGCACGCTCCAGAAAGAAGCCATAAGGTACGATGTCACTGATGGCGCCCTGGCTGCCACTGACCAGTTTGGTGATCTCATCAAATGGGCGCAGAAGTCTGCATGCGTCACGCATGAGCAGCCACTGGAGCAGTGAAAAAAAATAAAGCTCCCCTGAACCTGTCCTGCCGCAGAGTTTGTACAGGTAGTCGTTAACTGCACGTTTCTGCTGGAGCAGCCTATCAAGCATATACAAGGCGGAGTTCCAGTGCGTCGGGCAGTCACAAATCAGACGTCTGACGGGCAGGTGGTGTCGCCACTGAGTATCAGCAAGGCAAGGCATGGCCGTGTAAGATCTTCTAAAATGGCCAGAGATCTTCCTGGCCTGCCGCAAGACGTCCTGGACCCCGGGGTATTTGGCAACGAATCAATGCACGACTAAGTTCAGGACGTGTACCATGCACGGCACGTGTGTCATTTTGTTTCAGCGTGCTCAGCAGATTTGCACCGTTGTCACACACCACTTTACCAACTGTCAAATTGAGCGGGGTTAGCCACTGATCAGTCTGTGACCGCAAAGCTGAAAGGAGTGCAGGACCGATGTGGCTCTTGGCTTCAGGCACAACAGCCGCAGCACAGCATGGCAACGTCTCACCTGGCACGTCGAATAGGTTCTGGGGAGCTTGGGGGGCAGAGCAGAAGAGGCGGTAGCAGTGAAAAAGGAGGAGTCAGCCGAGGAGGAGATGAAGGATGGAGTAGGAGGAGAAGAAGAGGCAGGCCTGCATGCAATCCGTGGCGGTAACACCAAACCCACACGGGTGCCACGGGTTGCATGCTTGACGGCTGTCAGAAGGTTCACCCAGCGGGCAGTAAAAGTTATGTAACTTCCCTGCCCTTGTTTGCTAGACCATGTGTCTGCAGTCAGATGTATCTCTGCACCGACACTGTGTGCTAGAGATACATTCACTTGCCGCTGAACGTGGCCATATAGCTCTGGGATGCCCTTCTGGAAGAAATATTTCATTCCGGGGACCTTCCATTGTGGTGTGCCAATGGCCACAAATTTTCTAAAGGCCTCCGAGTCTACCAGTTTATTTGGCAGTAGTTGGAGGGCTAACAGTTCCGACAAGCCAGCGGTCAGCCGTTGGGCAAGAGGGTTATCTGGCGTCATCATCTTTTTTCACTCGAACATTTGGGCCACGGAAGCCTGCCTTTTGCCAGATGAATGCGACGACGGCACGGTGGAAGGTGGAGTGGAGGACAAATGGGAGGAGAGAGGAGAAGAAGAAGTGGCAGGACATGGAGCACCAGGAGTGTGTGTTTGTGGGTTCTGATGGTGTTGCTCCAACTGGGCTCAGTGATGGGAGGCCAGGTGCCTTCTTAAGGCGGTCGTCCCTAGGTGAGTGTTCGGCTTACCGCGACTTATGCAGATGGCAACACTATTGTCAGCAGCGAACACGCTTTAAAAAGCCCACACTGTGGAGCCATGTGCCGGCGTCCTGGGAGCTCCAGATGTGACCGTCCATGGTGGATGGCTCGTTCCAGATACATTAGCAGTCTGCTTTTTGCCTCCTGTGCACTGTAAGTTCTGCCTGCTTCTCCTCCTTCTCCCTCTGAACTCACCTCCTCTTCCTCTCTTGTTGGCACCTACGTGACATCGATAGACACGTCATCATCGTCCCCTTCACCACCACTGACATTAGAGATCTCGGAGAAGGTATCAACAGTGGGGACCACCCTCTTTGGGCGGATCTGGGTACTGTTTGTCAGACCGCTCGGTGGCGGCCGTTGCTTCTTTCTCATTGGATGCCAAGAATGGCTGCGCATCGGTAAGGTCTGGTAATGGATGGGAAAATAATTTCTCTGACTCGAGTGGGGGGGCTATGGTGGTGGTGTCTTTTGGGGTGCACACAGCAGAGAGTGAAGAGGGTGCAGATAGAGAGGATGAGGAGAGTGCAGAAGCGGAAGGCTGAATGAGCCACTCAACCAAGTCTGGTGCATCCTTTGAAGTAATCGCACGCACCTTCTGCAATTTCCCACTTAGGCTCCGGCCTGGTGCCCGACCCCTACCACCCCTGCAGAATCGCCTGTCTCTTCCTCTGCCTGTCATTTTCAAAATGACCCTGTGACAAAAGTACCTATAGAAGAGCAGTATTTGTGGAAGAAGGTATATCATACCCCTGCTTCAATCAGTTTTTTGCGGGGCCAACTGGTATATCACACTAGTAGGAATGATTTGTTCCAATGGCGTTTGTCACTTTGTGTAGATGAGGTAACGCAGCAAAACCGCAAACAAATGCTGCACTACCTACATGCACTATATAGAAAGTATATTATTGGTATATAACACCCCTGCTTCAATCAGTTTTTTGGGGGGGCAACTGGTATATTACACCAGTAGAAATTATTCGTTCCAATAGCGTTTGTCACTCTGTGTAGATGCGGTAACGCAGCAAAACCGCAAACAAATGCTGCACTACCTACATGCACTATATAGAAAGTATATTATTGGTATATAACAGCCCTGCCTCAATAAGTTTTTTGGGGGGGCAACTGGTAAATCACACCAGTAGAAATTATTTGTTCCAATAGCGTTTGTCACTCTGTGTAGCTGCGTTAACTCAGCAAAACCGCAAACAAATGCTGCACTACCTAAATGCACTATATAGAAAGTATATTATTGGTATATAACACCCCTGCTTCAATCAGTTTTTTTGGGGGGCAACTGGTAAATCACATCAGTAGAAATAATTGGTTCCAATAGCGTTTGTCGCTCTGTGTAGATGCGGTAACGCAGCAAAACCGCAAGCAAATGCTGCACTACCCAAATGCACTATATAGAAAGTATATTATTGGTCTATAACACCCCTGCCTCAATCAGTTTTTTTGGGGGGCAACTGGTAAATCACACCAGTAGAAATTATTTGTTCCAATAGCGTTTGTCCCTCTATATACCTGCAGTATCGCAGCAGAACCGCACGCCACTGCTGCACAATACAATTGCACTATAATATACTTTCTATGTTGAAAAGTATATTATAAGTATATTACACCCCTCAGTAAGTCACACCTATATCAGTCCTTAAAAAGACTTTTGTGGCCCTATTAGCTAGCGTTTTGTGTCCCTAACAGCCTGTCCCTGCTCCACACAGCAACCTCTCCCTACACTGGCAAAAGACTGAATATAAAATGTCTGCCAGCTCGGGGTTTTTTTAGAGGGTGGGGGTATGTCCATGTGCTGAAACGTCTCAATTGGCTGTCCTGTACCACCTGATGGATGTGTCATGGGTCAAAGTTCTTAAAAACGTAAAAGAATATGGCGGGCGTGAATATCGTTATATGTTTGCATGTTCGGCGAATCGCAAAGTTCGCCGCGAAACGACCGCCGGGTGGACCGCAAGGCCATCTCTAGTCCCTAGGAAGAAATAGAAGCATGCACTAATTTGATCTGTCTTGCGGACCAAACACATTGATTCCATAGAAAATTGCTGCAGATTTTGTAAAAAAAAAGAAATACAAGATTTTTCGTGGACTCAAAAGATGGGTCAATCACGGTGAAAAAACGGTGAAACATGACCTCAATTTGAACCTTTGTGGATGCAAAACGGTCCTAGTTTTTGCATCTGTAAAATGGACACAGACATACAAATAAAGACTCATTTACATGTCCGTGTCAATGCTCAAATCTGTGAGCAGGTGGTCAGTGATGCATCCGTGAAGCTGTCTGTGAAGGATCTGTATTGGGTCTGTGTGTCTGTTTTTTGCTGTCCATGTTACATCCGTGTTTCACTGACACTGCACAGCTGAAAAATAATTTTCAAAGCATCTCTTCCTAATGATCCATGAAACACGGATGCAACCGTTGCTTTTACCCACCCCCTAGACTATAATGGATGTGATGGATCCGTGAACACTGACAAAATAAAGCATGCATCCGTACTGAAAACACGGACCGTGGTAAAACACCGATTTCTGAATACACACATTAAAACGAATGGGGACATGTGCTGTCCGTTAAGCTTATAAAATTGTCTCTGATGCCAGAAAAGTGGTGAGAGATTTAATAAGTATGGTGTTCAGCAAGACATCCATTTTTTTTTCAATGTACTGACGTCAGAAAAATGAAAAAATAATTGCATTGATAAATGTGCCCCATTGTCTCATATTAGCTGCATTATCTGTCTGCCTACAGTTTTCTTTAGTCATACGACATTAGTTTACAATGGTATTAGTCACTGCAGCGTTTCTGCACTAACCGAGCTTTCATTAAATCACAGAAAAGGCAAACAGCTTATTTTCTATAGTATGCATTATTTATTACCATACGGTAATTTACTTGCACTGTGTGTGTGTACCACTACATCCACCGGTCAGCCATAATATTAAAAGGGGTGGGATATATTAGGCAGCAATTGAATAATCAGTTTTTGAGATTGATGTGCAGGAAGCAGGTAAAATAGACAAGTGTAAGGTTCTGAGTGGCTCTGATAAGTGCTAAAGACTAGACGGCTGGGTCAAAGCGTCTCCAAAATGGCAGGTCTTGTGGGGTGCTCCTGGTATGCAGTGTTTAGGACAACTGGCGAACTGGTGGCAGGGTCATGGACATTAATCCAAATAGGGAGCAAAGGCTAGTCCATCTACTCTGATCCTACAGAAACCTACTGTAGAACATATTGTTATGATAGAAAGGTGTCAGAGCACACAATCCATCACAACTTGCAGTGTTTTAGGCTGCATAGCAGTCAAAATGCCCATGATGACCCTTGTTCACTGCTACAGAAGGTGGATTGGTCTCATAAATCCAAACTGCAAAACCAGTAGTCACAATACCATATAAGATACCAATAGATCTTCCACTGCTCTTCATATAATCACCAGTATTTTGAGAAAATGGGAGTGCCATCCCGAAACACTGCATGTGTCTTTTCTATGCTGCCCGGTCGCCAGTAGACTGTGCTCTGACTTTTATCCTACTCTAGCTAATGCACACTGAACAGATATAGAAAATGCAGGATAGTGCTGGATATATCAACATAAATGACATTCCAAATACCTATGGACTCGGGTTTGACATATATTTATGTATGCTGTTATGCAAGTTGGCACGTTGAACCCTCTTATCAATAAAATGAGGAAATAAAGAGACACGTGTAATTGAAGTATGCACAAATGTCGGGGAACAAAAATTATTGCTGGTCTGAAGACACGATTATAAGTGTCCATCTTAAAGACAACTAAGTTATATGTAATGCAAATCAGCAAAAATAAAAGTAGGAAGAGACCACTATGGTTTACTAGAGGGGTAATATGTGTGGGGTTTTGCTCTGGTAGATGGGGTAAGCGCAGTACAGAGGCAAAATACAAGTTCTTAACTTAAATATGACAGTGTTTATTCACACTTGAGGCAATTGCACAAAACAGCACGTAACTTTTCAGTCTTGGTGTGAATTCACACACAAAGGAAAGTTTATATAACACAAGTCACCTTGCTGGCAGTTCTGCCTCCAGTAGTCCACAGCAGGCTTTAGGGGGCCTGTTTCCCCAGCATGATCCCAAAGCCTAAGATCCCAAAAGCCTCAGATCCCACAAAGCCTCAGATCCCAAAAACAGAGACATCTCTGCTGAGCCCAGCTGCCTATTTAAGGACAGCCAGGTGCTGCCAAAACCTGGAGCGGCACTTAAACTCCGGTCTGGTATTTGACCTCACCTGGCTGGAAACCAGCACAGCCACACATGCTGGGATGAAAAATACCTGCCTTGCCAGACACAACCCCTCACTGTGTCACATATGATAAAAGAAGGCTACTTAAAAGCGAGGCCAAACATATTATTAATACTGCTAAACAATCAAAGGAAGAAGTTGCCACGTCTGTTAGGAAGGTGGATAAAACCTTCTTCAGGTGTGTTAGCTATTGAAAGAAGAGAAACTATGGGATTACAAAAATTAAAAATGGGAAAAGTCACTATATTGAATGGGACAAGGCTGTCTCTGAGCATTTGAATAATTACTTGTATTCAGTATATTTAGAAGGTGGCTTTCAAAATCATAAATTGTATGGCCAAAAGATTACTGCTACCTGTAAAGACTCTACGCAAGTGTTTTTGGAGGCTGGTGGTATGGGTGAATTGTCACATTTAAAGTCTAGCAAGGCACTATTTCCAGATGGCTTTTTCCCCCCGGTTAGAACTCCGGTCTGTTTTTTCTGCTCCTTTTACTGATTTGTTTAACCAGTCAATCCTGACAGGGAATGTCCCTAAATATTGAAAAAAATGGCAAATGTTGTATCCATCCACAAGAAGAGTAGCAGAGAAGAAAATGGAAACTACAGACCAGCTTGACTTTGGTAGTAGTAAAAAAAAGATAGTTGACAGCCTAAAAACCAGCAACTTTTTGGAGCCAAAGCAGCATGGCTTCACTAAGGCCAGATCTTGCCAAACTATTCTTATTGATTTCGTTGACTATGTCATCAAATTGTTAGACGAATATTGTGCTGTGGCTATCACCTACCTGGACTTCGGCAAAGCCTTTGATACAGCGTCGCATAAAGAGCTGATCCATACATTATTGAGGATTGGACTTCATCCTTGGATAGTTGAGTGTATTCACAGTTGGCTGATGAATAAATATCAAAGTCTGCATTCTAAGGAGAGACAAGTTACAAGTCATAGACCTCAAGGGTCTGTCCTGAGTCCTATTCTTTTTCATATCTTGTAGGTAACATAGGAGAAGGTTTGGTAGGCAAAGTTTGCCTGTTTGCCGATGACACAAAAGTATGTAATAGGGTTTATATTGCTGGAGGCATTAGTTACATGGAAAAAGATTTAACTTATTTGGATAAATGGTCCAAACAATTTAAAAAAACTGCATTTTAATGTTTCGAAAATTATAATAATGCACTTGGGGAGAAGGAACCCTCTATCTGAGTATCATATTGGCAGTTCTGTGTTAGGCATGACTCAGAAGAGAAGGATCTAGGGGCCCTGATATCAGACAGCTTTAAAATGAGTGCACAATGTGGGCAGGTGGCAGGGATAGGAAGCAGAATACTTGTCTGTATAGCTAGAGCACTAGTAATACAACATCTGGAATACTGTGTCTATACAAATAAAATGGAACAGGTGCAAAGGCTACAAAAATGGAGAGTCTGAAGCATAAAACATATCAGGAGAGACTTAAAGAACTTGAGGAAAGAAGGGAAAAGGGGGGCATGATTAAAACCTTTAAATGTGTAAATAAGATATAAGAGAGGAGTATTTTAATAAAATAAAAATAAAAAATAAACACAAGAACAATCAGGCACAATGTAAAATTAGTTGAGGGGAAGATCAGAACCAATGTCAAGAAATATTATTACACCAAAAGAGTAGTTCAGGAGAACAAACTACCAAAAGATGTGGTTGGGAAATTGACAGCAAGTGAATTCAAACCTGCCTGGGATCACACATGTCTATCCAAATATAAATAAGGAATACTATAAGGGCAGACTAGATGGACCAGGTGGTTTCTATGTTTAGTAATGCAGCCAGGTGTACAGTCGTGGCCAAAAGTTTTGAGAATGACACAAATATTAGTTTTCGCAAAGTTTGCTGCTAAACTGCTTTTAGATCTTTGTTTCAGTTGTTTCTGTGATGTAGTGAAATATAATTACACAGACTTCATACGTTTCAAAGGCTTTTATCGACAATTACATGACATTTATGCAAAGAGTCAGTATTTGCAGTGTTGGCCCTTCTTTTTCAGGACCTCTGCAATTCGACTGGGCATGCTCTCAATCAACTTCTGGGCCAATTCCTGACTGATAGCAACCCATTCTTTCATAATCACTTCTTGGATTTTGTCAGAATTAGTGGGTTTTTGTTTGTCCACCCGCCTCTTGAGGATTGACCACAAGTTCTCAATGGGATTAAGATCTGGGGAGTTTCCAGGCCATGGACCCAAAATGTCAACGTTTTGGTCCCCGAGCCACTTAGTTATCACTTTTGCCTTATGGCACGGTGCTCCATCGTGCTGGAAAATGCATTGTTCTTCACCAAACTGTTGTTGGATTGTTGGAAGAAGTTGCTGTTGGAGGGTGTTTTGGTACCATTCTTTATTCATGGCTGTGTTTTTGGGCAAAATTGTGAGTGATCCCACTCCCTTGGATAAGAAGCACCCCCACACATTAATTGTCTGAGGATGCTTTACTGTTGGCATGACACAGGACTGATGGTAGCGCTCACCTTTTCTTCTCCGGACAAGCCTTTTTCCAGATGCCCCAAACAATCGGAAAGAGGCTTCATCGGAGAATATGACTTTGCCCCAGTCCTCAGCAGTCCATTCACCATACTTTCTGCAGAAGATCAATCTGTCCCTGATGTTTTTTTTGGAGAAAAGTGGCTTCTTTGCTGCCCTTCTTGACACCAGGCCATCTTTCAAAAGTCTTCGCCTCACTGTGCGTGCAGATGCGCTCACACCTGCCTGCTGCCATTCCTGAGCAAGCTCTGCACTGGTGGAACTCCGATCCCGCAGCTGAATCCTCTTTAGGAGACGATCCTGGCGCTTGCTGGACTTTCTTGGACGCCCTGAAGCCTTCTTAACAAGAATTGAACCTCTTTCCTTGAAGTTCTTGATGATCCTATAAATTGTTGATTGAGGTGCAATCTTAGTAGCCACAATATCCTTGCCTGTGAAGCCATTTTTATGCAACGCAATGATGCTGCATGCGTTTCTTTGCAGGTCACCATGGTTAACAATGGAAGAACAATGATTTCAAGCATCACCCTCCTTTTAACATGTCAAGTCTGCCATTTTAACCCAATCAGCCTGACATAATGATCTCCAGCCTTGTGCTCGTCAACATTCTCACCTGAGTTAACAAGACGATTACTGAAATGATCTCAGCAGGTCCTTTAATGACAGCAATGAAATGCAGTGGAAAGTTTTTTGGGGATTCATTTAATTTTCATGGCAAAGAAGGACTATGCAATTCATCTGATCACTCTTCATAACATTCTGGAGTATATGCAAATTGCTATTATAAAAACTTAAGCAGCAACTTTTCCAATTTCCAATATTTATGTAATTCTCAAAACTTTTGGCCACGACTGTACATACATTGCTGACTTGGGGAAGAGATTGCACCTGGATGGACTATGGAACTTCCTTCCAAGCCAGGAGAAGCAGTGTGATGCTCTGGGCAATGTTCTTCATGGGTACTGGAATTCATGAGGATGTTACTTTGACATGTACCACAGAACTAAACATTGTTGCAGGCCAAGTGCACCTCTTTAACACCATCCCCTAATGGCAGTGACCTTTTTGGCAGGATAATGCACTCTATCACACTGTACACATTGTTCAGGAATAGCTTGAGGAACATCACAAGGAATTCAACATGTTGACTTGTAATCCAAATTCCCTAGATGTCCATCTGATACAGTATCTGTGGAGTGTGTTGGGAAAACAAGTCCTATCCATGGAGACCACAAAACTTATAGAGCTTAAAGGGGTTTTCTGGGTTTCTTATATTAAAGGCCTATCCTCAGAAAGTGAATGGGAGCATCACTGCAGTTACCACCTCTGTCCACTACACATCGCACAGAGCTGAGTAGTTCCAGATCCGACTTCTGCCACCAGAAATTATCTGTAACAGCTGATAGGTGAGGGTGCAGGGTGTTGGACACCCGCTGATCAGATATTGATGCCTTATAAGGAGGATAGATAATCAATATTAAGTGGAACCACTATGTTAACCAACAGAGATTTGACTTAGGACTAATCCTAAGAGTGTTATCCTGGCAGTCACCTGGTATTTACCCTCTAACCCCTATACAGGGATCTGGACTTTGCTGCAGTGGAGCCACCAGACCACTACCCACTGGAGTAGTATCTGTGTGGCTAACAACTGACCTATATGCATCAGAAACACCAGTACCTGGCACCTAGGGGTCAAGAAGAATCAGACGGGCCAAGGTCAAGGCTGGCAGGGTATATACAATACTGGAATGTCCAAGGCCATGGAAGGCAGCCTAGTATCAATACTGGTAAACATTTTCAGGTCAGGTCCTGAGGTCAGTACATGGGCAGATAATAGAATACAGCACATTTTTGCAAGAACCAGTTGCTCAGGCACCCCTAACTGGGGCACAGGAGGAGAGGCTTTTCCAGAAAGAAGGCTAAACCCTGCGTAGAGAAAAACAGAGACAGCTTCCAGCCGCCACTATAACAGTGCTAGATGACACAGGACACCTTCAGAAGTGCTTTGATGTCAGAGAGCCAGAGCAGTATTTGGTGGCATGAGGGGAACCTACCCAGTATTAGGTTTTGATGTTATGGCTGATTGGTGTATACAGTATATGCTGCTGAAATCATGTCACAAACCAGCGGGTGTGAACTCACCATGTCACGCGTCCTACCTCTTCTAAGGGCGTAGTCTAAGTGAACCCCTCATTCTTCACAGTACCCCTGATGGTGGGGAAAGGCTTTCCAGAGAGGAACACCAGTTTGCTACCTCTTGAAGAGGATTTGCACATGAGGCAGCTGGTCCAGGCGGACCAGGAGGTACCTGAGCAAGGTACCAGAGGAACAGACATAGTCAGCAGGCCGAGTAGTAACCAGGGGCAACAGTGCATGACCAAAGGATGAGGTAGAGGTGAAGTCAAACAAGCAATAGGACAGGGCAAGCGACAGAGGTACAGGTCAGGCAGTCTGGGTCAGCAACAGGAGAGTTAAGGCAAGCAGGCAGGGATCAAACAGGTAGCAGAGTCTAGGAATACAAGCACGGGTCAGGTACACAGAAACACAAGCAGAGAAAATCAGCAACCTTTGCAGGACGCAAGGACCTTGACACTCAGGCATCTGGGAAGGGGACTGAGCCACTTATATACATGCATAAGGACTAGGATTGGTCAGCGAGGTCAGATGATCTATCCCATAAAGCACAGGAAGTGACACGCTTCGGCCCTTAAGGAAGTGCTGCAGAGAAGAAGCAGCAAGAATGCTTTGGCCAGGGCTGAAAGGAAACTGTGGATCAGATCCCAGAACAAACAGTACCTGCAAGGACAGAGCCCAGGACTGCAGCGGTAAATAGGGAAGCGCAGGCAGCAGATCAACGCTGAACACGGTGCCCAGGACCGTGGCGGTAAGCAGGAGAACTACAGAGCACAGCAGCCACTGTTATAAATCATCAAGTTAGGCTACTTTCACACTTGCGCTTTCCCTTTTCGCTATTGAGATCCATCATAGGTTCTCAATAGCTGGGGAAAACGCTTCCGTTTTGTCCTCATTCATAGTCAATGGGGACAAAACTGAACTGAACGAAACGGCATGCACCAGAATGCATTCCGTTCCGTTCCGTCCCCATCGCAGACAGAATAACACTGCAAGTAGCGTTTTTCTGTCCGTGATGTGGTGCGGAGCAAGACTGATCTGTCGTGACTCACAATGTAAGTCAATCGGGAATGTAAGTCATAACGGATACAGACCAGAAGCGTATTATGAGAACGGAAGCATTTTTGCTGATCCATGACGGATCCAGGAAAAACGCTAGTGTGAAAGTAGCCTTAGGCCTCATGCACACGAACGTATTTTGTTTCCGTGTCCGGCCCCGTTTTTTTTTGCGGATACGATGCAGACTCATTTATTTCAATGGGTCTGCAAAAAATGCGGACAGTACACTGTGTTATCCGCATCCGTATGTCCGTTCCGTAGCCCCGCAAAAAAAATATAACATGTCCTATTCTTGTCCGTTTTAGGCATTGTTACAATGGATCCGCAAAATAAAACGGATGGCATGTGGACTGCAAAACACATACGGTCGTGTGCATGTAGCCTTAATCTCACATTCTCATATCAGTGTGCACCTATTTCCTGTGATTTTTAGCATTGACAGAAAGTACAGGTTTCCCAAATCAAAAGCTCATTTCTGTCACATCAGGAAGGGTCATGGGCGGTGTTTGTTCTCCTCAATGTCTTTTTGCTTGAATAGTCATGGCAGCCTGAAGCCGCAGCCTCACACTGTTGAGATTCCTGCAAGGCAAGCAAATTGAATGTCAGTTGAACAGAAAGTTAAGTCCTCATGGGATCTCTGCATAAAATAACAAAGGGGCAGGTAAGTACGTTTGTTAATGTAACAATAAACATATTAATTGGGTCTGGTTAAACCGGTTCCAAAAGTACATTATGTAACTGATAAATGAACCCGCTTTATAATTACCTAAGAATATCTTTCGGCTGTTTTCACACCTCCTAAAAATTTCCCTGTTCTTTCCTCCCTAGAATGTTATTGATATTTAACAATGGGAAGAATAATAAGAAAACTATCTCGTAATGCGTGTGAATAATTAGCTAGAAATGAGTCCCCCTATCCCCCCCACCGTATTCCCAGAGGTATTTAAGTAAAATGTCTAGCGCGTTTGTTATTCCTGGTACTATAGCTATATTTCATCCACAAGTGCACAGCGCTGCAGCTGGATATGGGATTGAAGAATTGGGTACCATTCCTGTCTAATAAGGTATATGCTTCATGATTGCTTGCTATATAAAATTAAAGAGCATCTGGCATGCCCTTGGTGTATGTAACGTGCCAGCAAATGAATAGTGATTAAAGATCTGCACAGGGCTGTCTACAATGACTCTGTTCACATCAGCAATCGTGCCCTGTCCATACAGTTTTCATTGTTTTTAGATCCCCCTTCACATCATGTATGGGAGATAAAGCAGGACTTTTTTTTTTAAAGAGAATGTCCATACGGGGCATATACGTATGGTGCAAACAAAATCCACAGCATTTTACAGTAACGGTAAAGTAGATGAGATTTAAACGGGTTTTGAAGTAATAATTATATTTTACAAAGTGCCACAGCCTGCCCCCTGAATTAGATGCATACTTACACGCTCCATCTGTTCCAGTCATCCGCGCTGCCCCCACTTTCTCCATATTCTGGTCCCTGCACTGTTTACATCCAGTGGTGGACTGGAGTGGCATGGAGAAGATAAGTATTAGGTCTCTTGCACACGAACGTGTGCTGGTCGTGCCTGTGCTGCGGGCCGCAATGCACGGGCACCGACCGTGGGCCAGCCGCATGCGGATCGCGACCCCATACACTTGAATGGGGTCCGCGTTCCGCCCGTTCTGCAAAAAGATAGGGCAAGTTCAATTTCTTTTTGCGGAACGGAAGCACGGAATGGAACCCCACAAAAGCACTTCCGTGGGGTTCCGGTCCGTGCTTCCGCACCGCATCTCGGGATTTGCGGACCCATTTAAGTGAGTGGGTCCGCATCCGTGATGCGGAATGCACACAGCCGGTGTCCCGTGTATTGCGGACCCGCCGTATGCCGGCCGCAATATGGCCACGGGGGACACACGGTCGTGTGCAAGAGGCCTTAATGTTCTGTTTCAGAGGGCAGTTTACGGGCACTGGCTAAAAAATTATTATTACCTGAAAGGCCCCTTTAAACGACCTCATTTAAAGCTCATGCACGTGGTATCTGCATGGAAATTGACATGTGGAGTGGATTTTAAATCTGCAGCATGTCAAGTCATGTTGTATAGTTTACCCTTTGAAATGTATAGGGTGAAATCCACTGTAAATCTGTAGTAAAATAATACAAACAAATACACATGAAGGGCTACTTTCACACTGGCAGTAGCCTTTTCCAGCAGGCTGTTCCGGTGGGTGAACAGGCTGCTGGATCCGTGCTACCGCTAGTCCATCATGCCGCCGGAAGTCCGCTCTGGCCCCATCTACTATAAAGAGGGGGCGGAGATCGGTCGCAAAACAGCAAACATGCCGAGAGGCAGCCGGACAAAAATTACAACATGCTGCGGTTTTTGTCTGGCTGCCTCTCGGTGTGTTTGCCGTGCTGTGGCTGGACTACCGGCCCGTCCCCATTATAGTGAATGGGGCCGGAGCGGACTTCCGGTGGTGCAGTGGACTAGCGATAGCACGGAACCGGCAGGCTGTTCACCCGCCAGAACAGCCTGCTGGAAAAGGCTACCGCAAGTGTAAAAGTAGCCAAACTCATGGACTTTGATGTAGATTTTCTTTTAGAGGTTTACATCGTGCATGGATGTACCCTAAAAGTCTTCTTTAACCACAAGAAGGACCAGCTTTCAGCACAAGGGGGAGGAGACACAATCTGAGAGACCAACTGCCCAATGTACAGCTAGGTTCATATATATTTGGACACTGACACAGATTTAGTTTTTATTACCTGTTTACTAAAACATATTCAAGTTATAGTTATATAATAGACATGGACATAAAGTCCAGACTTTAACCTTTCATTTGAGGATATATCCACATTAAAATTGGATGAAGGGTTTAAGAGTTTCAGCTCCTTTACATGTGGCACCCTGTTTTTAAAGGGACCAAAAGTAATTGAACAATTGACTCAAACAAACAGCAACTGAAAACCACTGCAGTAAAGGCCTGGCAGAACATTAAAAAGGAGGAAACACAGCGTCTGGTGATGTCCATGAGTTCAAGACTTCAGGCAGTCATTGCCAACAAAGGGTTTACAACCAAGTATTAGAAACTAACATTTTATTTACAATTATTTAATTTGTCCAATTACTTTTGAGCCCCTGAAATGAAGGGATTGAGTTTAAAAAATGCTTTAGTCCCTCACATTTTTATGCAATCGTTTTGTTTAACCTCTTGCCGCCACGCTAACGCCGAAAGGCGTCATTGCGGCGGCTCCCCCAGGCTACGCTAACGCCAATAGGCGTCATCTCGCGTGAGCCGAGATTTCCTGTGAACGCGCGCACACAGGCGCGCGCGCTCACAGGAACGGAAGGTAAGAGAGTTGATCTCCAGCCTGCCAGCGGCGATCGTTCGCTGGCAGGCTGGAGATGTGTTTTTTTTAACCCCTAACAGGTATATTAGACGCTGTTTTGATAACAGCGTCTAATATACCTGCTACCTGGTCCTCTGGTGGTCCCCTTTGTTTGGATCGACCACCAGAGGACACAGGTAGCTCAGTAAAGTCCCACCAAGCACCACTACACTACACTACACCCCCCCCCCGTCACTTATTAACCCCTTATTAGCCCCTGATCACCCCATATAGACTCCCTGATCACCCCCCTGTCATTGATTACCCCCCTGTCATTGATTACCCCCCTGTAAAGCTCCATTCAGACGTCCGCATGATTTTTACGGATCCACTGATAGATGGATCGGATCCGCAAAACGCATCCGGACGTCTGAATGAAGCCTTACAGGGGCATGATCAATGACTGTGGTGATCACCCCATATAGACTCCCTGATCACCCCCCTGTCATTGATTACCCCCCTGTCATTGATTACCCCCCTGTAAAGCTCCATTCAGACGTCCGCATGATTTTTACGGATCCACTGATAGATGGATCGGATCCGCAAAACGCATCCGGACGTCTGAATGAAGCCTTACAGGGGCATGATCAATGACTGTGGTTATCACCCCATATAGACTCCCTGATCACCCCCCTGTCATTGATTACCCCCCTGTAAAGCTCCATTCAGACGTCCGCATGATTTTTACGGATCCACTGATAGATGGATCGGATCCGCAAAACGCATCCGGACGTCTGAATGAAGCCTTACAGGGGCGTGATCAATGACTGTGGTGATCACCCCATATAGACTCCCTGATCACCCCCCTGTAAAGCTCCATTCAGATGTCCGCATGATTTTTACGGATGCACTGATAGATGGATCGGATCCGCAAAACGCATCCGGACGTCTGAATGAAGCCTTACAGGGGCATGATCAATGACTGTGGTGATCACCCCCCTGTCATTGATTACCCCCCTGTAAAGCTCCATTCAGATGTCCGCATGATTTTTACGGATGCACTGATAGATGGATCGGATCCGCAAAACGCATCCGGACGTCTGAATGAAGCCTTACAGGGGCGTGATCAATGACTGTGGTGATCACCCCATATAGACTCCCTGATCACCCCCCTGTCATTGATTACCCCCCTGTCATTGATTACCCCCCTGTAAAGCTCCATTCAGATGTCCGCATTATTTTTACGGATCCACTGATAGATGGATCGGATCCGCAAAACGCATCCGGACGTCTGAATGAAGCCTTACAGGGGCATGATCAATGACTGTGGTGATCACCCCATATAGACTCCCTGATCACCCCCCTGTCATTGATTACCCCCCTGTAAAGCTCCATTCAGATGTCCGCATGATTTTTACGGATGCACTGATAGATGGATCGGATCCGCAAAACGCATCCGGACGTCTGAATGAAGCCTTACAGGGGCGTGATCAATGACTGTGGTGATCACCCCATATAGACTCCCTGATCACCCCCCTGTCATTGATTACACCCCTGTCATTGATCACCCCCCTGTAAAGCTCCATTCAGATGTCCGCATGATTTTTACGGATCCACTGATAGATGGATCGGATCCGCAAAACGCATCCGGACGTCTGAATGAAGCCTTACAGGGGCGTGATCAATGACTGTGGTGATCACCCCATATAGACTCCCTGATCACCCCCCTGTCATTGATCACCCCCCTGTCATTGATCACCCCCCCTGTCATTGATCACCCCCCCTGTCATTGATCACCCCCCCTGTCATTGATCACCCCTCTGTAAGGCTCCATTCAGACATTTTTTTGGCCCAAGTTAGCGGAATTATTATTATTTTTTTCTTACAAAGTCTCATATTCCACTAACTTGTGTCAAAAAATAAAATCTCACATGAACTCACCATACCCCTCACGGAATCCAAATGAGTAAAATTTTTTAGACATTTATATTCCAGACTTCTTCTCACGCTTTAGGGCCCCTAGAATGCCAGGGCAGTATAAATACCCCACATGTGACCCCATTTCGGAAAGAAGACACCCCCAGGTATTCCGTGAGGGGCATATTGAGTCCATGAAAGATTGAAATTTTTGTCCCAAGTTAGCGGAACGGGAGACTTTGTGAGAAAAAAATTAAAAATATCAATTTCCGCTAACTTGTGCCAAAAAAAAAAAATTTCTATGAACTCGCCATGCCCCTCATTGAATACCTTGGGGTGTCTTCTTTCCAAAATGGGGTCACATGTGGGGTATTTATACTGCCCTGGCATTCTAGGGGCCCCAAAGCGTGAGAAGAAGTCTGGTATCCAAATGTCTAAAAATGCCCTCCTAAAAGGAATTTGGGCACCTTTGCGCATCTAGGCGGCAAAAAAGTGTCACACATCTGGTATCGCCGTACTCAGGAGAAGTTGGGGAATGTGTTTTGGGGTGTCATTTTACATATACCCATGCTGGGTGAGAGAAATATCTTGGTCAAATGCCAACTTTGTATAAAAAAATGGGAAAAGTTGTCTTTTGCCAAGATATTTCTCTCACCCAGCATGGGTATATGTAAAATGACACCCCAAAACACATTCCCCAACTTCTCCTGAATACGGCGATACCACATGTGTGACACTTTTTTGCAGCCTAGGTGGGCAAAGGGGCCCATGTTCCAAAGAGCACCTTTAGGATTTCACAGGTCATTTACCTACTTACCACACATTAGGGCCCCTGGAAAATGCCAGGGCAGTATAACTACCCCACAAGTGACCCCATTTTGGAAAGAAGACACCCCAAGGTATTCCGTGAGGGGCATGGCAAGTTCCTAGAATTTTTTATTTTTTGTCACAAGTTAGTGGAAAATGCTGATTTTTTTTTTTTTTTTTTTTTTCATACAAAGTCTCATATTCCACCAACTTGTGACAAAAAATAAAAACTTCCATGAACTCACTATGCCCATCAGCGAATACCTTGGGGTCTCTTCTTTCCAAAATGGGGTCACTTGTGGGGTAGTTATACTGCCCTGGCATTCTAGGGGCCCAAATGTGTGGTAAGGAGTTTGAAATCAAATTCTGTAAAAAATGACCTGTGAAATCCGAAAGGTGCTCTTTGGAATATGGGCCCCTTTGCCCACCTAGGCTGCAAAAAAGTGTCACACATCTGGTATCCCCGTACTCAGGAGAAGGTGGGGAATGTGTTTTGGGGTGTCATTTTACATATACCCCTGCTGGGTGAGAGAAATATCTTGGCAAAAGACAACTTTTCCCATTTTTTTATACAAAGTTGGCATTTGACCAAGATATTTATCTCACCCAGCATGGGTATATGTAAAAAGACACCCCAAAACACATTCCTCAACTTCTCCTGAATACGGAGATACCAGATGTGTGACACTTTTTTGCAGCCTAGGTGGGCAAAGGGGCCCATATTCCAAAGAGCACCTTTCGGATTTCACAGGTCATTTTTTACAGAATTTGATTTCAAACTCCTTACCACACATTCGGGCCCCTAGAATGCCAGGGCAGTATAACTACCCCACAAGTGACCCCATTTTGGAAAGAAGAGACCCCAAGGTATTCGCTGATGGGCATAGTGAGTTCATGGAAGTTTTTAATTTTTGTCACAAGTTAGTGGAATATGAGACTTTGTATGAAAAAAAAAATAAAATAAAAAAATCATCATTTTCCACTAACTTGTGACAAAAAATAAAAAATTCTAGGAACTTGCCATGCCCCTCACGGAATACCTTGGGGTGTCTTCTTTCCAAAATGGGGTCACTTGTGGGGTAGTTATACTGCCCTGGCATTCTAGGGGCCCAAATGTGTGGTAAGGAGTTTGAAATCAAATTCTGTAAAAAATGACCTGTGAAATCCGAAAGGTGCTCTTTGGAATATGGGCCCCTTTGCCCACCTAGGCTGCAAAAAAGTGTCACACATCTGGTATTGCCGTACTCAGGAGAAGGTGGGGAATGTGTTTTGGGGTGTCATTTTACATATACCCCTGCTGGGTGAGAGAAATATCTTGGCAAAAGACAACTTTTCCCATTTTTTTATACAAAGTTGGCATTTGACCAAGATATTTATCTCACCCAGCATGGGTATATGTAAAATGACACCCCAAAACACATTCCTCAACTTCTCCTGAGTACGGAGATACCAGATGTGTGACACTTTTTTGCAGCCTAGGTGGGCAAAGGGGCCCACATTCCAAAGAGCACCTTTCGAATTTCACTGGTCATTTTTTTACAGAATTTGATTTCAAACTCCTTACCACACATTTGGGCCCCTAGAATGCCAGGGCAGTATAACTACCCCACAAGTGACCCCATTTTGGAAAGAAGAGACCCCAAGGTATTTTGTGATGGGCATAGTGAGTTCATAGAAGTTTTTATTTTTTGTCACAAGTTAGTGGAATATGAGACTTTGTAAGAAAAAAATAAATAAAAAAAAAATCATCATTTTCCGCTAACTTGTGACAAAAAATAAAAAGTTCTATGAACTCACTATGCCCATCAGCGAATACCTTAGGGTGTGTACTTTCCGAAATGGGGTCATTTGTGGGGTGTTTGTACTGTCTGGGCATTGTAGAACCTCAGGAAACATGACAGGTGCTCAGAAAGTCAGAGCTGCTTCAAAAAGCGGAAATTCACATTTTTGTACCATAGTTTGTAAACGCTATAACTTTTACCCAAACCATTTTTTTTTTACCCAAACATTTTTTTTTTATCAAAGACATGTAGAACTATAAATTTAGAGCAAAATTTCTATATGGATCTCGTTTTTTTTGCAAAATTTTACAACTGAAAGTGAAAAATGTCATTTTTTTGCAAAAAAATCGTTAAATTTCGATTAATAACAAAAAAAGTAAAAATGTCAGCAGCAATGAAATACCACCAAATGAAAGCTCTATTAGTGAGAAGAAAAGGAGGTAAAATTCATTTGGGTGGTAAGTTGCATGACCGAGCAATAAACGGTGAAAGTAGTGTAGTGCCGATTTGTAAAAAAGGGCCTGGTCTTTAGGGGGGTATAAACCTGTGGTCCTTAAGTGGTTAACCCACTGAATTAAAGCTGAAAGTCTGAACTTCAACTGCATCTGATTTGTTTTGTTCAAATTCCGTTGTGGTAATGTACAGAACAAAAATTGGAAAATTTTTGTCTCTGCCCAAATAGATATGGACCTAACTGTAAATCTGCTGCTGGTCACCTGCTCATTTGTCAGGTGATCCAATTGTTTATGTGGCACAAAAAAAAAAAATGTTTGTCTGCAGTACATAGCCCTGTGTAAACAGGGACATGCTGCTGACAAACAGTGAAATTGTATGGGGATAAATGATCATAGTAAAGATTGTATATTCCCATTAACATTAAACAAGCAAGCAATGATCAGGAATGTATGGTTCATTCCCAATCATTGCCCTTTAGTTTATTTACATAAACAAACATGGCTATGAGAGAATAACTACTTAACCCCTTAGTGACCACCAATGCGCCTTGGTCACTAAGGGGCCTTAGGCTGGGCCGCCACCTTTTCACAGTGGCCAGGTCTAAGCGCTGCACAGGTCTCCCATGCAGCAGAGAGTGAGGGCTCGGCCTGGACTGGCAGGAGCGCTGATCCAGGCTGTTTAACCCCTTACATGCCGCGGGCAATAGCGCCTGTCGCATGTAAGCATTGACAGAGGGATCGGACTCCCTCTGTCTTCCAAATGAGATTGCGGGGGTGTGCCGATGTGTGTATAGTCAAGCTGGGACCTTGTGGTCAATGTCAGTATAGTACTGACATTAAAATGCAATGCACAATAGGAATATTGCACTGTATTTTAGAAAAGATCTCAAAAGACCGCAAAAATAAAATCTCCCTTACATGTTTAGTATCGCTGCGTCCATAACGACCCAAATATCATGTAACTACACAAATATCATGTAAATTATCCCCTATGGTGAACGCCGTAAAAAAATAAATGGCAGAATTTATAATTTTTGCTTAGTCGCCACCAAAAAAACGTATTAACAGGCGATCAAAAACTGTTATTTACCCAAAAATTATACCAATGAAAACAAGTCGTCCTGAAAAAATCAAGCCCTCACACAGCTCCATAGAAATAAAAATAAAAAAGTTATGGGTCTTAGAATGTAGCAATGCAAAAAGATTTCCTTTTTTAAAAAAAAAAGGGGTTTTATTGAATAAAAGTAGTAAAAAACTATATATATTTGGTATCGCTGTAATTGTATTGTACTGTACCAGAGAATAAAGTTATCATGTTATTTAAGCCGAGAAAGGAATGGAGCAAAATTTATAACGTAAAAATTCAGTGGCAGTTATGTGTACCCCAAAATGACACCATTAAAAACTATGGGGGTCATTTATTATACTGAAATGCGCCTAAGTTAGATGTATTTCAGGCGCACATTGCAGTGCGACATTTAGTTGCGCCGCTATCTACGACTTCGCTCCACTCACGCCAGGTCTAAAATTGTTGGCATGGCGTGGGTGGGGAAGGAGACGGGCCAAAATTCACCATTCTATATATCTGTTTTAGGCGTAGAAAAAGGTCTAAATGTAAGACAGCAAAGAAGCGGCATTACATTTAGAACTGGCGCTGGATTAGCCAAAGTCATGTAAAGGCCAGCACTATTTCATAACTCTGGCAGATCCACTGCCAACTATGGGGCTTTATTAAGACCGGCGTCTAAAACGTCGGTCTTAATGAATGTGCCCCTATAAGTTGTCTTTCAAAAAACAAGCCATATAGATGTGAAAAAAAGAGTTATAGCTCAACGAAATTATAGTCGACAATGAAAAAATGAAAAAAAAAAAACACTTAGGCCTCTTTCACACGGGCGTCATGTTTTTGGCCCGGATAAGATGCGGATGCGTTGCGGGAAAATGCACGATTTTTCAGCGCGAGTGCAAAACATTGTAATGCGTTTTGCACGCGCGTGAGAAAAATCGGCATGTTTGGTACCCAAACCCGAACTTTTTCACAGAAGTTCGGGTTTGGGTTAGATGCTGTGTAGATTGTATTATTTTCCCTTATAACAGGGTTATAAGGGAAAATAATAGCATTCTTAATACAGAATGCATAGTACAATAGGGCTGGAGGGGTTAAAAAAATAAAAAATAATTTAACTCACCTTAATCCACTTGTTCACGCAGCCGGCATCTCTTCTTTCTTCTTCTTTGAGGAATAGGACCTTTGATGACGTCACTGTGCTCATCACATGGTCCATCACATGGTGATGGATCATGTGATGGAGCATGTGATGAGCGTAGTGACGTCACCACAGGTCCTTTTCCTGTGCACAGCAAAGATGACGACAGAAGAGAAGCCGGGCTGCGCAAACAAGTGTATTAAGGTGAGCTAAATTTTTTTTAATTTTTTTTTAACCCCTCCAGCCCTATTGTACTATGCATTCTGTATTAGGAATGCTATTATTTTCCCTTATAACCATGTTATAAGGGAAAATAATAATGATCGGGTCTCCATCCCGATCGTCTCCTTGCAACCATGCGAGAAAATCGCACCGCATCCGCACTTGCTTGCAGATGCTTGCGATTTTCACGCAGCCCCATTCACGTCTACGGGGCCTGCGTTGCGTGGAAAACGCACAAAGAGGAGCATGCTGCGATTTTCACGCAACTTGTGCAAGTGATGCGTGAAAATCATTGCTTATGTGCACAGCCCCATAGAAATGAATGGGTCCAGATTCAGTGCGGGTGCAATGCTTTCACCTCACGCATTGCACCCACGCGGAAATCTCGCCCGTGTGAAAGGGGCCTTAGTCAGTAAGGCCCAAAACAGGCTGGTCATTAAGGGGTTAAAGGGAAGCTGTCATCAGAAAATAACCTATTGTTCAAATCAAGTTTTTATGTTAAATATATATATTTTGTTAATTGTTGCAATTATTTTATTTTTTTTATATATCACTAGCTATATAAAAAAAAATTTAAAATCCTGCAGTTTTCACACTGGACCTAAAATGTATTAAAACTTCCTGTTCTTTCAGAGCAGTCACATGGGCCATAAACACACTAGACTAGAGAGGACCTCATTGACTTCTCTGGGACATTTTTCTAGGCATTCTCTGTGACCTGTGCAGAGGTCAGGAGGGAGTAGATAAGCTGTGATATCACCTACTGTGAATGGTGATATCTGTCATTGTAATTCTGACCGTGATGATAATGAGATGTCTTCTGAAAAGTGATCTGCACAGAACATGACGTCTTGGCATACTTTCAGAGCAAAGACTTTTTTAAAGTATAGTGACATGGAAAATAAAAAAAAAACAATCAAAAATTCTAAAAATATATTGTAATTGAATAATAGGCTATTTTCTGAAATATTCCCTCTAAGGCTTGTATTCCCTCTAGTATGTGCAGATTAACTATTATTTTACGAATCAAATGTGACAAAAAGAATGGATGGTGTGCATCATACAGTGTCTAGAAAAGGTGGGCATGGTTCTGCAGTGCTGAAACGTGTGAAAAATCCAAGACGTGAAAAAATTTTTGATAAAGGAGTAAAACATGCCAACTTTAGTATATAGCATGTGATTTACAGACAGAAAATCAAAATGATTGCAAAAACAAAGCTCACAATTAAAGGGGTTGTGTCACTTCAGCAAATGGCATTTGTCATGTAGAGAAAGTTACTACAAAAGCAACTTTACTTGGAACTACTTCTGAGAGAAAGAAGCATTGGTTGAGGACTGTGAGGACAGTGCTTGGACGGTAACGTACACATATGGCTTTGGACTTTACTGCCCGTGGTCTGGGTTTATTGCTTCTGGCGCCTGCTATGAACTGGCCATCCAATCTAGGACTGCACCCCACAGAATGGCCATTGCAGATAAAGTACAGACTAAGGCCTCATTCCTACGTCCATGATGAAATCTGTGATAAGATGGTCCATGATTTATCTGTGAAGATTTCTGTGAGGAATCCGTGTTTGGTCCACGTCTCCATTTTTCGCTTTCCGTGTTCCACGGACCACTGCACAGCTGAAGATTAAAGGGGTTGTCTCACTTCAGCAAATGGCATTTATTATGTAGAGAAAGGTAATACAAGGCACTTACTAATGTATTGTGATTGTCTATATTGCCTTCTTTGCTGGCTGGATTCATTTTTCCATCACATTATACACCTCTCGTTTCCAGGGCTGGCGGCCACCGCTGCAGATATGAGGTGGCTGGGATGGAAGCTGCTGCACGTGCAAACCCACGGTCCTGGCTATCAGAGAGGGCGGTGCCTTTTCCTATAGTGTGGAAACACGACCACCGCTGCTGGATTGCAGGGTGGCCGTAACCCCTGGAAACGAGCAGTCTATAATGTGATGGAAAAATGAATCCAGCCAGCAAAAGAAAGCAATATGGAGATTCACAGTACATTAGGAAGTGCCTTGTATTAACTTTCTCTACATGATAAATGCCTTTTGCTGAAGTGAGACAACCCCTTTAAGTGAACCGTAACTTGTGGTTTTTTTCCATTCCTGTTACTAAAACATTTCCTGACACAGATTCAGCAACAGCTATGGCATTGCTAAAGATTAACCAGTTAAACCAGCTCTCAGCTGCTTGCCCACAATGGCCCAGTTTGGCAATGACACGTAAGTGTAGGAATGTTGTAGTAATCCAAATGATTAGTCCACTTCTCCTGAGTCATTTACATTGTGACTTGTGGGACATATGAAGCTCACCTTGACACCCCCTCTTTCCAGGACTATTGTGTATCTTTAAAGGGGTTCTCTGGGAAAATAAACTAAATTAAAAAAAGATATATTATGTCATAGTAAAAACATTCCTAAGTACCTTTATTTATCAAAAGAAGCTCATTTTTTCCTAGGGAGTTATCATTGTGGGACCCCCTAAAATGGCTGCCATCAAGTCATTGCGTCAGAAACACGTCCTAGAATGCCCAGTACACTCACTAGGACGTCCACACCAGCAGCCTGAGGTAACAGCTACGTCCTGGTTGAGCTGACTGCTAGTGAGGCGTGAACGCGCATATTAGAGCATGCGCACTGTGCTTAGGCAGTTCCCAGGGAAGTGCTGGGCCTATATGTTGTAATCCTTTTTATAAAAATGTTGGAGTAAAGATTTTTATAGGACTTCCTTGCTGTGCTGGATTTACCTGGTGCAGCTCGAGAACAGTCTTGGAGGAGGAAGTGAGAGGCTCAGATTATAGAGGATGTTAGGCTACTTTTACACTCGCGCTTTGGCTTTCCGTTTGTGAGATCCGTCATGGGCTCTCACAAGCGGTCCAAAACGGATCGGTTTTGCCCTCATGCATTCTGAATGGAAAAGGATCTGCTCAGAATGCATCAGTTTGCCTCCGATCCGTCTCCATTCCGCCCCCTGGAGGCGGACACCAAACCGATGCCTGCAGCGTTTTGCTGTCCCCTTGACGAAACTGAGCCAAATGGATCCGTCCTAGCACACAATGTAGGTCAATGGGGACGGATCCGTTTTCTCTGACACAATCTGGCACAATAGAAAACTGATCCGTCTCCCATTGACTGTCAATGGAGTTCATGACGGATCCGTCTTGGCTATGTGACAGATAATACAAAAGGATCGGTTCAGGACGGATGCATGCGGTTGTATTATTGTAACTGATCCGTTTTTGCAGATCCATGACGGATCCGCCCAAAACGCGAGTAGCCTTAGTCTGAAATCATTTGCAGAAGGTAGAGTGCCGGTTGGGTGGTAGACATAGATGTAGGAGGTGCAGCACTGTGGAGAGCTTTGTGGGTGAGAATGAGAAGTTTAAATTGAATGCTATACTGTATGGGCTGGATAGGGTGACGGTATAGGAGTAGCAGTTGGTCAGATAGATTAGCCTGGCTGCTGCATTCAGGATGGATTGGAGAGGGGAGAATTGAGGAAGGGGAAGACCGATTAGTAATGAGTTACAGTAAGTGTCTACGTGGCCCTGGGAGATCGTGTTTAATATGTAGACAGTGCAGATAGGTAGTCTAATGATGTGACAAGTCTATCACAGTGGCTCACACTATATGTTAAATGTGGTGCATCTTGCTAGGCATGTTAGACATTTTACATCACGTATTGATTGGCTTATTTTTTAAGACTATCACTGATACAGTGGGAAAATATGATTTTCCAGTCAAACACTGGAATTTTAAGACAGTTTTAAGCTGATTTTATGGCATGTATGCTATACTTGCTATGGAGTTTCCCCCTTTTTAAGTCACTGGTGAGAAGCCATAGTCCGCCATTTGCCCTTACTGTATTTTCTTGCACCTCTGAGTTTACACTAATGTGCATAGGTTATTCTCATGGATTCCATGACCATATTAAAGGGCATCTGTCAGCAGATTTGTACCTATGAAACTGGCTGACCTGTTATGTGCACTTGGCAGCCGAAAGCATCTGTGTTGGCCCCATGTTCATATGTGCCCACGTTGCTGAGAAAAATGTTTAATATAAGCAAATGAGCCTCTGGTAGCAATGGGGGCGTTGCCATTACACTTAGAGGCTTTGCTCTCTCTGCAACTGCCACTCCCTCTGCACTTTGATTGTGATCACACCTGGCCCTGACCACTTAAAGTCAACCAAAGTGCAGAGGATGCAGCTGTTGCAGGGAGAGCTGAGCCTCTAAGTGTAATGGCAATGCCCCTGTGGCTCCTAGAGGCTCATTCGAATACATTAAAATATCATTTTTCCCAACAATGCAGGTACATATGGACATGGGACCGGCATGTACATATGCTTAGAGCTACCTCAAAGTATAAAAAGATGAAGACAAACAGTAGTAACTTGGCTCGAATAATACCAGGCAAAGAACTTACTTTTAATACCAAGCTTTTAAAAACAATTTCAGGTATCTATTAAATGGCTCATGCCGGTAAAGTGCTGCCTCACTACATCATTTTATTGGCATAGTTATGGCCATGAAATTCATGTGTTTTTACAAGCATTTTTGGTGTGTTTTTTTTCTCACTGTTTTTATTACACTATAGAGAATTCTATGGAAAAAATGCCTAAAAAAACACAAGACCCAGAGTGTGCTACAATATAAAAAAAAAACACTAAGGGACCAAAAAATGCCACAAAACTTCTTAGAACACCACGTTTATTGTTTTTTTTAAACTCGTTTTATTGAACAAGTAAAGTAGATATAACAGACATTGAGATTGTCATGTAAGTAGCAGACGAAAAATGTTACCGTTGTACATTGGTGATCAGTACATAATCATGTACTTGTATATATAAGCAGCAGGTTTACAAATGCATCAGCACATAGACATCAGAATATAAGCAAGAAGCCAAATTACTGGACAAGTATATAATAAAGGTTGTTGCCCAAACCTAATGATCTATGAACCTGAAGGTAATTGGGTTTGTATAAAAGACATAAAATGCAATGTATTTGGAGAAGAACACCAGGCCCCCCAAACTTTTTCAAACTTAGGTTCACACTTTCTATGCTTATAAACAATATTTTCGTACGGGATAATTGTATTAATTAAACTTTTCCATTGAGAAATTGAGGGAGCACGATCCCCCATCCATCTTAGAACTATCACTTTTCTTGCCAAAAATAATGTTTCCCGAAGGAAGGTTTTAGTATAGTGGGTATATATCTCATAGTCTAGTACGTTTAGAAGACATAGCTTAGGGTCCTTGGGGACCGGTATATGGATCAGTCCAGAATATGATCGGTATATGGATCAGATCAAGCCCATATGAGATGCCAGAAATCTGCGTTCTCCTTGGCACATCTATGGCATCTAGTGTGATTCAATCTCCCCATTGTATTTAACCTAACCGGGGATAGATAGCTCTGATGAACAATGCACACCTGTATGAATCTATTATTTATTGCCGGGGAAACGTACATAGCTGATTCCAAGACCTCGGATATATCATCCTCTGTTAAGTCAGGGATCAGATTTTGCCATTTATGTATCACAGGCAATTGAGTGGATTTAATTTGGGTATTTATCAAATGAGTGTATATGAAAGAGATGAGTCCCTTAGGACCCTGTGACTTTAGGACTCCTATAAGGGGAAATTTAGATATAGAAGGCCCTCCCGGGAATTGAGTGTTGAGAGCATGCCTGAGCTGTAGGTAGCGGTAAAATGCATTATGAGGTAATTGGAGTCTAGTCTGGAGATCGGTAAAAGACATGACTACTTTGTTTTGATAGATATCCTCTATGTGGCAAATATTGTGATTTCTCAAAAAAAGGGCATCATGAAATGACAATAAATCAGGAAAGAGAGGGTTATCCCATAGTGGAAGCCCCTCCATTACGTCTGAGTACTCACATAATTTCTTCGCTGCCGTCCATACTTGGATGGCTACTCTGTGAATAGGTAACAACTGACGTGGAAATAATTGGGGTTTTTCTAACACCGGCCAAAAGTATTGGATATTCAGGTAGAAAGCCAAATGGGCCTCTGAGTTTGGCCTCTGGATTCTAGGGAGTAACCAGGATTTCAAATATCTCAGTTGGCTAGCCATGTAGTACAGATGCATGTTGGGTAAAGTACACACACACACACAGGGGGGGAGGATAGTGGCCACTGCGCTCCACCCTCACCCCTGGCCCTGCCTACTTGCCTCACGAGTCCTGATGACAGGGGACAACTGGACGGCAGTCCCTAACTTAGTATACGTGCGGGAAGGACAGACAAGACAAATAACGGATAGTGAACGGACCGGGTCAAAACCAAAAGGACAACGCAGTACAGAGGGATAAGCAAAGAAAGGTCAGGAGAAGCCAGGGTCATAAATACCAGGAGAGTTGAGAAGTACCAAAGGAGTCTGCAAAGAATAGTCAGGTGGAAGCCGAGGTCAATATACCAGGAAGGATGCGCAGTACAGGAGGAGCAGGCAAAGGATCGTCAGGGAACAGGATCAGGTAAGTACACAGGTATCCAACAACTGCCAGGAACCTAAATTAACAGGCAACCTGTGGCCAGCAGGCTGCCTGTATTTATAGTGGGGAGTGAGGGTCATGTGACGTGGCCAGCATCACATGACCGACAGACCAACCAGTCGAGCACCGAGTGATCAGCTCGGCGCTCAAGGCAGACCTAGGAGCAGGGAGCCTCCCAGCTAGCAAAGCCGCCCTGGGAACGAGGTCAAACACAGATCCTCGCTCCCGAAGCTAAGCAGCAGGTCTGCGGCTGATGGGAGACCGAGTGTGCCTTCGGCACCACGTTACACATATCATCTGCGTACAGACCCACTCTGTCCTCTCTGTCTCCCAGGAGAATGCCACGAAACATTTCATCTCGTCTTATACTAATCGCCAAAGGTTCAATGGCCAACGCGAATAATAGTGGTGATAGTGAGCACCCTTGTCTAGTGCCCCTACCAAGAGTGAAGTAAGAGTAGGGGATACCATTCACATTAACATTAGACCTGGGATTTTTATACAAAAGAGATACCCATTTAAAGAAGACTGGGCCAAAACCAAATCTTCTGAGAGTTTTCAGAAGATATGGCCATTCAACCGAATCAAAAGCCTTAGCTGCGTCAAGAGACGCAAAGGCCCATCTTTGTTGTTGTGTGATACCTATTTGTGCTAGAACCTAGACTCTTCTAATGTTTTACGATGTCGATTTCCCCCGGCATAAAGCCAGATTGATCAGGGTGGATGACACTCAGGATACACTTATTCAATCTGTTCGCATGTTTTTTCGCTAAGATCTTATAATCAATATTAAGCAGAGATATTGGTCTATACGACCCGCATTCTAGGGGATAACTATTATAGTAGCATCATACAATGACGGGGGTAGGGAGTCTTCGGAAAGCGCCTTGGCATACATCTGCTTGAGGGGCACTATAAGGGGGTCTATATATTTGGTATACACTTCCAATGGAATGCCATAAGGCCCTGTGGACTTCCCATTGGACATAGATGAGGTTGCCAATTTAATTTCCTCAGACGTAATAGGGGCGTCCAGAGAGCCCACATCTTGGGAAGAAAGTTGAGGTAAAGCCAATGCAGAAAGGTATTCCTCTATTTCACTTATGGGGACCTGTAAGTGAGATCTATAAAGATCCTGATAAAACTCATGGAAGCGGTGAGCAATCGCCTCTGTTTCGATCAACGTGGATCCTGTGGTACTATAGATTTTCAACACCGTAGGGGAACGTTGGTTTTGGTGTACTATGTGTGCTAATAATTTACTAGACTGATTATCTAATTCAAAATATGATTGCTTAGTGAAGAAAAGTTTACGTTAAGCCTTTTCTTTCAGGAGGTTGAGGTACTGGAGGCCCTGGGACAGCCATGCATGCTTGTTAGGATCAGAAGGGTTGGCGACATATGCAGCCTCCAGTCTGATGCAGTCCCGTGCCATATCAGACTCCTGTCGGGCAGAAGCTCTTTTAACATATGCTATAGAAGATCTCAGACAACCCCTGAGATAAGCCTTCAGTGTCTCCCAAAGTAAAAGAGGATTCTCGGAGGGGTCCTGACGATCATGTGGCGTCAACAAGGTCAACCAAAAAGGGTGGATTCTCATACTACCAAAGGGACTCACTGTAGTTGCAGCGACAACTAAGTATAAAGGGGAGTGGTCAGAAAAGAATCTAACCCCATATTCGACCTGGGAGATGCGATTATGTAGTGATGAATTGCTGAATACATAGTCAATGCGAGACAGAGTTTGGTGGGCAGAGGAATGGCAGTAATAAACGCGGTCGTGCGTGTGTCTGTGTCTCCATACATCCACCCATCCCATCTCACCCACCAAGCTCGCCAGCGGAGTGGTTGCGACAGGAAGGTCTGTCGGAGCCCCCTGTATAAATCTATCCAACAAGGGGTCAAGTACCACATTACAGTCGCCCATACATAGAGTCAAGGCTTGTGGATATGCTGCAGCGAACGCGGCTGCTTGGTTGAGTATCGCCATATTAGCTGGTGGGGGGATATAAACAGCTATAATAACATAATGCATGCAATTAATAAATGCTGAGATGAAAATATACCGTCCTTCCGGGTCCACAACCAAACTCTCCACCTCCCATCTGACAGACTTGTGTACCAAAAGGGACACGCCTCTGGAGTGTGTAGTGAGACATGCTTGTCACACTACACACTCCAGAGGCGTGTCCCTTTTGGTCTGGAATGAGATGTGTTTCCTGGATACACAAAATATGAGGGTTGTAACGCCTGATGTGTGAGAAAACCATCAATATTTTCCCTGGGGAGCCCAATCCTCTAACGTTCCATGACAGAATACGTATTTCAGCCATAACATTGGTTAAAAAGAATCCTAATAATGAGTAATCCAACCAACAATGTGAGATAGGGGTATGCAACCAGTATGTATCGTGTGACACATCCTACCGCATAGGACATCATATCTAATTGTGGAAATTGAGACATGTACGAGTGCATATAGCAAGATATTGTTATCTGAATAGTAATCATAATTCTCCCAAATTTTGAGAAAATACAACCGACATAAACTATCACACATACGTGCCACTTGATTAAAACTCTAAGGAGATGTTAACTAGTAACAATTTAGAATTCTAACAGCCGTGGCTAAAAGCTGTACGGGGAGTGCTGATAACTAACATCAGTGTCCGCACTAACAGAGCCACGTGATAGAACAGAGGTCTACGTTGGAGCTCTAGCTCTATTTGGGGAATATAGCCGCCCTAGAATTTAGCTCTGAGTTAAGGCCCAGATTCCATATATTATGGTATAGGTTTTAACCATGTGGAGTCACTGCCGGGATCAGAAAATACCTGTATTAGGAAAAGGGTAGACAGGGTAGAGGGGAGGGGAAAGGGACATGATCAAAAGAGGGGAAGTATAAAAGGAAAAGGTTAGGTCAAATATCCCTCCAGAGAATAGACAAGTAACTCTGGGAAAGCTTACAAAAAACTGGAATAAGTGGCCCATTCCGTTTGCTGAGTACACACATAATCATAAGGTATTATAGAAAAGAGAAAGGCCAAGCCTCCCACCATTAATACAGAGATGGTCACGCAATAACAAATGGGAGCAAGGCTAAATAACCTGGTGTTAAGTAAACGGTTAAATGCAAAATATGGTAGGTAAGGAAGACTGAATAGTCCCCTCCTGAATACACAAAAGGTCATAAGATGATGTAAAGAAGCAGGACTGAATAGCCCAAAGCTGAACACATGAGTAAATAAAAAATGGCGAGGTCAAACGTACCGCCGCTGAATACACTAAAGGTTATATAGAACCATATTGTGGAGATGTCTCACAAACAGACTTTCGGAGTAAATTCAAAGTCCCAGCATACCGGATAGGTAAAGTCGAACTTTATATGAGAAGAACTCAGGGTCTGTTCTGTCCTCTTCTGCCATCCAGCCAGGCAACGGCCTCCGCCGGGGTGTTAAAGAACCTGGTATGTTCCCCATCAACGACGCGCAATCTGGTGGGGTACGCCATGGAGTACGGGAATTTCAGTTCTTTGAGGCGTCTTTTGACTCCAATAAACGTGGCCCTCCTTTTCTGTAAATCAGTAGAAAAATCCGGGAACACCATGGTATTGTCATAGCGTATTTCTTGCTGCTTCCTAGCCAGCTGCAATACCAGATCCCAGTCATTGGAATTTAGGAGCCTGGCAAGAAGCAGCCTGGGTGGAGCGCCTGGGGGAGGCAGTTTGGTGGGAACCCGATGTGCTTGGTCAACGGCAAATGCTGGAGAAAATTTAGCTCCTGGGAAGGTGTCCACCAGCCATTTCGATACAAATTCGCTGGGATTCAATACTTCGCCCCGTTCGGGTAACCCGATTATTCGCAGGTTATTTCTTCTCTAGCGGTTCTTGTAGTCGTCGCATTTTTGCTGCCAGAAATTAACCTTTGCCTCCAGGGCGGTGATTTGCACAGGCAGAAGAGCGGTGCGATCTTCCAGCTCGGAGACCCGGGTTTCCGCCTCTTTAACTCTGTCTTTTTAGATTGTGCATATCTTGCCAGAGCAACCCCAGGTCCACCTTAACTTCTTCCAACTTGTCCGACAATGTGGATCTGCAAGTAGTGATGGCGTGCAGGAATTTGTTAGTAACCTGCACCAGTGTGGGTTCTTCCTCCTGTTCTGGATCCCTTGACATTGCACTTTCGGCGTCCAACGAGGAAGCCTGAGACAGGCGCCATCTTGGTCGCTCGTTTTGGCAAATGCCTTGAGCTTTTCAGCGGTGGTAGGGGGTTTGTTTTTAGACATGCTTCGTCCTCTGGGTCTCCCCGATCTTTTCTCTCCTTGGGCTGAGGAATGATGGCGGCAAAATACTGCTCAGGATAATAGTTGTTAGAGCTATACAAGAGCGGAGCTCACTCAGACACGACCGTTCATTGCCCAAAAAAATAAGGTACATTATTGAAAAAAAATAGACGTGGTGACAACCTTAGTTGATGGTGATTATTCTCTAATGATATCCCAACTTTCAAGGCACTTTTACATGAGCCGACACAGCAGGCAATTATCGGTAATGAACCATTGGTTCATCCAGCAATCACTTCCACTGTATGAACGCTAACAATCACTACAATGATGTCTGGTTCCCATCCACATTCATTGTTTCTGGGCAGCAGGTCTGTATTTATACAGCACGATCTGCGGCTCAGAAACAATGATCTAGGTGACTACACGGCAGCACCTTTACATAGGGCAATTATTAGGAAGGAGCATTCCTATAAATGCTCCTTCCCGATATTTGCCCCGATCATTGGTCAGTGTAAAGGGGCCTTCAGAAGCAGTGGTCAAAGATAGCAAATGTAAGAAAGACCACATCTAGCACACTTTTATTATCAGTCTTTGCATTCCGGCCTTCCCAGTTCTGTTTCTTTCTGACTGGATTGAATTTGATAAGATTTTATTTAGCATGAAGAGATAAGGTGCAATGCAGTCTTAAATTGGTAATACACATTCAATAGATGTTGGCTGAATGATCGGTCGGCTGAGTAGAAAGCGTAGAAAGCCGCTGTCAGACACTTTTGGCAGTGGCTTATTTCCTGGGAAGACAGAAGGATCAGATAAAAATATTCCCTTTGCCTGATCATTCTCTTCTCCAACATCATCTGTCAGGGAGAGTCGGGAGCTCCCCATACTTATAAGATGTCCCAGATGTAAAGTTACTGTAAACTGATTTCTGACAGCTAGTTCTACCTTGCCTCTTTATTCACCACTAAACTATACTTCAACCTTATAGGCCATTGTTCTCCAATCAGAGGCATAGGAGCCACATGTCACTTTAGGGATCTATGTATGTGGCTCTCCTGTTGTTGGCAGCTGCATATACTATTGTGTAGTAGTAGCACCAGGGATGTCATATGGTAGCATTGCTAGAACTTGGTACTGGTGTCAGAACCATATCAGTGGAAAATATTGTTTATAGTTAAATACATTTTTTGCATTTACTCTTAAAAATGCTCATATCTCCAGATGCCCAGGAATAATGTGTTACATTGGGGGCCTGTGTCCGTTGCTGCCCCACTACTTCTATTCTGAGCATTATTCATTGAGCAACTACTTCTCCCATTTTTGCCTTCACCATCACTCCGCTCCTCTCCTTGCTCTCTGTGCAGTTACACGGCTGCTTCTAATTGGTAATCAGCTTTTGCTATAAATGCTGGACTACACTCCATGACTGAGCTTTGGTTCCCAGTATACCAGTGAAGATGTGCTATTCTGATTGTCTGCTCATGTACCGAATTTCTGCCTGTTAACCAACTATGATACTCTGCTGCCTGCCCTGAGCTTAGCCTGTCGACAGTACAGACCTTGGATTTGTTTCACAGAATTGCACGTACTCTACCTGACCCGACCTCTGCCTGTTTACTGAGTATGAGTATTGCCTGAACTTTTGATGCTTCTCTGACCCCCGTAGGCCAACTACCAACTACACTGGGACTATTCTAAGAGGTATCAGAGAAGGCCACATCCCAATATAATATAAGGGTTAATGGGTGAACACCAGGGGATAACACCCTTAGGATTAGCCCAAAGTTAAATCGGTTGGTGTCCCAAATCCACTGCCGTCACATAATGTTAGTATAGTGCTACCTGCTGTTTCAATTGAACAGCCTTTCTGTGTCCACCTCAGTAAATGCACCAAGGTGAACACACATCCTCAGTCTTCCCTCTCTCTGCTCCTTTGTTTGTGGGGGATCCCTGGTATGGGGCATCGCCTGCTTCTGAAGCTGCACAATTACAGTAACTCTGTCTCCCTCTCTGATCACTTACTCAGCATTTCCTATGAGAAGCAGAAGCAGCTGGCTCACCACACCAGGGATTCCACTGCATACCCAATACAGTAAAGAAAGACGCAAAACTGAGCATGTGTGTCCACCTCGGCACATTTACTGAGGAGGACACAGAAAGGCTGTTCAATAGAAACATGGAATATCTGAGGTTATAAGAATTTGATAACCTGTTAGTGACTGCCCGTACATGTTTTTACGGCTGTACATAAGCCTTTTTACAATGATGCAGGTTTAACCCAGTACTGGTGTCTTGTGCTGGTTGGAGCAGGTGTATTGCTGTCTAGTGACAGCCGGGCACCTTCTCTAATGGCCAGGATCAGAGAAACCTCAGATCCTGGCTATTTAATCCTTTAAATGGCACAGTTAATAGCGACCAAGGCATCTAAGTGGTCTCAGAGGGAGCCTATAGGGTGCCAATGTTTGTACATGTCAGCTGGAGGGTCTAATGAAGGCTCCCAGGTCTACCTATATCTGCCTATTAGGCCTGTCAGTTTTCTACTGACACAAAATACATTGGCGTACATCATAACCAACAAAGGAAGGCTAAAGTCTCCTTGTGGGTAAGAATAACAATCAACTAAAGTTTTCTAAAAAAAAAAGATGAAAAATACACAGTTTTCCCAGAAAAAGTTTTAAAATGAAAAAAAAAAAATCCCCTCCACAGATTTAATATGCCCCATCTGTAACAACCTGAACTATATGACTGTCATGTAATTAATCCTGCACAGTAAATGCATATATTTATTATGCAAAAGTAGTAAAACGATACTGGCCTAGAGAATAGAGTTATCATGCTAATTATCACGCACAGTGAATGCAGTAAAAAATAAAGGTAAAAAACAACTACTTCAAAAAATTATTTCCAGAAAAACATTCACCCATTTTTTTTGTTAAACCTAGAATATTCACATACAGGCTTGTTAATATGTGAGAAAAAATGTATGGCAGTGTCCCTTTAAGGAACTAATTACAAGAAATGCACTTAGAGACAGGTTTACATGGCGCAGTATTGATGCGTTTTTTAAACTGAAACAGGGGGTGGACTTTTTAAAAAAAAATTATATTTCACTTATGTGTCCTTCCTCCTTTATGATCCGCTCCGCGCTTTCCTGGCCTTGACATTATTGTGATTTAAGAAGCTTGTTCACATTTTGCCAAGCAGTAGTTATATAAGTGAAAAGGAACTCTGCGACTGCATAGGAACAAGTGTTCTTTAAATACTAATTGTAGTCCACCTTCTTCTTAAGGATTGATATAAGAACTAAATAATGATGTGTGTTTGTAAAACCTCCACCCTTCCCTAAACAGGGCGTCTTCTCCGCACTTTGTTTTCTGTTCTCTCTATTACCAGTGTACATACCACTGAAGTTATAAATAACCAGCACTGAGGCCACGCTTTATTCTCCTCTATATTGAGATTCATTGGTCATTCATTTGACACCTTTTTTGGTTACTTTATGTCGGGCTGTCAAAGGGTTAAAAGATATGCACTCATGCCATATTCATACAGTCTGGAGATTATATCAGCACAGTAACAATACACCATGATTGATGCACCGAGGCAGTATTTGCTTTCTGATTGTTGCCACGTGCCCAGTTTCTGATACTCTTAATGCATTCTTATTTGCCTGAGGAGTATATCCACGCAGGCACTGTGCGCAGGTTACGGTCTACTGCCAGCTCTTACATAAGTTCTGTACTCTGCTACACCCTGTCTCCATTCCAGCTTACTGGATCGGTGCCACTAGTGTGATTCAGGCAGACGCAGACAGGCGCTCACTTACCCTCACTGCCAGTATACCCAGGTATAGACTTATATGCAGTAGAGTACTGGATTACAGATTTACTCAATATGGCATTAGCTCACCAAAAATGTCCTTTTATAAGGTACTAGTATAGTAACAATACAGTAATAATATCTGTAAAGTCTTTTTCTGTTAGGGTGCAACCACATGGCATGGGTGTGCTGTGGTTGGTTTGCGTGAACAGTGAAGACCAACTAAACAGTGCAGTCTTCATTAGTTAAACTAAAGCCAACTGCAAGCTAACTGGCCGGGCGGTTCATGACCGCAGCATGGCCGCAACCTGACCGCTGCAGGACAGTGCCGTGTGGTCGTATTCTAAGAGTAATGTACTCTAATGCACTTCTGTGGTCTACTGTCAGTTTATACTCTGGGAATATCTGCTAGTTTAACTGTTAAAGGGGTTGTGCAAGTTGGGGGGGAAGGTGAGGTCCTCCTGGTCAGAACTGAGAAAGAAAGCATGCTTACCTACTTCCCAACGCTGGCTCCCAGCTCCTGTGCTCTCCAGCCTCTGCTGCTCCGTTTAGGTCCCTGAATGCAAATTTCCTGTTTGATGCCACTGCAGCCAATCACTGGCTGCAGCGGTGATCTTCTCCCCTTGTGTCATGTCAATACATGTCATGTGATACAAGGACCCGAGTGGAGCAGCAGAGGCCAGAGGGGGAAGCAGGTAAGATGCTTCTCTTCACAGGTTTGTATTTTTTAATGGCACCATTTAATTTACCATATCTTGTATTGCGAAATGGGGAAAAAGTTCTTTGCCAGGTGAAATTGAAAAAACCCCAAGGTATTTTGGTTTTGTTAAGGTGTTCAGTATGCGCTAAAAATGACATATTGTCCTAAATCTGTGCGACAGTACGATTACTAAAATACAAATTTTCTTTGCATCATGATTTTCTGACACCCATGATTTTTTTTTATATATCTGTCTATAGAGATGAGTGAGGGTTTGTTTTTGTGGGGCAAATTGTAGTTTTTTGGGGGGGGGTATGTACAACTTTTTGATCACTTTTTATTCAAGTTTTTTTGGGGGATAAGTTGACCAAAAAATTGTGACTCTTCAATTTTAATTTTTATTTTCATTTTATTCTGATACGGCATTCACACAGGAAAAATATTTAGATTTTTGTTCTTTAAATAGTTAGACGATTTTAAACACAGTGATAACTATTAGGTTGATATTTAATTGTTTATTTTTATATGTAAAATTTAGAATGCGGGGCTGGTTTACATTTTTAATATCTTAGTTTTAAAAAAAAATTGTAAAAGAAATTTGTAAAAAGTTTTTTTGCTGTCATTTTTAGTCCTCTTAGTTAACTTGTACAATATATGCCATCTTCTGATCACTTGTAACCATCAACTGCAAAAAAGATACTATTGCAGTCCATGGAATTCTGACAGGCTGCCTGCTGAGCTGTGCCTAAGACGTAACTTAGAAGGCAGGTTGGTATGACAGCACTAGGAGCCTTCACAAGTCGCTAGGCTGTCTAAGCAACCGATTGGGTGTCTATCCCTGCAGATGCCAGAGTCACTATTGATGGTAGAATATGAGGGGTTAAATGTCCTGGATCAGCGTTAACAAGTGAGACCACTCGGTATACGTACGACATTGTACATTAAAGGATTAGAGTAGTTGTCTAGCAGGATTTTTTTTTTATGAGGTAAAATGATTTAAAAAAAGAAGCATTACTCACCTCACTGATCCCTCTATCCCAACACTTTCCAGGTGCCCACTGGTACTCACTTCCTAGTACTGGCACAACACTCAGGAAATGGTATAAGATGTCTTCTCAGCCAATCACTGGGCACAGCGGTGACCCGCCTCAACCAGTGATTGAACTGACTGAACAGGCATCTACTGGCATTTCCTGCATGTCAACCACAACTACAGTAGATGATGAAGCAGGTAGATTGGTGCGGTTAATAAGGCTAGGGCTACATGACAACATTTGTTGCATGACAAAAAGGGTGCAGCTACACTGCAACATATGTCGTGCGACATTATGTCACAAAAATGTTGCGCAACATTTTTTGTAATGATAGTCAATGGTGTCGCACTGCGACATGCTAGGAATGCAACATGATAGTCGTGCAAAAATCAAACTTGGATAGATTGTGTGCGACTGTCACGTCGCAGCATGTCGCATATCACAGTGTGACACCATTGACTATCATTATAAAAAATGTTGCACAACATTGCAGCGACAAAATGTTGCATGACAAATATCGTTGTTACCGTACCCTAATGCTTCTTTTTTAAACTAATTTGCCCCATTCATAATGTAGTCCTGTAATGCAAACCCTTTAATGGACAAACGTATGCAAAAGCGCGATCCTATATCCCTGACTATATTAAAAAGCGTAACTGTCTGCACTTCTTAGTACAGTATACAATTTGTATGCATTTCTGTGGCAGGCCTTCACAAACATGTGCAATTGTATAGGCATACAATAACATATTCAGCTTGACCTCATCAAATGGCCTCACAAAATCGAAACACATGACATGTTTTTGAGCTTAATGAAAATTTTATACAGCCATTTGTTATTACAGTTATATTTGTTTCTGGGAAGAGTGAGTGATAATTCCTCTGAAAGTTGTAACGGCAGCCATATTGGTTGTCACACAACTTTTCCAGAAACAGATACGATCCAGCTAAATAAAACTTAAAAAAAATTGACAAGAGGAGTCACCTCATATTGAGGCCTCTTTCACACGGGCGTCCCGGATTTGCTCTGGATGCGCCGCGTGTGCATTGCAGGAAACCTGCGCGAGTAGGCACGCAATTGCAGTCAGTTTTGACTGCGATTGCGTTCCGATGTTCAGTTTTTTCCGAGCGAGTGCAATGGGTTTTGCACGCACGTGAGAAAAAAAGGTCCTTTTGTAGGTCCTGAAAGAAGAAGAAAGAAGAAATGCCGGCTGCTATATAAGGGATGTTATAAGGGAAAATAATACAGTAAATTGACTTTTACTAACATCGTCTCCTTAGCAACCATGCGTGAAAATCGCATTGCATCCGCACTTCCTTGCGGATGCTATGCAATTTTCACGCATCCCCATTCATTTGTATGGGGTCTGCGTTGCGCGAAAAACGCAGAATATAGAACATGCTGCGATTTTCACGCAATGCACAAGTGATGCGTGAACATCACCGCTCATCTGCATGACCCCATTGGAGTCAATGGGTCCGGATTCAGTGCGGGTGCAATGCGTTCACCTCACGCATTGCACCCGCGCAGAATTCTTGCCCGTGTGAAAGGGGCCTTATAGTTTTATTTAGTTTTATTCTTAAACTAGTTTGTAGCTCATTCAAGTGAGAGAGACTTGGTTGCAATACCAGGCACAGCCCAGGGACAAGAAGAAATGCAGGCCTTCTGTCTAATCCTGGGCCAAAATAAAAATAGGCTGTGATATAATAGTTGTTTGTCTTTTTTTTCACACTTGCGTTGTTGGATTCCAGCAGGCAGTTCCGTTGCCGGATCCGGAAATCCATATGCAAACGGACAGCATTTGTTTCCGGATCCGGCCGACAAATGCATTGAAACACCGGATCTCTCCGGTGTCATCCGTAAAAACGGATCCAGTATTTATTTTTTTCACATTTTTAAAGGTCTGCGCATGCGCAGATCGGGAAACCGGATCCGGTTTTCTGGACCACTTGGTACCGGATCCGGCATTAATACATTTCAGTGGTGTTCTGGAACTTTGGCCGGAGAAAATACAGCAGCATGCTGCGGTATTTTCTCCGGCCAAATACCGTAAGAGTGACTGAACTGAAGACATCCTGATGCATACTGAACGGATTGCTCTCCATTCAGAATGCATTAGGATAAAACTGAAGCATTTTTTTCCGGTATTGAGCCCCTGTGACGGAACTCAATACCGGAAAACTTTAACGCAAGTATGAAAGTACCCTTAGCTCTAATTGCTGTAATTTCCTCGGCAAACATTTATCCAGTACCGTTGTTGCACCAAGAAAAAGGTGTCAGATTTCACCCACTTTCACTGAACAGAAACATCTCCAATGTTGGGAACATATAGAAGAAACCTTGATTGACCCTGTAACTTAGGGCTCATGCACACGAACGTATTTTCTTTCCATGTCCGTTCCGGTTTTTTGGCGGACCGTATGCAGAACCATTCATTTCAATGGGTCCGCAAAAAAATGGAAGTTACTCCGTGTACATTCCATTTCCGTATGTCCGTATTTCCGTTCCGCAAAAAAATAGAACATGTCCTATTATTGTCCGCATTATGGACAAGGATAGTACTGTTCTATTAGGGGCCAGTTGTTCTATTCCGCAAAATACGGAATGCACACGCACGTCATCCGTATTTTTTGCGGGCCGCAAAATACATAGTCGTGTGCATGAGGCCTTAAAGAGGACCTGTCACCTCTCCCGACATGTCTGTTTTAATAACAACTTGCATTCCCAGTGTTACCAGTTGGGGTGTGTCCCTGCACAGTCTGTCATTAGAAACACTAGTTGGATCATACTAGTAAAACTATGTAGAAATAATGATAACTGCAGTTTCAGTTCCAATTTTAAAAAATCATAAGGGCTCATTCAAACGAACGTGTGCTGCCTGTTGCCGTATTGCGGACCGCAATACACGGGCACCGTTCCGTGTGCATTCCGCATCACGGATGAAGACCCATTCACTTCAATCCGGAGATGCGGAATGGTGCGTAACGGAAGCATGGAACACTACGGAAGCACTACGGAGTGCTTTCTGGATATCCGTTCCATGCCTCCGCACCGCAAAAAGATAGAACTTGCTCTATCTTTTTGCGGAACGGACGGATCGCGGACCCATTCAAGTGAATGGGTCTGCGATCCCCATGCGGCTGCCACACGGACGGTGCCCCTGCATTGCAGACCGCAATTTGCAGTCCACAGCATGGGCATGGGCTTCACACGGTCGTGTGAACAAGCCCTAACATTTATCCTTGTATTTAACCACATTGTGTATCTAATATGCATTAAACTTCCAAAAGTTGTTCTAATATATATATTTTCTTTTATTTTACTTTTTATTTTTTCCTTTGCAACTTTTTTTTTTTAGAAGAAACATGCTTACAAGTTGTTAAAATAAACCTGTCATCCACTGAATGTTGCCCTTATCGAGGACGGTATAAAGTAATGACACACAGAAGCGGTCTCTGACCTGCATTATAATTAGAGTTGAGCGAAGTTTTCAAACACTCGATTTGAATATTTCGCCCAATTTTTCCAGAAAATTTGCTTTGTCCGAATTAATTTGCTATGAAGAGCGTCAAATCAGCTATATCCTGGCCTGCAGGGAGAATGTATCTCGGTGTACATAACTGTGCATTGCAGCAACATGCATAGCTAGTTCTTTCTGGTAGTGAAACAGTTACTGTAGACACTCCAATAACAGTAAAAATGACAGTTTATTCAGCCCAATTTGATAATCAAGGTGTAATAGAATTGCTTATCAAGGTGGACACCCCAATAACGGTTACATTGCATAGCTTATTCACTCCTATTTGAGAATCAAGGCGTAATAGATCTGCGTATCTATTAAACAAGGTGGACACCCCAATTACAGTAGTATTACACAGCTTATTCACCCCAATTTGAGAATCAAGGCCTAAAAGAATTGCTTATCCATTAAACAAAGAGGACACTGTTTAATTAGATAGCTCTGTGCCCCACACAGGGATTGATGCAAAGTGGGTTATCTCCTGTGGATTCCTTCAGCTTCAGATTACAAAGCCTGCACTGTCCCTGCAGTCTCCCTATGCTCTCCCTACAGTGTGTAAAAACTCTCTCTATGATCTCCCTACACTGTCCCTGCAGTCTCCCTATCCAATATTCCACAATTAAAGACTTCTTGAACACTGTCCCTAGAGCTTGTCACATCTCTCCTTATGCTCAGATCACAGTGAAATGGTGGAGAACGAACGGGATGAGGTTTTTAAAGAGCTGTGACATCACAGGGGGTGGCCATCTGCTGATTGGCTGCCTGCATGACATTATGGGTCATATTGCTTTCCCGGCCTTCTTACTTTCACTTTGGAACATGTGTAGCTGCCATTTTAGGAGAAAATTGATTTGTTGCCATGAGGAAATTCTAATTCGTTGCGAATCAAATTTTTCCTAAACTTCGGATCAAATTTCACTTCAGATGCTTCGATTCACTCAACACTTATTATAATCATCATAGCCGTGGCCTGGAAAAGAGTCAAGTCTGTCTGAGAAGAGTCACAGTTAGGGCTCATGCACACAACCTTATGTTTGGTCTGCATCCAATCCGCATTTTTTGCGGATTGGATGTGGACCCATTCATTTCAAAGGAGCCGCAACAGATGCGAACAGCTCGCAGTGTGCTGTCCGCATCCTTGTGTCTATTCCGCAGCCCTGAAAAAAAATAGAACATGTCCTATTCTTGTCCATTTTGCAGACAAGGATAGGACATTTATATGAAAGTGAAAAAGAAAATGCAGCATGCACACAGCCAGCATCCGTGTTTTGCGTGAGCCCTGATCCATGAGTTTCCTCTCTCTCCACCTACCTGCTAATGATTGAAAAGAGAAAACTCCAATCATCAGCGGGTGGGCGGGGGAGCAGCACATCATGAATAAACATGACTTTTTTCTGGCAGCCATGACTCTGATGCTGCAATAATTGTAAAGCTAGTTCTCGGCAACCACTTAATATTAACTCATTTCTGCCACTACTTTATTCTGTCCTCAGTGAGGGCAGCATGAAGTTGATGACAGGTTCCCTTTAAAAGATCTTGTCTGTGAAATTGTCAAAAAAGTATAATAGTAGTATTTGATTTTTTATATATATATATATATATATATATATATATATATAAAAAAGAAAGCGTATGGCAGCACCAATTCACACCATATAGATAGGGTGCTATGTCCAGGGAATTAACTGCTTACCCTTGCATATAGTCGGAAACGGACAGCAACTCCAAAGGTACAAAAAATAGAAATTTATTGGGCCACAGTGGCACAGAGGCGACGTTTCGGCTCAAAATCCAGAGCCTTTCTCAAGCATCTCATGCTTGAGAAAGGCTCTGGATTTTGAGCCGAAACGTCGCCTCTGTGCCACTGTGGCCCAATAAATTTATATTTTTTGTACCTTTGGAGTTGCTGTCCGTTTCCGACTATATATATATATATATATATATATATATATATACATATACAGTCCTGATCAAAAGTTTAAGACCACTTGAAAAATGGCAAAAAATCATATTTTACATTGTTGGATCTTAACAAGGTTCCAAGTAGAGCTTCAACATGCAACAAGAAGAAATGAGAGTGAGACAAAACATTTTTTGAGCATTCAATTAATTGAAAATAACGATTAAACTGAAACAGGCTGTTTTTCAGCTGATCAAAAGTTTAGGACCACATGCCTTTAAAAGGCCAAATATGTGCAAAGATGTGGATTCATTGTCATTTTCTGTCAGTTATTCACACGTTGTGATGGCAAAGGCAAAAAAACTCTCCCTTTTTGAACGTGGTCGGGTTGTTGAACTGCATAAGCAGGGTCTCTCACAGCGCGCCATCGCTGCTGAGGTGGACGCAGTAAGATCAAGAATTAAATGATCCTGAGGGTTATGGAACAAAAAAGTCAAGTGGAAGACCAAAAAAAATTTCATCAGCACTGAGCCGGAGGATCCAATTGGCTGTCCGTCAAGACACTGGACGATCCTCGACCCAAATTAAGGCCCTTACTGGTTCTGACTGCAGCCCTATAACCATCAGACGGCATCTGAGACTGAAGGGCTTCAAAAACAAAAAACGTCTTCAAAGACCTCGTCTCCTTGAACGCCATAGAACTGCTCGTTTGGACTTTGCAAGAGAGCACCAAACATGGGACATTCAAAGGTGGAAGAAAGTTTTATTCTCTGATGAGAAAAAATTTAACCTTGATGGTCCTGATGGTTTCCAATGTTACTGGCATGACAAGCAGATCCCACCTGAGATGTTTTCTACGCGCCACAGTGGAGGGGGCGCCATAATGGTCTGGGGTGCTTTTTCCTTCAGTGGAACAATCGAGCTTCAGGAAGTACAGGGGCGTCAAATGGCCGCTGGCTATGTCCAGATGTTGCAGAGAGCATTCCTCATGACTGAGGGCCCTCGTCTGTGTGGTAACGACTGGGTTTTTCAACAGGAAAACGCTACAGTACACAATGCCCGCAGGACAAGGGACTTCTTCCAGGAGAATAACATCACTCTTTTGGCCCATCCTGCGTGTTTCCCGATCTAAATCCAATTGAGAACCTTTGGGGATGGATGGCAAGGGAAGTTTACAAAAATGGACAACAGTTCCAGACAGTAGATGGCCTTCGTTCGGCTGTCTTCACCACTTGGAGAAATGTTCAAAGACCTCGTCTCCTTGAACGCCATAGAACTGCTCGTTTGGACTTTGCAAGAGAGCACCAAACATGGGACATTCAAAGGTGGAAGAAAGTTTTATTCTCTGATGAGAAAAAATTTAACCTTGATGGTCCTGATGGTTTCCAACGTTACTGGCATGACAAGCAGATCCCACCTGAGATGTTTTCTACGCACCACAGTGGAGGGGGCGCCATAATGGTCGGGGGTGCTTTTTCCTTCAGTGAAACAATGGAGATTCAGGAAGTACGGGGGCGTCAAACGGTCGCTGGCTATGTCCAGATGTTGCAGAGAGCATTCCTCATGACTGAGGGCCCTCGTCTGTGTGGTAACGACTGGGTTTTTCAACAGGACAACGCTACAGTACACAATGCCCGCAGGACAAGGTACTTCTTCCAGGAGAATAACATCACTCTTTTGGCCCATCCTGCGTGTTCCCCGATCTAAATCCAATTGAGAACCTTTGGGGATGGATGGCAAGGGAAGTTTACAAAAATGGACAACAGTTCCAGACAGTAGATGGCCTTCGTTCGGCCGTCTTCACCACTTGGAGAAATGTTCCCACTCACCTCATGGAAACGCTTGCATCAAGCATGACGAAAACGAATTTTTGAAGTGATAAACAATAACGGGCTCATTACTGAGTTCATGTTTGGAAGTTGGATTTCTGTTTTGGGGGGTTTAGTTTTTTTTTGGAGGTGTGGTCCTAAACTTTTGATCAGCTGAAAAACAGCCTGTTTCAGTTTATTCATTGTTTTTATTAAATTGAATGCTCAAAAAATGTTTTGTCTCACTCCCATTTCTTCTTGTTGCATGTTGAAGCTCTACTTGGAACCTTGTTAAGATCCAGCCATGCTAAATATGATTGTTTACCATTTTTCAAGTGGTCTTAAACTTTTGATCAGGACTGTATATACACACCGGTATATAAAGAAAGAAACTCCATGGCACTTCCAAAAATAATGTGCATATTTTATTCCACCAGATGCGACGTTTCGGTCCTCTCAATGGAACTTTTTTCAAGGTTCCATTGAGAGGACCGAAACTTCGCATCTGGTGGAATAAAATACGCACATTATTTTTAGAAGTGCCGTGGAGTTTCTTTCTTTATATTTGGTTGGTGGATCGCATCTACAGCCGCTGGCACTCCTACTTTTCTGTCTTGATTGCGGTGCTGCCCAGTGTAATATTTTTTATATATATATATATATATATATATATCCAGTATACTCACCAATTTTCTATGTAAATATATTTCTAAAGGTGCTATTGCCATGAAATTCTCACCAGATGTCGGACACAACCCATCCAATCCACACAGACAAAGAAATTAAACCATAAATTAAGTTATGTGTAATAATAGGAAATGACACAGGGAAAAAGTATTGAATACATGAAGAAAGAGAGGTGCAAAAAGCCATGAAAAGCCATGACACGCAGGGGTGCACCTAGCCTTTCTGCTGCCTGAGGCAAAAACTGAAACCCCATGACAATTTCTTAACCTAACCCCTATGCCACAATGAAAGCGCTCATTGCCAATGGCCCTTCTGCTTCCCCCCTCTTGCCCCTACCTGGTGCTGCCTGAGGCGATCGCCTCACCTGGCCTCATTGGTGGTGCACCCCGGATGACACCAGCTAAAATCTATCATTAATTAGAAAACAATCTCGCCACTTAGTGAAAAATTATCAGCTGGTTCAACTGATGGACTATGCCACAGAAGAAACATCTCATGATGGGTAAAACAAGTGAGCTCTCTCAAAACAATAATGGTTGGCATTGGTTACAGAAGAATTCCTAAACTACTGAAGGTTCCAGTGAGCACTTTTGAGCCATAATCCGGAAGTGGAAAGAACATCATTTTACTATAAACAGGCCACTACCAGGTGCTCCCTGCAAGAATTCAGACAGAGGGATGAAAATAATTATCAGAAGAGTTGTCCAAGAGCCAAGGACCACCTATGGAGAGCTACAGAAAGAAAGATCTGGAAACAATTGTTTTAAAGAAAACAATAGGTAATGCACTCAACCTCCATGGCCTGTATGCATGCTCACTACGCAAGACTCCAATGCTGAACAAAAGCATTTTCAAGCGTGTTTAAAGTTTGCTCAGCAACCTTTCAACAAGCCTGTGAAATACAGGGAGAATATAGTCTGGTCAGATGAACTCTTTGGAGGCCATAATACACACCATGTTTGGAGGTCAAAAACACCATACCAACAGTGAAGTTTGGAGGTGGGAACATCATGGTGCAGGGCTGTCTTTCAGCATACGGCACTGGCAAACTTCATATAATTGACGGAAGGATGAATGGACAAATGTACTGAGATTTTCTTGATAAAAATCTGCTGCTATCTACCAGGATGATGAAGATGATCCCAAACACACAGCCAAGGAAACTCTCAATTGGTTTCAGAGAAAGAAAATAAAGATGCTAGAATGGCTCAGCCAATCATCTGACCTGAATCCAATAGAAAATCTATGGAAGGAACTATAAGTTCAGAATTCATAGAAGGAGCCAATGGAACCTTCAGGATTTGAAGAGTGTTTATGTGGAAGAATGGGCCCAAATCACACCTGAGCAATGCATGTGACTAGTTTCTTCATACAGGAGGCGTCTTGAAGCTATTATCATCAACAAAGGCGTTTGTACGAAGCATTTAAAAATTTCAGTAAGCATGTTCAATACTTTTTCCCTGTGTCATTTCCCATTATTACACATAATTTGTGGACATCTATGGTTTGATTTCTTTGCCTGTGTGGATAGGATGGGTTGTTACTGACATCTGGTGAGAATTTCATGTCAATAGCACCTTTAGTAATATACTGTATTTAATTAGAAAATTGGTGACGTGTTCCATACTTATTTCATCCGCTGGGTGTATATATATATATATATATATATATATATATATAGGATTTACATACCCAAAGACATATTAACTTCAACTTTTGAAAGGTTTCTTGTGACTAATGGCTCAAAACGTGGCATCAAGGGCATCGCAAAGTTTTAGTCGCTATACTGTAGGAGGATAGACATGGTAGAATGGCCACAGTGAAGCACTTATAATGGGATTGGCCCAAAATTAGAAGGCTTAAAGGGTTTGTCCAAGTTCAGTTCGTTTTTTTAAATACCTGCAGCACAATTAATCAGCTCACCGCTCCAGCTGGTCAACGGTCCCTGTGCACAGACTTTAGAGGAAGCGATCCGCCTGCAGGTAATAAATGAAAATGTCGAGCACAAATGCGAATCATATGAAAAGCCAGATGAAAACATGTTGGTGCATACAAGATTCCCCAGGTCAACACGTTACCGTGACTCAGTCCATACTCATTACAAAAGCTGTAATGCTGAACCGTTCCCCTCAGCACCCTCAGTCACGTGGGGTCAGCACATGACTGCAAGAAAATAAATTGATTGGTTAGGAGGTAAGTTCAAAATGTGCAACTGACTCAGTAATAATAACTCACCTTTTATTCAATCCTATTGGTTGACGTAAAAATATCCATCAAGTTTCCCGGTTCATTAATTTTCTATTATGATTGCCTCTTCAATGGGGCAGTGCACCCTTTCGATCCCCTGAAAGATCATCAATACCCTCAGTGAAGTATCCTCAGTGATACCAAAGAAATATTTAAAAGGTATATTCACCATAGATTTAGTAATCCAGGAGAGTAGGGTGGTTGTCTTCTTTTTCCTCTTCTCTATGTTGAAATGAAAGGGGGGGGGGGATTTATCACGCCCTCACTCCAGAATTCAAGCTTCAAAAAGTCACAAAATGGGGCTTTTAAGACTTTTTCTGCTTACTTGCTTTCTTACACCACTCACTCCAGTTTTGAAATATGACTGGGAAAGTGTGTGAGGTTAACTATGTTAAAGAGTTTTACTCCAGATTTATCACTGAGACTTTTAAAAAAAAATTAAAGTAAAAAAAAAGTCCCAATCTCACTCCAGTAGGAGATTGAGTAGGAAAACTGGAGTAGCTTTTCTTGACAAAAGTGTTAAAGGATGAGACAAATTTATCAAACATGCAACATATGATAAATATGGTGAAAATTATGCCAATGTAGACTTAAGCAAAACTGACTTCAAATATTCCTCTCATGATAAATTCCCACCAAAGAGTTCACTTTGGAAAATTCCTGCCACTGGGACATGGAGCAAACATCTATAATCTGTGAAAGAATATGGACTGGCTTCACTTCCCTACAGCGCCGCCACTGTTGAATACTTTTGAAATGAAATAATGTCCATGCATAGCAAAGATGTGCTGCGTCATCCCCGGGTGAAAGAAATTAAGTGTAGCTGCTCTTGTTCTGGTTAATACATAAGGGACCGAAACGCGTCTCCCCCTATTAACTGAATGTATGTGGCGTCTGTGATGAAATGTTATAGGTAAATATAATTCTAATATTTTACATACAATTGTGGAATATTTACATGTACACTGTGAGTGTTATATATAAATAAGCATCAAGTTATATACACAGAAGTAATGGATAATGCATAAATAATATTAAAAGCTGTTTATAAACAGCAGGTTACAGTTGGGTTCAGTAATTCTCTCCATGCTCTTCACGACTTTTCAGACATTTGCAATTTTTACTTCTAATGAAAAGTAAAACTTTTGCACTTTTCAATATTTACAGATGATACAAACATACAATACTAAAGTAACATAGTAGATTTACAGTATACACGGTATAAGAAACCATTTGTAAGGGTGGCGTAAACTGTCAAAACTAGGGTTTCAACAACTTTTTTCCGACTTGCTCGAAAAAAGGACGGGGCTTTGTTGGAAAAGGGGGCATGGCCTATAATGCTATTTTTTGCACCACAATTCTAGCATAAAATTCTGCCTCAACGTAAACCAGCTAATTTTTGGTATGGTCAGAGAAACGTGTCTCTGCACCACATTATCATCCAGCCTGAGCCCCTGTGATAAATCTGCTGCAGGTTTAGACAGTCTGTGTAAGCTTACACCATCGATCGGATTAGTAAATCTGCCCCGCTGTTTATGAAATCACCCTACACAGGGTATTATTTATAAAGCTATTCATCTTGCTCTGTAGGGTTATGTTCACACATGGAAGTTCTTCAGTTTTGAATGGGGTTTGCATTAAAATGTATGGAATGGATTTTTAATAACATACATTTCTAATAGCATAAATTTCCCGTTTGTGAACATACCCTAAAAGTCATGATTTGAGTGTGATCTTTTATACTGTATATTAGAATATGATAATTGGACCAATTACTCCATGTTTGAAAAATCACTGAAAAAAACAGGAGAGATTCCATGAAAGTGTCCGGAGTGATGCAGCGACCTCTAATACCTCCTGTTACCCTGCAGACATTAAACATGTACAGTATATGGCTACCATGTTCAGGTAGAAATTGCTCACAGAAGCTTGAAACATGCTATCTGGACATGTTGGGTTAGTATACCGGATTCAGGGACATGATCCTATAGTAATAGGTAGTGATATAATTCTATAATATATGAAAAGTGTCTTGATTAACTTCAAAGGGTTGGCTGACCTGGAACATTGGTGGCACCCGTACCTATTTCTAGAATGAAGCTCCCAAAGAGAACAAGAGTGCATACATGGATGGCCTCCATTCATTTGTAGGGTAGAACCAATAATAACCGAGCAGTGCGCTCAGCTATTTTCGGAAGTCCCATCGAAATGAATGCACACCACTCCATTCACTCCTAAGAGCGGCTATATTTGCACGGCTATTTTTGACACTCCATATCAATGAATGGAGGGCAACCGAGCATGCACGGTGCATTCTTGTTCTCTTTGCGACCTTCCTTCCAGAGATCCAGACGTGGGACCTGCACCTATCTGACATTGGGTGGCATATCCTAGCGATAAGCCACCGGTGTTCCAGGTGAGACAACCCTATTAATTGGCCTTTTCTGGAGGAATTGAGATTAACAGACAGTTGGACGTTGGTATCTAAATGCACTTGTCCAATAATAAAATGACTATGGATAGCTGAGGCTCTTACATGTTATCATTTTCATATCAAAGAAGTAGTGAACTCTATAAGTAGTGCTCCTCTGTGAAATCCAAATAATGCAGCAAAGTCTGCTCCGTCTGTGAATGAAACCAATGCTGGATAATTTTGTGCTCCCCTGAGGATTGATGCAAATCATATCACAGGTGCAAAACGGAGGAAAGCACAGTTCTCACCCAGCACATCAGTGCTTGCCATAAATCTGTACATTTCCTGCTGTAGCATGAAATAATATTGGGTTATGCCCAGACGTATGGAAGACAAGAGCCATATTTCCACTACCATGTTTCCTAGGGCAGATCCTGGTCTATACAGTAATTAAACTTGCAGAGTATTGATGAGCTTGGTAGATAATTACTGGGACCCTGTTACACTGGGACAGATACAAAATGTATGTGGGCAGCACACGAGTCCCTCGCATTAAGAATTGCACGTCAATAGGTTTTGTTAGGATAATTGTGCAGAAGCAGGTGCTATGATACAGGACATTAATTTATCACATAAACCACATATCCGTTACTAGTAGCTCGGTCTACATGTTAGTACCAGACAGATATGCTCATTCTTTCCCAGTTGTTAGAACACTTAGAATGTCAGTGATTTCCCGGATCTGCCGCCCTGCAGGGATGCCCTAAATATAATTTCAGAGGTACATGAGATGAGAAAGTTGGACAACCCCCATCTATCATTCTCCCTGGGAGGTCTTTCTTACACATGGCTCTACCAGATCCCCCGAATCTCCATGGGAATTTCCTGTTCGCTCAGAAAGGTCGTCTCTGCTTCTCTTATACTGAAATAATGAGCTACTGCTCTCGTTGAATTATCCTGCTTCTACAACCAGGCAGAAGTGCAATAGGCTCCGTGCCAGCTCTCCATAATTATCAGGTTTTTAATGTGGTCTATAAACCTGGGAAATGCCACTGGTTTTCATGTGGCCTTTGATGATTAAGGGTACTTTTACATTAGCGTTAAAGTTTTCCGGTATTGAGTTCCATCCTAGGGGCTCAATACCGGAAACAAACCGATCAGTTTTATCCTAATGCATTCTGAATGGAGAGCAATCCGTTCAGGATGCATCAGGATGTCTTCAGTTCAGTCACTCTTACAGTATTAGGCCGGAGAAAATACAGCAGCATGCTGCGGTATTTTCTTCGCCCAAAATTCCAGAACACTTGCCAGAATGCCAGATCCGGCATTAATTTCTATTGAAATGCATTTATGCCGGCACCAAGTGTTACGGTTTTCCGGTCTGCACATGCGCAGACCTTTAAAAATTAGAAAAAAATAAATACCGGATCCGTTTTTCCAGATGACACCAGAGAGACAGATCTGGCATTGCAATGCATTTGTGAGAAGATCCGCATCCGGATCAGTCTACAAATGCTATCCGTTTGCATACGGATTTTCGGATCCGGCAGGCGGTTCCTGAGGCCCATTGTTGTGCCATTCATCCACGACCATCACCTCATGTTGCAGCATGATAATGCACGGCCCCATATTGCAAGGATCTGTACCAATATTCTGCAACTTCGCACAGCTTTTGAAGAGGAGTGGACCAACATTCCAGAGGCCACAATCAACAACCTGATCAACTCTATGCAACGAAGATGTCTTGCACTGCGTGAGGCAAATGGTGGCAACATACTGGCTGGTTTTCAGCCGAATTAACTATGTAAAGAGTCCTGTACAAAGAGTCCTGTACAACAAGCATGGCCATGCATTATTGAAAAAATATTTGCCAAAGATCAAGGTGACCCTACGGTGTAAGCTCAAGCAAGGTAACTCCTTATCCCGCGTTAATACGAGCGAGATCCTTGGTGGATTGTAGTCATTCACGGCACTAGACAAAATAAGGCATTCTTGGGAGAATAGGAGCGAGTTGCTGGCACTCTAATCAACCCTACCAGCGAGATACTGAGTACCACCGTGTGCAGCCGATCCAACTGACACTTAGGTAAGCGCTCCTATACGTGGGACGCCACAAAATGCGAGCTACCAAACAGTGAGTACCAACGAGCTATACATTGCCATATACCGTTATAAATTTTATGGAACATAGACTGAACTCACCATTGAAAAGGACGGTTTTTTAACACCTGCATGCTGACAATTGCGGTACTAATTAAACTTTTCGCATCTCAGCTCACCTAATTATCAGCTATATTAATCTGCAGACTTATCAGCTATATTAATCTGCATGCTGCAAATACTAACCACTAACATTAGTGGAAGAACTCACTAAGAAACAGGAATAACTGTTCAATAAGAGCAGATCTTGCACTAAGAACCTGATATGCTCCTTATATAACCATCATTTCCTTGGATTTTATACATAAGATTGTACACATAGGATTTTATACATATTTCTGTTTGTCGATTGATGCTTTATTTATGTTGTATTGTATTTGATTACTTTATTTTTCGATCCAGATATTAAAATTGTATTTTATTTTATTGAGTCTCTTAAGTGACCCCCAATGTTTGAGTGCCGGTCTCCATTTTTAGTACTATTTTACAGTTTTTGAAAGGGTGATTCATACCAGACACAGGCACCTAGCCGTGGTTACAGGGAGTAAGCCGTCTTAAAATCTAATCAATATACCAGATGTTGCTGAGGTTGAAAAATAAGATTAGGCAATCAGTGGTTTTACTGTGTAAAGTGGTCTAAAGCAGTGACAGATTTCTAGATATACAATAAAAGGTAAAAGTAAATGTGTGAAAAGTGTTTCCTAACTGGGGCTGTGGTGATGCTAGAATGGAAAATTACTTCAACTTAAAAACATGTCTGTTTTGCCTCGGTATAGGAGCTGATGTCGAATTACTAGAAATAGTGGGGGAGATTTATAGAAATTAGTGCAGAGGAAAAGTGCAGGACTTCCCCCGACATACTGTAGCGATGTGGCCACTGCTGTCATTTTCCTACCTGTCTGAGAAGAATAATATCTTTAATCTGATTAATTACCAACACTAATCTTGTGTTTGCTTTCACATTTATTACTATTGCTTATAGTTTATTAGATGTGCAGATACGCCAGCAAGAAATGGACAGTAATATAATGTGGCAGAGTGGCTGCTGATCACACTGAAGCGTCTTAGTACCTTGAACTCTTCTAAGTACTTTTTCCAAAATGTATGATACCAAATATAATTATTGAGATTTTGAGAAATATTGGTTTGGTGATCATGTAGTTTTAAGAACAATTCTCATCATTGCTTTACTTGGTATTGGACTAACACTGTCGTAATTGATGACAGAACAGTCTTACCATTAGAAGAGTGCTACCAAACATTTGCTTTGAAAGTATGCAACTCTAACAGCAGCATACATCTGCCATTCACCCCCATTGTAAAAGAAAATGTATATGTTTTAGCAGGGGTGCACCTAGCCTTTCTGCTGCCTGAGGCAAAAACTGAAACGGCGCCCCAAACTCCCAATGCCAATTTCTTAACCTAACCCCTTCCCTCCAGCACTACTGTTAAAGACATACTTGGAAAACATTACATACAGAGCTACAAAACATACAGGGTAATACAGCGCCACATACTGTGCCCACAGTGCTTCCCAATACTATACTGCAGAAACCGATAATCCCCCTTCCGCTGCCCCCCTCTTGCCCCTACCTGGTGCTGCCTGAGGCAATCGCCTCACCTCGCCTCGATGGTGGTGCACCCCTGTACTTTAGTCTTTTCGAAACAGTTGAAAAAACTAAGGTAAAGTGATTACTAACCAAACACGTGCAAAAATGACTCCCTTTTGTCCTATGTTTGGCTAATAATCTATAGCCAAGTTGATGTATATGGCAGAATGTTTACACCAAAATACAGGATTATCATAAATGTAATGTGAACATAGCCCTAAACTTTCGGGATCATTTTATTAAAAGGTATAGGAAATGGGGAAAAAATTCATATTTGTAATATTTGTACTTTTTCCTGCTTTAGAATCTGTACACCCTTCCACTGCTGTGTATGGGAGCACGGACTCTCTCCCTGTGGCCGCACTCTAAGCGCTGGAGCGCCACAGCACAGCGTTTCTCTTATCTGTACCCTCGCTGCTCACTAAAGCCTAGCATACAAGTGCTATGTCAGGATTTAGCAGAGCGGGCACAAGCAGCAGTAGCGATGTATTGTATCAGCTCCTGCCCTGCACTCCGTTCTGCTAGTTCCATTTATCTGAATGGGGTAATTTGGGATTTTTGCAAGCCCCATTCAGATGAAAGGAACTTATTTCAGTCGGCAAAAAAAAAAAAAAACAGCACAAATTCTGCCACAGCTTGCTCTGGTGGATCTGGCCAGTCCATGCATTATATAGTCAGCAATGCTACTTACTGAACTGTATGCAGTTGAATTCTTAGCTCCTTTGCTTTGATGAAAAACATGCAAGGTGGTGGGAAATTCAAACTACTCATTTTCTACAGTTTAACTTGTTCTTGATACGAAATTCCAGCTTATATACAATGAATTGCAAATCACTGCATATCCATATCCAAGTAACAAAGACATATGGTTAAAAAAAAAAGACCATCAAGTTCAATCAAGGGATGGGTGGGGATGTACCGTAAATTTTATGAAAGGGGAGTGAGCATTAACATTATTACATTTTTAAGAATTTATCTAAGCATTTTTTTTAACTGTTCACTGTTCCTGCTGTGACCACGTCCAGAGGTAGACTATACTACAGATTCACAGTTCTTACAGTAAAGAAGCTTTGACGCTTCTGGAGACTGAATTTTTTTTCTTCTCCAGTCGGAAGCAGTGCCCCTGGGTCTTTTGAAAGGATTTTACATAGAACAGTTTTTCACAGTATTTTTTGTATGGCCCATTTATATATTTGTATATGTTAATCATGCCCGCCTTAGACATCTCTTCTCAAGGCTAAATAAATCTTTTAATCTTTCCTCATAACTAAGACCCTCCATGCCTCATATCAGTTTAGTTGTGATGAGAATAAAAGCCTGCTCACAGATGGCAAGGCAATGCAGCACCCTCCAGCACAGATTCGCGCTGATTTCACACCCAGAATAACCCAACCAAAAAAAAAAGGAACTGAGTCCAATAGGTTAAAAAAAAAATCACAAATCTTCTTTATTCCATATCAAATATTAAAAGAGTCAGTCTATGAGTAAATTCTTTTGACAGAAATGCGTCAGATTGCTGGTAGCTGCAGTTTTTTAATATTTGATATGGAATAAATTTGTGATTTTTACTCGCTGGATCCAGTTCATCCTTTCTATGGACTGGTGCCCAGAACTGAACTGCATATTCCAGATGAGGCGGCACCAACGCTTTGTAAAGTTGTAATATCACATCCCTGCCCCGTGAGTCCATGCCTCGTTTAATACATGACAATGTCCTGTTTGCCTTAGAAGCAGCTGACTGACATTGCATGCTTATTTAATCTATGATCTGCAAGTAACACCCAAATACTTCTCTGCAAGAGACTCTCCCAGTGTTACTCCCCTAGGACATATAATGCTTGTAAATTATTTGTACCTAGATGCATAACTTTACATTTATCCAAATTGAATCTCGTTTGCCCAGCACTGAACCTTGGGGTACACCACTTATAGCTGGAGACCATTCAGAATTTAAATCATTGACCACAACTCTCTGGACACAGTCCTTCAGCCAGTTTTCAATCCATTACAAACTATACTTTCCAAGCCTATAGACCTTATTTGATCTATTAAACATCTATAAGGGACAGTATCAAATGCCTTTGCAGTTAAGCTTACTGGGTCTGTAATTACTTGGGGAAGACCTATAGCCATTTTTGAATATGGGCACCACATTTGCCTAGTGTCAGTCACTTGGCGCTGTACCAGTAACTATAGAATCTCAAAAAAATTATGAATAGGGGCACAGCAATAGCTAAACTGTTCACTCATACCTCTTGGGTATTATCCATCTGGACCTGGAGCCTTGTTCACATTTATCTTATTTAGCGGCTTGGACCACATCTACATTCAGCCAATTTTGTATATTTCTGGATGTACTAACAGCCCTGGGACCACCTACATCAACACCCTTCTCTTCTTTTGTATATATAGAGCTTAAAAAACCCAATTAGTAGCTCTGTCTTTTCCTGATCCTGGCCATCTACCAGTTACCATTTTTTAGGAGACCTAACTGCTCTGACCTTGTTTTTTTGTAGGATTTATAGATTTCAAAAATTTTGGATGGATTTGTTTTGCGGTCTTTGGCCAACTGCCATTCATTTTGCATTTTTGAAGATTTTATATTTTTACAGATTTTATTAAAGGCATTGTCAGCTTTTTACTATTGATGGCCTATCCTCAGGATAGGTCATCAGCATCAGATCAGTGGGGGTCCAACTCCTGGCGCTCACACCGATCAGCTGTTTGAAGAGAAGACAGCGCTCGTAAATTCACTTCTATGTGACGGCTCTGTAGTATTCACTTGAACAGATGGAGCAGTCCCATAGAAGTGAATGGGGACGCCCTACTTGTAATTGCATCTGCTCACCAATGCAATAAACAGAGCAGATAAACAGAGCAGAGAAGTCAGTGGTCATATGAGTGGTGCCTTTTCTTCAATCACCTGATCGGCGGGGGTGTCCGACCCCCACCGATCTGATTGATCAGTAGTAAAGAGAGGACAACCGCTTTAAGCCCTTTATGAATTCCAAATGCTACAGCTGACCCCTTTGGACCTCTATTTTTTAAATGCCCTTTTTTGTCATTTATTGCCTTTATTTACAGTAGGGTAACGTAGGGTTTAATTTTAGGCGCTTATACTTGTTTCCTACAGGAATAAATTTTGTAGTACTCTGTATTATGTGAAAATAGACTGCTCCTAGACTGTGCTCTAAAGTGGTTCCCTCAACCTAGGGAACATGGCCTTCTTAAAATTAGGTGTTTTTTCCCTCCCAGCCAGAGTTAGCTTTTTACAATATAGGGGGAATATAATGGTATTGTGGTCAATATTACCTAGTGTTTTATGAACACTGACATTCCCGACAAGCTCTGGAGTTAAAATCTCCCATTGTGACCACTGTATCCACCTGTGTAACCCACTCTATTTGGTTATACAGCTGAACTTCTACCTCTTCAGTGATATAAGGGATTCTATAGATTACACCAAGTATTATTTTTTCACAGTGTATTTCCTCTTGTAATTCCACCCATAAGGTTTCAGTGTTCTCACCATCTTCCCCCACAATTGATTCCGTCACACTTGCCTTCATATGACTCCTAACATACAAACATAAGCCACCACCTTTTCTATTGGTCCTGTCTTTCCTAAAGAGTGTAAAATCCTGAAGATTAACTACCCAGTCATGTGAAGAGCCCAGCTATATCTTAACCACACCAACCAAATCAATGTTTTCCTGCAGTAAAATGTATTCCAGTTCCCCCATTTTGCTTGCTAGACTTCTGGCATTTGTGAAAATACATTTTAAGTTACTATCTCATTTTTCACATTCAGTTCCTGGAATGTGAATTCTTGAGATTTTGTGGGCACCTTGGTTTTTATTGTTGGTTTGTAACATGTGTATGTTACCAGCAGCTCTGTTTTTCATGGGTGTGCACTTATTTATAGTCACCTCACTACTTTTTTCACTAACACCAGCCCCCACTAAATCCCCATTGTCCCCTCCTATATCCCACTCTCTATCTACTCTATCTACCTGGTGTGGCCACACTTCCTCCCCCAGATCCTAGTATAAAAGCTCCTCCAGCCATCTAACTATTATTTCCCCATTCTTTCCGCCAGCACAACTGCACCAACCCTATTAAGGTACAGCCTGTGCCTACTGTAGAGCCTGGAGCTGACAAAGAAGTCAGCCCACTTCTCTACGAACCCAAACTGTTTCTTCCTGCACCAGCTTCTGAGCCACTTAATACCTCCCCAAGCTCCCACTGGCTTTCTAGTTATGCTCCTGACAATGGTAATATTTCTTAGAATACCACCTTGGATGTCCTAGACTTGAGCTTCTCTCCTATTTTCCTAAAATCATTTTAAGGATCTTTTATCTCCCCCTGATTTTGTAATTGGTGCCAATGTGTACCATGTATCTAAAACTACATATTTTATTATATTCACTTTAAACTGCTATTATGGAAAAAAAAAAATGTGTATGATTAAAACTATCAGGACTAACCAGAGGGTATCAGTTTTAACACCAGTATATGGCAGAACTAAGATATGTGGTTTTTGTTGTAACACTGTGTTTGATAATAAATGCTGCTTGTTGAAAACGAAGTGGTATGTAGTTTTTTTTAATTATTATAATATCGACACCTCCATATATAACCTTTTTGTATATTCACTTTTGCACCCTATATGGTATTGCGGTGTATAGTGTAATATGTTGCTGGTAACAGCAACAATAAGTTCTGGGGGTGGTTATTAGCAGTGTGATTCAACTGCGATATTGATCGTTTGATGTACTATCACCTGCACATTTTTAATCCACTACTATGTTGGTATAACAGTAGTCCGTTCAATGCTTTATTTTATAGCACTATGTTGTTAATAAACACTGTTTTCAAGGGGCGAACAGTGTTATTATTATATGATATCAACACCCCCACATGTAGCCTTTTAATGCATTGACATTTGCAGCCTGTTTAGACTTGCAGTGTATGACACGTTGTGCTATGGGGGTGGGAGACTCGCAGTATAATGCTACTGCGGTATCACCGCTAAGTGTGCTATTACGTGAGCACTGACTGTACACTCTGCTCGTTCACATATGCTATGTGAATTGAGATTTAAAGCACTGAGCGGATTGGTCACATACACAGTTCACAGCACACACAACACTCTATCTAAATTTTCCCTATCAATTCCAATTGGTGCCCTCTGCTATTCCCTGTCTAAAATACAAACAGCAAACACTACCCCTCCAGACATGTTTCACCGCTGCTTGCGGCTTCGTCAGGGGAGTGGGGTAAAAGCATTTGCGCGCCTTGATGCCCCCTATTAAATAGCCTATCTCTCCTCCCTCTTAGACAGTTTCCTCTAATTTGCGCTCCCCATTGGTGTTAGATACGGGCCGCGCGTCATCAATGCTCGCGCACCCCGTCTCATCCCCCCTGTGTCACTCACCTCCTCTCCCACGCCTGTCTCCTCCCCTCTCAGCGGGCTGGACGTGACGTATGTTCGTGAGAGGGGAGATAGATCGCGATCACAAGACCAAGCATGCAATAACCATTGCATTGTCGCCTGTATGCCCTATGTCATTAGATGCTTTGTAACAGTTGGCCATGTCATTATCAATGGTATGGGGACATGGGGGGGGGGGCACAATCAGAGCTCAGCATCAGAGCCACTAGCCTCATAATAATATTAATAGGGGTAAATGAGAGGAAAATGATGATTTTAGCTCTGGTTCTCAGACCATATGATTATGATGGCATAAACCTAATATACGACGTGAATATAATGGCATGGTCCTAATATACAAATATAAATATAAGTATTAATCAGTCAATTAAAATATACTATGATCCTACTATACAAATGTAAATATAAATATAATTATTAACCAGAGAATTAAGATATACTATAAACCTTATATCAAAATACTACATACAGTATGTGATTTGTGACTAAAATTTTAATTTCTTTTATATTGCAAGCTACAATTTCTGAAATTACGTGATTCTACAATATATATTCAATGGCGTATACGCATTGTGGATCATATATCTACTGTCCCTACTTCATTGCTGTCTATGTTTAAGTGACACAACTGTCATGCAACAGGACAGTGCTGTAGAATCACTGGGCGCAGTGAAGGCAGGGAAAAGTACCTGATTTAGGGTTCTTGATTATCTGCCCGAACTCGCCTATCCCTAATGTTTGTAGAGAGTTTGTAGCATGTTAACGGTGGGGCTTGGAATTCCTGTATATTAGGGTATAATATGTGCCATTGTTCTCGGATTGTGTGTTGGATTTTGGCTATAAAGGGATGGTATGTCATGATGCAGGGTACCCGTTTAGTCGCATCGGATGTAGGATTTAGTGATGAGTGGCAGGGGTTATATTCGAATTCGCAATATTTCACGAATATATGGGAGAATATTCATCATATATATTCGTGAATTTGAGATTATTTTTTTGATTGCGAAAAATCGGTAATGTGATATTCGCGTAATGCGCGCGAAATACAGGCGTGGGTCACTTTTGCTACTTTTTCCAAGCTTCTAGAAGTTTCCTGAGACTGGAAAAAATGGTTGACACGGCAGAACATTAAAAATGGCTTTATATGCAGTTAAAGTGCTCCAATATATTCGCTATTGCGTAACGACCTGCTCTATAAAACTATCACATGACCTAACCGCTAAGGTGAACACCGTCAAAATGTTTTAATAAAAACTGTGCAAAAAATATATATTTTTTTTGGTCACCTTACATCACAAAAAGTGTAATAGCAAGCGATCAAAAAGTCATATGCACCCCAAAATAGTGCCAATCAAACCGTCATCTCATACTGCAAAAATGGTACCCTACCTAAGACAATTGCTCAGTAAAAAATAAAAACTATGGCTCTCAGACTATGGAGACACTAAATTTATTTTATTTTTTATCTTTTAAAACAATATTATTGTGTAAAACTTAAATAAATAAATAAAGTAGACATATTAGGTATTGCTGCGTCCGTAAGAACCTGCTGTATAAAAATATCACATGACCTAACCCCTTAGGTGAACACCCTAAAAAAAGCCATTTTTTGTCACCTTACATCACAAAAAGTATAATACCAAGCGATCAAAAAGTCATATGCACACTAAAATACAGTATTCTTCGCCCCATAAGACGCATTCCCCTGCATCTTATGGGGTGAATACTAATGAAGCGCTTCCATTATGGAAGCGCTTCATTAGTACCGGAGGACCGTGAAGCGGTGAAGGCTCTGTACTCACCGCTTCCTGGTCGATGGCTGTCAAGGCTGTGCACAGTGTGAGGGCGCGCTGTGACATCACGCTGTGAACGCCAGTTCACAGCACAGCATACTAAGAGGAGGAAGACCGAGCGCGGGCGGTCAGGACCGGCGGCGTCCGGAGCAGGAAAGGTAAGTGTTTTTTTTATTTTATAAAACATGAGGCGCTGGGGGCAATATGGAGATGATGGTGGCAATATGGACATGCTGGATGTTGATATGGGGGCAATATGGACATGCTGGAGGCTGATATGGGGGCAATATGGACATGCTGGAGGCTGATATGGGGCTATATGGAGATGCTGGTGGCAATATGGACATGCTGGAGGCTGATATGGGGCAATATAGAGATGCTGAAACAATATGGAGATGCTGGAGGCTGATATGGGGGCAATATGGAGATGCTGGGGGCTGATCTGGGGCAATATGAAGATGGTGAGGCAATATGGGGCTGCTGGGGGCTTATGTGGGGCAATATGGGGCTGCTGGGGGCTGATATGAGGCAATGGGGGCTAATATGACAGGCAATGGGGTCTGATATGAGGCAATGGGGACTGCTGGGGGCTAATATGAGACTGCTGGGGACTGATGAGAGGCATGAGGCTCTTATCTGAGGTCTGATTGGGGGTCTGATCTGAGGTCTTGTTGGGGTCTGATTAACATTGGGGTCTGATTAGTGATCTGACCTGAGTTCTAATGAAAAATATTTATTTCTTATTGTCCCCCTCTAAAACCTAGGTGCATCTTATGAGCCGGTGCATCTTATAAAATATGGTAGTACCAATCAAACCGTCATCTCATACCGAAAAAAATGAGCTCCTACATAAGACAGTCACCCAAAAAATAAAAAAAACTACAGCTTTCAGAATGTGGAGACACTAAAAAAATTATTGTTTTCAAAAATCCATAACAACCTGCTCTATCGCTCCATCGCGTCCATAACAACCTGCTCTATAAAAATAGCACATGATCTAACCTGTCAGATGAACGTTGTAGATAACAATAAATAAAAACGGTGCCAAAACAGCTATTTTTTGTTACCTTGCCTTACAAAAAGTGTAATATAGAGCAACCAAAAATCATATGTACCCTAAAATAGTCACCTTATCCGGTAGTTTCCAAAATGGGGTCACTTTTTAGGAGTTTCTACTCTAGGGGTGCATCAGGGGGGCTTCAAATGGGACATGGTGTCAAAAAACCATATGGCGTTCCTTTCCTTCTGTGCCCTGCCGTGTGCCCGTACAGCAGTTTATGACCACATATGGGGTGTTCCTGTAAACTACAGAATCAGGGCATCAAATATTGAGTTTTATTTTGCTGTTAACCCTTGCTTTGTTACTGGAATTTTTTTTATTAAAATGGAAAATCTGCCCAAAAAATTAAATTCTGAAATTTCATCTCCATTTTCCATTAAGTCTTGTGGAACACCTAAAGGGTTAACAAAGTTTGTAAAATCAGTTTTAAATACCTTGGGGGGTGTAGTTTCTAAAATGGGACAACTTTTTTGGAGTTTCTACTCTAGGTGTGCATCAGAGGGTCTTCAAATGTGACATGGCAGCTTAAAATTATTCCAGCAAAATCTGCCTTCCAAAAACCATATGGTGTTCTTTTCCTTCTGCGCAATGCCGTGTGCCCGTACAGCAGTTTACGACCACATATGGGGTGTTTCTGTAAACTACAGAATCAGGGCAATAAATATTGAGTTTTGTTTGGCTGTTAACCCTTTCTTTGTTACTGGAAAAAATGGATAAAAATGGAAAAATCTGCCAAAAAAGTGAAATTCTGAAATTTCATCTCCGTTTCCCATTAATTCTTGTGGAACACCTAAAGGGTTAACAAAGTTTGTAAAATTAGTTTTGAATACCTGGAGGGGTGTAGTTTATAAACTGGGTGGTTTCTATTATGTAAGCCTCACAAAGTGACTTCAGACCTGAACTGGTCCTTAGAAAGTGGGTTTTGGAAATTTTCGGAAAAATTTCAAGATTTGCTTCTAAACTTCTAAGCCTTGTAACGTCCCTAAAAAATAAAATGGCATTCACAAAATGATCCAAACATGAAGTAGACATATGGGGAATGTAAAGTAATAACTATTTTTGGAGGTATTACTCTCTATTATAGAAGTAGAGAAATTTGGAAATTTGCTAATTTTTCAAAATTGTTGGTAAATTTTTTTATAAATAAAAATGAAATATTTCGACTCAAATTTACCACTGTCATGAAGTACAATATGTGACGAGAAAGCAATCTCAGAATGGCCTGGATAAGTAAAAGCGTTTTAAAGTTATCACCACATAAAGTGACACTGGTCAGATTTTCAAAATATGGCCTGGTCCTTAAGGTGAAATATGGCAGGGTTCTTAAATGGTTAAGTGTCTTAGACACTTATTACGGCTCACTTGACAAGGGAATGTGACTTAGCGGGAAAGTGTTGTGACTTAAGGTCCCTTTACACAGGATGACAGACCAGAAGATTATCAGGAAGGAAGCGTCCCTTCCCGACATTCTGCCGCTCGCCGGTTACATGCAGCGATCTCCTCCACAGGACGGGAAGGGGCAATCGCTAATACCATTGCTCATCCCCATACTGACTGCTGATTTGTATGCACAAACAATCAGATTATCCAATGAACGAGTGTTTTGCTTCTTCATTGGGTAATCGGCAGTACATTTACACCGCCAGATAATCGCTAATAAGCATTCCTATATACACTCGTTAGCGATTATCTTTCATATTCTTGGCCTGTGTAAAGGGCCCATAAGATAGAAAGGAGCATGGTCAACAATACAACATAGTGCGCTACATTTACTGAGAAATCTGGGCGCAAAGTTTTGCAGCAAAGTATGCCAACCAATAGCTGGTGTAAAATTAGACAAAAGTGTGTAAAATGTACCAAATATATCATCCAGCATCGGTTACTGTGAAAAACTTGGTGCCTCTTTAGACTGTCTAGTGTAAGTTTGCACTGTCTAAATAATAGACAGGATTACTACATCTACCCTATTGTTTTCAGATTTATTTATGGCAAAATTATAACAGGTGGGTAAATAATGATCTCAGACACTTGCCAAGCCCAAACATGATACTTTTCATTGAGCTTTACAGTTCTGTTTGCTGTCATAATATCTCCATGTGCATTGTTACCTTCTTTTTAATTTACAAAATAGTTGGAAGATGGTATTACAGAAATAAATAGAAGCCACTGACCTGCCAGCATTTATTTCCCCCAGAAATTCGGCACTTCCCCATCTCCGCTGACTGAGGTCTGTGGTGCCGCAGGCATTGTTTTATTCCTTTGTGACCTTGCTGCTCACTATCACACCTTGATGACAGGTGTCAGTGGAGATGCCGGTGTCCGCCCTGCTCCTCCATGAAGGTGACAACATGTAGGCAGTAAAGGGATTAATGGCTATAAGAAAAAGAGGGGAATGGGTGACCTTGTAAAAAGGACAAAGCAGCTTGAAGGTGTATTGTGAGGCTGTCTGCAGGGACAGTTATCTGCCAGCCAAAGCTGTGTCCTTTAACTCGTCTGCAGAATGGGAGTAGTGAACAGACCAAGCATCCACGGAGTACTTCACACAGCTGAGGATCAGCATCACAGTCAGAAAATTTGTGTCTATGTGATTTCTGTCATATTGAGGGAACACAGGCATAAGTAACAGGCTCCTGATTCAAAAAGCTGCATTGGAGCACCGTGTTACCGGCTGAGTCCCGATCCGGTGCTCTGGCGGCAGCAGGGCAGCTGGAGATGTTCGCTTCCATTGCTTTGAGTAAAAAATGATAGTTTGGCCCCTTAGTTGGGTGGCATGTGTGTGTAATTTATATATTGTGTATTTATGTGTGTGTACCATGTATATGGTATATTCATGCGTATGTGTGTTGCATATACACTGCTCAAAAAAATAAAGGGAACACTTAAACAACACAATGTAACTCCAAGTCAATCACACTTCTGTGAAATCAAACTGTCCACTTAGGAAGCAACACTGAGTGACAATCAATTTCACATGCTGTTGTGCAAATGGGATAGACAACAGGTGGAAATTATAGGCAATTAACAAGACACCCCCCAATAAAGGAGTGGTTCTGCAGGTGGTGACAACAGACCACTTCTCAGTTCCTATGCTTCCTGGCTGATGTTTTGGTCACTTTTGAATGCTGGTGGTGCTTTCACCCATGTCTACAACCCACACAAGTGGCTCAGGTAGTGCAGCTTATCCAGGATGGCACATCAATGCGAGCTGTGGCAAGAAGGTTTGCTGTGTCTGTCAGCGTAGTGTCCAGAGCATGGAGGCGCTACCAGGAGACAGGCCAGTACATCAGGAGACGTGGAGGAGGCCGTAGGAGGGCAACAACCCAGCAGCAGGACCGCTACCTCCGCCTTTGTGCAAGGAGGAACAGGAGGAGCACTGCCAGAGCCCTGCAAAATGACCTCCAGCAGGCCACAAATGTGCATGTGTCTGCTCAAACGGTCAGAAACAGACTCCATGAGGGTGATATGAGGGCCCGACGTCCACAGGTGGGGGTTGTGCTTGCAGCCCAACACCGTGCAGGACGTTTGACATTTGCCAGAGAACACCAAGATTGGCAAATTCACCACTGGCGCCCTGTGCTCTTCACAGATAAAAGCAGGTTCACACTGAGCACATGTGACAGACATGACAGAGTCTGGAGACGCCGTGGAGAACGTTCTGCTGCCTGCAACATCCTCCAGCATGACCGGTTTGGTATTGGGTCAGTAATGGTGTGGGGTGGCATTTCTTTGGAGGGCCGCACAGCCCTCCATGTGCTCGCCAGAGGTAGCCTGACTGCCATTAGGTACCGAGATGAGATCCTCAGACCCCTTGTGAGACATATGCTGGTGCGGTTGGCCCTGGGTTCCTCCTAATGCAAGACAATGCTAGACCTCATGTGGCTGGAGTGTGTCAGCAGTTCCTGCAAGATGAAGGCATTGATGCTATGGACTGGCCCGCCCGTTCCCCAGACCTGAATCCAATTGAGCACATCTGGGACATCATGTCTCGCTCTATCCACCAACGTCACGTTGCACCACAGACTGTCTAGGAGTTGGCAGATGCTTTAGTCCAGGTCTGGGAGGAGATCCCTCAGGAGACCGTCCGCCACCTCATCAGGAGCATGCACAGGCGTTGTAGGGAGGTCGTACAGGCACATGGAGGCCACACACACTACTGAGCCTCATTTTGACTTGTTTTAAGGACATTACATCAAAGTTGGATCAGCCTGTAGTGTCTTTTTCCACTTTAATTTTGAGTGTGACTCCAAATCCAGACCTCCATGGGTTGAAAAATTAGATTTCCCTTTTTTTTTTTTGTGTGATTTTGTTGTCAGCACATTCAACTATGTAAAGAACAAAGTATTTCAGAAGAATATTTAATTAACTCAGATCTAGGATGTGTTATTTTTGTGTTCCCTTTATTTTTTTGAGCAGTGTATATTGTTAAACCTGTTGTTAAAAATTTGAATCCCACCGATGCACTAATACATATAAAATTAAAAATGAAGAATTTATTTTCGTCTACAGCTTCTATTATGCAGGTATATGTGTCTCTGTGGTAACAGACTACAGAAAGTCATAGTCATGTCATGTAGTCATATTCCCTGCTTCAATGTTTTTTTTGCTAGTTTACACCATAGGTCAGCAAGTAAGGACATGATGGAAGTGAGTAAAAAAATCCCAGTAAAGGTGTACATACCCAGCAAATACCATTAGGCTGGGTTCACACGGGCGTTGCGGGTGACGTGCGGGAACAGATGTGGGTGCGTTGCGGGAAAATGCGCAATTTTTTCCCCCACAAGTGCAAAGCGTTTTAATACGTTTTGCATGACCGTGAGAAAAATCTGCATGTTTGGTACTCAGACCCGAACCCGGACTTCTTCACAGAAGTTCAGGTTTGGGTTAGGTGTTGTGTAGATTCGATTATTTTCCCTTATAACATGGTTATAAGGGAAAATAATAGCATTCTTAATACAGAATGCTTAGTAAAATAGTGATGGAGGGGTTAAAAAAATAAATTTAAATTAAACTCACCTCATCCACTGATTCGTGCAGCCCGGCTTCTCTTCTTTCTTCTTCTTTGATGACCTGGGAGAAAAGGACCTGTGGTGACGTCACTGCGCTCATAACATGGTACGTCACATGGTCCATCACCATGATGATGGATCATGTGGTGGACCATGTGATGAGCGCAGTGACGTCGCCAAAGGTCCTTTTCCTCCTGGTCATCAAAGAAGAAGAATGAAAATGAGCCGGGCAGCACAAACAAGTGGATGAGGTGAGTTTAATTTTTATTTTTTAACCCCTCCATCACTATTTTACTAAGCATTCTGTATTAAGAATGCTATTATTTTCCCTTATAACCATGTTATAAGGGAAAATAATAAAGATCGGGTCCCCATCCCGATCGTCTCCTAGCAACCATGCGCGAAAATCGCACCGCATCCGCACTTGCTTGCGGATGCTTGCGATTTTCCCGCAGCCCCATTCAGTTCTATGGGGCCTGCGTTGTGTGAAAAACGCTGAATATAGAGCATGCTGCGATTTTCACGCAACGCACAAGTGATGCGTGAAAATCACCGCTCATATGCACAGCCCTATAGAAATGAAAGGGTCCGGATTTAGTTCAACTCACGCATTGCACCTGCGCGGAAAACTCGCCCGTGTGAAAGGGGCTTTAAGGCTAGGGCTACAGCAGGTCAACAGTAAGTCCACTTTCACACGAGCGAGTATTCCTGCATGGGTGCAATGCGTGATGCGAACGCATTGCGCCCGCACAGAATCCGGACCCATTTATTTCAATGGGGCTGTGTACATGTGTGTTGGTTTTCACGCATCACTTGTGCGTTGCGTGAAAATCGCAGCATGTTCTATATTCTGCGATTTTCACGCAACGCTGGCCCCATAAAAGTGAATGGAGCTGCATGAAAATCACGTCGCATCCGCAAGCAAGTGCAGATGCGATGCGTTTTTCACGGATGGTTGCTAAGAGATGTTTTTTATCACACGCAATAACCCCCCCAATTGGTAACACCGGGACCCTCATTGCAATTCATTCACATAGTCAAGAAGGAATAATAGAGGAATGGTACGACATAAGAACAGATGTCCAGAATTATTATTACAAGGGAAGTCTTTACTATAACAGACATGTCAGGAGAGGTGACAGGTCCGCTAAGCAGCACTTGGCTGCCCAGGGTCTTCTCTATCACACTTCTGGTCAGTATCAGCAGGTTATAATTATGTTAAAGCCATGTGAGAATCCCCAGCGATCGGCTGCAGGACTAGGAACTGAATAAGCACTAATAATGTCCACCATGGAAGTTTCGGAATGCACCCCTCTTCTAGGTGTCTGTCGGATAGACAACTGAAGTATGTATATCCTGTATGAGGATATCTGTCTACATGTAAATATAGATAAAGATGCATACCTTCACGTAGGGCTCATACAGTGAGATTGATTGTTACCCTCTAGTTTTGGGGAAGCGCTCAATGAACCCCAATACCCAGCAATATCAAGTGCTCTAACATAGGTTGGTATTAACTAGAAATTAAAGGCAAAGCATTACTCAGTGTGTTTTTTCATTATAATTTTTTTAATTGCTTCTTCCTCAATAGACAGTAGATGCACCGACTCTGCCTAACTCTTGTCTCAGCCCTGGGGACAATTATCAGCATTTTCCTGTAATCGCTATTCTAGCACAGGTTTTTTATACATATTGTGGCAGATTTACTAATCATGTAGACGGACACTTTAAGGATAATGTATCAAGTGTTGTGCCAGAAAAGTGGAGTGATTTTGCCTGTTTTGTCGGTGGAGTAGGCGTTTGTGGCAAATTTAGGACACATTTGCGTTGTTTGTGCAGCGCCCATCAGTTTACATTTATTAAGGAGCGGCTATTTTTTACTTTTTATAACCAGATTTGTCACTGGAACTTTTTTTTGCAAAAAATTGCAAGTGTACTCCAGTTCCAAAGTGGTGTATAAACTGACAGAACCTTTGTAATAAATATGACTATACTTTAGATTGAAAAAGGTAACTTTGTACAACAAACAAAAGGCAATTCTTGAGGAAAACCTGTTTGTCTACCAGAATTTTGAGGCTGGGAAGGAGGTTCACTTTCCAGAAGTACAATGACCCTAAACATACTGGTAAAGCTACGTTGGAGTGTTTTAAGGGGAAACCTGTAAGGGTCCATTCACACGTCCACAAATGGGTCAACATCCGTTCCACAATTTTGCGGAACGGGTGCGGACCCATTAATTCTCTATGGGGACAGAAAAAATGCGAACAGCACAAAGTGTGCTGTCCGCATCCGCATTTCCGTGCCGCGGCCCCGAACTTCCGGGCTTCGGCCCCAAACTTCCAGGCCGCGACTCAGCAAAAAATAGAACATGTCCTATTCTTGTCTGCAATTGCGGACAAGAATAGGCAGTTCTATGGGGGTGCCGGCCGGGTGTATTGCGGATCCGCAATACACCACGGACGTGTGAATGGACCCTAAATGTCTTGGAATGGCCTAACCCAGGGATGGGCAAACTGCGGCTCTCCAGCTGTTGTAAAACTACAACTCCCAGTATGCCCAGTCTGCTTACAGCTATCACCCTACAGCAAGACATGATGGGATTTGTAGTTTTACAACAGCTGGAGAGCTGCAGTTTGCCCATCACTGGCCTAGCCAAAGCCCAGACCTCAATCCAATGGAGAATTGGTGGCAACTACAAACCAGTAGGGGCAGTAAAAGCATCCATTTTGTATGCAAGAAGTAATGTCCTGTATACAAAACTAAGCAAATCTAGTAAGGGAACTACAGACAGGCCCCCTTTTGAAGTGTTGATTCATTTAGGATCTTGCTTAACCACTTCCCTACCACTGTATGACTATAAAAGTTGGCGGTAGGCTCTTTAAAGATGGTGCCTGCTCCAGAGTGGAGTGGGAGCCATAGCCGCCAGGTGCCTGCAGAGATAAAAAACCTAGAAGTACGCTCTCCCTGGGCTGGAACACCTTCCCCTTGCTGAGATCGTGGAAGACATTCCTTAGTAGTAATAGGCCTGAGCCTGTACACGGCTTTCAGGCCTATTACTAGTATATTCCAACGCAGGCCTCCAGGTGGCAGCACTGCATTGGAATATACAGAATTTTCTAATAGAAATGGCAATCTGAAGATTGCATGTTGAGGTCATAGGCATGTCTGCATCCAAAAATGCCCATACGGCGGCAAAGAAAATCAAAAAGGATGATTTGCCAGTTGTTTGTCGCTTCACCGCCACACCAGGAAGGCAGTGAGTGAAAAATGGAAGATCGCCCAGTAACGGCGGGTCGGCAATCCACAGTCGCCGGCCGTGTGCACCACGCATCACGGATGCAGACCCATTCACTTGAATGGGTCCGCAATTCCGGTGATGCGGAACGGAGTCATGGAACGGAACACCGGAAGCACTACGGAGTGCTTCCATGGTGTTCCGCACCGCAAATAAATATGACATGTTTTTTTGCATTGCGGACAGACCACGAACCCATTTAAGTTGAATGGGTCCGGCCCGCTGCACGGATGTTGCCCGTGCTATTGTGGTCCCCAATGCACGGAGCGGCCGCACAACGGCCGTGTGCATGCGGCCTAATAAAAAGTTGCAGCTAAACATGGGGGCAATCCAACAATACAGCCAGGCACCATCTTCATGGGCAGATTATAAATCCCCCACTATTAGGCTACGTGCACATGACCGTATGTGTTTTGCGGTCCGCAAATTGTAGATCCGAAAAAAAAAACGGATGACATCCATATGCCATCCGTTTTTTTTGCGGATCCATTGTAACAATGCCTATCCTTCTCCGCAAAACAGACAAGAATAGGACATGTTCTATTTTTTTTGTGGGGCTACGGAACGGACATACTGATGCGGACTGCACACGGTGTGCTGTCCGCATTTTTTGCGAACCCATTGAAATGAATGGGTCCGCATCCTATCCGCAAAAAAAAACGGAACGGACACAGAAACAAAATACTCAGAAACAAAAGCCTTAGGGCTTGTTCACACGACCGTTGCCCCTCCGTTGCCGCATACGGCAGGTCCGCAATACACGGGGCACCGGCCGTGTGCATTCCGCATCAGGTATGCGGACCCATTCACTTGAATGGGTCCGCAAATCTGGAGATGCTGCGCGGAACGGAACCCTACGGAAGCACTACGGAATGCTTTCGTGGGTTTTGTTCCATGCCTCCGCACCGCAAAAAGATAGAACTTGCTCTATCTTTTTGCGGAACAGACGGATCGCGGACCCATTCAAGTGAATGGGTCCGCGATCCGCATGTGGCTGCCCCGCAGTCCAGGCTGCAATTTGCGGTCCAGAGCACGGGCACGGGCAGCACACGGTCGTGTGAACAAGCCCTTGCTCTGCTTTTTTACCAAACCTTCTGTAATTTGTAGAGGAAACAATTAGGCCCGAATGAATATGGTATGTCAGGGTGTTCCTGGAGCTGAAGTTTCAAGCATAATCTGTAAGGGACTAAAGGGGGAGATTCATCAAAACTGGTGCAAAGGAAAACTGGTTTAGCTGCTCATAGCAACCAATCAGATTCCACCTTTCATTTTCCAAAGGAGCTCTGAAAAATGAAAGCTGGTATCTGGTTGCTAGGGGCAACTAAGCCAGAGATCCCAGCCAGTTGTGATAAATCTCCACCTAAGTACTGGACAGCTGTGGAAACCTCTGTGCTGAGCGGGTCCACTACCTCCAAACCCTAGGCTGTAAGCTAAGCTGCTCCTTCTCATCTGGTCTCCTGTCACAGACACCAGGCATATGGGGAAGCAGGTGGGGGTCAGACAGTGTCTAAGGCCTCGTGCACACGGCCGTTTGGCGGCCGTTGCCGTATTGCGGCCCGCAAACGGCGGGTTGGCAATCCATGGCCACCGGCCGTGTGCACCACGTATCACGAATGGGTCCGAAATTCCGGAGATGCAGAACGGAACACCGGCAGCACTACGGAGTGCTTCCGTGGTGTTTCTTTCCGTTGTTCCGCACCGCAAATAAATATGACATGTCATATTTTTTTGTGGTGCGGACAGACTACGGACCCATTCAAGTTGAATGAGTCCGGCCCACTGCACAGATGTTGCCCGTGCATTGGGGACCGCAATTGCGGTCCCCAATGCACGAAACGGCCGCCCAATGGCTGTGTGCATGAGGCCTTAGGAAGATAATTTAGACATCAGAGGGTAGTCATTAAGATATTGCAGGGCCATTGTGATAATCGGCGAATGGTGGAGAAAAATAATAAAAAAGGACATAAGATGAGATAACGTCCAATGTTCTTTTATTCATTATGTGATTTTTATTTTTTAGATTAAAGGACATCTGTCAGCAGATCTGTACCTATGACACTGGCCTGTTACATGTGCACTGGGCAGCTAAAGACATCTGTGTTGGTACCATGTTCATATGTGTCTGCATTGCTGAGAAAAATGATGTTTTAAAGGGTTTCTATCACTTTGTTTCACCTATTTAGCTTTCAGACACTAGCGATCCGCTAGTGTCTGCTTTATCTAACCATCCTAATATAAGAGCTTATTGTCCTGCCGTTTAGCTAAAAAAATAACTTATATAGATATGCAAATGAGCCTCTAGGTGCTATGGGGGCGTGATTAGCACCTAGAGGCTCCGTCTACCTTAACAAACTGCCGCCGCCCAGCGCGTCCCTCCAGCCCGCCCATCTCCAGCTGAAGCGATCCTCTCCGTGCGCGTCTCTGTTCTGCGCATGCGCAGTGAATGTCTGATCGCTTCCCTGCTCAGACATCTCCACTGCGCCTGCGCCGATGACGTCATAGTGCTCCGAGGAACAGGCGCAGTGGAGATGTCTGAGCAGGGAAGCGATCAGACATTCACTGCGCATGCGCAGAACAGAGACGCGCACGGAGAGGATCGCTTCAGCTGGAGATGGGCGGGCTGGAGGGACGCGCTGGGCGGCGGCAGTTTGTTAAGGTAGACGGAGCCTCTAGGTGCTAATCACGCCCCCATAGCACCTAGAGGCTCATTTGCATATCTATATAAGTTATTTTTTTAGCTAAACGGCAGGACAATAAGCTATTATATTAGGATGGTTAGATAAAGCAGACACTAGCGGATCGCTAGTGTCTGAAAGCTAAATAGGTGAAACAAAGTGATAGAAACCCTTTAATATATGCAAATGAGCCTTTAGGAGCAACGGGGGCGTTACCATTACACCTAGAGGCTCTCTTTGCAACTGCCAGGCCCTCTGCATTCTGATTGACAGGGCCAGGCGTTGTGATGTCTTGAACTCTTTTAGTGTGTTCACCATCACCACCTCCTCAGGCAAGGAGTTCCATAGTCTCACTGCTCTTACCGTAAAGAATCCTCTTCCATGTTTGTGTAGAAACCTTCATGGTTGCGCATGCGTGCCTATGTGCACTCCCATGGTCCAGGCCACCAGAGAGGTTGGTGCTTTTTCCTATTGTGTGCAAGCACGACCACTGCTGCTGGATTGCAGGGTGGTCGTAATGTGTATAATGTGATGGAAAAATAAATCCAGCCAGCAAAGGAAGCAATATGGACAATCACAATACATTAGTAAGTGCCTTGTAGTAACTTTCTCTACATGATAAATGCCATTTGCTGAAGTAACACAACCCCTTTAGGGTTGCTGTCCAAGAAAATTCCTAAGTCCTTTTCCATGTCAGTGTTACCCAGGACGTTGGGTGGCACTGTTTATATGGATAATATGCACCACTTACACATAGTTGCCAACTGTCCCAAATTTGCCAGGACTGCCCCTGATTTTCAGGGACAATCCCAGCAAATACAGTCAGCATACCCCCATCAGATTCTCTTCAAGATGGCCTCCCTACTCCACTGGCCTCAGATGGACAGCACTGGTCCAGCAGAGTGCAGTGGGGAAGGGGGGCCAAGTGTAGACTTTCCTACATTGCTCTCCATGTAGAAGTCTGAAATGACGTCCACCATGAAAACGATCGGATGGGTGACCTGAACGGAGGCGGCCTGAGAGGAACGTTGACCATACACGTGTCATGTACACTTGAATTTTAGGTGGGGACCGGAAGGGTCGCTTTAGGAGAAACATGACTTCTTGCCGTATTGATGCACGCTCTCAGGCTGGCACTGTTAGGATGGCACTCCGCTCTCACTATTTTAGTGGAGGGGGGATAAATGTATGAAAGCGTTTCCTTCACATGCCTGTCATCTAGACTCTTACTAGAAACGTTTCTTAAAAGTGGCCATCTATTTAAAGTGCAACCATTGGAGCAAATTGTTTGGAGAGGGGAGAGTTGAGTGCGCCCCACAACGTGATAACACCTGCCCATGGGTGCGCGTCCAATGAGGCCAGATAATGCGACTGCCTAAGGTGGCGACCCCTAGAGACAAGTGGGGGAGGTGGCGGGGCCATGGGAAATGAGCGCTTCAGTTGTGGAAGTGCTCATCTCTCTATAGTCAACTGTATCACAGTATGCCTTTAACAGTAGGGCTGGAGGGGGACGCCCTCAGACAGCAGAAAGGCTGGGTGCACTCCTGCGTGACCTGCCTAGCAGTATAGGATGCAGAGGTAGCAGGTAAGGGCCACAGAACCAAGGGCCAGGCCGATGCCTCAGGGGGCCAACTTTAGACCTCCTCACAGCCGGCCGGTGGAGGTTTTTGAGGATGTATTTGTGCTGCTGGCAGTATATTATGATGGACTGTGGTACTTGGCTCTGTTGGGGTGGTATAATGTGCCACACTATGGTATTGCTGGCACTCCCTTCCATCAATGTGGATCCGACTACCAAACGGGGCCACTTTTAGTATTTTTTCCAGGGCCACTTTAAGTTCCCAGTCCGCCCCTGGTAGAAGGTACATCCTCCAAAACCCTTCTGCACATAAGACCCAGGTATTATCAATGGCACAGCGGCGTTCCCTGGTACAGATTTGCATTATGGCTCAGGAGCTTCAGGTTACCCCCCAGTAGTGGAGTAGGCTGCAGGATGGATGGGGCTCAGAAGGGGCATATTATTGCAGGCATGAGGGCACAGCTGTAGGGTACGTGGGGCACACTCCCGGCTTTTGGACCACCTCGCCTGCCTCTTCCCTCTGTTCTCGCCGCTGTCACCAGCCAGCCACGTGTAAGGCGGGTGCGCTCCCCGGTGGGCGTGCCCTGATAGCTGCACCCCCGCCGGTCATTGGTCAGAGGTGGAGAGGTGGGCGGTGCCCGCTGTCAGATTTCGGGGCGTGTTTGGAGCGGGTCACATGGACTCTCATATGGCAGCCGCGGGCAGAGGGATGCGGCAGAACGGAGCTGGCAGCTGAGAGCGGTGGAGTGTGCGGGGGGCTCCGGAGCGCAGCACGGTGACCATGTATTATGTGATCGCGGCCATGAAAGGTGAGAGACTGCACCGAGGTCACTGGTATCCGCAGAGCATGGGGGGAGACGGGCACGCTGGCACTCTTCTAAAGTAAGGCAGGGCAATTGCTCAGAGAAAGACGCTGGCACCGGGGGTAGAGCTAAAGCGGCCTGGCATCTGCAAGCCTTTGGAAGCGGTGAAGTTGAGATCATGGCTCTCTGGGTAGTGTCTTCGGGAGCTGCTGTGGAGTTAGCAAGGCTTGTGCCAGCAGCACCCCTGCCAGGGCAGAGTTGGCATATACAGCAGGAAGTGTAGGGATGTTGTTCCCTGTCACTGTCCGACGTCATGGCAGAAGGGTTAATGAAGTCAAGGGGAATGAAAGTCTACATAGCTGCAGACTATTGCTCTGTGTTATCAGCCACTTCAGACTGGGACTAGTCCTGGACTGTGGAGAAGTTCAGAAAATGCTCTGTCCCGAGGATCACTTCTTTACCTCATCTAGAGACACTATATATGTATATATATATATATATACTGCATATTTTATATTACTGCTCCTATTTTCTGTATTGCACCCAGTGGTACTTTCCTTGGTGATTATTGCAGGACTGGCTGGCTGTGGTGGGTGTAGGTGGTTTATGTCCTTGCATGTCACTCTTCTGCAGCTAAAGTGGTCCCCCATGTGTGTGCACCTATCAGCATGTACATCTCTCCTGTACCCCTGGCGTTACATCAGTGGTCAGAGGCCTGGTCTCTAGGCTGGAGGTATTGGGTGCTAGTCCTGGAAGCCACAGGGACATTATCAGCATAGATGAGCTCCAACTGCTGATGGAGTGGAATTTGGTGTTCCCGTAGAAAAGAAGCAACTTGCAGCTCTGCTACATCCGCGCAGGACTGAGGTGAGGCTTAGGCCACCGGCCTATTATAGTGCATCCCAGTCGGAGAGATTAGTGGCCTGTGTTTGTACAGAACCGCCATTATTATCAATGGGCCATATAATTATAGATTTCATAATGACTTAATGAGTTTCTCTTGTACGCGCTGACGTCTGATTGCTCTTGTCCATGAAAACACATCATTTCTTCTCTGTGAAACCCAGGGTGCACTAGCTTGACAGTGGTATAAGGGAAATAGATTAGAACCCACTTAAAGCTACGGGTACCTGTGACACCGAAGCATTCCAGCACAGTCCCCGGTACATTTATATGGTTAAATATTAATATAAGAGACACCACAGTCTAAATTTCCTCTGCCACCTAACTAAGCTTCCACCGTCCAATCAGAAGTGGATTTACGCTGCTTCTGTAGCCGTTATTTTATATGTTCTATAAAATGATATAACATTCTGAAATTGCAGTATCATCACAGGTGTGAATTGTGTCAGAAGTTTCTTTGAGTAACCTTGAGAAAGGTCAAGAAAACTCTATAATAAAAGCATCCTATTGTATCTTTTAATACATCACAGTGTGTGTGTGTGTATATATATATATATATATATATATATATATATATATATATACACATTACACACACACAGTGTGTATATAGTGAAATCTGTCCAATAACCACCTCTTCGAGATTTTCTAGGGCAGATTTTCACTTCTACCATTCTGGTCATCTTCTTTAAGAAGACAATCCTCTAGAAGTTATGTGTGTGTGTGTGTATATATATATAGTAGAAGTATGACAGCACTACAGATCAAATGTGTGTATATATATATTTGTATATACAGTACATGCTGTGTGTGTATGTGTATATATATATATAAGTATGACAGCACTACAGATCAAATGTGTGTATATATATATTTGTATATACAGTACATGCTGTATATATATATATATATATATAGAAGTATGACAGCACTACAGATCAAATGTGTGTGTGTGTATATATATATATATATATATATATATATATTTGTATATACAGTACATACCGTATATATAGTAGAAGTATGACTGCACTACAGATCAAATGTGTGTGTGTATATATATATATATATATATATATATAGTGCTGCTTATGTACGCACAGTAGTATAAATCTTGTAAGGACATCAATTTATGGTACATATTTAATACATCATTATTAATCATATTACATTTGGAACTAAATGTTGGGTTTCCTGTCTAAGGACAAGCCTTTACATGACATTACCGTAACCCTTTGTGCTATACGCTGATGCTCTACGCATGAGGCCTTTGTGAGATGATGTCGTTTCTGCTATGAGGCTGACCGTTGCTCCCTCTTCCTAGTGTGGCGGTAATGAGAATCCTAGCTGTGAGGGTCCAGGCCCAGCAAATAAAGTTTTAGCGCATTAATGTGTACGAGGCGCGGGCACCTAGTGATTGCTCTCTGTACAGTGAACTGTGGAATTTGATCCTATGAAGAAGTGAAAAACTTCCAGTTTCTCTGCGGCGCCTCCTATAGTGAGGAGTAATTGTGATAATTTCACCTTCTGGTTGACCATTGAGGTTATTCTCATTTTCAGACCCCCTGTAAAGCACCTTGTGTGTGATGTCCTACGTAATGCTTCCTACCTGGTACGATTAGAAGATGGTTCTGTTTTCTGGACACACCATTCACGTCACAGTGGTTTCCATTATTACATCAGTTTTATTCAACTTCTCATATGGCATCATTTATTGCCTATTTTCTTTTTTCCCAGAGGTAACCTTTTATATTTCCTAGAGTGTAAGCTCTTTGGCCCAAGGTTTATCTCAGTCTTCATGCAGGTAATATCTTTTGTTCCTAATTATGTCCTGTTGTGGACACTTTATGAGTTCACTTTTCTCATTCCTTCATAAGAGGCTGTTGGACTTTCTGCTGCTATGTTTTCTCATTACAGTCAGATGTAGTAGAGTCGAGAGTGTTACATCATTGTACATCGCAGTGAGATGTATTTGTGTTCCATAAGGCTGTTAGTAATCTCTGTTATTATTTTCAATTCCTTTTTTTATATCCAGAAAGCCTCTGCAATAAATGACAAATTCCGCTCTGCTACATCTTTAAACGTAGGAGCTGTTTGCTTTTAAAAAATAATTGCAGTATCCTTTACCTGTGTCTAAAGTAATTGTAATGCGCCATTATACGGTGACCCAGAATGCCACGCGCCATATACCATTAAGAGTCCAAATAGTGGGACATATTCAGCAGATGGTTGTTTTAGTTTCTCCTCTTCACGTACACCATGCAGAATTCAGTCATAGTAATGAGAGATGGCATATAGTCATCCTATTGTGGCTAGATGAAAAACCAATATGCGTCTGCATGGCAGGATTGCATATTTGGGGGAAATAAAGTGGTACGCGGGTCATAAAACTTAGCATCCAATGAAATATGTGATCAGCTCGAACAGTGACATTTACAATGTGACTATTTGCTTTGCTCTATGAACAGTTTTCATAGCGATATACCAAAGCTGTATTTTACCCCTGGGGCAGAACAGCTTATGTATTGTCAAAAATCTTAGAATTTAGATTATGCAGAAGGTTCACTCGTCCTGTAAAAGCAGATACCGAGAATACTATGAGCGCTGAACAAGAAACTCAGCACTGCTACATCCGACAGACACAGATCTACTTTGCATGACAAACTCAGCTCTGTTGTGTCTAATTAACTTAATTATGCAGGATACCTGACCCTGCTATATCGGACAAGTTCATATCTGCTATATCTGATGCTCTGACCTGTATTACATTTGTGCATTTGTATCACATACACTTGTTAGGGAGCATTAGCGTGTGGATTTAAACCCGTCTTTTTTTACATAAATGTATTCTGCGTTCTCCATTGATGATACCCGCTGGGTTTTTGGGCTTCAGGACGAGGAAGCCGGAGAATATTCTACAACGGGGTTATTGGAGGCAAAATTATGAATATATATTTTGCCGAAAGCAAGAAATACTTGTTTTTCTTATTCAGAGGAATAGAGATTCTCTATAGTCAGCAATTATAAAAAAAAATCAAAAAAAAAATCAATAAGGCAGCAACTAAGATGATAGATTCAGTAGACCTATGCACGGACACATTGATTAGCATCATGAAAGTTTATAACATAATAGTGACGGCCTGGTTGAAATGTGATACCCTGATAACAGCATCCTCAATGACATCCTATTTACAAAAGCTAAAATCTGAGACAAAAAAAACAAAAAAAAAAAACATTTTCTAGAAAATAGAAAGCCATTAGACATTACTAAGAAGAGAAATTCCAAGGTAGGCAGGCAAACAAGCTCGCTAGGGGCACACCGCAAAATATGGATGACGTCTGTGTGACGTCCGTGTTGCATCTTTTCTTGTTTTTGAACCCATTGACTTTAGTGGGTCAGCGGAACGGGCAAGAATAGGACATGTTCTATTTTTGTGGAGAACATACGGATGCGGAAAGCAAACGGATCGTCCTTGTGCTTTCTGTATCCGTATGTAAAACATCCCCTATACTTGGCTGCAAAAAGCGGTTCATGGACCCATTGAAGTCAATAGGGCCGCAAAAAAATGGATTCAACACACACGGACATCATCCATATTTTGCGGATCTGTGTTTTGCGGACCCCCAAAACGCATAAGGTCGTGTGAGTGCACCCTAAACCCGTAGGTCTGATGTGATCAGCGGAAGTTAAAGAGAACAAACATAAGTAAAAGTGAGGCCCAAGACTGACCTGTTGTGTGGTTAAGCTATAAAATAATGTAACACTGTGGAGACCTGTGTGGCCTTGGCAGACCGCTTACTAAAAACCTTCCGAATAATAGAGATTGTAAGCCTGCGCCCAGATCTTCACCACTTCCATGAATCGGCCTCAATCTTACTTTTCATACTTTATGTTTTACTGTCATCTTCACTGTAGCATCATTTAATAATGGAATGGATCTGAAATTGGGTAAAACACATGAAACCCCCCTTGGCATTGGCTGCCGGTTACTGTCCCCTAGTCTGAATTTTTCAATGACCTTGTAGTCATTACTGTTCTTATGTAATCTAAATCTGGCCACTGTAATTTACGTGCGCGTTGTCCATTAGTATGTTACTTCTGTGATACTTTAGATTTATTTGGAATAGATTTATATAGTTGTTCGGAAGTTTTTTCGTTATTTCGTAGGATATGCGGCCAAGGTAATATATGAGTATGAGAGAGCACAAATCCATGAATTCCGTACACGCCGAATGCGTTAGCCAGCAGATGTAACGTGAAGGGCATAGAAGTGACGGGGACTTTAACGAAAATTCTGATTTAGTTTACTGTCTATGCTATTACCTGGATGCCAATTAACATAAATGAATATGTTCTTTTCCAACAATTTAATGACGTGAGTTAATGAATAATTAAGTAGGGGAATATTTGATATTTGCTACTCCTGTCCTTCCATCATGTGCTCTCTAGCCATTCTCATAATGGGGGGATTTTATTGTATTGAATGACTATATAAGTATATTTTTATTTGGAGTAACATCTCCAACCATCATTTATCCTTTTATCAGAAAAATCCAGCAGAATATATACTTCTCATAGAGATACCTAATATATGAAGCCTCAGTATAGTCGTGATCATAAAAATCACCATTGTCTTTTTAAGCATATTTAGAGATTTTATTTTTTTGCACAAGCATTGTGTTCTCACGCTTTCTTACATATTCTTACTATAGACAATTTGCGTCATCATCATCATCATCAACTACATTTATGTTCACATTACAACGTGCCATTGAGGCAGCTGTGAGTGTTACTTCCATGGGTCACTACATGGACTTTCTCACCGTCTCAACATGTTGCCGTTGAATGAAATCAATTTTTCTCTCCGGATTTACATGAAATATCATTACGATGATGTTACAGGAACACTTAAAAGGACAAAATTATCATAAATTTGTCCGATTTTAGATTGTGATGGATGGAAAGTTGAATTCAATAGTTGTATGTCTTTATTTCCAACCTTACTGTGCTGATGTCCTTAAACTTTGTAATTATATCATAATCATATGTTTGAGGGTTACCATGTACCCAATATAACATGTACACGTCAAACATGACTGCTTTAGTGGAAAATTGGACACGGGAATGTTTTTATATAGTAATAAAAGTATGGTAAAAAATGGCTACAATCCTTGAATTGGAATTTATATATCCTGCATAGTCAGATGAAAAATGGATTAAGCCATCATTTTATCCAATGGATGGTCCGATAAAAGCCTAAATAAACTATTAAAGGGATATAGCAGCCAAATATATGTACAGCATATCCATGAACTTCCACGGTTTATTACACATCCTTCACCTAAAATGTCCTTAGCCGGAATAGACCGTATAGTCTAGCTCTTCTGTATAGTAATGCATGGTATTTTTATTACACTGCTACTGCCTGTAGCTTGTTATTATTTTAATAAAAACTTTTGACTATTTTAGCAGAGCTCTGCAAGTCCCTATTTTATTCATCATGTAAGGAATTTGATGTTTGAGGTAAGCTAGAAATCTTCTAATGTTATGCATAAAGGCTTCTCAGTAGGCCCCTACCCACTTAAGTTGGCACTTTTGTCTTTTTATCAAAAAGCCATAGAAACTTATGGCTTTTTCAGCTGTATTTTTTTTTCTAAACAACTGTGTTAACCATGTTTTTTAGTGTTTTTTCCCCTATAGAGAAGGAAATGTCAAAGAGCCAGCGAAAATCACCTTCAGACCCAAAAAAACGCCACCTGATTCACAAAAGTAGCAAAAAAAAATGTCTTGCTTTTCATGCTGCTGTTCATAGGCTTTCAGCTAACATCTAGAACTTGTGTTTTTACTGGAAAAACAAAACACCAAAAACCACCAGTACTAAAGACGCAAACATACCAGAACACTTCTAAAAACCTGTGTGAACCCACCTTATGTATTTGTTGTCTCAACCCTGTTCTTTTGCTGGAATGGATAGGTTGAAGAAAGACATTAATCTGGAGTACAGCAAATGCACACAGAAAATATGAAATTTTGTGTATTCTTATCTGTAGAATTACAGCTAAGAACAGTAGGTCTTGATTTATGGTCTGTCTTTAAGGTTTTCCCGTAAGTAGGCCATTTGCATCATTTGGCTATTTTGAGCTATAGACTTGCACCTTGTTGTTGGAGGGATTGTCCAGCTGGTAATTTTTTAAAGGGTCAGAATTGCATAAAAAAAAAAATAATAATAAGTGATCTATAATTCACCAGTTCACTAACGCTTCTGTTTCTGTGCTTCCCGGGTCCTTACTAATCTCTACCTTCTGGTGCCTCTTGACACACAGGAGATGACCTAGTAGCCATTCACTGTCAAGAGAAGCCAGGTAGAAAACCTGGCAAGTTCCACAATGCAAGTGGCAGGGTGAGGTAACTTACTTTTTCTGAGGCTGTTCTAAATAATTTTACTGGCCGGAAAACCACTTTATACTGCTGTGTGGTCCTGACCCATAACACTCATTGTCATCAAATGTCCACACAGAATCAAATTTTTTAGAAAATAGCCAACTTTGTCTTTGTTTTTCTTGATGTTCAATTTGGTTCATGGTCCCAAAGTATTACATTTAACGTTTGTTGAGTAGGATAAGTTCTTTAGGCTCAAACTTTGTGACCAAAAGTCATGTAGAAAATGTACCGTAGTTCTTTGTCCAGGGTGGCATTCTGTATGAGAGCTGGATACTGTGTCTAAGATTTACCTAACTGATAAAATTGCAGGATCCTAAATGTTACCTTAGCTGTTAGCAAAATGAATGGGCAGATGGAAGATGGGTTTCTTTTGGTCCATCACTAATGACCATTAGGAAGTAAGTTGACCTGTAAGACATTTCCTACTTATGTCCACTTCCGGTATGGTCTAATTGGACCATATTGAATCTAAGACTATATATAAGTCCTGATTCATTCGGATTGCTTCATAGTTGGCATTCATAGGTACCAGAACAGCTGGGCACTCGCCCGAGATGATGTGTCAGCGGATTAATACGCGTCCTGATATAAACTGTGTCAAATATGACTCAATTATTAATCACCACTGTTTTTGTCTTTTCTCTGTATTATAAATGGGCCAAGTATTACACTTCGATTTTTAGTTGTACAACTGCGCATTGATGATACAAGAACAGACGAAACTGCCAAAGTCAAGGAAAGTAGACAGATATGACCTTGATTCCCATAATTAAAATGAGTAACATACCAGATACAAATCACTAGCATGTTAAGATTAAAAATCATAGAAATATATTAGACGGAACTGGGAGGTTCTACAGTGGTAGGAAGTTGGATTGAGGTTTGACATACTGTGCCAGTTCATAGTTTTCCACCTCTGCCCACTTTTGTTTTTGTGCAGGTGTTCCTGAAATTGGAACATAGACCTGCCTGACGTACTAGGTGGACCATTCAAGTGTATGACGGCAAGACCTCAACCGTTCCTGTTCTTGTTTTGTCTTTAATAACTAAAGATGTGGAATTATTTATAAACACTGAATTACACATTGGAAACCAGTAACTCATTAGTTACTATGGTTTCCGACCAGTCACTAGTGTCCTTGGTAACCTAAAATTGTGCAGAGGCCCTTACAGCACAGAGGGCAAATCTAAAGCAAATGTCCTGGAGCTATCAGGTCTCTTGGCAGCAGTTTCTTGCGTTGCAGAGAGGCTGGCGTTGTACCTCTTTAAGATCATCCGGAGAGACCACTGTGAACGAAGCAGATTTCCATTTGCAGTTTATCATTGGATCTGTGGTGGCTATTTGTCCTGACATATGCAGAGCAGTCCCGATCTCTGTGCATGTTCTCTCAGCAGAAACCTTTGTGGTTTGTATTTGCTATGCTCTAATTATTTGAATTCATAGAGAAATTAAGAGAAAGGGTTTATGATAAGCTGTCTATATTTAGTGGAAATGCATATTAATACTGAAAGTAACTTTTTTCCGCACAAATTGTTGCTGCTCTGGTTTTATTAGATGTAAGTGTAATGATGTGCCTTGTTTACTGGCACATGTCAGGGAGCACATGACATGTATCATAGATGATAAGGTATAACTGACCATGACACGGATACCACCCACATGGTACATTAAAGTGAGCCTTCAGTTCAAGAAAAAAATTCACATTACCTGGCGAACGAACAGAACACCTAACGTGGTGCCCTCTTTTCCATCTTTTTATTTGTAGATCCGCTAATTCCAGGGCTTCTCTTCTGTCATCCAAGATGACCACACCACTTCTCAGACTACTTAGTGCACACTGTGTTTTTGGTAGCCCAAGACACTTCCTACTTGTCCAGTCCTGCTCTTGGATTGGTCAGTACTATTTACATGAGCAGTGCTGGCCAATCCAAGAACAGCAGGAAGTATCTTGGGCTACCAAATACACCGTGTGCATCAGATAATCTCAGAGGCGATGCATCCATCTTGGATGGCAGAAAAGGAGCCCAGGAATTGGCATATCTGCAGCAAAAAGATGAAAAGAAGCTCACCATATAATTTTTTTTTATTTTTATTTCCCAGATAATGTGAATTTTTTTATCTTGAACTGGAGGGTCGCTTAAAGATACATTTTACTCTTATTGGACTCTTACTGGAATACTACACATTTTGCTAGTGTAGTCCCCTAAGGCCTTTATAATCTGCTCTGATACTTTTCTATGGTCTTGATATATTATTTAATTGTCAATAATTTAAATAGTGTCAACATATTCAATAGTACCATATAGAGGTTACACTCCTATAAATTTCTGAGCCCGTAGGCTCACAATAACTTTTCAGTTTTGGAAATCAGATCAGTTTTGTTATAAACCATTTAACAGTAGTTAAAATTGTATCATAGTAAAAGCAGAGGAAATACAAGCAAATACTTTCTTGGACTATATACACTGTAAGGGATCGCTCTCTCTCAGGGGGTCGCAATCACAGACTTCTCCTCTGACAACGGGTTTCAAGTCCAAAAGGTGCTTTATTATGGCACTTCAGCACCATCACACACATAAACATCGAAAATAAACACCTGCCCATCTGTGCTCTACCTAATACACGTGTTGTCTCTACCTCACCTATAGAGCACTGTTCACACACAGGATAAGATCTGGCTTCCTCAGCCATATATGGTCCAGCAGCCTCCAGGCTGTGACCACACCAGAACCCTTGGGGGGAAATGGTCCAGAAGTCCTCCCGACTCTGACCGTGCGACCCTCTTTCCGTAGGCATCGCTGTCCCCCCCCCCCCCCCAAACTTCAGGCTTTACAAAGCCTCGTGGCCCCTCAGCCCTCCTGGCTGAGACCACACAGAGGCTCTCAGGCTTCCTCAGCCTTACTCCCTCTAAGTCATACACAAAGGGTTGTTTTATCCCTCCTTAATTACAGCAGCAGGCCTCACCTGCGATCATCTCCGGCAAAAGACAATACATGTAGTGGAAGGGTGTGGACTGGCAGATCCCACCACCAAACATATCCCCCAGTCCACGTGAAATCCAGCCCAGAACAACATCTAGACAAAACTGTCTCAGCAAACTACACTTTGCTGAAACCACTGCAGCTTTCTGGATTTCAATTATCTCTCCAGGCTGAGGTATCTGGATGGGATATACACGCCTCTCAGCACTTATACTGTACACATCACCACTACAGATATTGTCCTGGATAGTTTCTTATGAATAGTTTCAAGGGATAGTAGCAAAAATAGTGGTCGTAGTTGATACTCAATGTGACACTCCCTATGCAGTGGTAGGAAGGGTGCACCTGTCTTCCCATACTGACACAGTCTGAATCCTGGAGTTCTTCTGATGGCCTGATGGTGATTCAAGGTGCCCTTGGTGGTGACGAATTATGAAGTGCAAGGCAGGGTCCAGAGCAGACACAGAGAAGACAATGATGAGCAGTTTTGCAGTAGAACAATTCCTTACAGAAGATTCAAGTTTAAGCATGTCATTTACAGTTCTCAACATGCATGGACCAGAAGATGTTACACAGTTGCACTTTCCACAGTTTTTACAGGTTTTAGTTAATACTCTTGGGTGTCTCTTTCAAGCAATTCTCCTTACACTGTATTTCTCTAGCAGAATCTTGATGTGGATATTTTACTTACGCAGGTGATGAATTTGCTTGTCAAGTGCTTCAGGCACCTTAAGACTTTAAACTCTTAGACACATGGCAATGAAGACTCTGTGTCCTTTTTCAGACTGCAGTTCTCCAAAGAGCTTCTTCCTACACCTCCTCTTTTATATCTGGCCTGCTTTCTGAGTATGCAAAGTTCTTGTCAGGATACCAATGAGCAATAAAACACAAAACCGGAATACGGTTGTACAGCACGAATAAAACGATAGTGTCAAAAATGAATAGCTCCTAGATGGGACAAACCCAGGCACTCAGCATATACAAATATATATCCAAAAATATATCTTTATTGAAGTCGATAAAACAAATATTTAGATGCATAAATTGGCAAAGACAAACACAACCACATGGAGAGTGCACAAAACACGTCGGGACATCAAGCTATAGCATTGCAAGTAGTGGAAAATTGTGGGGTGGAGAAACAAGTATAAATAAATACAAAATCAAACCATGTGGCTCCCCCACCTAGATAAAAAACCATGATTCACAACATATACACAATACAGACCCGGCTAGTGGCACCTCCAAGAGACCCCTTCTTGTTCTTGTCAGGCCTGGCCTTGGTTGACATCTAACCCAGGGCTGGGTCTTCCGTTAGCTACCACATTTAATGTGCTCACTCCTCAAAGTCTAAACTCAGACCACTCTAGCTCCTTGCTGATTTACTTTTCCCTACAGAGAAAGGGAAAACAGTCCGACCTAGTGACTGGGAGTGGACCGTTTTTTTCTAACTATATACAACTCCTTGCATACAGTTAAAAAAGTACATTTTTAACCCCCTTTGCAGTGTACCACATTGGTTGCAGCCATAGTAATGCTTTGGTTTGTACTCAGAGTCCAACCTACTTTAGCCAAACCACGATTGCCAAAGTTTTATGCGGCATAATACACTGGATTGCAAAAATCATGTGGTTGTAAGATCCCAACACATTTTGGAGGTGGTGTCTCAGGCTGTGTTCATATTGCGTTCAAAACAGTGTATTTTCAGCCTCCATTGTGTATGATTTTTTTTTTTACTGTGCAGAACAGCGCACCAGACTGTGCTTACAATATAATGAGCCACCATAAAAAAATACCCATCTTCTGCATTATATACTTTTTTTTTTGTGTGCATCGCAGCCAATGTCTCTACAGGGACATTTGTCAGAGATATACACCAGTGTATACCTCCAATGTATACCTCTGAGAAGTGTATCCAAAACAAGATGGGGCAGAATTACTAATCCGACAGATTGCGTAAACATATGATAAACCTATATCTATCCTTAGATAAAAAAATTTGGTCAGACTAGATGGAACATTTAGTCTTTTTCTGTTGCCATGTTTTTATGATGGTTGTCCCCAGCCACTTAAATCCTGAATACATAAGGATTAAAGGGGTTGTGCAGTGCAAAGATATTGATGACCTGTCCTCAGGATAGGACATCAATATTAGACTGGTGAAGGTCCAACTCCCGGCGCCCGCACCGATCAGCTGTGCAAAGGGGTAGAGGCGCTCGTGTGAGTGCTGATTCTGCTTAAAAATTACCATACCTGTCTCGCTTGTAGAGATTGCGTATTGTAATAATAACTTCTTGTCCCATTCAAGTGAATGGGAAAAGCAGTTGTACTTAACTGCAAATGAGACAGTGCACACACAAGTCCTGCTACCCTTTCAAACACCTGATAGGTGGCGGTACCAGATGTTGATGACCTATTCTGAAAATAGGACATTTAATATCTTTGCACTGCACAACCCCATTAACAGAAGATGACTGATTTAAAGGGAGACGGAGGCAAACCCTCTAAATAGTGTCCGAGCCAACCCTCCGTCGGAACTCAGATGTCATGCCAGAGTGGAAAATTGTATTAAGGGATGGTGATGACGCTGGGAATAAAAATGGAGGGTGGTGTAAAGTAGCCAACGTCTAAATATTCAGACTGAGCAGATGTTCTACGAGGACGCCAGCGATATGCAATAAATGCAAACACTATGGAGATTGCTAGGGTGTGTGCATGTATAATTGTTAGGAAGAATGTACTTATCCTGGAATGTTTTTATAATGTAGGGTGATGTAAACCTGCCTTGCTTTTCTGGCAGCTTTTCACTGACAGAGATGGTGTTTCCCTGGATTAATAGTAATACACTTCTGCTTCAGCTCCAGCTTCTCTCTCTGACACCCCAACAACTACTACACACGTCTTCTCTCCTGCCTTAATTGCCAGCAACTCACTAATCAGAATGGTGGGACCATCCCACCAACCGTCAACTGTCTCTTAGGGCTGCCTCCTTTTTCATATACAGATACATCTTAAAGCCAGATTAACTTCTTTTAACACTGGAAGTGCATATTCACCATATGTTAAGCCTTTTCTCACAGTAAACATGTTGACAACATTAGCAGTGAACCACTGGGTCACTGCACACTTATATGGTGACCTCCTTTTCATCTTTTCAGCTCCCAGTCTGCTAATACCAGAGCTCTTCCACTGTCATCCAAGATGGGCGCATTGTTTCTCAGACTGCCTGATGTATACTGTGCATTTGGTAGTCCAAAACCTTTCCTTCTACCCTCTCTTTGGCTAGAACTGCTCATGTGAAGGAGGTGTGTTGGACTCACAAATGCACAGTATGTATCAGGTAGTGCGGTCATCTTGGATGGCAGAAGATGAGCCCAGGAAGCAATGGATCTGCAGCTAAAAAGATAAAAGGAGGTCACCAAGTAAGTGTTCTTGTTCATTCTCCAGTTAATGTGAATTTTTTCTTCAACCAGAGGGTTGCCTTAAAGGGGTATTCCCATCACATACAATAGGGGCATATCGCTAGGATATGCCCCTATTGTCTGATAGGTGCGAGTCCCACCTCTGGGACACGCACCTACAAGGAGAACGGAGCGGGGAGAGCTGTGGCTGGAAACCCTGGGGTCCGGCCACCGCCAAGCGCTGCTCCCATACAAGTGAATGGGAGCGCACCACGCACGCGCAGCCCCTGCTCCCATTCATTTCTATGGGGCAGATGGAAATAGCCGAGCCAGCTCTCAACTATTTTCGGCATGCGCAGTGTGCCCTCCATTCATTTATCCGCTCCGTTCTTGTTGTAGATGTGGGTCCCAGAGGTGGGATCCGCACCTATCAGACAATGGGGGCATATCCTAGCAATATGCCCCCATTGTATGTGAAGGTAAAACCCCTTTAAGGGATTTCTGGCCCTAGTCACAAAACGTCATGGTCTCTCATCATAGAAGTATTTGGATTTCTGCTTGCCTTGCAGTATAGTAGCAGGTATATTTCAAGGACATCTTCTTTTCCTAACTGTCTTTATGTGCTTTTGGACTGGTGTTGCCTGCGTCGCTCGGCTCAGTGTTCTGTATATATTATTCTTCATTCATTTATATATGAAAAGAAAGCTCGGTTTCCATTGATGTCTTCTTTCAAGGCCTTGCTCACAGTTTTTGGTACAAGCCAAGAATGTAACAAAAAAGGAGAATTATGCTTTTCATTTATTGTGTATCTTCCTCTGAATTTGGCTCTAAAACTGTATGATTTATATGTGTGATTTCAGCCCAAAAAATAATGCATCAGAACTGAATTTATTATTAGATATACGCCATTTTTTGACATATATCTATCGCCGGTTGCACACGGGATTTGCAGCTGAATCTGTGACTTTTTTTAGATCTGGCGTGAGGGGGGGAAGGGGACGGGCCAGCCAGCCTGTCTTATTTATAATTTTCTATGCCTAAAAAATTTGTAGAAAATGATCTAAATCTACGCCAGCAAGGGAGCTGGTGTAGATTTAGGCCAGCACCTCTACATAATTTAGGCGCATTATGCACCAGCGCAAGGAGTATTAAGACCGGCGTCTAAAATATTGTTCCTAATAAATGACCCCACAAGTCTTTTATGTATACTCTATTTTGATAGAGTATTTATAAAATAATACAGTTAAAGTCTGCAAAACAGGAAGCAAATATTCCAAGGAGTCTCGCAGGACCCCATTACATAGAGCAGCATATAGTAATGTAAAGCTTGATATTACATGCCACTTTATAACAATATTATAAGTATATCTATAAACCAAAAGCAGCCTGAAAATCTTGAAAACAATTCTATCTGCAATGCAATACGTAACTTCTGTGTATACCAGCAGTTTCAGGATTCCCACAAGTCTTCCCAATAGCAGTACTGAATAGAGATTAGGGACTTTGGAGACCAGTTTCAGGCAGAGAACATGAGAAATCTCTGACATGGATTCTAGTATTTTCATTGTATGAATTTTATCCACTTTACACTTTATTTGCCAATGATTAGAATGGAAAACCAGAGCTTTGCTACTCACCCAATAAAGAGAAATGGTATGAGCACCTTTAAAGAGGTTGTCCCAAGATTTAACCTATCCATGGGAGAATGCCCCAAAGCCCCCCCCCCCCCCCCCCCCCAACGACACGACTGGGAGTCCTGTATCCTCCTGCTGTATGAACGGAGTGGCAAACACATAATTCAGCAGCACTCTGCAAACCTTGAATATGTGGATTGTAAACTTTACTAATGCTATGTACACTATGTAAATGAATGTGAGGTATTTAGCAAATGATCCACCATGACAGCGAATGAATGGAGTGGCTGCGGAGCATGCTCGCTACTGTTGCGCTCAGCTGTATGGGACTACCAAAGAGAAGCCGAGTACTGCACTCCGCTATTTCTGTCAGATGCAAAGAGATGGGTGGAGCCGCATTACTTATGCTGAACCTCGGCTCTATTCTTATAAGGGGACACACCTGTTCTCATGATCCATGGAAGTCCCAGCGGTCAGACCCCCACCCCCTCACCTATCCCGTAGGACCGCATCTAACATAATCAAACTTGTCTGTGTAATCAATGAGAAGATAATACCTCATTAGCTTTACACGTGGAATCCTTGGAGCAACGCCCGGTGAAGTCCAGGGAGTACTGCATTCATGGTAATTCTAGAGATTGGAAGAGGTCTCCACTACCAGACCCCTCAACATCTTCTGACCTATTAAAACAAAATATCAGAAGATGTTTGAAGGTGCATAGGTGGGGCTGTGACAACCTTCAGCCTTTTTCCAGGTAGAACGCATTGGAGATCACTGTATGGAAGTATTACATCTAATGAATGTTTGTTTAAAGAGAAAAATGGCTATCACCAAGTGTAAGCCAGGAAAGAAGTTGCAATATTAATCAAGTGTTTGGGTGAAGTTAGCACTTATTTTTAAAAATGGACATGCAGATTGCTTGTGTGTATCCATACTTGATACCATTTAATTCTACAAAACCTAATAAAAACCCTCTGTCTGATGTACAGATAAAGGAGAGGAGGATATAGCCTTCTAGCCATAAAATCCTATATACTGGGGCTGTTTGAAGGAGGCTCTGCTCCTGACTTTACGGATCAGCTATATACCGTGGTGCCTATGTGCCCGGTTCATACAAACATTGGCTGTTTTTCATGTAAGCCAGTAGTTTTTGATATTTTATGTCCTAGTCCAGATTTACAAATTAATGGGGTCATTTATGATTATACATAATTTTTTTATATACTGTGTGTATGTATATATATATATATATATATATATATATATATATATATATATGCCAATTTTTGTGTATATCTGTCGCAGATTCGGTCACAAAGGGAATTTGCGGCCAAATATGCGACTTCTTCCCCTTACACACCACGTATGCCTGTTGTAAAAAAAGGGGGCATAGCGTGCGCGGGGAAAAGGGCAAGTTGGCAGGCCCTTCTCATTTATCAGTTTCTACACCTGTTTTTGGTGTAGAAAATGATCTAAATCTACACCAGCAAGGGAGGCGGTGGATGCGCCTAAGTTATGTAGAGGCCGGCATCTCTATGTAACTTAGGCGCATCAAGCGCCAGTGCAGGGGTATTAAGATAAATAAATAAATACATTAATAAATGACCCCAAAAATGTGTGCTCTGTTAGGGCATAAGGATGTGAAGGATCGAGGTCTCCTTTTATGACCCGTTCTATGAGCTATAACGGAGAGACAGTAATAAACAGCAGCCTTTGCTCTGGCGAAGATGGGTGATCCAAGTATTACATTGATGGCCCTTCCATCTGAATATCCGTTATGTAATATTACATGTCCCCTGCAGATCAACTAAGAGGGTATCGGGAACTGGACTCGAAGCTCTCATTTTAAAGGGGTTGTACTGTTGTGTGTGTAGCATACTTGGATTTATTATGGATGCATGTATGGTGATGTCCATTGATAAACCTCAAGCTGTAAAGACTGACCTCTCCTCTATTTGTAGACCAGCTGTGATGACTTGGCCCTGTGTATAGTACTGTATTCGTCAGGCTAGGACTACAGCTGTGTTGAATTTCTTGCGACCGTCGCGACGATCCATGGCCATGACAGTTGTCGCACGACCAGTGCTGCCGTATAGCCCTAGCCTTAAGGATTGCTATTTCAGCAGTTGTTCTTTGGGTGACTCCATTTCATATTGGAGCAACCCATCACCGATGATCACATGGCCGGTGTCTGACAGACATAACTCCCAGTGCTTAGTTATCGCCAAGTGAACGCAACAGCAAAAAAAAGCTACAAACCTATATACGGCCCTTCGGAAAACTCTGTGCAGAATTGTTTCCAGGGGGTACCTCACTGCTGATGTGTTGGTTTACTTTGCTAACGGTATAATGTTTTAGAGGTCAAATAGGAATGTGATGGATTTGTCTTATCAGGTCCATCCATTTCTTTAGGTCGCGTTTACACACAAAAGTTTTTGTTTTGATCTGACTGCAAATGTTGGATCCTCATATTGATCGCTGCATATAGATCTTCACAATGGTTGGATCTATTGTATCATCTAGCTGAAGAGAATTCCTGCTTTGTCAAAGTTAAAGAGGTTTTCCTGGTTATAGATATTGAATTAAAGCAATTCTTGTTGGGATCATCCAATTTCATATCGGAGCTCCTTTGAGCTGCAGTAACCCGGCACGGCCACTACACAACAGACAGCGCTGTGCTTCTGTCACCATTCTCTGTGTTAGTTCAGCTGCTGGAGGAGCTGGGTATCGGACCTCCACCAATCTGATATTTCTGACCTATCCTAAGGCTACATCATCAATATCTATAACCTGAAAAAAACAAAAAAAAAACATTTACGCTCCTGAAATAAACTGTGAATGGAAGGTAAAGCTCATGAAGGTGAACTCAAAGACTTTACATTACTGTCATAGGAAAATATTTTTGATGCCAATGCAGAACTTGTACCAATATCTAAAATAGGAGATTAGACTGAGATCCCCGGGGGGTTACAATCATAGAGCTGCAGAATATGTGTGTGTTATGTAAATGCCTATAAGACAATACAACAAGAAGGACATGGACGTAGTAATAAAGTATGTCTTGGATCCAGCCTAACCTTTACAATTTCTCACTGCTGCACTTATTTTTGAAGGAACATTTGGAGAACTGCGGAGAAGACTTGCATGGCGTGTGTTTTCACCTTTCTTGTCTGAATGCGTTTTGGTATAATGTGGTTGTGATGCACTGCCAGAAATAATGCAGTTATGTAAGTTGCGTCTACCTGTTTAGTATCATCCTTATAATTATGTGTACAGTACACACAGTTTAATAAATTCATACACACCCTTTGTACTTATACGCCAACTTACGCATGACATTGGTATCAAGGCATCACGCCTTTATGTAGAATGCTCATGTAAAAAAGATTGAATTTAGAGTTTCTTTTACTTTATATGGCAAGCAGTGGCTACAACTAAAGAGGCGCTGCAGAGGTCGTGGTCAAACTCACATCCTGGTACTCTTTTACTGGAGTAGAAGAGGGTCCAGGGACTCTAAGCTTTGCCTCTCTTTGATTGTCTAACTTTCGAGTCTGTTTTCTTGTCCTCCTGTAAAAATGATGTGCAGTTGTTTCTGAATTAGGTTTGTTTCTACCACAAAAAGGATAAATTGAGTGACAAGGCCCGGATACACATCAGACTATTGTCAGCCGTACCCACCATTTTACGCAGGGCGGTCTGACAATCTAATTTATATGGGAGTCTCCCAAGTCTTCCCCTGACAGGTGATATAGAAAGAGGTAGGTTAAATTTCTCCAGGGAGATAAGCCACCACCAGCAGTGTCTGGTTTCTCCTGTACCCTGTTTCCCCATTGAAAAAACATACATGCTCGCAGTCTATGTGTATGAGGTGGTTGAAAGGGACAACAGTGGACGCTATTGAAGGTGTATAGGCACTCTGGGGGTCATTTATCAAACCGGTGTAAAGTAGAACTGGCTTAGTTGCCCATAGCAACCAAGCAGAGTCCACCTTTTCACTTTTTACAGCTCCTTTTGTAAATGAAAGGTGAAACCTGGTTGCTGTGGGCAACTAAGCCAGAGCTACTTTACACCAGTTTGATAAATCTCCCCCTTTAAGTCTATAATGGAGTTCTGCGTCAGAAAAATGGCTACAAAGATATATTGAGCAATTTATCAACATACCATGTTGAACATTAATACTACACGGTGTTAAATAAATTATTGTTAAATGTTCACACAAAATATCCCGGCACCTCCTCAAGTCATCTCCTCCTTTCTTTTGCTGCTGTTATATCTCACATTGCAATTAAAACTCTCCCTTGGCCATTTCCCCCTCCTTCTTTTCACTATCCTGTGTCTGACTGTAAGACAGCTGGCTGCAGCAGGAGACACCCCCTCTGTCCTGTCCTCAGCAGGCTACAAATAAAGTTAAGCCGCACCACTTTGATAGGGTCTTCCCCTTGGAACAGATCATGCAGAAAATTCTGCTGACTGCCAAACACTTAAAGGGGTATTTCCATCTCAGACAATGGGGGCATATCGCTTGTCTCATAGGTGCGGGTCCCAGTGTTGGGACCCGCATCTACAATGAGAACGGAGCGGGGAAATGAACAGAGGGCGCACTGCGCATGCACAGCCGCCCTCCATTAATTTCTATGGGGCCGCCGAAAATAGCCGAGCACTGGCTGGGCTATTTCCGTCTGCCCTATAGAAATGAATGGGAGCAGGGTCCGCGTGTGCTCTGTGCGCTCCCATTCACTTCTATGGGAGCAGCGCTTGGTGGTGGACGGACCCCGGGAAATCCTCCAGCCACAGCTCTCCCCGCTCTGTTCTCCTTGTAGGTGCAGGTCCCAGAGGTGGGACCCGCACCTATCAGACAATGGGGGCATATCCTAGCAGTATGCTCCCATTGTCTGTGATGGGAATACCCCTTTAAGTTTAGACCCAGCTTACGTTTCTCATCTATTCCTCAGTTTAGTGTTTCTTTTAGGGTGGGTTCACATGTAGGTTTTTGCTGTCACTTTTAATGGCATTTTTTGGTGTGTTTTATTTTGCGTAAGAAACACCAGCTCCAGATTTTCGCTGAAGGTCTGTGAGATGTATGAAATGCACAAGTGTTTTTTTTTTTTTTTTGCTACTGGCATTTTTGTTAATTAGGTAGCATTTTTTTTTTGTCTTTCCTGCTTGTTTCCAAATATGTAGCATGCTGTTGCTCTTGGCATTTATCAGGATCTCACATCACCTCTATATGGGAAAAACACCAAGAAGAAAACGCTAGCGGTAAGACACACTGGGGGATAGTTATTAAACCTTTTACTACAAAAGAGTTCCAAATTATGGCACACCTTATATTTACACCATAATTAGGTCTTTTTTGAGCTTTGCGTCACTTGTAAAGGGGTGAGGCTTAACAGGAGGGATGAGGCTTCCACGGCTAGCTGGATTGACTATAAGATATCGCAGAAACTGGTGTAAGTTATAGCTCAAGTCTACACCAGGCGCTAGATGTCCAGAAATGTGGGAATGCCAGTCTTCATAAATCTCCCCCATAGTGTGCAAAAAAAATAAAAAGACAAAAAACGACAAGAAATGCAGGAAAAAAACGCAGGTGTCACCAAAAAAAAACATGTATTCTAACATTTTACAACCCAAAAAACGTTAGTTTTTTTAGAGACATTTAACAATTTGTGTTGTATAAGAGTTTAATCTCTTCAGGGACACTTGAAAGGATTAGTGTCGTGAACTAGAATGGGCATTTGTGTGATATTCTTGTTTGTATGCAGCAGACATCATACGCTCTATCTTCCTGCACATTAGAACTGATGTGATATTTCTTCTATATTGCAACTCTCAATATGTAAATAGCGTGTTCCATAAGACAACCTGGTATTCTGAAGTTTCTTAGCTATGTTAGTTTTTAGAAAAGTTGAGTGACAGCTTACATGGATTAGGCCTCCTGCACACGACCGTATGGCTTTTTCAGTGTTTTGCGGTCCGTTTTTCACGGATCCGTTGTTCCGTTTTTCGTTTCTGTTGTGTTTCCGTTTCTGTTCCGTTTTTCCGTATGGCATATACAGTATACAGTAATTACATAAATAAAATTGGGCTGGGCATAACATTTTCAATAGATGGTTCCGCAAAAAACGGATGCATTTCCGTATGTGTTCCGTTTTTTTGCGGACCCATTAACTTGAATGGAGCCACGGAACGTGATTTGCAGGCAATAATAGGACATGTTCTATCTTTAAACGGAACGGAAATATACGCAGATGGAATGCATACAGAGTACATTCCGTATTTTTTGCGGAACCATTGAAATGAATGGTTCCGTTTACGGACTGTATACGGAACGCAAAAAACGGCCAGTAAACGGGGAAAAAAAACGGTTGTGTGCAGGAGGCCTTAAAACTCTGCTTTCCCAGAATCCTGGATGGCATATCTACAGTCATTTCCATATGACTGTATAACCAGACCAGTTTTCTATTTGGAAATCCTCCACGTCCCTCCCTATGGGAGCTGTCATGGTAGGCACATTTGATATTACCCTTTCAACACATATAACTTAAAAAAAAAAAAGGGCTGAACAGACGTAACACAAGAACATGGCTTCAGGACAGTTTTTATTGGATTTTTTTTTGTAGGGGAAAGTGCTGTTTTCGAATAATAATGTATGGGGGGATTATTCAAATTCTCCGTCAGCACCATGGACAGAGAATGGGATAGCAGCCTCTTTACAAATATCCTAGCAGAGTAGTTGTACATATGTATACTTACTATACATGTATTCGCCGTATGTACCGTATATGATTGTGTGGCAGTATCTTTTAGATGGCTTTAGTTGTAATTCATAAACTTCAAATCCTATACTCCTGCATTTGATAATCCAGAATTTTTCTTCCAGCATGAAACTGCTGGAACAAAAGACAGTTTAGGCCAGACACAGACGAGCGAGCTCAGTGCGAGAAACTTTCTGCGCGTGGCAGTGAGAGTTCCCGTTCTGATCTCTGCCCCCCTTATAGTGATTTAACCTACTTTCACACTTGCGTTGTCAATTCCGGTATTGAGATCTGGCAGAGGATCTCAATACCGGAATTAAACTAATCCGTTTCGATTTTACACATCAGGATGCATCCGTTCCGTTAGGATGCGGTTGTGTGAAATCAAAATGAAAAAAAAACGTTTCCATCGCTAAAATACACTAAAAGTCAATGGGTGACGGATCAGTTTTTTTAGGCTCCTAAAAAAATGGATCCGTCACCCATTGACTTACATTGTTTTCAGTGCTGGATCTGTTCCCCCCCCCCCCCCCCCCCCCCCCGTTTTTTTAAGACCGGACCCAAAACCGCAATGTCTGGTCACAAAACGGAATGCTGACGGAACAGAAGACATCCTGATGCATCCTGAACTGATCTGGGGGACAAAACAAACTTTTTTCCCCCCGGATCTCAATACCAGAAAGCAACAACACAAGTGTGAAAGTAGCCTAATAATGCTTTGCATCACTGCCAGACCTGTATCTACTGAATTGGGCTACTTTCACACTAGTACTTACCATCTCCGTCAGGCTGTTTCGGCAGGGAGATATATGAAACCGCCCAGCGGTTTTAGTCCGGCTGATTCTAGCCTTACACTGACAGCATTATGTCAGAACAATTCGCTAGATTCAATGTTGGGCAGGGACTATCAGTATTATAAATCATTATAATGCCGTGCGATCTTGTCAGAGGAGCAGAGGTCAGAATGGGAAATCACGCTTAGGCCGCATGCACACGACTGTGCTGTTTTTTGCGGACCGCAAATCGCGGATCCGCAAAAAACAGAAGCCGCCCGTTTGCCTTCCGCAATTTGCGGAACGGACGGCCCATTGTAGACATGCCTATTCTTGTCCGCAAAACAGACAAGAATAGGACAGGTTATATATTTTTTTCTTTTTTCGGGGCCACGGAATGGAGAAACGGATGCGGGCAGCACACTGAGTGCTGTCCGCATCTTTTGCGGCCCCATTGAAGTGAATGGGTCTGCACCCGAGCCGCAAAAACTGCGGCTCGGATGCGGACCCGAAAAACGGTTGTGTGCATGAGGCCTTACACACTCAACGAGTTTCTCGCATTTACACTCGCCCTACTGAAACTAGCCTTAGAATCTCACAGGAACAGAGATCTGAGCAGAGACAGCCAATTAAAACGCTGTCTGTACATTTTAGATAGCTGTAGATCAAAGACCTCTTTCAACTCCACAAACACATACACACAAAGCTGAGCTTGCAGGTGTTCTGTATGGGGAGAGCTGCTGTCGCTGGCTCATCTCCCTGGGATCAGCATGTTGGAATCCAGCTGCCCGATCCTTTTCTCCACTGACATCAGGACACCCCCATACACATAAGGTTATGTTCATATCACGTTTCTATCATCCGCCTAGCAGATCCGTTTAACAAATACCCAAAAAATGTATAAAAATAGATGCCAAAGAAAGAGCATTCATTTTACATAGACATCAATGTAAAAAAAAAACATCTATTGCAGGTTATTTTTTTTGTTTTAGCGTACACAGAATAGAGTCTACCATGCTTCTGTGTTCCACAAAAAAAAAAGACAATGGCGGACATTTTTTTAACATTGACACCCTTCACATTTGTATCCATTTTTGGGGTATCTGTTAAAGGGAACCTGTCACCGGGATTTTGGGTAAAGAGCTGAGAACATGGGTTGCTAGATGGCCGCTAGCACATCCGCAATACCCAGTCCCCATAGCTCTGTGTGCTTTTATTGTGTAAGAAAAGCGATTTGATACATATGCAAATTGACCTGAGATGAGTCAGAACTTGAAAATATGACTCTTCTCTGGTCACACAAGTAAGATATGACTCTTTTATGTTAATTTGCAAATGTATCAAATCGTTTTTTTTACACAATAAAAGCACACAGAGCTATGGGGACTGGGTATTGTGGATGTGCTAGCGGCCATCTAGCAACCCATGTCCTCAGCTCTATACCCAAAATCCCGGGGACAGGTTCCCTTTAAATGGATCTGCTAAGCAGATGATAGAAAATTTCATGTGAACCAGGCCAAAATCGCCTGCTTGAGTTGACCATCTTACTCGCGTTTTGGTTTCCGTTTGCGAGATCGGTTCAGGGCTCTCACAAGCGGTCCAAAACGGATCAGTTTTGCCCTAATGCATTCTGAATGGATAAGGATCCGCTCAGAATGCATCAGTTCAGTCTCCATTCCGCTTTGGAGACGGACACCAAAACGCTGCTTGTTTGATGAAACTGAGCCAAACGGATCCGTTTTCTATTGTGCCAGTGAAAACGGACCCGTCCCCATTGACTTACATTGTGTGCCAGGACGGATCCGTTTTCACTGGCACAATAGAAAATGGATCCGTCCTCCACTGACTTTCAATGGAGTTCATGACGCATCCGTCTTGGCTATGTTAAAGATAATACAAACTGATCCGTTCTGAACTGATGCAGACGGTTGTAATATCTGAACGTATCTGTCCATGACTGATCCGCACAAAACGCGAGTGTGAAAGTAGCCAAAGAGTTAAATCTAATAGCATTTTAGTATATTTTTCTTCCTTCTATTTTGGGCTAATAACTGGATATACTCCATTATTCAAAGTAAATTGTTCTTATTTCTTATTATCCAGAATATTCGTTAATCTCACGCCGATCATGTCTTGTGCGTGCCAGATTAAAGCTTCTTTTACTGTACCGGGGTACTGTATATTTTTATCAATTGCATATAACTAGTGGAAGTTGTGACCTGTAGATAGCAATACCTTGCTGGTGAGTGCGTGGCCTCATTTCTCTTACCGGTAGTTCAAGGGTGGATTCACACATTGCGCATTTCTTGCTGATCTGCCCTAAAATTCTGCAGCGAAGTACAGTACAATGTTAGTGAATGGGGATTTAACAAACTCCATTCACTCCCAGCGAAAATCTACTGCGGTTTCAGGCCTGACCTGCCTATTGTGGCAATGCTGTGGATTATCACTACCGATTTTATTCGTTGCAATGCAGTGAATTAAATCTTTACGTAACGCATGCAAATGTTATTGCTAGACTTGCCATTGATTTTTTTTTTTACATTTTTTTATCCAGATTCACGCTGTGATTTTTATACTGTGTATAAAGAAGCCTACCAGAATTCTTGGTGTGAACATCATGAATAATATTTAGACAGATTTTTATATCTTTTTGGATGAGCGCTTTTATAATGTCCCCGTGACATTTCCTATGTGAACCTAGGTTTCTTTGTCCTTCTCATAGGAAAATTGTGCAGATCCAAATCGGTCATAATAATATTACCTTGGACATTATGAGGGAGATTTATCAAGAAGGGGTGCAAAGATAAACTGATTTAGTTACCCCTAGAAACCAATCCGATTGATCCTTTCATTGGTGGAAAATGTGATTGGTTGCTATGGGCACCGGTTTTGATACATCTCCCCCAATGTTTTTCAGTATGGATGGTATTTGTAGAAGGATGACTTTCTCAATGCCGTATCCAATATAGGACGCGCAGATGTTAGAATCAGGAAAGCCTTGAGATCATATGCTAAAAATGTTTTTTTTCTTTTTTTTTTTAGCTATGATCTGAACCTTTAGAACGTATACCCACACTAATGCCAGTGATTGCTGAAGGTTAATCGAACTTTACAGTCCTGCACGCATCAGATATAAAGAATAATTTATTGCATTACTGTAATTAGTTTCAGGGCTCTGGGCAGCTATTTAACTTGGTGAATTTACCCTGGAGTATTTTTATCGGTGTACAGACATTAATTATTAATATAGTCTCTGATTATTATCATTGCCTTCGTTCTAAGTAAAGCCATGAGAGTGATGTGTTTATTTGGCAGAGGATCTGTGTACAGACTGTATGCATATAGGATATATTTTCTTCTTTTATATGCTAAAATATGCGCTGGAAACAAGAGAATCTATAAGATGCCCCGAAAGGGTTAACAGAGTAAACCCTGAAGAGGGAATGTATCACGTTTTTATAGGGCAATTTTTGGTGCAAGTGCTCTTTTCCACCTCCCTTGCCACTTTTACAAAAAGGCATAGGGTGTTGGCAGGCTGCAGGTGCAACCTACGTGGCCCAACTGATTTCCAGTAAACAGCGTTACACCAGGAATATACACCAGCTCGCCTCCTGGAGTAGATTTCATTTTCTCATCAGAGGACCCCAAGGCGCAGTGAGGTTTGCTATAAAGTCTGGAGTGAGAAGCGCCAGTCTTAATCAGGGGCGTAGCTAAAAGCTCATGGGCCCTGGTGCAAGAGTTCGGCTTGGGCCCCCCTTCCCTCAGTGCATTGTGGCCAGGGGCAGGGAAGCACATAGGCTTCCTGCTGCCTGAGGCAAAAATTGAAACGGCACCTCCCCGTACAATGCCAAATTCTTGACCTAACCCCTTCCCTCCAGCCAGAGGTGTAACATGACCAGCATGCACTTTCTATAATACCAGTGTCTTCTTATGCGGCACAAGGGTCTTTGGGCCTCCTCAGGCTCCTGGGTCCGGAAGTGACTGCTACCTCTGCACCCCCTATAGCTACACCCCTGTACGTAATACATTCCCCTGCTAAGAGCTGGAACCACCAGTACCATTCGCCATCCAGTATACAGTGGTTTTCACTGTCGAAATACTTCCTTTTCCTATCTTCTTCCTATGGTCAGGATCTGGTCATATTTTCAGATTTCTTTTAACACAAGCTCATTTATACCAGTGTTTGTGGTGTGTATTGCCCTTTGTACAGAACAAGCATAGAGAAGAAGGGAACATTTTCCCAGTTCTCTCTACGGGGACCAATATATTTGTTCTATGGAGTTGAATTGGAGGACATTTATGCTATGAAAACGGGCAGATTGTCCATTGTGTAGGGAGATCTATCAATAGATCTATTATATAGCTCTAGAATGTGATCTAGTCTGTACATGCTTCTCTTTCCTGATACATTGTGTCTGGTACATATTCTGCTTATGCAATTGTAATTATAGTGTATGTAATTCTGAGCTTATTATATGGAAAGCAGTTATGTGGGTGTGACCGTAGGCAGTGGGTAGAGCCAGCATATATACAACTTGCTTGTTTGCCTGGCATTTGAACACACAGGCCTAAAATGGCAAATCGTAATGAACTTTTTCCATGATTTTTAAAGAGGACCTTTCATGTTTTTTTTTATTAATGGAGATAAATACCTTTACTTGTGGAGTGGCAGCTGATGCTGCCACCCTGCCTGATTTTTTTTAAAATATTGCTCCTGCGCCCACTGTGCCCCACTGTATTTTTCCCACTAAGTATGTTAATACTGAGCATCGGTACAGGGAGGAGGAGACGCCAGGGTTTCTCAATGGGCATCTCCTTCTCCCTGGTTGTGCCGCAATCCAATCACAGTGGAGAGTGTCACAGTCAGGGAGAAAAATATTTTAAAAAAGCAGGCAGGGTGGCAGCATCAGCGGGGGGTACCCCGCAAGTAAAGGTATTTATCTCTATTAATAAAAAAACATGAAAGGTCCTCTTTAATTATATTAATATTGGATCCCAACCATTAAGCTGCTGTTTGGTCTAAGCCGTCTCTCGGTTTCAACATACACTGCTATGCTTGGTCATAATTAGCACTGAATACTTATAAAACAGTTTAGTTGCCTAGTTAAATCCGTAAGCTCTTGTGTACTGAGGTATTTAATTTATTAAAGTAAATTGTAGTGTATTTGTCATAGTTTTAGGGGTGAGGTGGCAACTGACTTAGGCAATATGAGTTTTTCTAATGTATAGTAGATTTATTGAAAATAAGGTAAAAAATAAGGTTATTTTTAAACTATATGAATCACAAAACCAAAATGCACAGCTCAGGCTATAATTATGTTAATTTACTATCCTGTTCACCAGATGATGCCACCGTAGCTCAGAAGTAATTATTTTTCAATGTCTTCCCTAGTACTTTATAGCACCTTTGTTTTAATGCTGCTAGGGCTTGCTCTTGGTGGGGTATCAATGTGAAGTGTTACAGTTCCCATATTTCCTTTCCTCTGTTACAATTTGTATGGTAGTTATGCTCAACTGACTCTGCATTATTTGCTGCCCAGCATGAGAAACAAATCCAGAGAGCAAGAAAGCAGTGGAAATAAGAGGCACATGATGTGTGGAGGGTAGATAACCATGTGTCCATTGTACGGGATGTCACACAAGCAGGAGATAAACACTAGAAGCATGGGCATGTGACTATATGTGAGACCAGTTTACAGAGGCATCTCAGCTATAGACAATACATTAGTAAGTGACTATTCTTACTGTAAACTATTTGCACAATTTTTGAAGATGGCAATACCCTTTAACTATGTAGTATGTATATATAATATCGTTTCCACTTATAAACACTGATATATACTAGTTTTTAAAAGTGTAGTCACTATTACTAGGTTCTGACATAATGTCTGTGTCCCATAGGGCTTGCAGTCTGCTGTCCCAGGTTCCTTTCTCAAAAAAAAGTGCAAGTAGTGGCATGAGTATGCGTCCCCTCTCTGCTAGCTTCTTCCTCTTGTCAGTAAGTGAATGTCCTTTATTGCTGCACCCTATATGCTTCCATTGGGTGCAACAAAACATGTAAAGGTAGAGAAAGAGAGATCAGCAAAGCATACGTCATATGTAGTGGAAGATAAAAGTCCCATCAGGGCACTAACTAGATCTTTCCTACTGCAATGTCTTCTTATCTAAGGAAGTTTTCTGTTGATAGCTGGCAAACAGAAATCTGAGGTACTGAAACAGAAATCTTAAAAATGATGAGAAACTGAAACGCAAAGTATACTAAAGTTGATTCCATTTCCGTTATAAAATGATTAAAGGACATAACATTGATTTTTCTTTCCTTAGGATAAACCATCAATGTATGATTTGTGGTGGTCCCACCCCCTAGGGTACAGTATATAGACAATCGTCTCAGTCAATCAGATTTATTTGAAATTGACTGGTTTTGTAAACTATCCTTTACATGCACATGTCCAGTCTGAATTTAAAGGGAATCTGTCACCTAGTTTTACCCTATAGAGATGCGGACATGCACAGATAGATCCCTGCTAGCATGTCTGCAATATACCTGTCCTATAGCTCTGTGTGGTTTTATTTCGTTTAAAAAATGATTTGATAGATATGTAAATTAGCCAAGTAAGGTGCCCAAGGCCTGGTTACTTACGGTTAAGGAGCCCAACCACGCCCCCTGTGAAGGAGCCCAGCACCGCCTGCATCCAGGAATCTCCTCCTTGCTCACAAAGTTACAGTGCTGTAATCTCATGATGCGCGAGCTAGCGCATGCGCAGTTCGTTCACTGAGGCTAATGCCAGCAAAGGGAATGAACACTTTGCCGGCACTGTGCATGCGCTCTAGCTTGCGCATTGCGAGATTACGGCACTGTAACTTTGTTAGCAAGGAGGAGATTCCTGGATGCAGGCGGTGCTGGGCTCCTTCACAGGGGGCGTGGGTGGGATCCTTAACCGTAAGTAACCACGCCTTGGGCACCTTAGGAGATTTATCAAACTGATGTAAAGGAAATGACTGATAGCAAGCAATCCGATTCCACCTTTTATTTTCCAAAGGAGCTTTGAAAAATGAAAGGTGAAATCTTATTGGTTGCTATGGACGACTAAGTCTGTTCTCCTTTACATCAATTTTGAGAAATCTACCCCTTTGTGATGATGTGGCGTTGGCCATGACTATTATTACCACTGCATTGCATAAACAACAGGAGGGAAGAAATATTTTGGATGATTACATGTACCGTGTAATTAATATCTTACGTTTTGATTATAAGGTACGCCGTGACTCAGCATGACATGTATTCATATTATTCTTTTGCATATACCTTTAATCTGCTAGATGTGAGTCTTATGATAACAAATTAGCATGAATGCTAGTTTTGTCCTTTCTTCATCTTGTGGGTGCTCATCTGCAAACTTATGGCCATGTGTCATTCCTCTGTGGTTATAAATGTTAGATGTCTGTATGTTAGCACTAAATAGGGATTGGTTTAGAGTCGGTGTCTGAAGGTTAGCATGAATGATAAGAGAGCATATCTCATATAGCAAGATTCCACTTCTCCTGCCTCCGACCACCCGGTGTAGAGGGCCTGCAATTCATGTAATTGGGCACAGCAGAAGGCCGAGAGTGGCGCGCTATGCATGGAAAATCACTGCAGGAGTCTCCTTGTGGATTTCATTGTAAAAGGGTGAAATCCACAGTGGAAACCCAAATTATAAATTGACAGGCTGCAGATTTATAATCCACACCACGAGTCAATCTCTGCTGAAGATTTTTTCTTCGACATCATGTGGACGAGGTTTGGTAAATCTCAACCATTTTTATTTAATTTTTTGCTGATGCTGTAATACTCTGCTGATTTTCTTCCCAAAACTCAGTGATGCACAATACATAGCGTATACAGCACGTGTGAACCTACCCTTTAAAGTGTATCAACAGTTTTGCTCTTTAGGGTTCCGAGCTCTGAAACCCCCGCCGATCGCTAGAACGAAGGGAGAGACACATTCACACAGAGCACTGCCTCTCCTCGCTGCTGCAGACTGCAGATGGACTCATAGACTTTGTACTGAGCCTGTCTCCTGCAGCAAGGAGAGTAAGTGCGATATGTGAGCGCGTATCTCTCCTCATTGTAGCGATCAGTGAGGGTCTCAGCACTCAGACCCCCACCAATCAAAACCTTTCATATGTCGCTATGACATTTCAAAAGTTTTTTTTAAAGTTCAGGGACATGTTAAAGTGATAACCGAGAAAGCATCTGTTTTCAGCATCTTCCTTAGGGCTCATTCACACGACCATATGAATGAGTTCCCATCCGTTCTGCAATTTTGCGGAATGGGTACAGGGGGCCACAAAAGATGTGCTGTCCGCATCCGTTGTTCCATTCCGTGGCCCCACTAAAAAGATAGAGCATGTCCTATTCTTGTCTGCAATTGCGGACAAGAATAGGTATTTCTATAATGAGCTGCCCGTTTCGTTCCGCAAATTGCAGAATGCACACGGGCGGCATCCGTCTTTTACGGATCCGCAATTTGCAGACCACGAAACACGGCACAGTCGCGTGAATGCAGTATTTTTAAGGCACTGTTAAGGGTAGGGATGCACAAGCTGCAATGTCAAATTTAACCAGTTAAAAGGATCACAATAAGATTTTGACAGAGTGCATCTTATATTCAAACATGGAAATGTACATTAGGAGAAATATTACTTTAGGATTACATTAAGGAGTTTTATTCATATGCAACTATAACTAAATTTGGTTTTGGAGCTTCGAGTTGTTGTTCAGATATTTTAGGTGTCGGGAAAGGGAGGGAAGAGTGCAGCCCTGAAATCCATCAGCACCTCTATCCCTACCTACTTGCACGACCCGTCCTAACTGATGGCGTACAACTTGGCGGCAGTCCCTAGCTTATATATACGTGCAGGGGCCTAAAGATGATAAGAGGAAAAACAGTGAACAGAGTCAGGGAAGCAAAAGTCAAAGCCAGGAGGTCACGCAGACGTACACAGGGAAAAACACAAGGTCAATACAATCCAAAGTCAGAAGCGAAGAGGTCACATCAAATCCAAGGAGGTCACAAGATCGAGGTCAAAAACAGAGCAGAGGTCAAAACACACAGAGTACACAATATAACAATATGCTGGCGAGGGTAGCAAGACCAATCACAGGCAACCTGCGGCCAGCAGGCTGCCTGTTTAAATAACCCCTACAGGTGAGTCACGTGACGTTACTCGTATTGCGCATAATACAGCTGAGCGCCGATTCATTATTATCGGCGCTCAGATCCCCTGCTGCTCGTTGCCTAGGGGACGGAGGACACCGGCCATGCTGAGGAGGCATGCGTGGCCGGGTCCTCCCCGCCCCCTGGTCACCATGGAGACGAGGACGCCGACCACGTCCTCGCTCCCCTATATGCGCGGGATGCCGGCGGCGCTGCGATGGAAGAGAACGCCACCGGCTCCCCGTGACAGTACCCCCCCTTTTACGAGGGGACACCGTTCCCATAATGACTGGAGTGGGTTTCTCCAGGTGAGCTAAATGGAATTTTTTACCAACCTTTTAGCATGCACCTTGCTAGCTGGTACCCAAGACCTCTTCTCAGGACCATAACCCTTCCAGTGAACCAAATATTCTAGAAATTTTGAATTCTAGTTGGCTGGCAACCTCCACTGGCGGCAGAGATTCCTGAGTAGGGGATGCAGGCGATACGTACTTTTTGTGTAATGCTTTATGGAAAACATTATGGGTACGAAAGGAGTCAGGTAACCGTAACTTAAAAGACACAGGGTTAATGATTTCAGAAGGACCAATAAAGCGCGGTGAAAATTTACTTGAAGGTACCTTCAGAGACAAATTCCTGGTAGTCAACCACACTTTATCTCCCAACCCAAAATCCACTCCTCGCGAGCGCCTCCTGTCAGCATTAACTCTTTTGAATCTCCAGAGCTTTTTTCAGGTTCAACTGACCCTGGTCCCAGACTGTGCACAGTTCTTTAACTATTACATCAGCTTCAGGAACCTGCGAGGAGGATGGCGAAACTGAACTAAATCTCGGATGAAAACCATGATTACAAAAGAAAGGAGACATACCAGTAGACAAATTCACCTGATTGTTAATGGCGAATTCCGCCACAGACAAGTATTCCACCCACCGATGTTGGTTGTCGGAGACATAACGCCTCAAAGTTTGACCGTTGGTTTCAGGATGAAAGGCCGAAGAAAAAGACAAAGAGATATTAAACTTATGACAAAAAGCCCTCCAAAACCTTAAGAACGAATTGAACGCCTCTATCCGAAACCACATTCTCTGTGATCCCGTGTAAGCGTATCACATGATCTACAAACAGGGAGGCCAAAGTCTTAGCATTGGGCAGCTTTGATAGAGGAATAAAATGCACCATCTTACTAAATCTGTCAACAACCACCCATTCCACCGACTTACCCTCTGAAACCGGTAGGTCGGTGATAAAATCCATGGAGATATGGGACCAAGGTCTACTAGGGATCACAAATCACCCACCAGACGGGACCTGGGAGTCTTGGACCTGGCACATAACTCACATGAGGACACATATGAGTGGACATCTCTGGACAAAGTGGGCCACCAGTAAAACCTGGAGACGAGTTCCATGGTGGCATTAATACCCGGATGTCCGCTAAACACAGAATTATGGCACTCATCCAACAGTCAGAGATGTAAATGACCAGGGACAAATAATTTATCAGTTGAGGATTGTACCGGAGTCATGTGTTGTCCCGCAGTTATTTCAGTCGTCAGATCGGAGGAGACCGAAGCCACAATGCTGGTAATATCAATTCTGGTGGAGTATCAGGAGATGGAAAAGCACAAAAACTCCAGGATAGGGCATCTGCCTTGATATTTTTACTTCCTGGCCTGAAAGTAATACAAAAGTTAAAACGTGTAAAGAATAATGCCCGCCTAGCCTGTCTCGGATTCAAACGCTTAGCAAATTCCAAAAACAATAGATTCTTATGATCCGTTGGAACCGTAATACAATGTTGAGCCCCCTCCAAAAAATGATGCCATTCTTCAAAGGCCCATTTAATAGCAAGTAACTCTCTGTTTCCAATATCATAATTTCTCTCAGTGGAAGAGAGCTTACGAGAAAAGAACGCACAGGGCCTCAGATTAGTGAGAGTTGAACCCTGAGAGAGTACTGCTCCTACCCCATCCTCGAAGGCATCGACCTCAACTACAAAAGGCCTCTCTTGGTCTGGTTGAACCAATATTGTGGCATTAACAAAACACCTCTTGAGTGTTTCGAAAGCTTTTATGGCCTCCGGCGACCAATTCACTAAATCTGCCCCCTTCCTGGTTAGGTCGGTGAGAGGTTTGGCAATAACAGAAAAAAATTTAATACATTTTCGATAATTAGAAAAACCCAAAAATCGTTGTAATGCTTTAAGGTAGGAGGGTCTTACCCATTCCAGAATAGCCTGCACCTTCCCTGGATCCATCTTAAAGGATTGGGGTGTGACAATATATCCCAAAAATAAAATTTCCTGTACCCCAAAGATACACTTTTCACCTTTAGCAAATAGTTGGTTTTCACGAAGAACCTCCAGTACCTGTCTAATGTGGCTAATGTGAGAGTCCCAGTCAGGTGAATAAATCTAAATATCATCCAAATACACAATCATGAATTTCCCAATAAATTGTCTAAAAATATCATTGACAACATTTTGGAAAACCGCCGGGGCATTAACCAAATGGCATCACTAAATATTCACAATGGCCCTCAGGGGTATTAAAGGCCGTTTTCCACTCATCCCCCTCCTTAATTCGAATGAGATTGTAAGCCCCTCTGAGATCGAGTTTGGTGAACCAGTGAGATTCAAGAACTTGATTGAACAGGTCAGGAATCAACGGCAAAAAGTACTGATTTTTAATAGTAATTTTGTTTATCTCTCTGTAATCAATACAAGGTCTCAATCCCCCATCTTTTTTCTCAACAAAGAAAAATCCTGCCCCCATAGGAGACACTGAGGGTCTAATATGACCTTTTTGCAAACTCTCCTCCAAATAATCCCTCATAGACTTCTGTTCAGGACTGGACAAATTATAAATACGACCCTTAGGGTACTTAGATTTCGCAATAAGTTCTATGGCACAATCATTTGGTCTATGAGGGGGAAGAAACTCTGCATCGGACATGGAAAAAACATCAGCGAAGTCACTGATGTATGGGGGAAGAGTTTTCGACTCAGTAGTGATTCCAGCCTAAATAACAGGTAGACAGTATGAATTACATTTTAGTCCCCATTTCTCCAAATCACCCGTGGACCAGTTAATTATTGGGTTATGAATCTGGAGCCAAGCCAAAAACTACCTCCACGGGTAAATGTTTTAGTATCAAAAAAGAACAAATTTCAGTATGACAAGCCCCCACAGTCAAGGTTACTTAGGGAGTACAAAATTCCACAGTTCCACCCACCAAAGGAGTAGAGTCAATGGCAATAATATGGATAGGGTTAGGAAGAGACAACATGGGTACCCCAACGGAAAGTGCAAAATTATGGTCAATAAAATTAGAAGCGGACCCCGAGTCAATAAACGCCTTCCCAGAACTCTTGCAAGAACCCAAATAAATTACCACCGGTACTAATACTTTCTCTTTACCCACTTCTGGGAGTACCTTACCCTTCAAGATGTCCGGTCGTGAGGATCTCCGGGAGAGAGGAGTCTTAGGGCATTGTTGTATCCAGTGGTCAAATTCTCGGCAATAAAGGCAGGCACCCCTTAGACGTCGCTGATCCCTTCTGGTCATTCCGAGCTGCATGAGTTCTTCAGGATAATTCTCTACCTTGACTCCCATGGGTAAGGAGTCTGGCTTGACGACCACCTGTGGAAAGGTCAGATGTTCTCGTTGCCTTTCCCTAATATGTCAGACCAGTCTAACAGCCAGAGTCATAGTCTGCTCTGAGGGGGCAGGGTAGGGATAACTGACCAACATATCCTTAAGGTTTTCAGAGAGCCCTGATCTAAACTGGCACTTAAGCGCTGGCTCATTCCAGCCAGAGGGAACACACTACTTCCGGAACTGAGTGCAGTATTCCTCCACCGGTCTGTCCCCCTGAGTGAGAGACTTCAACTGAGATTCTGCCACAGTCGACTTATCGGGTTCATCATATAGTACTCCCTAAGGGGAGTCTGTGGGGAGGGAATAGACCCATTCTTGTGGGTCCCCCTGCAACAAACAGATAATTATTCCTACTCTTTGCTGTTCGGAACCCTAATAATGAGGGCGTAAATGAAAATACAACTTACAACTTACCTTAAACGTCAGGAAATACGATCCCCGGAAAAACGATCAGGCAGCTTAACACGGGGTTCGAGATTCTAAAGGGAGGAGGCCGCCATAGGTGGGGTTTAAACCAATTCCTGCTGCTGTAATCTCTCTGCCAAATCCTGTACCATTTGGGCAAGATTATGGACCTGATCAGTAATTATTCGCATAGGGTCCATAGTGTTAGGTAAGGCCCGTGATTCTGTCACGAAAGGGAGTGAAGAGTGCAGCCCTGAAATCCACCTGCACCTCTATCCCTACCTACTTGCACGACCCGTCCTAACTGACGGCGTACAACTTTGCGGCAGTCCCTAGCTTATATACAAGCAGGGGCCTAAAGATGATAAGAGGAAAAACAGTGAACAGAGTCAGGGAAGCAAAAGTCACAGCCAGGAGGTCACGCAGGTACACAGGGAAAAACACAACAACAAGGTCAATACAATCCAAAGTCAGAAGCCAAGAGGTCACGTCAAATCCAAGGAGGTCACAAGGTCGAGGTCAAAACACACAGAGTACACAATATAACAATATGCTGGTGAGGGTAGCAAGACCAATCACAGGCAATCTGTGGCCAGCAGGCTGCCTGTTTAAATAACCCCTACAGGTGAGTCACGTGACCAGCGTCACGTGACTCGTATTGCGCATAACACAGCTGAGCGCCGATTCATTATTATTGTCTCTCAGATCCCCTGCTGCTCGTTGTCTAGGGGACGGAGGACACTGGCCACGCTGAGGAGAACGGTCCTCCCTGGTCACCATGGAGACGAGGACTCCGACCGCGTCCTCGCTCCGCTATATGCGCGGGATGCCGCCGGCACTGCGAAGGAAGAGCGCGCCTCTGGCTCCCTGTGACATTAGGGCAAATGGACACTCGCACTGTGAACAGCGGTTTTGGTCCAGACGATTCTCTGCATATTTTCTGGGTTGCGGCCGGATCGCCATCAATGGGGCCGGACGACAATCGTGTAGTTTCAGGCAATGCCAGATCCATAGAGACCCGGCAGGCTGTTCCCTGCCAAAACAGTCTGTCAGATCTCAGAAATGCCCTGTAGTGAGTCCTGTAGACCCATAGTGGATCCAGTATATATATATTGACATCAAATTGATATATATTTGGTAGCAATATTGCTTTTTTGGCGCCATTTGGGATTACTATTTTTATTTCCATTTTTATTTTTTCTATTTTATTATTTTTATATCTTGTTTTTAAATTGTATGTAATCGGATGCAATTATTGCATAATAAATGCTTGTATAGAGGGTGCATTCTTTCTTGATGATTTCAAATGAGGAGTGCCTGGATATATTCTATTCATGTGTATTTGATGCTTAGCTGATGTGCGTTCGGCAGATGACGGGAAAGAAAAGGATTGGGCATGTTTACATTTTGACATGCCTGTTGCTTTGTTTTCAAGGGAGATAAGCTGTGGCCAGAGGTGTTTGGCAGGACATACTCTCCTCCATCAATTCACAACTCATCCTTGCTCAGATGAACTAAGTGGCCATGTGTGTGTTTGGAGATCTGGGGAAACGTTCTCCCATTTGTCTGAATGAACCTCCACGATCCAGTCAAGTTCTTTGCATTCCCTTTTACTCTTGCAGAATGCAGGTACACTGGGCACAATATGATACCGGAGAGTGCTTGCTCTGTGCTTCTGCAGGTTTACTTGCTCGCAGGATATGGTTTATCTGAAAGTGAAGATTGGTCTTCACAGGACATTGCCAGACGAAGGTTTCAATTCCTGCAGCAGCGATAAAGTCACGAAGGGGTAGTAGTAATAATGAATCCTTGTGTATTAGTAATGAAATCCCTTGTACACTGTGCATTTGCACAATATCAAATGCCATGAGGTAATTGGAGTCCTAGGACTCAGTACGGTGCCGGCAGAGCATTGTCTTACTGCTCAGGATCTTCTGCGTGCATCCATCATGATGAGTGTACTTTGCACCATGATTTTATGTGGGGCAGCGGGCGTGTTATGTAGTGTGTTCTCCTGCTCTGGATCATTATACAAATGGATTTCTTCATTAGCAGTGTAACTGTGCATCATCCTAGAGAGCAGCGTGATTAATATCTGTGTGAAGATACTCAGCATCTCAGTAAAGAGCGTATTCATCATCAGTGTGCAGTGTGATGGCGAACACATCATACATTCTCACCGTGATGAAGTCCGTGATTACTGATTACCAGCCACAAATGGGGTCCGCTGGGACTAGGCTATTAGATATGATCAGCCATTTTATATAATATATATATATATATATATATATATATATACACAGTTAGGAACAGAAGTATTTGAACACCCTGCAATTTTACAAGTTCTCCCACTTAGAAATCATGGAGGGGTCTGAAATTCACATTGTAGGTTCATTCCCACTCAGAGACAGAATAAAAAATTAAAAAAGGAAATCACATTGTATGATTTTTAAAGAATTTATTTGTCTTGCACTGCTGAACATAAGTATTTGAACACCTGAAAAACAGCAAGGATTCTGGCTCTCAAAGACCTGTTACTGTGCCTTAAAAAGTCCACCTCTACCCCACTCATTAATCTAACTTAGTAGCACCTGTCTGAGCTCTTTAAAGACACCTGTCCACCCCACAGTCAGTCAGACGCCAACTACTACCATGGGCAAGACCAAAGAGCTGTCAATAGACACCAGAGACAAAATTGTGGACCTCCACAAGGCTGGAAAGGGCTACGTGGCAAGGAGGAGATCTGTGTGGAGGAGTGGGCCAAAATCCCTGTTGCGGTGTGTGCAAACCTGGTCAAGAACTACAGGAAACATTTGACCTCTGTAATTGCAAACAAAGGCTTCTGTACCAAATATTAACACTGATTTTCTCAGTTGTTCAAATACTTATGTTCAGCAGTGCAAGACAAATACATTCTTAAAAAATCATACAATGTGATTTCCAGATTTTTTTTTTAAATTCTGTCTCTCAGAGTGGGAATGCACCTACAATGTGAATTTCAGACCCCTCCATGATTTCTAAGTGGGAGAACTTGCAAAATCGCAGGGTGTTCAAATACTTCTGTTCCTCACTGTATACTGCAGAGCTATTAAGCTTGTAGACAGAGACATCTATAATATTTGCTCTATTGTTTGTATAGTCGGGGTTATCCTTTACCTGTCAGTCCCGGGGTCAGCTGAGATTTGTTAAAGCTTGAATTTCTTTTCGCCTTTTCAACAATAGACAATAGCAATGATGTTTGCTTCAGTTCCTGTTATGTGAATGGGTAAATATATGCTTTGGAAGGGTTTATATCTTCTTGGCAATAATTTAGACTAAGAAGAACACACTTAGTGCACGGGATTTTAAGGCACACTAGAGCCTGCGCTCCTTGTTATCAACCATTACAGAAAATGTCGGCCTTTGAGATCGGACACATATCTTCTGTTGAGAATCTCCAGACACAATCGTGTACATGCCAGTGAATCAGATTAGCAGATGGGTTTTATCTGAGAGAACGCTCCAAACACAGTGAAAGCTAGTCGCAAGTCATCACTCTTATCTTTTCTGACAGGCTACCTATGCGTAATTTGGGATTTTGCTTAAGGAGGACCTGCCATCTCTCCTGACATGTCTATTTCAGCAAATATCTGTATTCCCCATAAAATAACAGCTCTAGAACATCTTTAGCTTGTGTTTTCCTCTGTTGTTCTTCCTAGAAATATGAATAAATTGACAGCTGTATAGCGAAGAAGAACCGACACTCACTTTCTTGATGATATGAAGAAACTTTTGTTCAAAGGTTAATAGCATCATCAGTGACTAGTTTTGGCTCAAATTGCAGTTTGAAAAAGGCTCAGACTTGAGCCGAAACTCGTCATGAAAGTGAGTGCGGGTCCATCTTTGCTATATACCAGTGGGACGCCTTCCCTGGACGCGCGCATCACGTGCAAACCGCAGTGCCGACCCATCTTCTCTGATGAATTGACAGCTGAGTGTCACAAGTTGGGGGGGTGCCTGACATTGTCCAATCAGTGCCGAAATTGCCTGATTGTGTAGGGATACGCCCCATGACGTAACGCCCAGTTATCAATTTATTCATAAATTTCAAGAATGAATAACGGATGAACCTATCAGCCCAAAGTTTTAAGAAAAAAATGCTTATTTTGTTATTTTATGAGGAACAAATATATGTACAAAAACAGACATGTGAGGAGAGGTGACAGCTCCTCCTTCACTGTGTTTTTGAGGAAACAAATACCTGTTCATGCCATAGTTAAGATGTTGTCAGATGGGGACGGCCAAGGTTACTTCCTTTCTTATATGATCCAGTCCTAACATAATACTTGAATTACCACATAGTTAAATCTGTATATTTATGCATAAATGTATATGTTCTAGGTCTTTTGGCACCTCATCTGACCCATTTTAATTACCCAAAAGCCTTTTGATAATGAGCAACTATAATTTTAGATGGGAGCCCTAAGGGGGGGAGCAGGCTCACGTCGCTGCCTGGAATATTTAGTATGGGTTCATCTTGTACATCTATTAAAATGGAAGGTAATTAACTCTGCTCTCTCCTCTCATTCCTCAGCTCAAATCGAAATAATTCCGTGCAAAATCTGTGGAGACAAATCATCAGGGATCCATTACGGGGTCATCACCTGCGAGGGTTGTAAGGTACAGTATGTGACAACGTTGAAATACTGTCTTTATTTCAAGCCCACCATATATGCAGTCAGTGACTGAACACGTGATAGAATAAGATTTATGAGCAGCAGTGATACACGAGAAGGGAAAATAGTGGGGGAGATTTATCCAAACTGGTGTAAAGTAGAACTGGTTTAGTTGCCCATAGCAACCAATCAGATTCCACCTTCCATTTTTCAGAGCTCCTTTAGAAAATGAAAGGTGGACTCTTATTGGCTGCTACGGGCAACTAAGCCAGTTTTCCTGTACAGCAGTTTTGATAAATCTCCCCCATTCTGTTCAGAGGCAGATTATTTAATAGCCAGCTATGCAGGGAAATTTATAAAGTTGTATTGACATGTGCCAATCTTAATTCTGGATTACGTTCCCATCATGATTAAAAGTGGACTTACACGTACAGATATTCGGACAGATTATAGTGAACAAACGTGAACAATCTCCCCGGGTAATGGTGCAGCCGATCACCTGCTGAATGAGCGAAACGCTCATTTATCGGGTAAAATTGGCGGGGCTGGTGGGGGGCGGTGTGCTAGGGGAGGGGTATAGGGTTTATATAGGGTGGCAAGGGCGGGAAAAGGGCCATCTTGTGGGGATAGCAGATTTGCAGCAGCCCTTGTCAGAGCTGCTGCGTACCTCTTGTGTATGCTGTTCCTCTCCCAGGATGCCTTCAGTGGAAGTAGCGGCAGCGGAGAGAAGGGGATCTGAATGGCTGCAGGCTTCAGTGCAGGGCTTTCTTCCGGGGTCGGGGGATTCGGCCTCCGCGGCTACCCCCATTTGCCGGCCTCTGAGGACTAGGCCTTCGGCGCGCCTTAGTCCGGAGGAGTCCCCTCCGGGGACCCTTCGGCACACGCCGCAGGTAAGAACAGGGTAACCAGGCGGTCGTGTGCCGGGAGGAATCCTATAGTGAGGCGGGATCCTGGGTGGGGGAGACAGGACCGGGATCGGCAGGTGGGCCGGGACCTTGCCCGGCGTGGGAGAGAGGTCCAAGCTCCTTCATCAGGACGGCGGGGTCAAGATGGCAGCCCTGTGCTGAGTACAGTTACCGGGCAGCTCGTGGCTGGCTTAGAGTCGACTCCAGCTTTGGCAATGGCGGCCTCTAGTGGTGAAGCTGCAGGCTCTGGCAGCGGCAGCAGCAAGAGGGGGCACAGGCGGTGTTGAAGATCTGAGGACAGCCAGAGGGGAGACCAGCGCCGGGCAAGTTCCACTACTTCACGATTCGGCTGGTGGAATCACAGCATCCATGCAGCCAGGTGAGTCACGTGGGGAGACCTCATTAACGGTTGCTTGTCTTGGGGGTGTCCATGGCTTGCGGGCTGGGGGAGTTGTTATTGGGGTTATGGGAGTTAGTGAAAGGGTTGGTGGGTACGGGGTCAGGGATAGGGTCACCGGTGGCGGCGTGGGGTTTACAAGGGTCAGAAGCAACGGGTAGTAGTTGGGCAGTGGCGGCAGAAGGGACTGGGGATAGTAGGGTTGTGGGTACGGGGGCCAGTGGGTCGTCGGGAGTATCGCCGCAAGGGTCGGTGGATAAGGACGGGGTTAAGAAGAGGGAAGGGGTTAAGGAGAATGACGGGGGGAGCCGCCTTTGTATGACACGGCGAGAGGGGAGGTATATGTTTGTTTTGAGGGACCATTTGAGGCAGGAGGTGAGAGCAAAATTTTGGAAATGGGAGTACGTGGACATATTTTTGTTACTCCCACTAGAACGGTTCAATTTAGATAGGGATAGGAAGGAGGATAAGAAGAAGGAAGATGAGGACAAGCGGCGGTACCGTTTGATTCCGTGGACTTTTTCCAACTGGTTGCAGGCGTTTGTGATGCTGGCCAGTGTAATTGGGGAGAAAGCGCCGGAGAATCGTTCCGTGCTTTTCTGTAACATAGACGCGATAGGGGAGGCATATCGGGTAAATGGGGGGCAGGGGTGGTTGAGGTACGACGAGCAATTTCGGTAACGAAAAGCGGCTCAGTCTAGCATTCGGTGGGATCATAAGGACATTGGCCTCTGGATGAGCGTGATGCCTCCAGTTCAGGGCGGTGCAGTCCTTTCCGGGGGCGCCGGGAGTTCTGGGCAATCAGAGCGCTCAGCGGCCTCGTAAAAGGGGTTATGTTTCCTGTTTAATTAGGGCGGATGCAAGTATGGGGACAAGTGCAAATTTAAGCACGAGTGTTCCTCATGTGGTGGGAATCATGGAGCGCAGAGGTGCTTCAGAGGTCGTAAAAGAAAGGGTTGGGGTAATGCAGCTGGAAAAGGGGCGGACGCCAATTCGGGTAACCGAGATGGTGCCTTTTCTAAATAGGTACCCGAATGCGGAGGCGGCAGAGTTTCTGTTAATAGGTTTTAGGGAGGGTTTTCGTATCCCGTTCGTTGAGGGCGATTTTTGACAAGGGAGGAAGAATTTGAGGTCAGCAAGGGAGCTTCCAGGGGTGGTTAATAAAAAATTGCGGAAAGGGGTGGAGTTGGGTCGCATGGCAGGGCCCTTTGGAGACTTTCCGATGCATGATCTGCGGGTGTCACCGCTGGGGGTCGTGCCTAAGAGGGAGCCTAATAAATTTCACCTTCGCCATTACCTTTCATTTCCAAAAGGGGGTTCGGGTAATGACGAGATTGCGCCTGAGTTGTATTCGGTGGTGTATACATCGTTTGATGAGGTGGTTCATTGGGTTCAAAATTATGGGCAGGGAGCTTTGTTGGCTAAGGTTGATATTAAGGCAGCATTTCGTCTTTTACCGGGGCACCCAGAGTGTCAGAATTTGCTGGGTTGTTTTTGGGACGCTTTTTTTTTTTTTTGTTGATTGGTGTTTGCCCATGGGTTGTTCAGTTTTGTGCGCCTACTTTGAGACGTTCAGTACATTTTTGGAGTGGGTGGAGAGGGATTGGTCGGGTTGGGGTTCTATTATCCATTATTTGGATGATTTTTTGTTCATTGGGCCTCCGAGTTCGAAGGGATGCTCCGTGATGTTGCATTCTTTCGGAGCCCAGTCGCAACTTTTTGGGGTTCCATTGGCGTCGGAAAAAAACGGAGGGCCCTACGACGGTGTTGAGTTTTTGGGGATAGTCATAGATATTGAGGCTATGGAGTGCAGGTTGCCTGAGGACAAAGTTGAGGATTTACGGCGGGGATTCAGGCTCCTCATCACTTTGTGCGGCTTAATCGGGAGCTGCGGGACAATTTGAGGTCTTTATGGATGTCGGAGGGTGTGTTGGCAGCAGATCTGGACTTGTTTACAGATGCGGCAGGGGGTACGGTTTTGGGGTATATTTACAAGGTCGTTGGTGTGTAGGGTAGTGGTCGATGTGATAAAGAATTTGGTGTTGCTGGAGCTCTTTCCTATTGTGGTAGCGGTGCCCATTTGGGGGGATTTTTTCCGAAATAGGAAGGTGCGATTCCATTGTGGGTGTGGTGGAGGTCATTAATCGCATTTTGGCTTCATCACCGCCGGTTGTATGTTTGCTTCAGCATTTGATTTTGGGTTGTTTATTATTGAATGCTTGGATAGTAGCGTCCCATGTGCCTGGGGTGAGTAACTCCAATTGTGGATGCTTTGTCTCGTTTTCAGTGGGATCGGTTTCGGGTGTTGGCATCGGAGGCGGACGAGCAGGGAGCTAGCTTTCCCCAGGAGCTGTGGAATCGACATTTGGTCGGTTGGAGAGTTGATGAGGGAATCCTTAACGGCAGGGACCTGGGCAGCTTGCAAGAAGGCATGGGGTTTATGGGAGAAATGGAGGCAGCGTTTTCAGGGGTGTGGGTTAGATGGAGGGGCTTTGATGTTGCTGTTTGTGGGGCACTGCAGAGAGGAGGGATGGTCTGTGTCCAGAATAAATAAGTTTATGACAGGGGTGGCTTTCGGTTGTAAGTGTCGGGCTACAACGGATGTAACAAAATCATTTTGGGTGTTGCAGGCATTAAGGGGTTGGAGGAGGCGGTCGCAGGGGGTGGATCAGCGTCAGCCTGTTTCCTACGCGTTGTTGGTGGATATAATGGAACACTTGGGGCGGGTTTGTGTGTCAGTTGGTGAGGTTAGGTTGTTTAAGTTGGCCATTTCTTTTGCTTTCTTTGGAGCATTGCACATTGGGGATATGGTTAGTCGGAGTAAGAGCCGAGCGGGTGGGCTTCAGAGAGAGGATGTGTTTTTATTCCATGATAGGGTGTCATTTTGTATTAGGAAGTCGAAAACGGATCAGTTGGTTCGGGCTTGTCGGATGGTTTTGTGTCAGGTGGTTGGGTCGGCCGCGTGCCCGGTTCAGTGTCTTAGGGAGTTTGGGGGGCAGGAGGTTGGGGGGGATGGACTGTTGGTTCATGAGGATGGGTCGTTTCTTTCTCGTTTCCAGTTTATCGCTGTACTGCGAGCTTGTTTAAAAAGGTTGGATAGGGATCCCTTGTTGTTTGTGGGTCATTCTTTTCGGATCGGCGTGGCCACTGAAGCGGTTTGGAAGGGGATGGGGGATGAGGTCATTTGTAGCATTGGTCGTTGGGAGTCTATCCGGTTCTGGTTATATGTTAGGCATGCGTTGTTATAAAGGGGGGTGATGTTTTTTGCGGGGATGGGGGCATGTAGAGGGCTGTTTTTGTTGATGTGTTGTATTTTGTGTTCCTTGCAGGTGGTTCAGCGTGCCTGGTCTGGATTATGGGGCACTTTTATGTGTTCTGGGGAGCGTTGTGCGCAGCGGTCAGGGTGGACGGAAGACAGATGGGTTTTCCAAGAGAGGTGGCGGTTATTCACTGGTTGGGGATGAGAGGAATGCTGTGGAGTTGGGCTCTTCCGGAGTTTCACAAGGTTGCGAGGTTAGATACATCCCCGGGGCCTTGGTGTTTCCCATTCGAGAGCACACAAAGGACATTAAATTTGATTTGCCGCGTTTGTGGGCTCAGTTTCCGGGAATGGTGACGGTCTGGTCGGATATGGTGCCGTGTAAGCAATGGAGTGACGCTAGCTCAGTGGAGAGGCTGAACAAAGAGAGGATAAAAGTTAATAGGGCGGTTGGTCGTTTTCTGGTGAGGAATGGCGGTATTGCGGTTCGTCATAGGGAACTGGAAGCGGGGGAGGGGGCTTCTGGAGGGGGGATGGGGTACATCTGAATGCGGTGTGTATTGACTTATGGTGTTCAGGTTTACAGGACGGGATTGAGTTGGCTTTTCGGGTGTGGCGGGACGCAAGGAGGTGAGGTTTCTTCCCCTTGTGTGGTGGGTCCTTGGAGTTGGTGGTTATGGTGGCTCTGGCATGGTGGGGAGGGAGCCAAGGGGGCTCTGGACTCCCCAGGTATTGGATTTTGGGGTGTGATATGGCGGGTATCTGCCCACGTTTGTTGCCCATGGTTACCGGTTTCTGCCTCTGAGCTGGCGTTTATCGGCTACAGGTAATTTAATTGAGGGGTGGGGCAGTTACCCATCAGGTTTACGGAGCTCCAAGGACCCTCTTCGTGCTGTCATGTTTTTCTCAAGGTTTTTTTGGTGTTCTTAGGAAGGTTCTTGGGTGGGCCTTCAGGTGGGAAGGCCTTGGGTTGGTTATTATTTATGTTATTTATTGTATTTATGTTATTAATTAAATGGCTAATGTGGCCAATAAAATCCACTTGCGGTGTTGTGTCCTTTATTGGGTTGGGAATTGGGAGATTGGTAGGGGAACGACTCGACAATACGCTGGTCAAGATTCATGACTTGGACTTTTTTTTTAAAAGTTGACAAAAAACGTCCTAAAGCCACTCCAGTATGTAGCGTAGTACAGAAAACTGGAGCCTAAAAAAGTAGACAAAAAGTAGCATTTGTAGACAAAAGTGTTAGGATTAAAGATGAACCAAATTTAACAATGTTTGCCATTTGATAAATTTGTCACAAAGTACGCCAACGCAGACTCCAAGAAAGTTGACGTTCCACATGATAAATCCCCCCTTTGTTCTTTCTCTTGAAAGAGAGCTATTCTGCATAGACAGTTTTACGCAGAGGCATTCAGAGGGGTGCTATGCTACACTACATGCCATATTACAGATGTATTCACACAGGCCGCATACAGTTGCACGTGTACAGGGTCTGTGCACATTGCAATGTCATAAATTTTTTTTAGCATGACTTGTTAATACTGTACCTCTTGAGATTATTCACCATTTTTTTGTTACGTTCTTTATGCAGTGTTAGATTGCTACAATGATCAGAAACTAAACTGTTGTGGATGGTATTTTCTAAAATCCAAAAAGAAAGTGATTAAAACCACAGTCTGAACCACATTAAAAATGTAATATATTAGCTTTTTTCTTTTTTTTTTTTTTTTGCTGTGTTTTTGTTGTGTTGGCTGTGTTTTAGGCTGTGTTCACATGTGCTGGCTCTGCCAGATGTTACACTGGAACAGATTTAAAATAATACAGTTTGCTTAAATCATTACTGTACTGAGCTGTACCATATGTAGAGTATGTTGTGTTTTTATATGCTGTGTACCAGTTTTTTGTGTTTTTGTTCTCCTTACCTTCACCGGTAAAATATATCCCGGTAACTTAATCACAATTTTTTTTATAGATACCAGGGAACATATCCTAAACCTTTTTGATTTAAAGTGTCCTGTCTCAGAAGTCTGAGCCCATCTAGATTCCCGAGAGATTTCCATATATGTATAATACAGGTGGTCACATAATCATTATAGCTATATAGTTACATAAGTTGAAAAATTACACAGGTCCATTAGGTTCAACCTTTTTCAGATGAACTCATCTGTCGTGCATTCACAAATTTGCACCTAGAAGTGACTTTCGTCCATATCCGTGCATTTTCTGCTATGTTCAGCAATAGGAATGTCAACGTCAGTGGTAATTTAGCACATCACCTGACAGTATGGGTGAAGGGATCTCCATTTTTTTTGTCTTTTGTCAATTGGCTCTCTTTTTTTTCTGACCTCTTCCACAGTTTTGCTGGGACCGATAATCTCTGTAGCACAAACATGAATGTGTTGCTGTGCGTTGCCATCTGCTTATCTGTCATTTCTGCTATGGCAGGGGCATCTGTGACATTAATCATTTCCTAATCTTTTGTTTGATTGAAAGCAGGTCTTTCTATGAGGGAGGACTTCACGCACAATGAATTTATAGGCAACATATATGGAATAATAGATGTCCTACCGTGACCATAATCACAATCAGGTGACATATGAGCCAGGGTGGGGTTATGTACAGATGCATGAAACCCAGATATTAAATAAATGACTCAGGCTTCTTTCACACTAGCGTTAGGCTTGTCTGGCAGACTGTTCCCCTGCCGGATCCGAACTAACGCTTGCATATGTATGCTCCCGGAAGTCCAGCCCGACCCCATTCACTATAATGGGGACGGGCAGGAGATGCAGCCTCAGCACGGCAAACATGACGAGAGGTGGCCAGACAAATACCGCAACACACAAGACTTGCTTAAAGGGAACCTGTAATCAAACCGTACTATTGGCAGCATAAAGTAGAGACAGTCTGTCATTTATAAGTTAAAAGCCGAGAACCAAACATCACAATCATTGCAGACTGGGCCTGGAAAAGAGTCCCGGCCACCTGAGAAGAGTCCTGGTTACTCATGAATTCCTGCTCTCCTGCCCACCTGCTGATGACTGACAGGCTTCTACCTAGTTTTCTCCCTTTCTCTCTAGGAGAGAACTGCCAACCATCAGCAGATGGGTGAGAGAGCAGGAGATTATAATAACCAGAACTCTTCTCAGGTAGATTTGACTCTTCTCAAGGCCTGGGCTGCAATGATTATGAGGCTGGTTCTCAGCAACCACTTTCTATTAGCTCATGAGTGACACACCGCTGAAATCAGCATTTCTGTCACTATTTTATGCTGCCCTCAGTGAGGCCTGCATAAAGTTGATGACAGGTTCACTTTAATTCTTTGCCAGCCCCCTTTCCATAAACAGGCGTAAAAAATGATAAATTAGATCAGCCACACCATGCCCCCTTTTCGGCCACCTCAGAAAAGTGGTGTAATCGAGGAAAAGTCGCTGATTCAGCCGCAAATCCCCTTTACGACTGAATCTGCAACAAAAGTACGCCAAAAAGATGCTAACTTAACTTCACAAATGACCGCCTGTATGCCTGAATTACAGTGACGGCATTATGTCAGTACATTTCAGTAGATGAAAGATCAGCCCGAGACACACAGCTTTATATCAATCAACCATATGCAGTGTGTTTGGCGCGCTGCTATTCACTGGTAACCGAGCCTCCTTAGCTCCAGCACAGAACCATTCCTACCTCCGGACATGGAAAAAGGACCATCAAGCTTCACGAGTTGGCGTCTCTCCTCCACAGTAGTGTCCTGTTGGATATCGGTGCTGTGCATGCAGTTTGTGATTTTATATGCTTTGAAACAAGTGTTCGTCTGTAAGTCAGAGCTTCACTATGGTTGCGAATTGCGATCCCTTGATATCCAACAGGATACTACTGTGGAGGAAAGACGCCAACTTGTGTAGCTTGATAGTCCTTTTTCCATGTCCAGAGGGAGGAATGGTTCTGTGCTGGAGCTAAGGAGGCTCGGTTACCAGTGAATAGCAGCGCTGTCCTTCGATAAGTACTTTGGTTCAATTTGTGATTTTCTTTTTTTTCCCACATCACAGTAAGGACCTGCAGCGCGAAAACGCAGCCACGTACCTTTTTTTTTTGTGCCATTAGATAATGAATATAATATTTGAAAAAAATATTTAAGAAAAAGCTGAAAATTCTGAAAAAAAATTTTTTTCCTTTCTTATCAATTTTTTTTCTAACTATTACAAAAGGTTTAAAGACCAAACATTTCTAGAACCATTCCTGTACGCTTGTACCCTGAAAATAGACGCTATTTATGTAATTTATCTACTGGCTGGGCCCGCCGCAAGACTTCAAAAGACTGGAGCGCATTTTGGATTTTGGCAGCCTATTTTTCTATTGCTGGTCCTTTGGCACCGTACTACCAGAAAACTGTTGTACAACGCCAAAACGTTACAAGCCCCTTCAAAGTGACTTTTTTTTAATCTTATTTGCCTAAGGTATTCATCTTGGGGAAATTTGACACTAAAGTTTTTTTTGTTTTTTTTTACATTTTTGCGTGCGTTTGTATATTTTACATAGAAAAAAATCCTGCTAAACAAAATATAGCAAAAAAAATACCTAGATTTTTTTAAAGAAAAACAAATGTGTGTATGTTTGTATATTTTACACATACAAGTTCCACTATATTATTGCTAAAACTAATAAATATATATAAATATAATTGTTTTATTTTATTTTTTATGAACGAAAAAGGGGCGGGATGTTTGTATGGGTGTGTACGTAGTCTAATTATTATTACTAATACTAGTAACTATTGCTATATCTTTTACATTACTATTTATTTATTTTTATTTATTTTTATTATAATTTTTTTTATTTTTTTAAGTGAATTAACAACTTTCTGCCACAGTCAAGGCAGGAAGCGGTTAATTCTCAGCCTGCAAGCTGACATTTTTCATTTTAAAGCCAACAGGTGGCGCTCTTACATAAGAAAAAGTGCTCCCTGCTGGCTTTCAGCCTCTTCAATGTAATACACGATTGTAGCAGAGTGCTACAAGCGTGTATTACTGCCTGACCGCTTCTCCCTTTGATCTCAGCTGTCTAATGACAGCGAGGTCGAAGCAATCTGCGGTGGCAAGGGCCACTGGCAGATCACGATGTAGCCCGAAGTTTTTATACGTCAGGTTACAGATAAGATCCTACCTCCGCAAAGTACAAAGCTATGTGGCGGTAGGCAAGTGGTTAAAAGGAAAAAGTACAAAAGACAACAACAAAAAAAATCTTTGGGTTCTTAAAGAGGTTGTCTGCCTTATAGGGCATAAAGATGTATTAGAGTGGGGCCACAGCGGCGCCCATCCTGCTAGACTTGGTGTACCCATGTGTTACATGATCACCCATGTCATATTCCATCAGGCTTTATAGTTGGCACTTTGCAGTTGAAAAGAAAACTAAAATGCTATAAAGTTGGTGAAGAACATTTCTTCAGTTTAGAAGTAGAACAAGCAAGCGTTGCAGCACTGGCCCTTTGTGTGGCCTACAGCCTTACAGTACACGTATTACCATGTGTTTATAGAGCTTTTATAGTTATACACTTCATTTGATGCTCCTGTTGGCCTAATTTGTAACGTGCATGTGCATATCTCATTTCTGTGGTGCCACCAGCTTTCTTGGCTCTGTGTACCGTGTTTCTCCAACAAAATAAAATTGTATTATTTTTTTCTCCGAAAAAAAAGGTTAGGGCTTATTATTGGGGTAGGGCTTATTTTGGCTCCATATACATATTTTATATAGACACATGCCAATTACAGAACAGTCCCTGGACAGTGTTTATATTAAATATGACTATAACCCCCCTCATCCATAGGAATGCACCCATATACTGCAGTACATGGGTGCATTCCTATGGATGAGGGGGGTTATAGTCATATTTGCCACACATTTTTCGTTCTGGTACCATATATTGCCCCTGAGCTGTCCTTACCCAAGGGACCTAGGCAGCAATCTACGGTACCAGGGAGAGCAGATACGGCACGGGAGAGATGTAGGGAGCTCCTCCCTGCAGCAGAGAGGAGAAGGAGATCCTCCTGCTGCCTCCTTCATGTAAGTAAGAACGTGCGGGCTGGCGGCAGTACAGGTCATACAGAGAAGCCGCTAGCCCGCCCAACGTGAATGTGAAGGGAAGCGCGGGCTGCCGGCATAATTTTGCATTTAGTGAAGCTGCCAGCCCGCCCGTCAGGTGCTGCTTAGTGCCGCGATGTATACGCAGGCTGGCAGCTTCACTGAAGGCTAATTCACTGAAAACTGATTATCAGGGTAGGGCTTATTTTCGGTTAAAATGATAAATTTTTCTTTGAATTAAATGCTCTTCTTTGATGTATATTATATTAACCCCTTTGGGACCAGGCCAAAATTGTAAAGTCAAGGGGACATTTATTAAGACGCTGAGTTTGATTTGTTTCCCGTTGGCATCAGGTGCACCACAGTTATTAAGAGGAGCATGCCTCTTTAAGGGAATCTCTCACCTGCACTATGCTGTCCTCACTGAGGGCAGCATAGTGTAGTGACAGACTCTCTGACTTCAGTGGTTTGTCACTTCTGTGCTGGCAGTGAGTACTTTTCTAGTACTGACCGATGAGACTCGCTGCCCCCGTCCTCCCCAGCCCCCACTATCACTACACTGGGGAGGCATGGTGGGCCAGTTTTTAGGTGGAGAATATAATAAATGTGCCAAGCTTTTGTGGAAAAGTGGAGCTCTAAGTCACCAAGTTGCAAAATTTTGCGCATTGTGTGTGCCAAACTTTCCGACTCTTTGACACCCAGTTTTCAAGCTTACAGGGGATGATAGATGTCCTATTATGTTATATTTCCTCACCGCCTTAACAAGGAGCCATAATTATTATTTTTTGCTTGCTTTTTACGGAACAAATTGCGCTTTTTACGGAACAAATTGCACTTTTTAGTGGCACAGTTTAATGTTCCATGTAATTATAAATTGTAAATAAGTTTTTGGTTAAAAAGAAAAAATATGACGTTTCTTTGTGGGGTTGTTTTTGTAGCGTTCATGACAGCCTTATACTGCGGGTCTGTGTGATTACGTTGATACCAAATTCGTATGATTTTTATTATGTTTTACTACTAGTAAAAAAAAAATTCTAAACCTTTTCTGAAAAAAGTTACTTTGTGTTGCTATATTGTAACAACCAGGACTTTATTTTCCGTCTTGCATAACGGAAACCAGACGGATCCGTTATGATTGCCTATAGACTTCTATTGTGACGGATCAAAATGGAATGCCTTTTAAGGGATTCCGTTTTGACTTCCGTCTTATGGATTCCGTTATTTTCCGTTCTAACCATCTTATAACGGAAGATAATAACGGAATCCATAACGGTGATGTGAACTCACCCTAACTGAGTGGTTTGAAATGTTTAATACATTTCAGTTTTTATTTTTAAGAACAATTTTAACTTTTTTTTTACTTTTATTTTCAGTTTCCCTAGGGGACTTGAACATGCAATTGTTCAATCACTTATACCACATACTGCAACAAATTATTATGGCAGTCTATAGTGGATGTGAAGTCTTCCTATTAAGCCTTGCCCGTGGCAGACAGGCATGGCATGTGTAGGAGCCCCCACAAGGCCTTAGGCCTTCATTCGAATCAATCGGAATCCTACAATTTTGCCATGGAGAGACAATCTGAGGTCAGAGGGAGCCCTCTTCCTCTGACTAATGGTTCAGATGCTGTGGTCACTATTGATCTTAACATGTGACGCGTCAAGTGATCGGGATCGGAATTATCTCTGCGTGCAGTTGGAAGATGTATTTTAGAGCTGGCACCCACCATGTATGGAGTGTGCTCAACTCCAATATGCTGTAAGTGTCTAGCAAATGTTGCCAAGGGTTTAAAAAAGATCTAAGAGTAAGTGCATCTTAGACAGGGTACTGGCTCTCGTTAAAAGGACCAGCCCTGAGTGGGGACTTACTGGAAACTCATTGGACCTCAGATCAGACCCCCAATGTTAATAAGACCCCAATAAGACCTCAGCTCAGACCCCAATGTGAATGACCCCCATGCCTCAGATGAGACCCCCATGACACAGATCAAACACTCATGTCTGCATTCACCGCTTCCCGGTCCTCTGGAACTAATGAGCTCTTCGATAATGGAAGCTCTCATTAGTATTCACGCAGTGACTCTTCCCACCCACTTTGGGGGGGGGGGGGGAGTGCGTCTTATGGGGCAAAAAATTTGGTAATTCGATTTTTACTGCAAACTGCTGGCAATTCATGAACTTCTGGTAGGAATAACAAAAGAAGAGCACAACACAGATTCATAAGAATAGATGCTCCAGAATTATTATTACATGGGGAATGCAGGTCGTTACTAAAACACAAATGTCTGGAGAGGTGACAGGTCCTTTTTAAGTTAACACCAGATATCTGCACCCTGGACAGACTAATCTATGTGATTTGTCTGTATTGTCCCGCCGTGGCGTGTTCTAGAGGAAGTCCTGTGTCTCATCATCTGCCCACACTTCTCCTTCCACCATCAGAGTGACAGCCGCTGTGTCTGACCAAAATCTACATCAGAATGAAAGAGATTAGAAGAGCTCGTATCAGATGGAGACTTGAGAGATGTGTAGGAAGATATGTCAGCAGTACTGTCTTTAGATATTACCTACCCTGTTCCTTGAAAAAAGAAAGTGCGTAGAAGACCCATGCAGATGTACACAAATCAGATCCTAACACGAGCTTGCTTCTTAAAATACTATGCTTTATGAACCCAAAAGCCTCTTCCTGTGTTATGGAAATGCCTGAATGCTTTTTACATGCTGCATAGTGTTTTGATATTGATGTCCTGTAACATGGTGACCCACTCATTCAACCTACCTGCATCAGTTCTGCTGGGGATGCTAGTTGCAGGCTTTGTACATAGCAACTCCAACAGTGGCACCCATGGATCATGCACATGCAGCAGACCGGGGCGCACGTGAGTGTGGGTGGCCGGATGGGCGCAATAGTCAGTTTCCTGAAGCTCCCTGGGCCAGCCTGTAGTGAAGGGCACACCGGTTCTTCCCTTCGGGCATACTCCGGTTCTGGGGTCCTCTTGCTTGATGGCAGTCGAGGTGCTCTTGATGTTGATGTTTTACGGTGTGAAGCACGGTCCCTGTTGTGTTGACGCCAGCACCTTGAGGTGAAAATGTAGGATAGAAATAATAGGGGAAATATATCAAACTAAGGTAATGTGGAACTGGCTTAGTTGCCCATAGCAACCAATCATAATCCACCTTTCATTTTCCAAAGGAGCTGTGAAAAATGAAAGGTGGAATCTGATTGGTTGCTATGGGCAACTAAGCCAGTTCTACTTTACACCAGTTTGAGAAATCTGCCTCAATGAGTCCAGGTTAAGGGCCCATTCACACGACCGTATGTACGGATCCGTAGCCGTTCCGCAATTTTGCGGAAAGGTCTGCGGATCCATTCATTTCTATGGGCGCTCAAAAGATGCGGACAGGACACTGTGTGCCGTCCGCATCCGTTATTCCATACCGCGGCTCCGCAGAAAAGATAAAACATGTCCTATTCTTATACGCAATCGCGGACAAGAATAGGCATTTTCTATTATGGTTGCGGACATGTGCGGTCCGCAAATTGCGGAACACACATGGCCGGTGTCCGTGTTTTGCGGATCTGCATATTGCGGATCCACAAAGCCATACGGTCGTGTGAATGGGCCCTAACAGCAAATTCTTTACTGAAGTTTCAGATGCAGACAGTTCAGGACAGGTCTTATTTGTTATAAGAAATGCATTCTCCTCAGATACAGTTCTCACAGCAGCACAGATAACCATAGGCCAAACCAGTGTCTCTTTAAATGTGTTAATGTTTTAAGCCTTAGGCCACATTCACACAACTGTGCCTCCAAACACGGATCCCGGCCATGTGCATTCTGCATTTTGCGGAACGCACAGTACTGGCGCTATATAGAAAATGCTTATTCATGTCCTTGATTGCAGACAAGAAGAGGACATGCTCTATATTTTTTTATAACACGGTGTGCTGTCTGCATCTTTTGCGGCCCCATTGAAATGAATGGGTCCGCACCTGTTTCGCAAGATTGTGGAACGGATGCATACCCATTTATATGGTCCTGTGAATGAGCCCTTATCCTGCACTTCTCTAGCTGACACTACACACAAGCATCAAGGCACGGGTCAGGGGTGCACCACCAGGGAGGCCAGGTGAGGTGATTGCCTCAGGCAGCACCAGGTAGGGGCAAGAGGGGGGCAGCAGAAGGGCCATGGGGAATGAGCGCTTTCATTGTGGCAAAGGGGTTAGATGAAGAAATTGGCATGGGGGGGGGGGGGGCGTTTCAGTTTTCGTCTCAGGCAGAAGAAAGGCTAGCGCCTAGCACGGTGTGTACACTTTACTTCTGGCAACCAACAGGGTGGTTCTCTCTAACGACAGGCAAACTCTTCTGCTCCATTATTTGACAGGTGGCTTATCCACTCTTCCACTGTGGGATGTGGAGGTACATACAGGTAGGCCAAACTATATTTGGGTGTGCTTAGGCACCAGAGGCTTCTCCTGAACACAGATGCCATAGAGTCCATAAGTCTTGTTAGTCCCCTCTATCGGACTTCCACTACACCTCTCTATTATTTGGTCTGCTTTTGGTAGTTGTTCCGTTCTCCTTCATGTTTCTCCCTGGCTGGTACCTGGGTCCAGGGGTGGCTAGGGTGTCCGCTTCACATCTTTGTGCTTCCTCTAACACTGCGCTGTCTCTGTCTGAACTGGTTTATTGGATTAACACACTGAACTGTACGCTATGCTGACTCATGCCTCTCCTTATATAGAGGGTGACACCAGCCCCATCTAGCGGTGGCTCTGAGATATGGCCTACAAGTACCATGTGCTTACTGAAATGCACAGTGAATACATACATGACATGACAATATACTGCTACACCAAAGTCAGTTTTTTCCCCCCACAGTGACCGAAGATCCATGCAGAGAACTTAAAGGGAACCTGTCATCAACTTTATGCTGCCTATACTAACAGCAGCATAAGGTTGAGACAGGCGAGTTGATTTCGGCGGTCTGTCATTTAAAAGTTAAAAGTAAGTGGTTGCCGAGAACCAACATCACAATCGTTGCAGACTGGGCCTGGAAATGAGTCCCGGCCACCTGAGAAGAGTCCTGGTTATCCATGAATTCCTGCTCTCCTGCCCACCTGCTGATGACTGACAGTCTTCTACCTAGTTTTCTCCCTTTCTCTCTAGGAGAGAACTGCCAATCATCAGCAGACGGGTGAGAGAGCAGGAGATTATAATAACCAGGACTCTTCTCAGGTAGATTTGACTCTTTTCAAGGCCTGAGCTCCAATGATTATGATGTTGGTTCTCAGCAACCACTTACTATTAGCTCATGAGTGACACACCGCTGACATCGGCATTTCTGTCACTATTTTATGCTGCCCTCAGTGAGGTCAGCATAACGTTGATGACAGGTTCCCTTTAAAGGGAATGTGTCATGAGAAAATGACCTACTGTTTAAATCACATTTTTATGTTTAACATATTTTGAAAGAAATTTTGATGATGGTTTTTGATTATTTTTAATTTTCCATGTCAATATTTATATTTAAACAAAAAACATAAAATCTTGTAGTTTTCACACTGGCCACTAGGCCTAATAATAAGCGCCACTTCTTGTTCTGTACAGATCACGTCACTGCAGTTACCTGCTTATCTGTCATTCTAATCCTTCCTGAGATTATATCACCTCTGTGTATAGATAAGACAGGATCCATCATTCCCAATAGGTGATTGTCAGAGCTTATATATTATTTCCTTGTACAATGACCTCTGCACAGAACATGTCTAGAAAGCTCTCCCATAGAAGTCAATGAGCTCCCCTTCCTGACCATTGTTTCTTTGGAGAATGGGGCTGCCATAAAGCAATTTTCTTAATGCCCTCTAAATGCTGTTAAGAACAGCTCAGGCAAGATGGCCGCCCCATAATCATGTTCAGGAAAATAGAATTTAAAAAAAATGTGGAATCAAAAAATAAAAACAGGTTTAAAAAAAAAAAGGAGATGCGTTATCTGGTTCTTACTGGCTGAAAAAAAAAAATGGTGACACATTTCCTTAAAGGCGTGCACTACTTTGGTCTGTTTGTCTTGGAACATGGGCTTGGAGACGATTGGAGATAATTGTCTCCAGCGGTCACCAGATCTGTCTCCTATGTGGACATATGGACCTCACTGTATCATCCATGGGTTGCTGCTGACAATTTTTAATGTTAATGTTGTCTGAATCAGGTCTACGTTTGACATTTTGGATCTGATGAAACCAGTTTCCCTGTAATGGGAATAGTTTTACTGGAAAAATATGCTTTTCCTGTCCCATTACTATTTATAGGCCGCTATTATATAATTATGGTGCTCAGAACGTTCATTTTATTAGAGCAGCAGATAATTTATCTTTCCTACAGATATGACCATGCTGTACATTTACTCAGAGCAGTTACTGCCACAATCCGCACTTTTCTGTAAGATGTCTACTTCTCTGTGCTTAAAGGGGTTTTCCAGTTGGTAAACCCCTATCACTTCCACTCCAGGACTTGGGTTCCTGCTGGTCTCTACTTCCTGGTCCCTCTTGACACATAGAATATGACCACTCTGCCAATCACGGGCCACAGCATTTACCCTCAGCTCATGAGTGGTCTTTTCCTGTGTGTTAAAAAGGACTTAGAAGTAGGAGCCAGTGGACCACTGGAACAAAACAGCAGGAGATTGTTGAGGTTGACGTTCACTTTTTTTAAATTTATTTTTTATGCCATTCTGTACCATCAAAAAATGATAAATCACCAACTTTAAATGAAATCTGTCACCCCGATTTTGAACTATTATCTAAAGTAATACATGTGTAGTACTGCAGATATGGAGCTCAGATCAATGCCCCCCAATCCCCTGCTGTGAGCATTCAAACCTGCACTGAAATACATTGTCAGGACTGCTGTGCTATTCTAACACAATGAAGAGGACTCATGGGCGCATGCACAACAGTCCTAACAATGTATTTCATATTAATGTATTTCAGCGCAGCTCTGAGTGCTGACAGCAAGGGAACCGGGGGCAGAAGGAAAAAATTGTGATCTGGACTCTTTATGTACAGTACTACTCTTACGGTAGATAATGGTCCAAAATCAAAATGACAGATTCCCTTTAAGAGGTGCACTTCAGTGATCGTACTAGGGTTGTTTCGGGTATCGATATGATACCGGGATTTGTCTTTTATCGATACAAGGCTGTTTGCCGCACCTGAGGGGTTAACTGCCGCTAATCGCAGCGCCCTGTCAGAGGTCTGATGCGGGCAATGTGTTTCTGCCGCCGGCTGTATTTGTATATTAAACGTTAATTATCATTGGTGGCGCAGTGCGCCCTAGCCCCCCCGTCCCCAGTATTGAAAACATTGGTGGCGCAGTGCGCCCCCCCCCCCCCCCCCTCCCCAGTATTAAAATCATTGGTGGCAGTGGCCACAGAGTCCCCTCACCTCCTCTCATTGGTGGTGCAGTGTAATCCTGGGGCTCCGATCAGTTACCAAGGCAGCCAGGATGCTACTGAAGCCCTGGCTGCCGTGGTAATTTCCCTGCTGCTGTGTGTACTATGAGTGTGAACTAATAGAGCTCTATCAGGGTGAATAGGACAAGGGATGAAAAGATCCCAGGTTCTAGCCCCTTAGGGTGGAAATAGTTATTAAATAAACTGTAAAAAAAAAATATATTAAGTATAAATCACCCCCTTTCCCAATTTTACACAAAAAATATATAAACAATAAATAAATAAAATATTACATATCGCCACGTCCGAAAAGTCCAAACTATTAAAAAATATCTCCTATGCGGTGAACGCCGTAAAAAAAAAAAAATTTAAAGAAAAACTGCGCAATTCGCCTTTTTTTTTTTGTCACCTTGTCCCGCTCAAAAATAGGATAGGACTGTTCGATTATGGGCCGGACGTTCCATTAAATGCAGAATGCATTCGAATGGTATAGAGTATCGCAATATTTTTTATGGTATCGAAACCGAATCAACATTTTTGTATCTAAACAAACCTAGATCGTACTACAGTATTTCATAATTTTGTGCAAGAGCTCTGAATGTCAGGGTGAATTATATGTGATTAAGGCCAGAAAATTACAACCTAGAAATGTACACAGGATAAGGAAATACACTTTATTACAAAAGTTTTTGCCAGAGAATCACACACAAAGAACAGACTCCGTTAGTAATAAATAGTCGTACACAAAGTAAAAACTAATTGGAATAAATAGAATAGCCTAAACAGTACCAAGTGGTGTAAAGAATGCCATATATAGGTGAATATTTGTAACCTACAAAATTACAGGAGTGACCCTTCAAATAACATGTCTGCAGACCAAAATGGTGATGGTGAAACGCATGTTGGTCTGTATACACGCTATTTTTATGTGAATCACTAATATCATTCAGAATATCATTTTGGCTTCCATGTTTATGTGCCATACTCTGCCAGTTTTAAAGGTATTATCTAGTCTCCATATATTCTACATCCTCCAGATAGATCGGTAGGTGACCAACAGCTGACACCCCGACAATCAGCTGTTTTAGGGCCACAATGGAAACTATACAATATCGGCCCCCCCACCTGAGTATAGGTCATCAATATCTGTAGCCCAGAGAACCCCTTTAACGATATCTGTTTTAATGGCTTTTTCTAATTATTTCTCTCTGGGCACATTTCCTGTAAGTAGTAATCCCGTAGGTAGTCTTGGTTATAATTATCCTTTGGAGCCCAACTTTAATAGGTGTTTCAAACCAGAATATGTTCTATAAAAAACTTTTTAGGTCACGTTATCAGACTACGGATCCCCTCATGGTCCCGAACGGATAAAAGCATTGGTAGAAAGTATTCTTTTAAGTATTAGCCTTATGCACTGGTATAAATTGATGAACCCGTGACCCTCATCTTGTTGGCCTTAATTGACATGTGCATACCATGCTAACATGGAACTCAAGCTGATAATGATAATCTATAACCAAATATCTCTGGTCTTGAATTGGCTGTGTCTGTAACCATCGAGATTAGGACTGGTCCTCATGGCTGGGAAAGATGAAGAAACCCGTCAAAGAGGCCTACATTTTAATTGCTGGTCCTATTTGAGAGATTAATGAGCCTGAGGATTCTGCCACAGCCAGCCATAAATCACAGAGCTTTCAGAGAGTCTCCTTGTCACCCACCGGAGCGGAGACTTCTCAGCATGGCCGCTGGTACAGAGAGGCCTGGCAGCTGGCAGCTGCTTTCTTGTAATTAAACAGCCAATGAGCAGCTAATTAAGACATATGTGTATACAGGAGTGGAAGTGGATATGGTAATGAATTGAAGAAGTCTATTCATTAGGCAGGGAGGCCTGGGTTATCCATGCCTTGTATACCCACACTGATGTGGTGGGATTGGACAGACGTGGAGGGAGGATTCACCTAGAGCTCTAGATTTCTCATGAGTAACATGCACAACAGGTGCAAAGTATACATTCACAAATGTTATGTACGTACATATACTGATAGATAGATAGATAGATAGATAGATAGATAGAGATAGGAGATAGATATCGGATAGATAGATAGGCTCGGTGGTTAGCACTGGTGCCCTGCAGCGCTGGGAACCTAAGTTTGAATCTGATCAAGGACATCTTCATGGAGTTTGTATGTTCTCCCAATGTTTGCGGGGGTTTCTTCCGGGTACTGAACTGACTGGGCCCTACAGCAAATTTTTGCATCCCCCCCCCCCCCCCCCCCCCCCCCCCCCCATGACCATCCTGGCATCGCATATGTGTGCATTTGTAAGAGTGGGTTCACATCACGTTTTTGCTATTCGTTTGACGTATATACTGAGGAAAAAGGGATAGAAAAACATAGCACACCGCGCTTTTGTATCCTGCATAGTCCAGTAAAAAAAAAACCGTATACTTCTTTTTACAATGGAACTCTATGATGACGGATGCCACTAGTATCAGTCTGAGGCACCCGTTGACATATACGTTTTTTGTATACATTAAACGAATGGCAAAAACGTCATGTGAACCCAGCCTTAGTGTGCCAAAATAAGCATTAGTACACTGTGGGGCAGCAGGGCAGAGAGGGGAGGCTGCCATGTCATGTACACTATAGTATAGAAGGCTGACAGAGCGCATCGCCTGGTCCTGGTGGTCAGTGGTGAGGACTGTGTTTTACAAGGATCATTGTACAGTATAATATACTGGAATCGACAGTGTATATACTGTAAAGATATTAGCCCTACCCCCGAATAATAATACATTAAAGTGGCTATACATTACCAACATACAGAGACTAAATAATATTGCTATACTGGATAATAGCTCATACTATGACTGGATAACAAACCCTGTAACATTATAGCCCCATACCATGACTGGATAACACCGGGATATTGTGACTGGATAACAACACCATGCAGTGACTGGATAACATTGCCCTACAGTGACTGGATAGGACCACCCTACAGTGACAGGATAACACTGCCATACAGTGACAGGATAACACTGCCATACAGTGACTGGATAGGACCATCCTACAGTGACTGGATAACACCGTAATATTGTGACTGGATAGCACCACCATGCAGTGACTGGATAGGACCACCCTACAGTGACAGGATAATACTGCCATACAGTGACAGGATAACACTGCCATACAGTGACTGGATAGGACCACCCTACAGTGACAGGATAACACTGCCATACAGTGACAGGATAACACTGCCATACAATGACCAGTAAACACCACCATACAGTGACTGGATAACACTGCCATGCAATGGATAACAGGCTATAAGGGGCCACAGTACAAGGTAAGAATAGGGGAATAATGCAGAGTATGAAGGCATAGTACAGGTTAGGGGGCACATTCATGTGACCCTGTGACGTTAGGAGGTCCTTATGGTGCGTGCGATTCCAACACTACCATAATGAGAGGGAGAAGAGTGAGACAAGATAGTGTCTGTAAAGAGCTGCAGAATATATTACTGCTACATAAATACAATAAATATCTAGATATTAGAACATCTTAGAACTTTAGATTATCTTTCTTTCCAGGGTTTCTTCAGACGAAGCCAACAAAGCAACGCCACATATTCATGTCCACGGCAGAAGAACTGTTTGATCGACAGGACAAGCAGGAATCGATGTCAACACTGTCGGCTGCAGAAATGCCTTGCTGTGGGAATGTCACGTGATGGTAGGTGACAGCTGTAATGTATTTATTGCTTCAAAGTAATCCGAACTGGTGTGATTTTCACAGCTCGTGTGATTGTCACGTTTACACATGGTATATTTTTTGCCTACCTGTCTGCACTTAGGGCTCAGGGTGTGGGAAATTGGATGGCATTTTTCATAATAAACTAAGGCTAGTTTCACTCTAGCATTAAAATCTACCTCTGCCAGAACAGCCTGCTGGTCTTAATTGTACCATAGCCGGAAAAGACGGGGGCACCACCAGACCCCATTAACTCTAATGGGGCCCGGCAGGGATCCGGCCTGTTTTCCGGCATTAGTGTCGGGATTCAGCTGGACAAAAACCTGTGTTTGCTGTGATTTTTCAATTAATGCCTGAAAAAGGCTGGATCCCCGCCGGGTCCTATTATAGTCAATGGGCTCCGGTGGGGAAAGGCAATATGCGGCTATGCCTCTGCTAGAACAGCATACTGGAAGATTTTAACTCTAGTGTGAAACTAACCTAAGCAATAATTGTTATGGTTAATTTTATGTTTAATTGCTAAAAATTTCACAGAGAAGCAGAGTGGAGGATTGGAGTGGTAGTGGCTCTGGCTGCAATAATCATTCACAGTAGCAATCCTGACACTGGGGAGGGCAGTGACAGGAGGGCACGCCCTTTATTCCCTCGGCGCACGCCCTGATGTTGGGGCTCCTTCTTGATGGTAGTTGAAAAGCCCTTGGTGTTGTGAGTGTTGTATGGGTGCACGGCACAAGGTGTAGGTGCTGTGGCCAGCGAATGGTACTGGAGTCAGTAACCAACACTAAAGTGCAGAATAGGATTCGTAGTACATCATACAGTATCAAAGACAGTGCAAACCTTCCCAGATAGCAATGTATGGATATAGGCCAGGATGAGGATTGTGGTACCCCTTTCTTCTATCTCTCCAAAGTCTCTTTCTGAAGAGTCTAAGGCTGGCAAGATTATTCTTGCAATGGTGGATGTAATTCCCAGCTGAGGGGTATAGGATTAAGATACAGTGGGCCAGACCGTATCCAAGTGTGAAGGGTGTCTTAAAAATGTCCCTCGCACTGCAGTCTCTGTCAGCCTCAAACAGCAAATACCTCACTGACCGACTCCAGTGCTCGGCCATGCAGATCCTGCACCTTCTAGTTCTTTCTTTTCTCTCTCCGGAGCACTGTGAAGAAGGGATGTCTTTCTCTCCGTGGATATCTCAGAGGTAGTGGTTCTCTGCCGTTCAGGCCTAGTACTCTGAGAAACTGACTGAATGAATGGAGGCAGATCCAAGTCCATCTTCCAGAACCCTACAGGGACAGAGTCAGGATTATTGACCCCCAACTGATCCATAGAGTAGTGCATAGAGGGTACATTACAAGACATTACAACATTAAAGCGGTTATCAAACCCCTATAATGCCCCCCAAAATGCCCGGGCACCACATATAGATTATACTTAACCTGCTCCCTGGCACCCGCATCGCTTTTGATGCTCGCACGGCCGCCACTGCATCTCCTCGTCAAAACACCCGGCAATGGAGGGGGGCAGCCAATAGCAGGCCACGATGGGATGAGCCTCCCTAGAATCGAGGGTGATGCTAGGGAGGCTTGTTCCTGTCGCGGGCTGCTATAGGCTGCTGTGACCCACCCCCACCTTGTCGCCGGATGTTTTTATCTGTGCAACAGGAGATGCAGCGGTGGCCATGTGGGCATCAGGAGCAATACGGGGAGCGGGGTAAGTATAACCTGTATGTGGTGCCCAGGCATTTTGGGGGGCATTATAGGGGTTGGATAACTCCTTTAAACACCATTATGCAGCAAAAAATTGCATGTACCCTATTCCGAGGTACTGCATCCACATTTGCAGCGGTTCTTTAAAGCTATTTTAGCAGTTAGCCCCTGGACTGCCTCACTTTATTCAGATCACATTCAATTTAGGTAAGCTAAGCTGTGTTCACCTGTGTGCTACGCAGACAGAAGATTTGAAAAACCAAAAATATCTAGAAAAATCCTATTTTTGCTATACGCTTTTTTGCCCACATGTAATGTATAATGATGTAATGCGGCAAAAACTGTCTGTAAAAATACATGTGTATGTCGTACAATTGGGCGGTTTATGAGAGTTTTCTGGGCATACCATACGTCGGCAACTATGTGAATACGCCCTAAGGCCGTGCTTAAATTAGTGCTGTGCATTATTGCTGTTTGCCCTGCACTGAACAGAATGTTCAAAAAGCAGCCGGCTCAGTGGTTATTATTATTACCTTGGGCTACTAAAATGTAATCTATTCAGGGCAACATCTGCATAGAGTTTGTATGTTCCCCCTGTGCTCGGGCTTCCTCCAGATACTCTGGATCCCCGCCTCACTCCAAAAAGATACTGATGGGTTAATTAGCTTAATATGAAATGGGCCTTGATAGACTTATATTAGAGTGTGTGCCCAAATGGGGATAGGAACATGTGAGTATGCATTTTCTGTCTACAGCCCTGCAAAATATGTAATAGTCAGGTGAGGGGAAGGTATCAGTATTTTGTGGATCTGTTGTTTGCGAACCAAAATACGGACACAGCTGTCTGCATGAAGCCTTAGGTTTACAGTGCAGTGCTCATCCTAACCAGTAGGGGGCAATTGCTCTGTTTTGCATATGTTAAGATTTTTTGAATGGCCTGGTGGTGAAATTTTTCTGCCTTGTTTGCAGTCCTTCCAGAGGGTACGCCCCTTATCATTAATATAAAGCTATACTCATCGTTCATCAGAAATGTGTTTCTGAATACCAACATTACCCCATTCATATCCTGCTTGTCAATTTTCTCTGTGCAGCTGTAAAGTTTGGCCGTATGTCCAAGAAGCAGAGGGATAGCCTATATGCTGAGGTGCAGAAACATCGCATGCAACAGCAGCGAGACCACCAGCAGCAGCCAGGGGAGGCCGAACCACTAACCCCTGTCGGATACGGCCTGACTCCTAACGGGCTGACAGAGTTACGGGATGACCTAGGGGGATACATGGAAGAGCACACGCCAGACGACGGCAAAAATGAGTCCGCAGTAAGCAGCTTCTACCTAGATATCCAGCCATCCCCAGATCAGTCGGGCTTGGACGTCAATGGCATCAAACCAGAGCCTCTCTGTGACTACACACCACCATCATCCTTCTTTCCCTACTGCTCATTCACTAACGGAGAGACTTCCCCGACCGTATCTATGGCAGAACTTGGTGAGTAAAATTTAGACTAAAAAATACACCGTTTTAGAGCTTTTCTTTTTTGATCGCTAGGATTAAGAATCAGGGGTTTTATGCATTGATCAAATTCAATGTATTTTTCCTGTTTTGATCGTTACGTTTTATAGCCTATAATAGATCAATGTCAGGTAAGGCAAGCAGTCTGAAGAGTGTCCTCAAGTCGCCGTGTTTCCTTTTAATTTTAAACCCCCTTTCTTCCAAAGGTCACAGTTTAGAGGACGCCGTGCTAGTCATGTAGATGCCCTGACTCCTCTTCTTTCTCATTGTCAGAACATCTTGCTCAGAACATCTCGAAGTCTCACATGGAAACCTGCCAGTATTTGCGCGAGGAGCTGCAGCAGATAACATGGCAGACCTTTCTCCAAGAAGAGATTGAAAGTTACCAGAGCAAGGTACACAGTGGGCATGGCCTTCTAGCTTTAAAGGAAACTTGTCACCAGCATCCATGCCACAGGTTCCCTTAAAAAGAAATGTCCTGTATAAAATAATTCCAGGCACATTTGCAGAATAGAAAACTATATGCAACCACAGAGGGCAAGATATTACTGTAGACTTTACTACATTTTCAGCCCAAACCAGGACTAGATTCAAAAGAGAGAAGTATGAGTGTCTCCTTAAAAGGGAACCTGTCATCAACGTTATGCTGACCTCACTGAGGGCAGCATAAATTAGTGACAAATGCTGATTTCAGCGGTCTGTCACTCATGAGCTAATAGTAAGTGTTTGCTGAGAACCCGCATCATAATCATTGCAGCCCAGGGCTTAATAAGAGTCAAATCTACCTGAGAAGAGTCCTGGTTATTATAATCTCCTGCTCTCTCATCCGTCTGCTGATGGTTGGCAGTTCTCTCCTAGAGAGAAAGGGAGAAAACTAGGTAGAAGCCTGTCAGTCATCAGCAGGTGGGCAGGAGAGCAGGAATTCATGAGTAACCAGGACTCTTCTCAGGTGGCCGGGACTCTTTTCCAGGCCCAGTCTGCAACGATTGTGATGTTGGTTCTCGGCAACCACTTACTTTTAACTTATAAATGACAGACCGCTGCAATCAACTCACCTGTCTCTACTTTAAAGGGGTTTTCCAAGTTTATTTATATTGATGGCCTGTTCTCAGGATAGGTCATCAATATCAGATCGGCGTTGCCTTCCCTTCATTGTTTACCTGCTCGACTTCGACATCGCAGCTGTAAGCAGGTGTAATTGCAAGCTCTCCCATTCATTTCAATAGGATGGCTTGTTCTTATACACTTCGAATGGGAACGAACCGTTCCATTGAAATTAATGGAACAGTGTCGGTGTAATTACACTTGCTCACTCCTGCGGTTGCGATGGTGAGCAGGTAAACAATGAAGGGGAGGCTGCCTTGGCATGACGCGCACCTTCTCACTAAATCACTAGGTCATCACTAAAAATAACTTGGACAACCCCTTTAAAGATTACTTTAAAGATGTCTCCTGATCTGTCTGTGTTAGTAACTACTTGCATTGCCCATGTAATAATTCTGGAGCATCTATTCTTATGACCCAATGATGTTCTATTTCTTTATTATTCCTTTTAGAAGTTTATGAATGAATTGCTAGCAGTGTGTAATGAAGGTCCAGATGGGTGTTACCCATTGGGGATGTGTCCCTGCACAGTTTGACACTGGCAGCACTGATTGGATGGTGTCAGACTGTGCAGGGACATGCCCTCAACTGGTAGGACCCATCTGGACCTTCATTGCAAACTGCTAGTAATGTATTCATTACTTCTAGAAGGAATAATAAAGGCAAAACATAACAATACAATAAATGGCAAAACATACAGTCAGTAGATGTTCCAGAATTGGTATTACATGGGGAATGCAAGTAGTTACTTAAACAGACATGTCGGAAGAGGCGATAGGCCCTCTTTAAGGTACATCCACATAGAATGGAAATGCTGTGGATTTTCTGTCTGAATATGCGGCCGGAAAATTCAAAATGGAACACAGTGATATCAAAGTGAGACTTGAACAAATCTCATCCACATGCTGCAAAAATTTCCACGCAGGAATTGACCTGCGCTGCTGTTTTTTAAGTCTGCAGCATGTCCATTTTTGATTCAGATTTTCACCATCCAGATTTGGCTGCTATCAATGTAGAGGTTTCATATCCACCACAAATCTACAGCAAAGTCCACAAGTTGGAATTGTACTTTTCCACTACGTGTGAATGTACCTTTATGCTTGACCTCTATTGGATCCACCCCTGGTAAAGCTGAAAAACACATGCAAAATTTGCACCAGATCTGCCAGAGAACTATGCTAGGGAAATGGGCATTACTATGGAAATGGGCATTACCTCTTGAAACGCCTTTTTATATAGTGTATAGTGTTCTAATCGCTTTTGCCCTGAATGAACATTACTGTCTGTCCAAGCTGTAGCAAAATTTTTCTGCTTGAGGCAGCCATTTGTAGGACACTGGTGCCCCCCAGTGGAATAAGAAAAGTATTACACAAAGTTTAAAGAACTGTAGTCATATGTAATGTACATAAATTACGAAACCTATTGAGTGTTGCTTTGTGTCTCTGTATGCAGCAACGGGAAGTTATGTGGCAGCTTTGTGCAGTAAAAATCACAGAGGCCATACAGTATGTGGTTGAATTTGCCAAACGCATTGATGGGTTCATGGAGCTGTGTCAGAACGACCAGATAGTGCTGCTGAAAGCAGGTTTGTATTTACAAAACAATATATGATAATACGTGTATAAATATATATAATACCAACTTAGAAAGGAGTTTTAGAACTGGCCAGGCAGTGCCTCTCTGCCAAGCACCCACTGGCACCCTAGCTTACTGTTACTAGAGCCTCTAATCTATGAACTAATTTAAAGAATTCTATCTTGTCTTAACACCTTGAATTAGCCAGGCCAGAATCTCTAAATGTCAACTTGCATTGTGCTCATTCTAAGGCTACTTTATCACTTGCGTTTGAAATTCCGGTATTGAGATCCGGCAGAGGCTCTCAATACCGCAATTAAGCTAATCTGTTTTGATTTTGCACATCAGGATGCATCCGTTCCGTTAGGATGCGGTTGTGTGAAATCAAAACGGAAAAAACTGATCCGTCACTACATACATTGGAAGTCAATGGGTGACGGATCCGGTTTTATAGGCTCCTAAAAAAACTGATCCGTCACCACTGACTTAGGCCTCATGCGCACGACCGCTCTGTGTTTTGCGGTCCCCAAATTGCGGATCCGCAATACACGGATGGCGTCTGTGTGCGTTCCGCAGTTTGCGGAACGGCGTGGACAGCCATTAATATAACTGCCTATTCTTGTCCGCAAAACGGAGCAACGGATATGGAAAGCACACGGAGTGAATAGGTCCGCATCCAAGCCGCAAATACTGTTGCTCGGATGCGGACCAAAACAACGGTCTTGTGCATGAGGCCTTACATTGTATTCAGTGACGGATCCGTTCTTTTCCGTTTGCAGCTTGAAGCAGTTTTGTGTCCGGTCACAAAATGCGATGCTGCTGGAACAGAAGGCATTCGGATGCATCCTGAACCGATCTCTTTCTATTCAGAATGCATGGGGACAAAACGGAACCTTTTTTTTTTTTTGGTATTGAGATCCTCTGCCGATACTGTAAAACAACAATGCAAGTGTGAAAGTAGCCTAATCCCTAAAAAATGTACAACATTCCAAGTTACGAGAATGTCAGTATGTGCTGTGATGACTTATGTACTTTGTCTACTTTCAGACCATTAACTTGTAACAACTGTTGAACTCCTGACCATCATTACAGAGAGTTATTTTGTTATTCCAGGCTCATTGGAAGTTGTCTTCATCAGAATGTGTCGTGCCTTTGATTCTCAGAATAACACGGTGTATTTTGATGGTAAATACGCGGGCATAGAGGTCTTCAAAGCTTTAGGTAAGAGTCTTTAACTAAACAATGTAATGTGAAGATCATGGATTCCACTTTCCATATTATCCTCACGGTAGAAGACCTATACATATAGTAGTAGACTGTAGAACGTCTTGGCATATTGGCCATTTAAAGGTGTGTCTGGCTGTATAAATTTTTTTTTTAAAAGGCTCCCCATGGTTTAAGATAAGTCAATGTTAACCTCACCAATTCCCCGTGGTTCTCATTCCAACTCCTCATGGTCCCCCACAAGCCCGCTCAGCCAGTCGTTGGCAGTTCTGGCATATCAAAAGGCTAGCAGGAAGCAGGGACTAGAGGGGACTATGAACCATTTTAAAGCTGCAAAGTGCACATCGGTGCTTAGATTCTGGTATTCTGATCTGGCATAGGAACAGAATTCTGGAATCGGCGGATCCAGCATATGCCGGACACCCCCACCGCAAATGTGAGCCTAGCCTTTCAGCCTTTTGGTATGCACAATAAGTAAGAGCATGTGATGGGCTGTCCATCCTTATTCAGGCCTTGTTTCTACTGCAGGTTTATTACAAGAGTCTTGTCTTTTGTTTTGTGAGTGGGGGAAATATAGTCTTTTAAGTATTAATATATTTTAAATACTGTTCAAGTAGTTTCAAGAAGAATGCAATATGTCTGATATATCTGCATGTGTCTTATTATTTGGAATCTCTCATCCCTTCTTCCACTGCAGGTTGTGAGGACCTCATGAGCTTTGTGTTTGAGTTTGGGAAGAGTTTATGTTCGCTGCACTTGACGGAGGATGAAATTGCTCTATTCTCTGCCTTTGTGCTCATGTCAGGAGGTAAGTGTACATAGGCCATCACTTAGTTAAAGCAGGAATGCTACTTCCTAAAGGGGCTAACCCAAAAACAGTATTTATCACCTATTTACAGGGTAGGGGATAAATGTATGATTGCTGGAGGTCCAGCTGCTGGGACCCACAGCAATCCCAAGATCGAGATTCCCTGAGTCCCCATATGAATGGAGCAGTTCTGCACATGTCTGCCAGCTGCTCCATTCACTTATCTGGGGAAGTGATCCTACATTTATCACCTCTCCTGTGGATAGGTGATTGGGATTGTAAACTGACTATCTGGAAGGCCACAATTGTTAGTTTTCGTCCCACTCGGAAAATCAAATTGCAAAAGATGACTTCAAGTTTAAGGGGATATAGACAACATTCCAAACACTGACCATGTAATATTTTTTGAAGATCGCTCATGGCTGCAGGAGAAATTGAAGATTGAGAAACTCCAGCAGAAGATCCAACTCACGCTGCAGCACGTTCTTCAAAAGAACCATCGTGAGGATGGAATCCTAACAAAGGTATCTTCATGCCCCCTTCATCAAGCCTTCTGTTCTTCAGGGCACGAATCAGCCAGTTGAATGGAGGTTGTAGGAAATCTGTGCGCCACACACCGATGCTGTTCTAACATGACCCCTTGAGCCAACTAGGACCTTATCATTCCTTGTTCACACTCCGCATTCACTCTCGGAAGTATCAGAAGTCAGCTAGGCTCATATTGATGATGACAGCCTCTGACTAGTTTATCTCTTATCCCCCATGCTTTAATCTTACTTCCTACTTTATCATGTGTCTGCTGTCCTGTCATGCCTTATGGCAGTGAGATGTGTCCTGTCATCAGCAGATCATGTGACACTAACCACACCCCTTGTTCTTACCAATGACACTTCCTACTTGAGGCTCCAATGCAGGACGTAACCTATAGCAATTGAAATCAAAATAGATTTGCCCCACGGTGCAGTGGTAGGCTAATAACTTTAGAATAAGGCAGTTTTGATAAATGGTGGTATTTGGGGAAAGTGATACAACAGCAATATCTGTAGGACGGGATACATTTATATTAGCGGCACAACCCCTTTAATGACCTATCCTAAGGATAGGCCTTCAGTTTTAAAGCCCCAGTTAACCTATAGTTATTATACCAGTTTAGAATGGATGATGCACTGTAGAATCCACTCTCTAGAACAACTTTTTTTTTACTACATGGTAACTTGTAGCAATTTCTTCTAACACTGTATACATTTAGTCTGTGGGCATTTACTCCAAACAGCAGTAGACAGCAAAGCTTCTAATAAGCTAATAATGGACACAGTATGTCAGCATGGGTAATATAAAGCTAACCTGCAGCAGAAAGTAATTAGTCTATTTATGTTGCCTGGTATCTTTATGGTTTTGTATAATTAAACTCCAGGGGTTGATATTGTGGTTCGGTTTTTTTTTGTGTTTTTTTGTATAATAAAATCTTCGTTTTTTTTTCCTCTCAGTTAATATGCAAAGTCTCCACCCTGCGCGCGTTATGTGGGCGTCACGCAGAGAAACTCATGGCGTTTAAAGCAATATATCCAGACATTGTGAGACATCACTTCCCTCCCCTCTACAAGGAACTTTTTACCTCTGAATATGAGCCAGCCATGCAACTGGAGGGATAGAGGAGTCTGTGGTTGACACCTGGAATACACAGCCCTTTCATGAGAGTATAGTCGTGCGCGCACTCGTGTATGTAAACATGGGGAAGAGGAACCAAGACACTTTACGCAAATCTGGGTACTGGAGGAGAGGGCGAGGGGTGACATGCAGAGACATTTGACCTTGACCTCTCACCCTCCCGCCGGGGATATTGTTTACAGGATGTTTTTGGAGAGAGTTTAAGGACCAATCACAAGGCAGGCTGGTAAGAGAGCCACACCTGCATTTTTAACCATGAGACTTCTGAGGTCTCTAGCAATACAAGCAAAGTAATATTTATATATATATATGTATTACAGGGTACTTGGGCATGAACATTTATATGGCTAAAGAGATCTTGTTTAAGTGTAGGGGCCGGATGTAGGCTTCTTCTGGTCTGTTTTAATATGGCACTTTTTTGTTTTGCACCTTTTTACTAATTCCTACTGCTCTTCTCCCTATGTTTAGTGAATTGTGTTTTTTGTTGTTGTTTGTTTTCTTTTTGTTTGTTGTTTTTTCTTTCTTTTTAATTTGTATTTTTGTGTGCACATCAGGAAAATTGAGACTTAGTGAAAAAAAGCAATAGATCTTTGGGAGTGTGTCGGAGCGGTTCCTGCTGCTGTTTTTTGAGGGATTGGTTTAGGGAAAGGCTGGTCCAAATAAGCTGTTTACGGTTCTCATGAAGATGGTACCTACAGGATTTAACCTTGGCCCTATGCCATGACAATGGGATCTGTAACCAGCCAGGTGTTTGAATATGTAAAGGAACAGTTGGTGTGTAACACTGCAATAGGATGGACAAGGCACATCTGCCGCTGATGCTACATGTCTCATTGTGTCACCTTGCATTACCATTACAGAACAACCTTGTTGAAATGATGCAAATTGCTCCTCGTCAGATATAACTTCACGGTTTTATTACCACTAAAATGTATATAGGCAAATATGGACTAGCAGCCTATCATAACTCTTAAAATTTAAAGGGATCTGTCATTTACAGATATGCCTTTATGTGCTTATCAATCTTTTCTAGCCCCTGAAAAACAGCTGTTTATAATTATACAAATGAGTTGAAAAGAGCCAAAGGGGCTGCACTGATCTGTGATGGAGCCTACCTGCGCCCATCCGAACGGAGCCCCTGCCACAGCGATCATGAGGCCACTGGAAATCTCAGGCAGGCGCATGCGCAGTTCAGTTATTGAAGCAGATGGAGCAGGCACACACACAAAAAAAGAGATATGTGCCTGCTCGGAGGAAATCTCAGACTGTACCATAGTATAGGCTAAGCTCATCTCCAGCTTGGATCAGAATAGGATATGCTTTAAAGGTCAGCATAAAACAGCTGAGGTGTGAATGACTGCATTGATTACAATGGGGTATGTGTGCCCTCCATGACTAGTCTGTGCAGACTCAAATAGCACATGGATGGGATCATCGTCCATCTGAATGGAGCCTAAGGCTTCTTTCACATATGTGGTAGCTCTCTACCGGATCGGCCCGCTGGAGCTCTCTTGATCCGGCATAGCCAGATGTTACCACAATGCCCGCCAGCCCCATTGACTATAATGGGATCCAGTGGAGATCCAGCCGCTACCTAGCAAATATGCCGGGATTCGGCCGGACAGAAAAAAATTGTGTGCAACGGTTTTTATCCGGCCAATTCCTGATATATTTGCGGATCTCCGCCGGATCCCATTATAGTCAATGCGGCCAACAGGTAAGATGATCTTTTTCATCAAATTTTATTACCATTCTTATATCCAAGCTAGGCATATCAATAATCAACTGATAAATCTCAATCGTTAGTCATCATCACTATGAAATCTCATGTCATAGTTCTTAAAGGGAATGTATGACCTATAGATATTTTTTTTAAAATAATTACATGATTATTAAGGCAGCCATCTTGCCTTAGCTCCCATTAGAGCATCCACATGGGCATCCACATATAGGACCATGTAGACAGTAGATGTTAATTGACATCTATGGGAGAGTTTTCTAGGCATGCACTTTGATCTGTGTAGAGGTGCACAGAGGTGGAGTAGATAAGTTGTGTCATCACCTAGCGTGAATGGTGGATCCGGTGTTATCTATATTTAGGTGTTATCTGTCATTGTGATCCTACCAGTGACTGCTGAAAAATGATCTGTTCAGAACAGGACATATCAAGGTATTATTAGGCTTAGTGGCCAGTGTTAAAACTGCACGATTTCAGGATTTTCTTTTACTTATAGAGACATGGAAAACAAACTCTAAAAAATATGTTTGGCGTAAAAACTTGATTTAAAAAAAGTTGGTCATTTTCTGATGACTTTCCCATTGAAAACCCAAGTAAGGAAACTTAAATGTTAACATTAATGTGATATAATGGTTCCATGAACTTATTCACACTTTATCTAAACATTTGTGAAAAAATTATTATAATAATTATAATTGTAAGAATTTGAGTGTAAAGGACTACATAACTACGTAACCCATGAATGTAAGTAATATTTCACTTTACAAAGCAAACAAAGTATACCAAAATGCTAGTCTATACTTTATAAAAAGACATTGAAAGCTCTGTTAGAGTAGCTGCTACACACAGTTTGATGTCATGGGAATAAGTCACATTGGGCCAGATTTATCATTAGCTCAAGTCAGAATAATGGAGTGAAAAAGTCGAAAATCTTTGCGCAATCGCTAAAACTGTGCACAAATTTGCAACTTTTTTCTGCTCTGCACTATGCTCGCCAGTTTTCTGAAAGTGGGCGTGTTTTCCTATGTAAATGAATCTCTAGACAGATTTACTATTGGGACTATTTAAAAAGTCGCAAAAAAATGCGCAATTTCACTCCAGTGAGGACCATGCTTATCTTATGAGACTTTTTAATAGAACATGCGACTTTTTCGTAAAGACGTGCGACTTTTTTAAAGCTGCTTACTGACGGATAAACTGCTACCGTCAAACCAGATTTATTACAGTCTAAAAGGGCCGATCATAAATCTGATTTAGCTAAAACTGACTTTAGCCATATGTGAAAGTGGAGTGAGCTGTCAGAGTAATGATAAATCTGGCCCATTGAGTTTTTACTAATGACTTTGACCTCTCCTCACATTTACCAGATCCCCATGAATTGCAAAACAGCATTATAATACTCTGCTATGCTGCTTCTTTGCATATAAAAAAAAATTCTTCTGGTGTTATACATTGCAGTTCTGGTGTTACACATTAAAGCTCATTACAAGATTATGAATGCAGGTTACAGGAGGCACTGGCAGTGGGAAAATAGTATGCAAAGAGGTATCTCCCAGCGAAAGAGGAGCATCTCGCTAGCTCCACCTTCTGGAAGTGGATCCCTATGAGTCAGTGTCTGACTTTGTAACAAGCCTTGGAACATATCAAGGAAAATGGCTTGGCTATATTTCCTTGTTGCTTTCAAAGGCTTATTAAAAAGACGGACATTGACTCGCATTGTAAAAATTATGTGCAAAAATGTCCAACAGATTATATCACCAATTGGCCATGTGTGAAAGGCTATAGTGACAAAATCCGATGTTAAATAACAGCAGATTATAAATAACTTTGCGCAATAACTTCATAAATTAATTCGTACTGTAAAAAAACATTTCCCGAACTCGGGTTCGGTTCCAAGCACAGTATTAGAACAAAGTTTTATGCGATTCGACTTCGGCTGTTTCATCCAAAGTCAATTCGCTCATCCCTAGTCACTATATATCCTTAATATGGTCACACATGTCCAAATGTTCAAGAAAGCACACTAGTATCATTATAATCTATGAAATGTGTACATGCAAAACATCCCAAATTCAGAAAAATAAAATAAAATTTACAGGGCATGTTGGGAGTAGGTTTTCTTGCCTGGCTTCATTTGGATGCCCACTGATCTCATATTGATAGGTCATCAGATATGTAAATCCTAGAAAACCCCTTTAAGGTCAGGTTCATACATAATGTAAATATTATGCCATTGAACTGGCCTAAAAATCTGGGATGAATCTACTTGTTACCTGTGGATTTCATTGTGGCAGATTTTATTGCAATGGATGAAATCCACGATGATAATGTGGGGCATTTCTGCAACATATTGGGCATGCTGTGAATGTGAAAATTGGAACATTGTACTGTGTTTCAGTGCAGATGGCATAACCGCATCAATCTGCAGCAATTATGCAAAGTGTCAACCCATCATAACCCATAGTACTTGATAGGCACTGTTCCTAGGATTGGGGAAAGTGCTAAAAATTGTATCTCTACTTTCATTATGTCACCCTTTGACCTTTATGAAAAAATGGATCCAGTAAGAAAATTATCTTTGGCTTCAGTTTGGATCCCTTAGAAATAAATAAAATAAATAGGATTGGTCAAAGGGTCCAATATAATGTAATAATATCTACGAGTTGAAAAAAATGATATACTACAAACTGGTTTTACCATCACGGCTTTCTCAAGGGCATAAAGTTCAAAGTCCTGTGCCATCACCCCCTCACCGCTTTCTAGAACAACATCGCAGATTTAGACAGATTTAACAATCCAAATACATATTGCTCATACATTTGGTACCAATTAAAAACTGCGCAGGTACAACATTCTGGGATAAAATAAAGCTGCCCCAGTGTGTTTTCTATTCTTTTAAATGTTGTGGCTATTTTCCTTGGGGGCAGCCATATTAAAGACGCCCATCCTTCTTGTGTAAGTTGACACAATGCAGAGGGTGTGTCTCTTTTTATGGCAATTTAAGCGGGTATCTCAGACGAGCCCCTGAATGCTGTAAAATAAGAAAATAAGGGTACACTTTCCTTTTCCTCCAGCTGCTGCTTGTTTACCAACTTCAGCGGTAATGTGCAGGTATATGGCACAGGACCGCTGCAGCTAATCACTGCCCTCAGCCATAGAGGACGGTGATTGGCTGAAGCAGCCACGTGCCAAATGCTTGCATGTCACCTTATTAGTAAACAAGCAGATGGACCTGAGGTGATGGAGAAAAGACAAGTGTACCCTCATATTTTGTATTTTATAACTTGGAAGCTACAGAAAAATCACACATAGCTCATAGTGCTATGCTGTTTCCATAGCTCATTTTCACTTGTTTGGGACCTACTTAAACAATAAGCACAGCCATCTCAGCTGTCTCCATAGCTATGCCCTACGCCTAAGAATGGTATGTTGATCTAAGCCATGAATGACTGAGATTGGAATACCCATTTAAATCCATGTCCTCTAATGAGATGACTCTGCTGGCTGTGTTCCAGTCTACCCAACAAAGCTGAAAAGTAAGCTGCAGAAAACAGGAAATGTCCAAATATTCCTCCAGTGAGGAAGATTTTTTTAATTTAATGAAAACCACTTGTTTTGACCACGTCAGTATACCAGCATCTGTTTTTTGGGGCCAGAGATTAGTGCATTTTATGTGAACCATCTGTTTGGAGAAACCAAATTGGGATCCAGGAAAGAAAAGACTGACACTAACATGCTCTACCATGGTGCAGTCAACAACATCAGGTTGTCAATTGCTCTGCATTAGACCGTGTTGCTATCCACTTTATGGTATTGTAATGGCTGGTAGTTCTGTCCCCGTACCGTACCTTGCTTTGTGACACAATGACACAGAAAGGATGTACTGGCTGATGGCTTCAGTGTTGATTGTACAATCCCAAACGGCTATGTCCATTTAACTGTTGCAGTTGTGTGTCTGTGTGTATGTTCTGGTTGCTTTAAGTGTTAAGATGCGTATAATTAAAGTGGGGATGGGATAATATTACAATATTTAATACAGAGCCTGGACCACTTTAGAAAGCATAATAATGAAAAAAAAAAGTATATTTTTTTAACCCTTGTATAAATATTTAAAGGCACTTGAACTATTCCTGCAATAAAAATGTGATTTGTTTAGCGGTCATAATGATAAACAGATTTTTTTGTAATGTGAAAAAGTTCCAAAACGAAACAATTATTGTAAAATTTTATAAGAAAAGAAAAAAAAACATTCAAAAGCTAAAATTTGTATTTTCAAGAACTGTCTCTGGTTTAAAAAAAAAATGTAAAAAAAAAACCTAACAAAAAATGTTTAAGTTTCATGAATGTGCCATAGCCAAAATGTCACTTAGTGGTATTTCGATGTTGTTCTAATAGTGTTAGTGTTTCGGTTAATGTGCTGTGATGGATATGCTGCGATAAATACAAGGACTGAGCGCAAAGCTAGAATTTCAGTATACACGTGTGGAATCTTAATTAGACTGCTTGACAGAGTGTTTCCAGATACGATTTAGATCTTTACATAATTTACAGTATAGATATAGGATGACCTAAACAGCATAGAATAATAGCTTTATTACTACACCTCGCCTGACACTATTATTGAGGACCTGTCACCACTCCTGACATGCCTGTTCTTGGAACAACTTGCATTCCACAGGCATTAACAATTTTGGAGCATCTTTTTATATAACTCTGTGTTCTGTTCCTCTGTTATTCCACCAAGAAGCTTAAGAATAAATTGCCAACTGGGTTTTGACAGCTGAGAGTGTGTCCCTGCACAGTCTGACACTAACAGCACTGACTAGATAGTGGCAGATGGTGCAGGACACTCCCAAGTGGTACCACTCAATTGAGCATTTATTCAGAAACTTCTAGCAAGGATAATAGAGGAATGGCACAACATAGAGTCCTAATTCTGGAGTCTGAATACTATATTAGTTAGTAAACTACACATCAGGAGTGGTGACAGTCCCTCTTTAAAGAAAAACTCCACCGGTTTTCAGAAAACCTGCAATGGAGGTTCTTGACGGAGCTTTCAACACAGATGTGAACAAAGCCTAAGCAATACTGCAGCTTCTCTCATTCAGTCACACATTACTAAGCAATAAAAGCAGGAACTCCCTAGAAATAAGTGCATTGTATATCAATATGTAACGGGTAACTTTCAGAAATATGGAGGCATACTGGTCTGTTGTCACCAAGAGTAGCAATCATTTTCATCCCTATCTGGATCACATCTCTGTATGCAAATATGGCGACCATAAAGTCCAATCAGACCCTTGAACTCATTAGTTTTAATGGCATGCGTTAAATCGGTGTGAGACGACTGAGCACTTGAATACTGCCCGCTCAGGCGTCCGACGGTCCTTGCTATTCATTGCGGCATCTTCATTTTGCATTGTTCACTGTTTTATTAATTGTATTTGCTTTTTTGACATTCCATGGAAATCCTTCTGTAATTGTTTATTAAGATCCATTTTGTTTGCACTTTTCCCCGTTCCTTCTAATGTGCACTATGTATATAGAAGATGTAAAATATATAAATACACCTTGCTCCCTCAGGGAATTACTCATCCATCTCGCTAGGCTGTCACATTGGAGAAGATGCCAGAAAGGGGCAGTCATGATCCTGCAATTAAACTTTTTCGTAAAGGGAAAAAAAAATGTCAGTTATCCTTCATTGCACCGATGAAATTCTACCCTGGATGTTGTCCAGATGATGTAGTCTCACGTTGTTGGCAGTGTTAATGCAAAGTTTTTATTTTTTTTGTGGGTTGACGTTCAGAATTTCTAAGTAAATGATCCACAGAACTAGAAAAACAATAGAAAATAAGCTAGCATAAAAGCCTAGCCCAGCACAGTATTGAGGCAGTTGATTTTCTTTGGCTGGCTCTACACTGACTACTATTATTTGTGTCATTTGGTGCCGGAGGGTATTCTCTTCCAAATGCAATACCTATATAAAGGTGGAAATGATTTGCATTGATTTAAGTCTGACAATACATAGTAATCCATCTGTACACAATGGGACCTGCCAACAGTGTGTACATGCACATCGCAGACTCCACTGACTTGTTCATTGTTATACCCTATGATAAGTGGTGCCCAGAAGCTTCTCATCCTCTCATTAAAATCATATATGTGTTAAATGGGGTGGACATGTTAAAGGGGTTGTCTGGAAGTAAGATATTGATGACTTATCCTCAGGATAGGTCATCAGTATCTGAATGGTGGGTCTTGGACACCCGACACTGCCATCGATCAGCTGTTTGAAGAGGCTGGAATGCTCCAGTGATAGCATGCCAAGGACAGCGGCGTACATTGTATAGCTGCTGTGCTTGCTGTTGGAGTCCACATCCATTCCCTTGGCCATGTGACCAATGACCGTGATATCACTGGCCTAGGAGGAGGCCGCAGTGTTCACCAGGGCACCGCAGCTTCACCACAGCCGATCAGAGGGGTGCCGGGAGTCAGACCCCCTACCAGTTAGATACTGATGACCTTTACACGGGCCGAGAATATTAAAGATAATCGCTAACGAGCGTTCCTTTGATGTAAATGCACCGCCATTTACCGAATGAAGGACCAAAATGCTCGTTCATTGAGTAATTGATTCATTTGTGCACAGACAAAAATTGCCGGCAGCAGATAGTTCTGTGTAAACACGATCTGCTGCCAGCAAACAACGGGTCTGTATGGGGAAGAGCGATGGCATTAGCGATTTCCCCTCCCTATACTCTGGAGGAGATCGCTGCATGTAAATGCACTGGTCTCCTCCACCAGCGATCAGCAGATTGTCTGGAAGGAACGTCTCCTTCCTGACAATCTGACGCTCTGTCGTCCCGTGTAAAGGGACCTTTGGAATCTATATGGAAGTTTAGTTTCAACTTGCAGGAAGATGTCTGTTCAGTCTTTGGATAGACATTGGGTTGGAAAAGTAGGTGCATAGCAAGTTTGAATGCATCAAAGATTCCATAAGTTGTCATCATTTTTGATGAGGACATCCACCTCAATTTATCTTCTGTTCTGTCATGCAATACTCTACCAAAAGGCTGATAAAGGCTGAGGAGCAGCTCATGGCTGTGATAGCTCAGACCTTGCCCTCCAATGTGAAGTCCACCTGAATTCAGACATGCAACACACCGAGAGGATTCCAATATTGAAGTGACAGATTCCCTTTGGTCGATTCTCCCTCTTCTGACTGGAATGTAGCACCCTCACATAAAGCCACTGAAACATACTAAAATTAGCAGTGTTAACATTGTAGATAGTTAGATTTTATTGTCCAGCTGTTTATTCTGTTTTTTTGTTCATTATCTTTCTGCATCTAAACCCATTTTATGTCTACAAGTATATCAATCTATACATATGAACATAAGAAATCCACTCGGAGAGCTTATCCAGCCATAAATAACTGAATGTTGAAGCAATAATCTACGTTGTCTTTTTCTCTTGAAAATACACTGGCATGTTCAAATCTCTTCTGCTCTTTGTGTCAATATGAAATATGGTTTTGTCTTGGATGGTTTTTAGTCTTGTGCAATAATAGTGTATTTTATTTTTAGAAAAAAAAATTGGAAACTGGACAGATGAGTACAGAATCATATGATAGGAAGTACAGAGTGTGGCTGTCCAGACAGGATCCCATACAATGCATTGCTTGACTAATTGTACAATATTGTTTAAGGTATTGGTGACAAATAGGATATTTGATAAGTTTTTAAGCTAAACCATGTATTGTGAATACACTATATTCTCCCTTTGAAAATGTATTTGAGACATTATTTTTATACATTTTAAATCAACCCTAGAAGTATTAAGGACCAAATGTAAAATATTCTCTAAGCCTTGGTGGAAATCATGTCTAATAACAGTGAGGTTAAAGGCATGATGAAAAGCTTTCTGTGCCCTCAGATTATTACATTTAGGACTATTATTACAGTGGTATTTCTATCGAAGAGCTGATCTGGATCAGCGGTCTGAATGTCCATTCAAGTAGTTATATATATCAGGCCCACCGGGTATAATTTCAGTGCAGCGGCTTATAAGCAGAAGGCTTAGTTTCCAGAGTTGTTCCCTCTATTTTGTGTTTTAATGCATGTTCTGCTGACGTGGCCAGCCATACCTCTAAATGACTTACAAGTACAATTATGTTCACACTACTGAACCACTACATGGTGAGGAAAGAGTTCCATGGTACTGAAGGCATACAGCTGGGAGCAAAGAAAGCACTGCAGATTTAGTCACTTAGCCTGTGAGAGTCTGTCTTTGTTTTTTACTTGGTAATGGTTAAACATAACCAAACTGGTGGCCAACTTCTTCATACAGGAATCGTCAGCCATTACTTGAGATGGGTAAACTGATTTTGAAGTTTGATTCACCAACGTCTAGACCAGGCATCCTCAAACTGTTGTAAAACTACAACTCCCACAATGCCCTGCTGTCGGCTGATAGCTGTAGTCTGTTCGGGCATGCTGGGAGTTGTAGTTTTGCAACAGCTGGAGGGCCGCAGTTTGAGGTTGCCTGGTCTAGGCATTTGTGACTAGGCCATCTCTTGCAGTGGGGAAAGACTACATTCACATATTGTGAATTACTTTACTTATTTCTAGCAGTCTTAGGACACCCACAAGAGTCATCAATTAATGTCTGTTCTCACACATTTAACAGGTCTGACCAAGTAGTTTAGAGGGAAGGTGTCATCAGAAAATGACCTATTGTTTAAATCACGTTTTTATGTTAAACTTTTTTTTAATATTATTTTAGTGACTTATCAAAAATTTTCCATGGCCATGCAATTTACACACTAGGCTATGCAGAGGTCAGGAGACTAGGCTATGCAGAGGTCAGGAGGGAGAAGATAAACTGTAATATCAACTAGTGTGACTAGTGGATCTTGTGTTATCTATACATAGGTGATATCTGTCATTTTAATCCTACCTGTGATGACAATGAGATGAATACTGAAAAGTTAGGCTACTTTTGCACTGGCGTTTCTGGGTCCGCTTGTGAGATCTGTTTCAGGGCTCTCACAAGCGGCCCAAAACGGATCAGTTCAGACCCAATGCATTCTGAATGGATAAGGTTCCGTTCAGAATGCATCAATTTGGCTCCGTTTGGTCTCCGTTGCGTTTTTGAGCCGCTCACTAAAACGCAGCTTGCAGCGTTTTGGTGTCCGCCAGACGATGCAGAGCCAAACGGATCCGTCCTGACTTACAATGTAAGTCAATGGGGACAGATCCGTTTTTCACTGACACAATATGGTGCAGTTGAAAACGGATCCGTCCTCCATTGACTTTCAATGTAAGTCAAGACGGATCCGTTTTGACTTAGACTTTTTTTTTAGACTGAATAATGCAAACGGATCCGTTCTGAACGGATACAAGCATTTGCATTATCGGTGCGGATCCATCTGTGCAGATACAAGACGGATCCGCCCCGAATGCCAGTGTGAAAGTAGCCTTACCTGTACAGAACAGGAAGTCTCAACGCATTATTAGACCTAATGTCTAATGTCTATTTTTTATATAGCTAGTGACATTAAACATTTAAAAAAAAACACCACCACAAATTCTAAAAAAATATAACAATAGGTCATTTTCTGATGACACATTCCTTTTAAATGAAAGTTCACCCTAATCTGTCTTCTGCCGTTGACAGAGAAGAAAGGATTATTGAGGGTCGAGCTTAGACACCCCCCATTATTATAATTCAGGTGCTACAGAGCAAGTACTGTGTCCTTTTGACATTCCTCTGATATTTCCATACCTCCTTGTATTGTCCATAATGCTGACATTGGAATGTGCATTGTAGTCCCATAGATTTCAATAGGAGTACCATTGTTTGGACATAGATAAACTGAAGGGGCATAGTGCTACAGCCAGTTCATTATAGCATTTCGTGGGGTCTCATCCTACCCCGCTTAACCTGTCCTAAAAATATACTTGAACCTTCCCCTTTGGAATAACTCAAACCAGCTAATGAATAGACCCTGAGCTACCACTGACGGCACTTTCCTTGCCTCATGTTACCATATCACATCAATATATACTTGAATCAAATGCGTTCTTTGCCAGTGACCAGTTAAGTAAACTAGGATCGAACTACTGACCATAGCACAGATCATTGTAAACCACTCACTGAGGAGTGAATTGACCAAATGCTAGGCCAGGTTTGTGGACATTTTTGTATTACAAAATTAGACTTTTTCGTACAAAGAGTATGCACCATAGCAAAGATCGATGCATATATTTTAATTACGGTAAAACAAATCTTTTGTGTGCTGGAAATAAAGGCCTAATAATCATGCAGTGAATATACTATGTACATGCAATCTGTACTCTGGCAATATACAGGCTCTTTGTATCTACACATTCTACGTTTCTACTCAGTGACACTATATCTTTGTTTGACTCGCTTTCTGTAAAATGTTTGCCGGCTAAACTTGGCGGGCATCCTTGGCAGATACCGAGGGTATTAATCTCACTATATGCTGTTAAATGACATTTAAGTATACTCTGTTATAGGCTTGATGGAGCCTGATCTGTTAATTCTTTGTGTTCTTCTTGTGTGGTGCTAGCTTATGGTACATATTTTGTGATCAAAATTTAAGATCCCAGTTTTTTGGGTCTGTTCATTTTTGGCTGACTATATAAATATATACATAAATATATATTTATAGATATATATATATATATATAACAAAACTCTGCACCTATCTGGCAGGTATCTGTATCAGACACTGAGTCCAGGGTATTCTCTAAATACAATCAAACTGTAAATTATTCTGCAATAAATTTAATCAGGAGCTGACTCTTGTGTCCGTGTTGGTTTGTAACCTCTCCTCTTCTTTACGTGGATACCACCCAACTTTTGGGCAGTCAAAAAAGGACACCATCAGAACTGCAGCCGCAAGGGATAGGTAAGGTGGGTATAATTTTCTAAGTTATTTTTTTAGACCATGTGCAGCCCCTGGGACAGCTTTATTTTTTTACTGGAATACATCTCATCTGATTACATTTTAAATTGCACCAAATAATGAAAAAAATATTTAAGTTGAGGTCATATACAGGGAGAAACCAGTTCATAAAGTTTATTAACGCACATTTATTTCCCAGGTCAAAAAGAGTGAAATTTAAAAGGTACCTAATCCTTCATACAAAGCACATGAGGCGATCTACACCTTCCCCTTGCATCGGCTCTGCTCTGCGTTTGCAGCATGTGGAGTAAGAATCCATAGAAATGATATAGGATCCGTACGCCACATGCTGGAGAAGCAGATCAGAGCCAATGCAGGCAGAAGGTGCGGATAGCTCTGAGAGGCGCCGCTGTACCTTCCGTGCTTTGCGTGAAAGTTTAGGAGCAAGATGGACAGAGGGACTTGGATTAGATGGACATTTAGGAGGCATGCATTCTGAAGATTCCAGCAAACAGGACAACACGTAGCGCCAAAGACATATAACATTAGAACAGCATAATGCATTTAATAATAATGCTGGTTTGTACATGTACATTATTTAGAATAAAAACAAATTGGTACAGATGACCCCGGAAAAGTCTGGTCTTGCTTACCTACTAGCTTTCTTCCATCTTGTACTTTTCCCTAATATAAATTTGGTAGATTAGGATTAACAATTGGTAGGCTCACCTATCAGCAAAACAATGGAAAAACGTAAAGTTGAATGCAAAAATATCTTCTATAGCACAAGAACAGTAGTCGGCAACCTTTTTCGGATGAAGAGCTAAGTGCGCCGCGCAATACAGGAAAGTACGTGACAGAAACCAAATAATCTGTTTAATTTACCATTCAGTGTGACCATTGTCCCTGACTTTCTTTGCAAAGGCGATCCAGATGTAGTTCATAGGAGGTGACCTTCAACTGGACTGAGGCCTCAGAATGGCCAGCGGTAAGCCTGCTCCCTGAGGATGGCGTTCATATGATCTGCTCACAAAAATTTGTCCACCTAAAGACAGCATTGCAAATGCCATTTTCTTCAGAGGTTTCCACCTTTTTGGTAAAATTGCCTCCCAACAAATATATGGATGCATAATTAAACATGTCAATTCTCCTTTGGATCCACGTAAAGAGGGCCTTTTATGTTTTTTTTTTTGTTTAGATAAATCCCTTTCCTTGCGGAGTACCCCCTGCCGCGTCAGAGAGATGTGAGGCCTGTTTTATCTTTTGTAACTGCATTTAATGGAAAAAAAATAAAGTTGAATGGATTTTACCAATACCCGTGGCTGGAAATCGCTTACATTTACCCCCTGCTGATGCTGCCATCCTGTCTGTTTTTTTTTTTTTTTAAATCATTCCTACGCCTCGCAGTTTTCCCACTCAGTAATACTGAGCATCGGTACAGGGAGGAGGGGACACCAGGGTTTCTCAATGGGTATCTCCTTCTCCCTGGCTGTGCCGCGATCCAATCACAGCGGAGACTGTCACAGTTAGGGAGTAAGGTGAGCTTTTTTTCCTCCCTGGCTGTGACGCTCTCCACTGTGATTGGATCGCGGCACAACCAGGGAGAAGGAGACGCCCATTGAGAAACCCTGGCGTCTCCTCCTCCCTGTACCGATGCTCAGTTTTAACATACTGAGCGGGAAAAATGCAGGAGGGCACAGCGGGGCGCAGGAGAGATATTTGAAAAAAAAAATTCACAGATTATCCCTCATAAAACATAACCTTTATTAGGATTATTATTATTATTAAAACCTCCGAACAAAAACAACCCGAAACAAAAATTAGACACTGTTATCACGGTCAGATATAGTTTGGTGGATGGTCTTGTAGGCAGAGTAGAGCTGAAACACTCGGGCTCTATCCATATATTTGACCCTGAGACTATATGCCCTGCCTACAAAGACAGAATAGCCGCCCCAATAGGGGCGATCCCGTATCAGGAACCTCCTGGATGCCCTAGGATGTCCCTGACTCGGGATCACCTACAATGATGGCCTATCACTAAATATATGACCAGACTAGCATACGTACAAAAAATAATATAAAACCAAAATTGTGCACTTGTGATAAATCAAAATGTGAACACAGTTAATAAATACCAAAAATACCGCAACTAAAACTTAAATGGTACAACCATACAATCAAAGTTGTCCATCCATCTGTGGTTAAGATGGTTGTTGGTAAAATAGTATATATATAGTTTATCAAATCTCTTTATATATGGTCCTAAGGCCCAACGCGTTTCGCCATGTTCAATCTAGGGCTCATCAGGGGACAGAAAAAGGCAGTACATCACAATCGGTGTCACCAAAACATGCACAACACAGATCTAGTGCAAGTTAATCATGCCCCAGGTGTCAGAACATTGACGATAACAGCTGGGTACATAATCACTATATGTCCAGATTCAAATCTGTGCTTAATACATTTCTGGATCACATTGTTTATGTAAGCTAGTTAATTGCTGAATAAATATTGTTTATACTGATTATAAGCTGATTACATATCGATACCTCACAAGGATGAGGCTGACTACAATTGCACTCCCTACGACATCAACAATGCAATTACAGGACCGCTAATAACAAAACTATGTGGTACTGGTCTCGGTCAGTATGGCCGGTTACTTGCGTGCCACCAGGGCTAGATGTATGTTGTCACAGCGGGAGACCTTCAGACGGGCGTCTGACATGATGTAGCACGGACGCCAGGATTGCGGTAAAGTCAGCGTGTCATCTCAGTACCTCCCGTACCCCGCAAGGAAAGGTATTTATCTAAACTAAAAAAAAACAAGAAAAGTCTTCTTTAAGTAACCATTATATGGGGGACTCCCTACCAACCATGCACTTACTGACAAAGATGGAGGAGAACTGTCCCCCACCACTGTTAGTACGGTGCCTTGCAAATGTATTCACCCCCCTTGACTTTTTTCATTGTTTTGGTGCCTCACAACCTGGAATTAACATGGATTGTTTGAGGATTTGTATCATTTAATTTACAGAACATGCCCACAACTTTGATGATGTTTTATTTTTTTTATTGTGAAGCAAACAACAAATAAGACAAAATAACAGAAAAAGTAAATGTGCAGAACTATTCACCCCCTTAAAGTCAATACTTTGTAGAGCCACATTCTGCGGCAATCACAGCTCCAAGTCGCTTTGGATAAGTCTCTATGAGCCACATCTTACCACTGGGATTTTTGCCCATTCCTCCTTGCAAAACTGCTCCATCTCCTTCAAGTTGGATGGTTTGCGCTTGTGAACAGCAATCTTTAAGTCTGACCACAGATTTTCTATTCGATTGAGATCCCGGCTTTGACTAGGCCATTCTAACACATATACATGTTTCCCCTTAAACCACCCAAGTGTTGCTTTAGCAGTGTGTTTGGGGTCATTGTCCTGCTGGAAGGTGAACCTCCGTCTTAGCCTCAGATCACGCACAGAGTGGTACAGGATTTGCTCAAGAATATCCCTGTATTTAGCACCTTCCATCTTTCCCTCAACTCTGACCAGTTTCCCAGTCCCATCCCCACAGCATGATGGTGCCACCACCATGTTTCACTGTGGGGATGGTGTTCTTTGGGTGATGTGATGTGTTGCACCAGACATAGCGTTTCCTTTGATGGCCGAAAAGTTAAATTTTAGTCTCATCAGACCAGAGCCCCTTCCTCTATACATTTTGGGAGTCTCCCACATGCCTTTTCGCAAACTCACAACGTGCCTTTTTGTTTTTAGCTGAAAGTAATGGCTTTCTTCTGGCCACTCTGCCATAAAGCCCAACTCTATGGAGCATACGGCTTATTGTGGTCCTATGTACTGATACTCCAGTCTCTGCTGTGGAACTCTGAAGCTCCTCCAGAGTTACCTTAGGGCTCTGTGCTGCCTCTCTGATTAATGCCCTCCTTGCCCGGTCCGTGAGTTTTGGTGGGTGGCCCTCTCTTGGCAAGTTTGCTGTTGTGCCATGTTCTTCCCATTTGGTTATGATAGATTTGATGGTGCTCCTGGAGATCATCAAAGATTTGGATATTTTTTTATAACCTATTATAACCAACTATTGTGTTCTGATCCATCACATAAAATTCAGATTAACAAAACATTAAAATTAAGGCTGTAATGTAACAAAACACTAAAAAAGTCAAGGGGGGGGGGGGGTGAATACCTTTGCAAGGCACTGTAGGTGCATGGTTAGTGAGCGGTCCACCATATACTGGTGCCCCATACACTGGTTACCCCCCCACAGTAAGTTGGCATGTAGGCTCACTATTTTCCAACAGCGCCCCCCCCCCCCCCCCCTACAAAGTTGTCAGAAGCTTTCTCCCCGTTGTTGGCCCCATCCCCCAGCAAACACATGCAGGCTCACCACTCCCCATAGTTGTCAGAAGCTTGCTCCCTATTTTCTCCCTGTCACCCCCCAGCAGTCACATGCAGGCTCACCACCCTAACCACATCCCTAAATAGTCACACTGCTTCCTCCCATCCCTCAGGCTCTCCATCATCCTTCCACTCACCTCCACCTGGGTTGGAGAAGTGGGTATGCCAGAGCTGATTAATATTCAGTGTTTACTGTCAAACAACCTGCAGGAGACTGCCGGCCAGCACAGTAATATGCATATTGTGCCCCCACCTAATCAGCCAAACCCCATACCAGCAACAGTTTAAAGGTGCCGCACAGCCATTAACAATGGAGACCAACTATACAGTGGGGTCTTCATTATTAAATGAAAGGAAGCTGAGGGCTAATTGGCTACGTGATTCTTCACCACAGCATGGCAGCTCTGTCTGACCATACCCTAAAAGGCATAGTTGCCTATGTATATCTGATTTATATCGATTTGTGACTAATTAATTCGGAATGAATGGAATTTCTTGGTGAACGTCGGCGAAGTTGTTGAATCAAATTTTCTAAACTTCACTCATCTCTAATTAGAGGGCACGTCTTTTCTTCAGGGCACACCCTTGTAGTGAATAAGGATTCAGAGAAAGAATGATGGAGTAAATAACCAGAACCTTTGATTACAATAAATAAAGTCTCTTTCTTTACTAAATGGATTATAGGAGCAGTAGTACATATAGCAGCAGAAGGCACAGTTCTAAGGTATTGTCACGGCCTTTGGTGTACGCTGTGACACTGTTGCCACACTGTTGCCACACTTGCGGTTGCCCGCGGCAGCGTGTTGCTGTTAGAGCATGCGGTGGCAGTGTCTCGGCCTTCTGGGTGATTGACGTGACATGGTTGCCACGCATGCTGTTGCCTGTGGTAACGTGTGGCTTAGTTGGCTGGTGTGTGCACTTCCCCTTTAAGTGGCTTCTTTCCCCTGTCTGGTGATGTAAGGGTTAACTACCTTGCTGGGCGTGGTCACTTGTGCTTCTTATACCTGTGGCTTTAGGTCAGGAGGGCGTTGTACTCCAGCCTTGGTGTGTGCTGGAGTTAAGCTCCTTGTCTGGTATTTCCATCTGTCCGGTGAGGGCCACCCTTGTGGTCATCAATGTTATCACGGTGTCTCCTTCCCTTCCTGTCCCTATTTGTATGGAGTGGGTTATGTACATGGTGTTTGTATGTCTAGTTTGGTGTTACATGTCTGGCGGTGTTTGGTGTCCAGCATGTTTACTAGACATTCCCCAGTCTCATGTTTATTGCAGCTATGGTTGTCCGGATGTGGTTTGTGGTGTGTGCTGTGTCCTTATGTTGGTGTGGACACCAGCACTTGTGCACGGGTTCCAGTCAGTGTGTCTGTGGCAGGTAAGTGTGTTACTGGTCTCGCTTACCTGCCATCTCTATAGCTGTATGTGTTCCCCTCTCCTTGCAGCCTGGCCTCAGATGGAGACTCCTGTTCCTCCATGACTGGGATGAACAGGTCGTCTCTTCCCTGCTCCTTAGGGATTACCAGGGCGACTTAGGGTTTCTAGGAATCCTGAGTATGAGTCGTCCTACCATCGGGGTCCACTCATACGGTGAGGAGTCAGGGAGAGGATGAGGGATGTTGTAGGAGGTGACCTGCTCCCTTATTACTCCTTTTGGCCAGGCTGATCCCCTTTACCCTTTGATACCGCACGGTGGGGGATTTCCCCCACTCCCCGCCGTGACAGGTATATCACAGTGTCCATGGACAACAACAAATGATGGTAGCTCTAGTACTCCCTGTCTAAGATCACGTTACAGCCTCTCAGCAGAACCACAGGCATGCAATTAGGTTCTTATCAAGTACGTCTGCAGTTTCCGGACTGAGGCGTTCAGATATTAGATACAGATGGTCAGCCCATCTCAAAGTGTGGTATTCCATTCCACAGCAGCAAGGTCTTTCCGCCACGAGCGCAATACCTTGCGATCTGTGTCCAGTGCATGACTTTGTGGGTTCTAGACTTTCTCAGATGTTTGATTTATGTCTTTCTGGGTTACTTTCAGTAGTAGGGTTGCTTCCTTGGCAGCTGAAGCATCAAAAACCAGGTTTTTATGAGCGTGGTCCTAGTTTCTGCAGGAACTAATGTACCTCCTTCCTATAGCTTTCTTCAGACTAGACTCCTCAACTAACTAGTCAGAGGGCATACTTAGTCCACCACCCTGGCAACCCAACAAAGTTTGACATGTTTTGCCAGTTTGCCAAATGTTAGGTTGTCCATAGAGTGCTATTACGTACACATAACACAACAAATGCTGCTAGCTATTCCAGTGTTCCAAAAACAAATTTAGTTGTATGAAAATGCAATGACAATAAAGGTCTTATCTTAAAAATCACAGTTAAACATATAACTCAACAATATTGCTTTAACTTTATTTACGACAATTAACCCTTTTGCAGTAACCCTATTGGATTACTGCAAATAGATATAGTAAACATAAAATGATTCTGTTTGTCTGATGAAAAGGGTAGGAACCTCACATCATGTATTGCTAAATCCCCATCAAACAGTGTAAAAGTGGGGTTCCATAGATCCACCTGAGGAAATTACTCACAAGGCCCAACCTCTATATCCCTAACAAAGCCTAATAGGTTTTAAATGAAATATACTGTATACACACTAGTGGCAAGTGCTTGGCTCGAATGGCAGCCAAATGCTTTTTTTTTCTCCTTGACCTTTAAATAATAATACTATATGTGTCAGGCCAATGGCCCCGCCCACACTCCACCCTTGGCACTCCCGCTTTTCGGAAACTGGAGGAGGTAGCATACAAATGCCAGTCATGATAAAAAAAAAGTCACAACAGTGTTTTGTAACTTTTACCACCAGAAAACTGGCGTAGGAGGAATGATAAATTACCCCAAACGTCCACAAGAAGTTTTTGTGATTGTTCGTGCATATGTAAATTTTTTGCCACTTTTTAATATCTAAAGAAATTTCACCCCTACTTAGGCATATAAAACAGCTTAGAATACTATGCAAGGATTACAAAGGCCACATAAAAAAAAAAAAGTCCTTTAGGGGAGTAAGGCAGAACAGGCAAAAAGAAACACATAATAAACTGCAAATAAATCTTGAAATGATGCTACAAGATGCCGCCCCAATAAAGTACATCCACAAAGTTTCACCATATGGTGAATATGTAATATAAGTAAGGCTACTTTCACACTCGCGTTCAGGGCTCTCACAAGCGGTCCAAAACGGATCAGTTTTACCCTAATGCATTCTGAATAGAAAAGGATCCGCTCAGAATGCATCAGTTTGCTTCCGATCCGTCTCCATTCCGCTCTGGAAGTGGACACCAAAACGCTGCTTGCAGCGTTTTGCTGTCCGCTTGACGAAACTGAGCTAAACGGATCCGTCCTGGCACACAATGTAAGTTAATGGGGACGGATCCGTTTTCTCTGACACAATCTGGCACAATAGAAAACTGATCCGTCTCCCATTGACTTTCAGTGGAGTTCATGACGGATCCGTCTTGGCTATGTTACAGATATTACAAACGATCCGTTCTGAACAGATGCATGCGGTTGTATTATTGTAATGGATCCGTTTTTGCAGATCCATGACGGATCCGCCCAAAACGTAAGTGTGAAAGTAGCCTAAGACATTAAAATACAAAAAAAATGTTGCTTAAAAGTTTGTGAACTATTAAGAATGTTTTATATTTCTGCATACATTTGACCTAAAACTAGATCAGACTTTCACAAAAGTCCTAAAAGTAGATAAAGATAACCAAATCAAACAAATGAGTCCAAATATTAGACTTGGTCAATTATTTATTGAGGCAAACGATCCAATATCACATTCCTGTGAGTGGCAAAAGTGGATGGACCTTTAGGGCTGTTTCACACGAGCGAGTCCATTGCGGGAATCACGCTCCGTGTGTGAGTGTGATCCTCCGCTCTGGACTCGCAGGAGCACTCGGCATTATCATGATTTATAATGCTATGCGTCTCTGCATGACCTTATTTCTACAGAATCATACTGACAGCTTAATGTCACTATGGTTCTGTGGAAAAAAAGGCCATGCAGAGACGCATAGCATTATAAATCATGATAATGCCGTGCGCTCCTGCAAGTCCAGAGCAGAGGATCACACTCACACGCGAAGCGTGATTCCCGCAATGGACTCGCTCGTGTGAAACAGCCCTTAGGGTGGTTCCACACTACAGGTCTTTTGGTGAAGTTATTGAAGCCAAAACCAGGCATAGATTGAAAAAAGTGGAGAAGTTGTAATACTTTCTCTTCTGTTATGATCCATACCTGATTTTGGCTTCAAAAACTGCATCGCAAAGCCTGACCATATGGCACCACCCTTAGGATTACCAGATAATTTGTAGGTAAAATTGGAGTCAGGTAATTTCAATCTAAAGGATGACATTCAGGTGTGAGTGAGCAACCTGATTTATTTAAAGAACAGGGATCTATCAAAGTCTTATCTTTGCAACACGTTTGTGGACGTGTATCATGGCATGAACAAAGAAGATTTCTGAGGACCTTAGAAGAAGAGTTGTTGATGCTCATCAGGCTGGAAAAGGTATCCAAACCATCTCTAAAGAGTTTGGACTCCACCCACTCCATTATAGAGGGGCCTATATAAACTATTGGGGCACTATAGAGGGGCCTATGATAACTGATGCACTATAGAAGAGTCTATATTAACTACTAGGGAACTATAGAGGAGCCTATGATAACAACTGGTGCACTATAGAAGAGTCTATATCAACTACTGGGGCACTACAGAGGGGTCTATATTAACTACTGGTGGAACTATAGAGGGGCCTATATCAACTACTGGGACACTATAGAGGAGCTTAATTACTGCTGGGCCGCTATAGAGGGGCCTATATTAACTATTGGAGCACTATAGAGGGACCTTTATTAACTCATGGGGGCACTATAGAGGAGCCTATATTAAGTATTGGGGCACTATAGAGGGCCTATATTACTGCTGGGGCACTATAGAGGGGCCTATATTAACTATTGGGGCACTATGGTGGAGCCTATATCAACTACTGGGGCACTATACAGGGGCCTATATTAACTCCTGGGGCACTACAGAGGGGCCTATATCAAAGGGGTTGTCTGGGCTTCCAATACTGATGACCTATCCTCCGGATAGGTCATCAATAGGGATGAGCGAATTGACTTCGGATGTATTGGCTCCGATGAGCTGAAGTTATTACTTTGTGAAGTCTCGCGAGACTTCGGGTAATAACTTCAAAAATTGATTTCTACTGTAAAAAACAATTTCCCGAACTTGGGTTCGGTTCCAAGGTACCACTTGGAACCGAACCCGAGTTTGGGAAATAGTTTTTTACATTAGAAACCAATTTATGAAGTTATTACCTGAAGTCTCGCGAGACTTCGCAAAGTAATAACTTCTGCTCATCGGAGCCAATACATTCTAATACTATACGGAGCTTCTGCTCCATACAGTATTGAAACAAAGTTATATGCAAATCGACTTCGGATGTTTCATCCGAAGTCGATTCGCTCATCCCTAGTCATCAATATCAGATTGGCGGCGGTACGACAGCAGCAGGAAGAGAGATGGGACACTATAAAGGGGCCTTATTACTACTAGGGACACTATAGAGGAACCTATAATAACTACTGGGGCACTATAAAGGGGCCTTATTACTACTGGGGCACTATAGAGGAACCTATAATAACTACTGGGGCACTATAGAGGGGCCTATGATAACTACTGGGGGACACTATAAAGGGGCCTTAATACCACTGGGGGCACTATAGAGGAACCTATCATAACTACTGGGGCACTATAGAGGAACCTATAATAACTACTGGGAGACACTATAAAGGGGCCTTATTACTACTAGGGGCACTATAGAGGAACCTATAATAACTACTGGGAGACACTATAAAGGGGCCTTATTACTACTAGGGGCACTATAGACGAACCTATAATAACTACTGGGGCACTATAGAGGGGCCTATGATAACTACTGGGGCAATGTGGATTTTCCACAGATCTCAATCTTCCATTGAAGAGGGGGAAATCCGCACAAAAAAAACGCAAACATAATTGGCATTCTGCAGATTTCAAAATTCACACAGCAGGTAATTTTCCGCATGGAAAAAACCCAGGAGATTTGTCTAATTTAATTTACTTTGCTGGTACTGTATTATGCTGCAGTTTTTCTGCACAAGAATCTGCGCAGCAAAACTAGCATAATCTGCAACGTGTGCTGGTACTCTTGGAGTTGTAGGATGTTTCCTGTGATGCTGACTATGATCTATGTATTATGAAACTTTAACGGGCTATATTTGGGTAGAAACCATTAACTGGCAGCTTCTTAGTATTAGTGCTGGATAGTGTGCTGGCCCAAGCCCCTGAAGTGAAGACCTGTTCGGTGCATGCTGCTGGTAAGTAGGCCAAGACTAAGTCTGCTCCAGGTAAAACACTATTCTTGTCAGTGAAAGCTGCCAGAAAAGCAACTTTACTTGGAACTACTTCTGAGAGAAAGAAGCATTGGTTGAGGACTGTGAGAACAGTGCTTGGACGGTAACGTACACATATGGCTTTAGACTTTACTGCCCGTGGTCTGGGTTTATTGCTTCTGGCTCCTGCTATGAACTGGCCATCCAATCTAGGACTGCACCCCACAGAATGGCCATTGCAGATAAAGTACAGACTAAGGCCTCATTCCTACATCCATGATGAAATCCGTGATAAGATGGTCCATGATTTATCCGTGAGGATTTCTGTGAGGAATCAGTGTTTGATCCACGTGTTCAGTTTTCGCTTTCCGTGTTCCACGGACCACTGCACAGCTGAAGATTAAAGGGGTTGTCTCACTTCAGCAAATGACATTTATCCTGTAGAGAAAGGTAATATAAGGCACTTACTAATGTATTGTGATTGTCCATATTGTTCTCCTTTGCTGGCTGGATTCATTTTTCCATCACAATACACTGCTCGTTTCCATGGTTATGACCACGCTGCAATCTATCAGCGGTGGCCGTGCTGATGGTTTGCAGCCAGGAGGCTACTCAAACCCTCTTGATGGCCACAGGCCGGGTACATAATGAGCTGATGCTCAACGGCCACAGGTGCCCTCCTAAACTCAATTGTATTACCGTCTTCATGTATTTTGTGCTGCACTATGGTATTGCAGGCCCTGCCTACTACTTGTTTTGTCCCATCTTCTGTCAATTTGGACCCACCTACAACATTGGGCCACTTTTAGTTTTTTTTCCAGGGCCACTTTGAGTTCCCAATCCGCCCAATCCGGATGTCATCTGTGTGCTGTGCGCATCCGTTTTGAGGACAAGGATAGGCAGTTCTAGTGAAGGGAGTGTGAAAAATGCAGCATGTACACGGACGGTATATGCATTTGGCAAATCTGCAGTTTTGAGACAACAAAAAGTATACGGTCATGTGCATGAGGCCTAAGTTATAGTGTGAAACTCATATTAATAAGAACAAAACATTGCAGGTCACACAATGGACAGGTTCGCACACGACAATTCCGTGCAGTTTTTGATTTGATCATGTTCATTGTCTCTAAAAGTTTGGAAATAGTTAAAAAAAAAAATCTAATAATTGCCTAAAAGTTTTTTATCCATTATTTTACATCTTAAAAAACTGATTTGTCTTGTAAGGCTACATTCACACGACAGTTTTTTTGGCCAAATGCACAAGGCCGTGGAACACGGACGTGAGCGGTCCGTGGTATCCCGGCCTGGATTCCTGCTGAGAGCAGGAGCGCACGGCATCATTGGTTGCTATGACGCCGTGCGCTTCATGCCACCGCTGCAGTACAGTAATACACTGGTATGATCTATACGAGTGTATCACTGTACAGCAGCGGCGGCACGAAGCGCACGGCGTCATAGCAACCAATGACGCCGTGCGCTCCTGCTGTCAGCAGGATGCCAGGCCGGGATACCACGGACCGCTCACGTCCGTGTTCCACGGCCATGTACATTCAGCCATTAGCGGATGTTTTTCACTGATGCCTTTTTTTTTTTAAACGGACGCTAAGAACGATCCCATTCAATTGTATGGGAGATGTTGGTAAGTGAAAACGGACAAGATAGAACATGTTCTATTTTTTGATGTCCGTTATTTACTGGTCTTGAAAAAAACTGCCTGTCTGTCTGTCTGTATTATATTTAAACTATACCAACAATTTTCAGACTGCATATCAAAACATTAGTTATTTCAGGAAAATGAGAATGAAGTTAAAAGAAAAAAAAAGAGAAGACCGACATCAAATTATCAATATCATTGGCCTTTTTTCACAAACACTGTACAATTGATTTACTTGTGCAGTATCTAAGGTCGCCCATAGGTGGCGATGGAACACCTCTAGTTGTGAGCAGGGAGAAGACAAGCCCCCGGCGGCTGCGCACTGGAGGCTGCTATGAGCTGATGACGTAGATGTTGTGAGCCGCACGTGGTGCCGTAGTCGCACACATAGAGTCAATGGAGGCGGCTGGACAGCTTAGATGGTAAGTGCTGGAGCAGGGTGATGTTTGTTAGACAGGGTCTGTACATATGCTGCCATGAGGGGCTTAATACTTGTCTTATGGGACTAATGGTGTTGTCGATATATATATATTACAATGGGAACCGGGTTTCCTGTCAAGTTGAATGTCAGGACTGACAGCAGCAGGAAGAGAACAGATTGCCACATTCTTCAACTGGAAGAACTAGCAATAAATTGATCAGAGCACCGAAACAGTTCAGGCTATGAAAAACACCCCAACTAGATAAGCAGACAATGGGCCCCAAAGGCAGGAGGGGGGAGTATAGTTATTTAAAATGTGACTTTTAATAAGGTCAAAAATGTCAGACTAATAAAACTCACTACATAGATAAGACATACATACACATAGACAACCAATAATGGTGCCTGGCTGGTATAGACAAAATTCTGTTCCGTCCGGGGAGATGTGAACAGTCTTACCAGACCCTTTGTAGATAGTGATGGAGGTCCTTAGGTACAGGAGGCAGGAAGCGTTTCAATCAAGCCATGTGGGGATGGTTGTGGTTGTAGAACCGCGTAGATGGAGCGATAGGAAGTGTCCTAAATGGCCCTGCCTCAGATGAAGGGGGCTATTATGCTGCTACCTATCTACACGGAGCACTCGCCTTGAGAAAGGCGACCCCGTCCGGTAGCCTGTCCCCATAGTGGACCTCACCCTAAAACTACAGGATAGATGCCAGTGGATAAGATGATGGGAATGCTTCCGGGGGTCTTCCGACGTGGCACGTTTCTGTCCGTGACTCTTCAGGGAAAGACTGCAGGAAGACAGTAAGTGGAAGGCCGCAGGTATCTGGCCTGTGGCTCAATGACACACTGGGGATAAAGGAGACAAGCTAAAAAGCTTGTGTTCTGCTATCCTGGTGTAGGATGCAGTAATGCACTGGAGGGATAGTCCTGTGCTTGGCGGTCCGGGGGACACAGTGGTCCTGCGGCTGGTTCACTGCATTTTTACCCCAAACCAGAAGGGTTTCTGTAGCCTGGGACCACTGTGTCCCCCGGCATTTTTGACCTTATAAAAAGTTACATTTTAAATAACTATACTCCCCCCTCCTGCCTTTGGGGCCCATTGTCTACTGGAAGAACTAGGTATATATATATACACACACACACACATAACTGGTAGACATTTATAAAGTGACATAGGACTAATGAGGACTGTCTCTTAAAGGGGCTTTGCAGTTTGCATGTCCTCCTAAATGTCTGATTGGGGAGGGTCCAATCACTGGGACTGTATCATAAACTATAGTGTGGCCCAAGAAACCAGCACAGTGGGGATTGTTGCCCCCCCTGTTGTCACCCCAGTGATTGGTTGCTTATGATGTATCTGTTAATATTTTCTATGGGGATCACCGTCCTGTTTACAGCTATAACACGGGTATCACTTCTGACCTGTTCTACCTGGGCTCCACACTGGTAAAAGCATCATCTGTTCCCAGGCCACAGAAGCCATTATCATCTGTTTGCTAAGGGATCCTGACTCTTGTCATCTTATAATGGTTTACAAGTTGTATTTTCCTTTTGCTGGTTATTCTTATGGCAGAGGAAATCCGAATAATGGGTCTGATTTCTCAACACCAGCATGTGCTTCCCTGGTCGTGATGGGCCCTATGCTACGGGAGGAGGCATGTCATTTATGATGAGGCTCAACACCACTTGCTACTGGATTTAGTCGCAAAGGCATTTAAAAAGTTGCAAAACCTGGTTTTCTGACTTTAACACCAAAACTATGGCGTATAAGGAATAATAAATATCCGCCAGTGTCTTTCACGTTTGATGACAGGAATAGTGCCACACTTTTAATGCAGCGAAGACAACAGAACCATAACTCACCCCATTATATGTCAGTGGTAGGGGTGGACATATATGTGTACCTTGTGCAGATGCACAGGGACCCAGTATGTAAGGAGTTCACTTCCACATTAAGGCCCATTTCAGACAAGCGAATGTCACGCTCCAGATTCGCAGCGCAGCACCCGGCCTGAACTTCCAGCACTGCCAGGGTCGCATAGCATTATATCAGATCATATCGGCTTATATATTAGATCAGCTGCAGGGGTCCGGCAGTCACTGATAGCCGGATCCCTGCTGTATGCGCCCGCATTGGTGAAAACACTGATGCCGGTGCTTTAACCCTCGCACTGCCGCGGTCACTGCTGACCGCAGCACATGTGGTATCCTGACGGCTCCCATCGCGCTGCTGTGGCGGGGACCTCATGTCTTGGACGGCAATAAAAATATGAAAATAGTGCCAAAACAGCCATTTTCTGGTCACCTTGCCTCACAAAAACTGTAATACCAAGCGATCAAAAAGGCGTATTTAGCCCAAAATGTTACCTATCAAACTGTCATCTCATCCAGCAAAAAATGAGACTCTACAATCGGCTAAAAAATTTAAAAAATTATATGGCTCTCAGAAAATGGCAACACAAAAACAAGATTTTATTCTGTCAAAAAAGGCTTTCACCGTTTAAAACTTACCTAATATGTCTATCATTTTTATTTTTGTTATCGCCGCATGCGTAACAACCTGCTTTATAAAAATATAACATTATATACCCCTCAGGTGAATGCTGTAAAAAAATAAAAATAAAAAAGCTATGCCAAAACAGCCATTTCTTTTCACCTTGCCTCACAAAAAGTGTAATACCAAGCAGTCAAAAAGTCCTATGTACCCCAAAATGGTACCAATGAAAACATCATCTCATTCTGCAAAAAATGAGCACCCACATAAGACAGTCACTTAAAAAATAAATACCCATTGCACCCATAAACCAATCTATCAAAATCTGCGCTGCAAAAGCCATATGGCGCTCCTTACTTTCTGAATCCTACCATGTACTCCTACAGCAGTTTGCCACCACATGTGGCGTGTTGCCGTATTCAGGAAAAAATGGGTAAGAAATTATGAGATGCTTTTTCTCCTGTTACCCCTTGTGAAAATGAAAAATTTGGGGCTAAAGCAACATTTTATTGGAAGAAATTAAACTTTTCATTTTCATAGCCAAGTGTTTCCTAATTCCGTAAAACGCTTAGGGGGTCAAAGTGCTCAGTTCCCCCCTTTATATATTCTTTAAGGGGTGTAGTTTCCAAAATGGGGTAACTTTTTAAGGGTTTCCACTGTTAGGGGTAGGTCAGGGTCTCTACAAATACATAATGGTGCCCAAAAACCATTCTAGCAAAATCTGCCTCCAAAATCCATACAGCACTCCTTTCCTTATGACCACTGCCACCTGCCCATAGAGCAGTTTACCGCCATATATGGGGTATTTCTGTAAACTGCAGAATCTGGGTAATAAATATTGAGTTTTGTTTGGCTGTTAACCCTTGATATGTTACAGGAAAAAAATGAATAAAAATGGAAAATCTGCCAAAAAAAGTGAAATTTAAACATTTCGCCTCCTTTTTCCTTTAATTCTTGTAAAACACCTAAAGGGTTAACAAAGTTTATAAAATCTGTTTGAATAACTTTTAGGGGTGTAGTTTCTAAAATGGGGTCATTTATGGGTGGTTTCCATTACGTAAGCCGTTCAAAATCACTTTATAACTGAATTGGTGCTTAAAAAAATGGTTTTGGAAATTTGAAAAATTGCTTCTAAGCCTTCTAACGTCCTAAAAAAATGTAATGATATTTACAACATGATGCAAACATAAAGTAGACATATGGGGGATGTAAAGTAATACATATTTTATGAGGTATCACTTTCTGTTTTAAAAGCAGAGAAATAGAAATTTAGAAAATTGCAAGTTTTTCAGAATTATTGGTAAATTTTTGATTTTTTTTTCATAAATAAAGGTGAAATATATTGACTAAAATTTATGACTGTCATGAAGTACAATGTGTCACGAGAGAACTATCACAGAAAGGCTTGGATAAGTAAAAGCGTTCCAAAGTTATTACCACATAAAGTGACGCATGTCAGATTTACAAAAATGGACCTGGGATTTAAGGTGAAAAGTGGCCCTGTACTGAAGGGGTTAAAGACCAAGCATTTGTTTTTCTCTTTCTTTTTTTTTTTTTCATTGTCAGTTTTTTTACGTTTTTTCTGTCAATGTATAGTAGCTGTATGAGGGCTTATTTTTTGTGGTTTTGCGAGTTAATGTTGTTACCATTTTAACCATATGACTGTTTTTGTAGTTGTTTTATTTTTTCTTATGGCGTTCAATGTGCTTCCTAAACACTTTGATAATTTCATTGTTTATGTTGTTACAGTCACGGTGATACCAGTTATTGTATTTTTCGCCCCATAAGACGCACCTAGGTTTTAGAGAAGGACAAAAAGAAAAAAATATTTTTAATTAGACATCAGGTCAGACCACCAATCAGAGGTCGCAATAACTGCTGTACAAGCGTCATAGACGCCTGTTCAGGCCATTTTACTCCCTGAAAATAGTCTTAGGCCTCATGCACACGACCGTTGTTGTGTTCCGTTTTCCGTGATTTTCTGCGGACCCATTGACTTTTAATGGGTCCGTTGAAAACTCTGATAATGCACTGTTTGTCATCCGCGTCCGTGATCCGTGTTTCCAGTCCTATTTTTTTCACGGACAACGGTTCGCGGACCCATTCAAGTCAATGGGTCCGTGAAAAAACACGGAGGCACACAAGATTGTCATCCGCGTCCGTTTTTTTCCTATCATTTGCATGGCAAACTTGACTTAGATTTTTTTTCACTTTCCTTCATATCTGGTGATCCTCCAAAAATCAAGGAAGACAAACGGAAACGGAACAACGGAACCGCGATTTGCGGACCGCGAAAAAATACTGTTGTGTGCATGAGGCCTAAGGCGTACCGATACGACTTAGACTTTTCCCTGCCATTCATCAGTGCAGTGAGCACAGCGATGCTGCTGCTGCCTGAAACAACCAATCACAAAGCTCTTTACAGTAAGGAGCTTAGTGATTGGTCAGTTTGAGCGAGCTGCCGCAGCTTTTGGCACGCCGGTCTGAAGTTAGGAAGGAGGCGCACGATCGTCACTGGCGGGGTAAGTGGCCTTGCTGTGTAGTAAAATTTAGCGGGGATCCCAGATCTGACCTTGTTTTTCTCTAGAATGATAAGTCTGAAGCGCTCAGCTGAGTGCGGTACTGAAGACAGCCTCAATAGGAGGTCTAGGAGACCGTCTTCACTACCGCGCTTAGCAGTAAGGAAAGGTGGCTGAGCGCTTCAGACTCCTGCTTATAGAAGTCAGCGGGGGTCTCAGCGCTGGACACGCCAACAGGAGACCAGCAGCCAGCAACACCAACCACAGACTTGGGTCTGACCGCCAGCTGCAAGACAGCGAGGACACGGGAGGGAGACCCTCAGGGCAGGTCATTCTATTGTCCCATAGCCTAAAAATAAAGGAGGAGCAGCTTATAGGTGCAGCACCCTGTGATTTACCTGTGTACTCGGTGCGGGGCCCAGCACATGCCCCCTGGCTGATATACAGATGTCACAGCATGACTGACTTACAGATACCCCTACTCTCATTGCCAATGCAAGTCCTGGAGATAACCGGGGGAGAAGAGAGGAGGCTGCAAGCACCATGGAACAGGAGGCTGCATGAGGGGCAGGGTCGGGTTCACACACAGACAGTAGTGACCAAGGAAAAGCATCACTGTCCCACTATATACCGTACACTATTAAACTATGTGCACTATAGTCCATGACACTATCACACTATATACCGTATACTGTATTACTATGTACACTATAACAGTATATACAGTACATTATCACACAATAATAGTATAACAGTACACTATCACACTATATACCATATACTGTATCACTATGTACACTATAACAGTATATACAGTACATTATCACACTATGTACACTATAACAGTACACTATCACACTATATACCATATACTGTATCACTATGTACACTATAACAGTATATACAGTGCATTATCACACTATGTACACTATAACAGTACACTATCACACTATATACCATATACTGTATCACTATGTACACTATAACAGTATATACAGTACATTATCACACTATGTACACTATAATAGTACACTATCACACTATATACCATATACTGTATCACTATGTACACTATAACAGTATATACAGTACATTATCACACTATGTACACTATAATAGTATAACAGTACACTATCACTATGTACACTATAATAGTATAACAGTACACTATCACACTATATACCATATACTGTATCACTATGTACACTATAACAGTATATACAGTACATTATCACACTATAACAGTATGTACAGTACATTATCACACTACACTATAATAGTATAACAGTACACTATCACACTATATACTGTATCACTATGTACACTATAACAGTATATACAGTACATTATCACACTATGTACACTAACAGTATGTACAGTACATTATCACACTATAGTATAACAGTACACAATCACACTATATACCGTATACTGTATCACTATGTACACTATAACAGTATATACAGTACATTATCACACTATGTACACTATAATAGTATAACAGTACACAATCACACTACATCCCACTATGTGCACTACATACAGTGCGTGCAGAATTATTAAGCAAATGAGTATTTTGACCACATCATCCTCTTTATGCATGTTGTCTTACTCCAAGCTGTATAGGCTCGAAAGCCTACTACCAATTAAGCATATTAGGTGATGTGCATCTCTGTAATGAGAAGGGGTGTGGTCTAATGACATCAACACCCTATATTAGGTGTGCATAATTATTAGGCAACTTCCTTTCCTTTGGCAAAATGGGTCAAAAGAAGGCTCAGAAAAGTCAAAAATAGTGAGATATCTTGCAGAGGGATGCAGCACTCTTAAAATTGCAAAGCTTCTGAAGCGTGATCATCGAACAGTCAAGCGTTTCATTCAAAATAGTCAACCGGGTCGCAAGAAGCGTGTGGAAAAACCAAGGCGCAAAATAACTGCCCATGAACTGAGAAAAGTCAAGCGTGCAGCTGCCAAGATGCCACTTGCCACCAGTTTGGCCATATTTCAGAGCTGCAACATCACTGGAGTGCCCAAAAGCACAAGGTGTGCAATACTCAGAGACATGGCCAAGGTAAGAAAGGCTGAAAGACGACCACCACTGAACAAGACACACAAGCTGAAACGTCAAGACTGGGCCAAGAAATATCTCAAGACTGATTTTTCTAAGGTTTTATGGACTGATGAAATGAGAGTGAGTCTTGATGGGCCAGATGGATGGGCCCGTGGCTGGATTGGTAAAGGGCAGAGAGCTCCAGTCCGACTCAGACGCCAGCAAGGTGGAGGTGGAGTACTGGTTTGGGCTGGTATCATCAAAGATGAGCTTGTGGGGACTTTTCGGGTTGAGGATGGAGTCAAGCTCAACTCCCAGTCCTACTGCCAGTTTCTGGAAGACACCTTCTTCAAGCAGTGGTACAGGAAGAAGTCTGCATCCTTCAAGAAAAACATGATTTTCATGCAGGACAATGCTCCATCACACACGTCCAAGTACTCCACAGCGTGGCTGGCAAGAAAGGGTATAAAAGAAGAAAATCTAATGACATGGCCTCCTTGTTCACCTGATCTGAACCCCATTGAGAACCTGTGGTCCATCATCAAATGTGAGATTTACAAGGAGGGAAAACAGTACACCTCTCTGAACAGTGTCTGGGAGGCTGTGGTTGCTGCTGCACGCAATGTTGATGGTGAACAGATCAAAACACTGACAGAATCCATGGATGGCAGGCTTTTGAGTGTCCTTGCAAAGAAAGGTGGCTATATTGGTCACTGATTTGTTTTTGAATGTCAGAAATGTATATTTGTGAATGTTGAGATGTTATATTGGTTTCACTGGTAAAAATAAATAATTGAAATGGGTATATATTTGTTTTTTGTTAAGTTGCCTAATAATTATGCACAGTAATAGTCACCTGCACACACAGATATCCCCCTAAAATAGCTAAAACTAAAAACTACTTCCAAAAATATTCAGCTTTGATATTAATGAGTTTTTTGGGTTCATTGAGAACATGGTTGTTGTTCAATAATAAAATGAATCCTCAAAAATACAACTTGCCTAATAATTCTGCACTCCCTGTACAGTACATTATCACACTGTGCTACCCTAAGCCTACCACCCTGACCCTGCAGAGTTCTCTGTGCCACCCTAAGCCTACATAGCCTCATACTGTGCCAACTTGACCCTGCAGAGCTCTCTGTGCCACCCTAAGACTACATAGCCTCATACTGTGCCAACCTGACCCTACAGAGCTTTCTGTGCCATCCTAAGACTACGTAGCATTAGCATCCAATCTGAGACCACTGCAGAGGGGGAAGCTCTCATGAGCGCGGTGCTTTGTACCAAGTTGCCCCTAAACTCAATTTCCGCTGAGTGTAAGGGTCCATTCACACGTCTGCAAAATGGGTCCGGATCTGTTCCGCAACGTTGCGAAATGTATCCGGACCCATTATTTTTCAATGGGGCTGCAAAAGATGCGGACAGCACACAGTGTGCTGTCCGCATCCACATTTCCGTTCCACAAAAAAATAGAACATGTCCTATTCTTGTCTGCTGACACGGACAAGAAAAGGCATTTCTATTTAAAGTGCCAATTTGCGGACCGCAAAACACTTGTGGACATGTGAATGGACCCTAACAGTGTCCCCAGCTTTAGGTGTTGGAGGAATGACTGTAATAAGGAGTCTACTGTTCGCATCTATACCAGCAAAAACTGGTGGCACTGTTTAGGTGGCAGTGGTCTTATGTTTAGTATATGATGTCAGCTAAATTTAAAATTGTCTAAATTTGCTATTTATGCATGGAAGACAGTTCTAGATACTAGTAATGGTTTCCCTGAATAAATAGCACCCCTTAATGTTATGTAGGCCTTCGTATTAACTATTTGAATTACTGTAACTTTTGTACTCCTCATCGGCTAAAAATACTCCTCAAAAATGGTAAGAGGAGTATTTTTACTCTTCCAACAAAAATGTAGCGCGACCTCTGCCACCAATCAGACCCCCAATGTTAATCATACCTCAGCTAACAGCCCCAATCAGACCCCTAATGTTAATAAGATCCCCAACCAGACCTCAGACCTGACCCCAATGTGATTGACCCTCAATCAAACCTCAGCTCGGACCCCAATGTGATTGACTCCCAATCAGAGCTCAGATAAGTGACCCATTGCCCCATATCAGCCCCCAGCAGCCCCATAGTGCGCATAGTGCCTCATATTACCCCCCCAGCAGCCCCATAGTGCCTCATATTACCCCCCAGCAGCCCCATAGTGCCTCATATTACCCCCCCAGCAGCCCCATAGTGCCTCATATTACCCCCCCAGCAGCCCCATAGTGCCTCATATTACCCCCCCAGCAGCCCCATAGTGCCTCATATTACCCCCCCAGCAGCCCCATAGTGCCTCATATTACCCCCCCAGCAGCCCCATAGTGCCTCATATTACCCCCCCAGCAGCCCCATAGTGCCTCATATTACCCCCCCAGCAGCCCCATAGTGCCTCATATTACCCCCCCAGCAGCCCCATAGTGCCTCATATTACCCCCCCAGCAGCCCCATAGTGCCTCATATTACCCCCCCAGCAGCCCCATAGTGCCTCATATTACCCCCCCCCCCCAGCAGCCCCATAGTGCCTCATATTACCCCCCCAGCAACCCCATAGTGCCTCATATTCTCACCCCCAGCAGCCTCATAGTGCCTCATATTACCCCCCCCAGCAGCCCCATAGTGCCTCATATTACCCCCCCCCAGCAGCCCCATAGTGCCTCATATTCTCACCCCCAGCAGCCTCATAGTGCCTCATATTACCCCCCCAGCAGCCCCATAGTGCCTCATATTACCCCCCCAACAGCCCCATAGTGCCTCATATTACCCCACCAGCAGCCCCATAGTGCCTCATATTACCCCCCCAGCAGCCCCATAGTGCCTCATATTACCCCCCCAGCAGCCCCATAGTGCCTCATATTACCCCCCCCCCAGCAACCCCATAGTGCCTCATATTACCCCCCCAGCAGCCCCATAGTGCCTCATATTACCCCCCCCAGCAACCCCATAGTGCCTCATATTACCCCCCCCCCAGCAGCCCCATAGTGCCTCATATTACCCCACCAGCAGCCCCATAGTGCCTCATATTACCCCCCCAGCAGCCCCATAGTGCCTCATATTACCCCCCCAGCAGCCCCATAGTGCCTCATATTACCCCCCCCAGCAACCCCATAGTGCCTCATATTACCCCCCCAGCAGCCCCATAGTGCCTCATATTACCCCCCCCAGCAACCCCATAGTGCCTCATATTACCCCCCCCCCCCAGCAGCCCCATAGTGCCTCATATTACCCCCCCAGCAGCCCCATAGTGCCTCATATTACCCCCCCCCAGCAGCCCCATAGTGCCTCATATTACCCCCCCAGCAACCCCATAGTGCCTCATATTACCCCCCCAGCAACCCCATAGTGCCTCATATTACCCCCCCCAGCAGCCCCATAGTGCCTCATATTAACCCCCCCAGCAGCCCCATAGTGCCTCATATTACCCCCCCCCAGCAGCCCCATAGTGCCTCATATTCTCCCCCCCAGCAGCCTCATAGTGCCTCATATTACCCCCCCCAGCAGCCCCATAGTGCCTCATAATACCCCCCCAGCAGCCCCATAGTGCCTCATATTACCCCCCCCCCCCCAGCAGCCCCATAGTGCCTCATGTTTTATAAAATAAAAAACCCACTTACCTCTCCTGCTCCTGGACACCGCCGCTCCTCACCTACATCGCAATCCTCTTCCTCCTGCAGTTGGCTGTGCTGTGAACTGGCATGCACAGCGTGAGGTCACAGTGCGCCCTCACGCTGTGCGCAGCCCTGCACAGCCGACAGCCAAGGACCAGGAATCGGTAAGTACAGAGCCTTCACCGCTTCCTGGCCCTCCGGTACTAATTAAGCGCTTCCATAATGCGTCTTATGGGGCGAAAAATACGGATATGTGTATTTTATAATTATTTTGTGACATAATAAACCAACTGGGGGAAGAATTTCTTGTGTTTTCTTTCCTTAGTCATATGCACATGGCAGACCAGGAGGCCATTGTGAGGCCCTCATCTGCCATAGCACCACATATTCTCGTCAATATATTGTCTACTACAGTTTTGAGCTTCTCATCTGAAGTGTAGTATAGACTGTGTAAATCAATAGAGCTCATCTCCTCTATAAAAAAAATGAAAAATGTTAATTCAAACCTTTTTAATTTATGAATTTCATAAAAATGAACCTTCAATATCTTTTCTCCACAGGGATATTGAACCTTCCAATGGCAGAAACTGTTTCTTCACACGTGAGTCTTATGAGAAATATTGCTTGGGTCCAACGCTGGCTGAATTGTTGCTCGTCACCAACAAGTAAAACTTTTTCTTTTTCTTTTTTTTTTCTTTTTTATTATGGCCAAAGAAAATGCTATTAATGTGTTTGCTTTGTTTTCTGCCTTCATAGTTTTAGAATACACCTAAGGCCTCTTTCACATGGCCGTGTGCTGGCCGGGCCTGTGCTGCGGACCACAAATTGCGGTCCGCAATGCACGGGCATCGTCCATAGGGCAGCCGAATGCGGATCGCGGCCCATTCACTTGAATGAGATCCGCGATCCTTCCGTTCTGCAAAAAGATAGAACAAGTTCTATATTTTTGCGCAATGGAAGCACAGAAAGCAACACCACGGAAGCACTCCGTAGTGCTTCCGTGGGGCTCCGTTCCGTGCTTCCGTTCCGCACCGCATCTCCGGATTTGCGGACCCATTCAAGTGAATGGGTCCACATCCATGATGCAGAATGCACACGGCTGGTGACCCGTGTATTGCAGAACCGCCGTATATGGCCCGCCATACGGCCACGGGAGCACTACAACCGTGTGAAAGAGGCCTAAGAGGTATGTTCACCGTTGCACCATTTTGTTGCTCAATTGCAGACTTGTATACTTGTATGTCTTCAGTCTTGCCTTGAAACGCTGTATATTAGCCATACTCACAAAACAATAAGATTTTTTTTTTTATCAAGACTATTTGCAAAGTTGAATACTTTTTAGTTGGATTTTTGGTGTGTTGGAGAAACAAATAGTTGCAAACGTGGATGTAACGTCAGGGACCCACTCCTGTCTCAAGAAAGGGGCCTGTAGCACAGCTGGCAACGAAGAGGAGACTATGCATGTGCGGTCCCTGCCAGTCACGGCTACTGTATGGAACTTCCAAAGAGTAGAATAGAAATCAGATCCTAGATGGTGGTTGTTGTTGTTTTTTCGGTTCCTTACCTCTGTTTTATTTTGTTCTTGTTTTTAGGATTTAAAACAGTAGTGTAAACATGCTGAAGAAGACAACTAGCTATATACCAATGACCTATTACAGGGAACCTGCCAGCAGATCCATGTTGCCCTAAAAACGGGCACACAGGCTTCCTCACTACAGCGAATTACGTTTTACTCTGTAACGCTGCAGTTATGTTTTCTGTAAAACATTGAGAAAAAGATGGGCTCATGCACACGAACGTATTTTCTTTCCATGTCTGTTCTGTTTTTTTGCTTACCGTATGTGGAACTATTCATTTCAATGTGTCCACAAAAAAAACAGAAGTTACTCCGTGTGCATTCCGTTTCCGTATGTCCCGTCTGCAAAAAAAATAGAACATGTCCTATTATTGTCCTCATTGCGGACTAGGGTTGCACCGGGTATCGAATTATCGATACCCAATCAATACTTTTGTACTGGTATCGATTCGATACCGGATTTGCCCTTTACAGATACTGCCATGTTCCCTCAGCAGCACAGGGGAGAAGGTGTTTCTCCCTCCCCCCGGTGCCGCTAGTGAGGAGCGGAGGAGGAGACGGTGGCCACTGCGCCACCAATGAAAATAACAAACGGATAATACAAATACAGGACGCGGGTGCCGGCGGCAGAATCACAAAGCTGGCACCCGACCTCTATGACAGGGAGCTGCGATCAGCGGCAGTTAACCCTCAGGTGCCTATGTTGCTTCTAGTCACTGGCCGATAGCAGGCACACCGTGATGACTGTGCTATTTATTTCATGAGGTTATTATTTACTGATTCTTTTGCATTCATTTAGTCCCTGCTGCTGCACCCCTGAGTCAGCGTTTTTCTCTCCGTGATATGATTTTCCAGCTTCTGTCTCCCGGACTGACATCCTCTTCTATGTAGAGAGACAGCTTTGAAGTGCTGATGAAGTCCACTCTCCATGGCTTTAATGATTTTATTTTATTTTTTAGATTTTCATTGCTCATGTGTGCTTAAATAAAAAACCATAACACTTTTTGGAGAACTTTTATAAAGCGTCCTCGTTAGTAACTGATTGTGTAGAGAGGCAAGCCTGTTGTTTTACGAAATCAGACCGCACACCCATAGGATGCCAAACTCATTTGACTGTTATTTTCTTTAGTTACTCTGGTCAAGAAAAAGTCAAATGTGAGAAAGAAGTTTGCCCATTGGTCTATAGGCGGCTTTTTTTTTTAGGCATTGTAACCTGCAATAACAGAAACACAAAGAAAAGGAGCTCATAGTACCAAAAAAGTAGTATAATTTATTAAAGCATGATAAAATTACATGAAATGAAAAAGACAAATGAATGTGATGCCGTTAAACAAGATAAAATAAGAGCAGAGGACAGAAAAAGAAAAGCGCCACCCTGGGAGGGAGCACACGAATCAAAAAATACAATGTATCTGTAAGACATGGGAAAATACTGGGTACAATGCCCAACCCATGCAGTAGAATAATGGAATCAATGAATGCCAGGTGAGACAATGGTCAGCACATACACTCCCACATGGCGGTAAACGGTGTGCAGAAACAAATACAAGATAGAAATATGCTGCAAACCAACCAGTGAAGGACCCGGTGTACAATAAACAACAAGGTCTTAAAGCCAGAGGAGGGTAGAAGAGGACCAGAGCTCACCTAAGACAGATCGTGTGCAGAGAAACCCAGGGTGGCGCTGCCCCAACGCGCGTTTCGGCGTGCCTTCTTCAAGGGGTAACCTGCAAGCTACTGCGATACACAAGTCGCCAGAAATGAAGCCTCCTGGATGACAGGCGACCACATTCATTGTCCTTATGATGCAATGTAGCATGGCGATCTGTTGTGCAGTTAAAGTCTCCATGTAGCCCTAGCCTAATACTTTCTACAGTTCTACACTGTTTGCAAAAATGTTATATATTACATTAAAACTCCCTTCATATTTCTCCATTTTCTCTTAGACCCCCTCCGGCAGGACCTACACAAAAAAATTCAGAGGCTTCCAGTTCCCAAGCGCCTGTCCCTGACAGTCAGCCTGTTGTCCCATCTTCTACCAAGCACCTCCTACCTTTTCCCGAGCCTCGTGTGCCGTACCCACGGTTCTCGTCCCTCACAGCATTTGAACAGGATGCCTACGTGAAACTGATGATCAAATTCCACAACAAGAAAAACAGTAACGTCTCTTTCGGACAAGTCAAGGAGTACAACCATTATGAAGTAAGTGAGAACTAGATGTGTTATATTGTGGAAGAATGAAAGGTGCTGCAGGGGTCACTTCTCAGTGAGGACTCCTGGAAACGAGAAATAATTTATTTGCATTTATTCTTTCATTTTTTATGTTTTAAAGGGAATGTTTCAGGTGGACGTTATGGCCACCTTTGGGACCTGCTCCTATCAGAAATTTGACTTAGGCTACATGCACATGACCGTGCCGTTTTTTGCGGTCCGCAAACCTCGGATCCGCAAAAGACTGAAGCCGCCCGTGAGCATTCCGCAATTTGCGGAACGGAACAGGCGGCCCATTGTAGACATGCCTATTCTCGTCCGCAAAACGGACAAAAATAGGACATGCTATATTTTTTTGCCATGGAACGGTGCAACGGATGCGAACAGCTGTCCGCATCTTTTGCGGCCCCATTGAAGTGAATGGGTCCGCATCCGAGCGGCAAAAACGGCGGCTCGGATGCGGACCCAAACAACGGCCGTGTGCATGAGGCCTTAGGCTACTTTCACACTTGCGTTAGGTGCGGATCCGTCTGGTATCTGCACAGACGGATCCGCACCTAAAATGCAAACGCTTGCATCCGTTCAGAACGGATCCGTCTGCATAACAGCTTTTTCAGATCTGAGTTTTCACATCGTGAAAACTCAGATCCGACAGTATATTCTAACACAGAGGCGTTCCCATGGTGATGGGGACGCTTCAAGTTAGAATATACTAAGAACTGTGTACATAACTGCCCCCTGCTGCCTGGCAGCACCTGATCTCTTACAGGGGGCTGTGATCCGCACAATTAACCCCTCAGGTGCCGCCAGACCCCCCTCCCTCCCCAGTTTTAAATTCATTGGTGGCCAGTGCGGCCCCCCCTCCCTCCCTCCCCCAGTATTAAATTCATTGGTGGCCAGTGCGGCCTCCCCTCTCCCCCCCCCCCCTAATTAAAATCACCCCCCCCATCATTGGTGGCAGCGGAGAGTTCTGATCGGAGTCCCAGTTTAATCGCTGGGGCTCCGATTGGTTACCATGGCAGCCAAGACGCTACTGCAGTCCTGGCTGCCATGGTTACTTAGCAATTTTAGAAGCATTATACTTACCTGCGCTGTCTGTGGCCGGCCGGTCGCTCCTCTTACTGGTAAGTGAAAGGTCTGTGCGGCGCATTTCTTATAGCACAGACCTGTCACTTACCAGTAGGAGGAGCGCCCGGCCGGGCACAGACAGCGCAGGTAAGTATAATGCTTCTAAAATTGCTAAGTAACCATGGCAGCCAGGACTGCAGTAGCGTCTTGGCTGCCATGGTAACTGATCAGAGCCCCAGCGATTAAACTAGGACTCCGATCGGAACTTTCTGCTGCAACCAATGATGGGGGGGGGGGGGAAGTGATTTTAATTAGGGGAGAGGGGAGGCCGCACTGGCCACCAATGAATTTAATACTGGGGAGGGAGGGAGGGGGCCGCACTGGCCACCAATGAATTTAATACTGGGGAGGGAGGGGGGCCGCACTGGCCACCAATGAATTTAAAACTGGGGAGGGAGGGGGGTCTGGCCCCTGCTGCCTGGCAGCATCTGATCTCTTACAGGGGGCTATGATACGGACAATTAACCCCTCAGGTGCAGCACCTGAGGGGTTAGTTGTGCGGATCACAGCCCCCTGTAAGAGATCGGGTGCTGCCAGGCAGCAGGGGGCAGTTATGAACACAGTTCTCAGTATATTCTAACTTGAAGCGTCCCCATCACTATGGGAACGCCTCTGTGTTAGAATATACTGTCGGATCTGAGTTTTCACGATCTAACTCAAATCCGATGGTATATTCTAACATAGAGGCGTTCCCATGGTGATGGGGACGCTTCAAGTTAAAATATACCATCGGATTGGAGAAAACTCAGATCCGATGGTATATTAATAGGGACTCCTGACTTTACATTGAAAGTCAATGGGGGGCGGATCCGTTTGCAATTGCACCATATTGTGTCAACGTCAAACGGATCCGTCCTCATTGACTTGCATTGTCAGGACGGATGCGTTTGGCTCTGCACGGACAGGCGGGCACCAAAACGCTGCAAGCTGCGTTTTGGTGTCCGCCTCCAGAGCGGAATGGAGGCGGAACGGAGCCAAACTGATGCTTTCTGAACGGATCCTTATCCATTCAGAATTCATTGGGGATGAACGGATCAGTTCGGGGCCGCTTGTGAGAGCCCTCAAACGGATCTCACAAGCGGAACCCCAAACGCAAGTGTGAAAGTAGCCTTATTATCCTTTAAAGGATAACTTTTTTTTTTCATCTAGAAATCTATTTTTTAGCATATGTTACTGCTGCAGCAGCGTTATGCATAAAGCAATCTTTAGTTTCTTCATATACCACTGTTTTCCCCTTAGTTACGGCTGTTTTCAATCCTACATTATGAGGATCTTCTCAAGATGGCTCCTCTACCAGTTCTCTGAGGCCAAAACTGCATTCCCTCAGGTCACATAAAAACTTGCTGTAGCCACAGCTTCCTGCCAGCCAATCAGATTGGATTACTGAGAGACACGCCTCCTCACTCTGAAGCCTAAAGCAGGCATGCAGTGTGAAGGACCGCCCCTAGCCAGAGACCGACAAGCCATAGCAACGGTCTTTTAATGGAGCAGTGGAAAGGGACAGAGGACATTAATGAAAGCTATTATTATAAGGTAATTACAGATCTTTTGGCAGTCATTGACAGACTAACTCAGGTATACATTCCTAGCTGTAAGAAAACTAGCAAATAAATAAAGAAAATGACAGTTATCCTTTAAATGTTTATATATGTTAATAAGTTTATTGGAAAAAAAAAAAAAAACTGGCTAAAGTTGTCTAGATGATATCTCTTTCCCCCCGCTCCACGAAAACAAACCGGACTGGGAATGTACTTTCTATGGTTGGGATTACCTTTTGTTAAATAATAATGTTGCTAACAAAACTCTCATGATTTGCTGTGGTTGCTTCCTTCCCTACCGTGTACTGTAGTAGTGAGCGACCACCCATGCACAACCACACCTCTATGTTATGGCCTTTTCATATCTAAGTTTATAGACAATGATCCAAATGCAATTGCCACCTTGACTAGTCACATTGAGAATTGGCCATATCGGGGTGAATTTCGTATATCCTGTGATTCCTGCCATTTTTCTGGTTTTCCACCATACCTCATGTATCATCCCTAGTACCCCATATTTCTGTCCTCTTTCTTTAAACGTACCATCTTCTAAAGCCGACAGGAGACATTTCCTAGTCAATAGGTTTTGCACTATCCTGCCTGGCTTATTAACCCCTTAGGGACCCATGAAGTATCGGTACGGCATGGTTCCCGAGTCCTTAAGGACCCATGATGTACCGGTACGTCATGTATAGTTCCGATCACCGCCGCCGCAAACCGCAGGTCAATTCAGACCAGCGGTTTGCGGCCTTTACCTGGTGCGGCGGTGGTGCCATCGGATCCCCATGGGGCTGTAGCGGGGACCCGATGGCATGGAAGGCAGCGCGATGCCTTCCTGAGGCATCTGCGCTACCTTCCGGTGAAGAGCCTGTGAGATCCAGCCCCCTGGATCTCACAGGCCGGAAGCTGTATGAGTAATACACACAGTATTACTCATACAGCCAATGCATTCCAATACAGAAGTATTGGAATGCATTGTAAAGGATTAGACCCCCAAAAGTTCAAGTCCCAAAGTGGGACAAAAAATAAAGTGAAAAAAAAAGGTTTTCCCCAAAAAATTAAGTTTCAAGTAAAAATAAACAAAAACGTCATTTTCCCCAAATAAAGTAAAAAAAAATGGATAAATAGGGGAAGAAAAAAAAGTAAACATATTAGGTATCGCCGCGTCCGTATCGACCGGCTCTATAAACATATCACATGACCTAACCCCTCAGATGAACACCATAAAAAATAAAAACTGTGCTAAATAAACCATTTTTTTGTCACCTTACATCATAAAAAGTACAACAGCAAGCGATCAAAAAGGCGTTTGCCCACCAAAATAGTACCAATCTAACCGTCACCTCATCCCGCAAAAAATGAGCCCCTACCGGCCTACCTGAGAAAATCGGCCAAAAAATAAAAAAACTATGGCTCAGAATAGGGAGACACTAAAACATCATTTTTTTGTGTTTTAAAAAAGCTGTTATTGTGTAAAACTTACATAAATAAATAAAAAAGTATACATATTTGGTATCGCCGCGTTCGTATCGACCAGCTTTATAAACCCCTCAAGAACACCATAAAAAATAAAAACTGTGCTAAATAAACCATTTTTTGTCACCTTAAATCACAAAAAGTGTTTGCACCCCAAAATAGTTCCAATCAAACCGTCATCTTATCCCGCAAAAATCATACCCTACCCAAGGTAATCGCCCAAGGTTATGGCTCTCAGACTATGGAAACACTAAAACATAATTTTTTTTTGCTTCAAAAAAGAAATCATTGTGTAAAACTTACATAAATAAAAAAAAAAAGTATACATATTAGGTATCGCCGCATTCGTGACAACCTGGTCTATAAAAAATATCACATGATCTAACCTGTCAGATGAATGTTGTAAATAACAAAAAATAAAAACAGCTATTTCTTGTTACCTTGCCTCACAAAAAGTGTAATATAGAGCAACCAAAAATCATATGTACCCTAAACTAGTACCAACAATACTGCCACCCTATCCCGTAGTTTCTAAAATGGGGCCACTTTTTTGGAGTTTCTGCTCTAGGGGTGCATCAGGGGGGCTTCAAATGGGACATGGTGTCAAAAAAAAGTCCAGCAAAATCTGCTGGCATTCCTTTCCTTCTGCGCCCTGCCGTGTGCCCGTACAGTAGTTTACGACCACATATGGGGTGTTTCTGTAAACTACAGAATCAGGGCCATAAATATTGAGTTTGGTTGGGCAGTTAACCCTTGCTTTGTAACTGGAAAAAAATTATTAAAAATGGCCAAGTCCTTAAAGTGAAATAGGGCTGAGTCCTTAAGGGGTTAATCTTATCTTCCTCACCCCAACCCCTAATGTGCTGCATTTGAGCTGCCAAATAGTATGCCAAGGGATCAGGGACGCTCAATCCCCCTTGCGTTTTAGGTCTACACAGAGTAGCCAGCTTTATACGAGGGGTTCCCTTCTTCCAAATCAGGTCTCTAAATATTGCGTTAATGGTGTAAAACAATTTAAGAGGTATTCAGATTGGAGCGTTATGCAGCACATAGAGGAGCTGAGGCATAAGAATCATTTTTAATAAGTTTGTGCGGCCCACAATGGACAATGACAGTTTTGGCCATAATTGGACTTTCCTCCTGAACTTATCTAGTAACGGCATCAGATTCAGGTCTATGAAATCCTTGCTATTCCTAGAAAATTGTAATCCCCAGGTATTTAAAAGTCGATACTATTTGAAGTCCCCCAGCTAAATTGGGATCTATCTGCCTTGACCTGTCAAGCGGCATCAGGACCGATTTTGTCCAGTTGATATTTAAACCAGATTTCTGCCCATAGCTATTAATAATTGAAATTGCAGCTGGTAGGGAAGACGACCACTTCTCTAAAAACAGGAGCAGGTCATCCGCGTAAAGAGCCACCTTTTGAGTAATTGCCCCATATTTGAGTCCCTGCACCGCGTTGTCTTTACGAAGAGCCTCCGCCAGGGGTTCTATCGCCACTGCAAACAGAAGTGGCAACAGCAGGCAGCCCTGACGGGTGCCTCTATGCAATCTGAACGAGTCGGAAAGGTACCCGTTCACCTGAATTCTGGCCGTGGGACTGGCATATAACAATTTTATCCATTTAATAAAGATCGGCCCCACCCCCATCTCCTCCAATACCAGTAGTAGGTATTGCCACTCCACGCTGTCAAATGCCTTGGCCGCGTCTAGGGACGCGACCGCCGCATCCAAGGTGTGATTCTGACCCACCTGGACATTCAAATACAGTCTCCTAATATTCACAGCCATTGACATGAATCCGGCCTGATCCGTGTTTATTAGCGAAGCAATGACCGAGTTTAAACGATTGGCCAATACTTTCGCCAACAGCTTAACATCAGCCTGTAGCAGCGATATGGGTTGGTAAGATTCCGCCTCTAACACATCCTTCCCCGGCTTTGGTATGACTACTATAATCGCCTCATTCATAGTGTCAGGGAGTTTGCCCATCAACAAAGCCTCGTTATACACTTCTAACAGTTGGGGCAAGAGAACCGAAGCAAACTGTTTTATATATTTCGGCCGGCAATCCATCATCTCCTGGGGCTTTACTATTGGCCATTGCACTTAGCGCTATTTCTAGCTCCTTGAGGGTAATGGGGCTGTCTAAAAGAGTTCTCTGTTCTTGATCTAGAGTGGGAAGTTGTAGGGGATGGAGGAAATTCCTAATGTCAGTCTCTGAGGCTTTAGTTTTGGAAGTATATAGGCGTTGATAAAAAGTCTTCAAAATCTCAGATATCTTTTCTGTGGTCACCTGTACCCTGCCATCCGTGCCACGCAGCGCCGCTATATAGTTGGATTGCTGCTGAGCCTTGGTAATTAAAGCTAATAATCTGCCCGCCTTTTCCCCTTCCTCCATAATATTTTTGCTTCAGGAAAAATCTTTTATTCCGCGCATTTAGGAATAGACGTTCATCCAGCTGCTGCTGCACCTCTTTCCGCCGAGTTTCATATTCTGGTGATGGGGTCTCTACGTATCTATTCTCAGCTGCCTCCACTTCCAATATCATCTTCCTAATCATTGCATTGTTTTCCTTTTTCCGACCATTGATTTTAGCTGCCAATATTCCCCGTAAAAAGGCTTTCATTGCATCCCACACTACTAGCCTATGGGCAGATACTAAGTTTCGGTCAAAAAACTCACTGAGTTGCTCCTTAATATCTGACATATCTACTAGGACATTCAGCCAGTATGGGTTGAATTTCCAGTGTTTGGATCTGCGCGGCACGGATGGCAACAATTGGAAAGTCGCCACCACCGGAGAGTGGTCCGATATACGCCTAGGCAGATATCTAATACTCTCCAGCAGGTAGCCCATCTCTTCATTGCCCAGAATAAAATCTATTCTGGACAAGGAACCATATGTACTGGAACGACAGGAGAACTGTTTAGTGTTGGGGTACCTCAAACTCCAGAAGTCCAGTATGGAAGCTTCCCGTAGCAGTCTGCCAAAGGGAGTGAGATCGCTGCTGACAACCTGTGAAGAAGCATTACATTTATCGAATGCCAAACATGGTATAGTATTAAAATCTCCTAAAATAATCGTTGGGATATTTGGTCGTTCCGCTATCAAGGAAATTATCGTTTTCATCACCTGCGAAGAATATGGCGGGGGAATATAAACACCAATAATAAGACATTCAACTGAATAAATTATACCATGTAAATAGATGTATCTCCCCTCCCTATCAATTCTCTGGGAAATGCAATAAAACGGTATGGACTTATGCACTAAAATGCTCACCCCTCTAGCGTAAGCAGAATAGGTAGCGTGAAAGCAATGCCCAGCCCATCTCGGTGTAAAAATTCCAGTTTGATCTGACAGCAAGTGGGTCTCTTGGAGACAGCAAATCAAGGGTTGATACTGCCCCACACTATCCATTACTGCCTTTCTCTTATTAGCTTCCTTAACTCCTCTGCTAGCCATGTGTATGGGAATGAAGTATACCATATCTCGACCTATACGATCATCAGACTTTAGCTGTCCTTCCTGAAGCAAAAACCCACCAGGTCCTCGCATTATTCTATATGACCTGACTACAGAGCAAACATTACCCCTGAACATTTGAACAATAACTCTTAAACCTTGAACAAAGTTATCTAGAGCAAAGTTACCGGTTTATCTGACAGGTCCCCGCGCTTTCTCCCAAAAAAGGACTGCGGGCTTAATATAACAACCGTATCAGAACTACCAGCCCCTCGGTCTAGTTAAGACGCCTAGTGGTGAGGCGTGGCTCAGATATATGTCTCCCACCAGAAAACAAAAAACAAAGAAAAAAGAACACAGTTGCTTTGCATCACTTTCCCCACACTTTCTCCCCAAAAATCTACACAATACTTTTTGAACCCAGCATATTTTCTGCTCTCAACAGAAGCATTAACACAGTACTATCCATCACTTTAAAGAGGACCTTTCACCGATCCTGACATTGTGAACTAAGTATACAGACATGGAGAGCGGCGCCCGGGGATCTCACTGCACTTACTATTATCCCTTGGCGCCGCTCCGTTCTCCTGCTATGCCCTCCAGTATCTTCGGTCACAAAGTTATGGTAGGCAGAGATTTCAGTCACTAAGTTATGGTAGGTGGAGTCTGCCCTTGTTCTGCTGTAGCACTGGCCAATCGCAGTGCAGAGCTCACAGCCTGGGAGAAAAGAACCTCCCAGGCTGTGAGCTCTGTGCTGCGATTGGCCAGCGCTACAGCAGAACAAGGGCAGACTCCGCCTACCATAACTTAGTGACTGAAATCTCCGCCTACTATAACTTACTGAGCGAAAATACCGGAGGGCATAGCGGGAGAACGGAGCGGCACCCAGGGATAATAGTAAGTGCAGTGAGATCCCCGAGCGCCGCTCTCCATGTCTGTATACTTAGTTCACAATGTCATAATGGGTGAAAGGTCCTCTTTAAACGATATATCAAGTAACTATCATCCCTGTATAAAATACTACCTCATCACACAGACACATTACCATACTCGCTCAATATGTTCGGACAGTCCGATAGAACTGCAAAAACTGCGTCTCATTCCGCAGCCGCCTGTGGACCAGCATCCCGCAAACGATGTTCATGACTGTCTAGCCATCGCAATGCCTCCCTGGGGTCTTCAAAGAAGTTGGTTCCTTCTAAGGCGACAACACGTAGTTTCGCTGGATACATCACTGAGTATGAGATATTCAGGCCTCGCAGTCGCTTCTTTATATCCAAGAATCTCGCCCTCCGCTTTTGGACCTCCATGGAGTAATCTGGAAACAGCGACACTTTTTGGCCGCCGATGGTTAGATCAGGCTGCTCACTCGCTTTTCTCAGAAGTATATCTCTTTCCTTATAATGGAGAATTTTCATAAGAACAGGCCTGGGTAAAGCACCCGGTGGCAATGGTCTGGTGGGGACCCGGTGGGCCCTTTCCATGGCAAAAAGCAGAGTTAATGTCTCTGATCCAAAGGTATCTTTTTTTTTTTTTTATATTTATCTTTTTTTATTCATTGCACCAGCACATTGTAATATAGTACAAAAGTTGATAAGTTAAAAGTAAGGATAGTACAATATTCCATTTTCATCTTTTTTTTTTTAACAATGACATATCAATCAATTTACAAATCAATATGTTCACATTTAAAAACTCCCCCTCCCCCTCTCCCTCCCTCCCCAACCCTAATCCCTAACACCCAAAGTCCCTGTCTGCTCTGACCAGTCAGCCATCCAAAGGTATCTTTCGCCCACTTCTCGAAATAATCAGTAGGGTTATTTCCTTCAACCTTTTCAGGTACCCCCACTATGCGTACATTCCTACGTGAGCGTTTTTCAAGATCATCTTGTTTAGCCATTATAAGAGTCAGCTTTTGATCATGTTTGGTAGATTCTCTTTTAAGAGATGGGATAATGTCCTCGACGTCTCCCACACGCCCCTCCAGGGCAGTCGTGCGTTCCGCTAAACGTTTCAGGTCATGGCGGACTATGGACACATCCTCCTTGATGGAGCCCATCTGCATTCTCAGGGCTGTTAAGGATGTTTAGTGATAGCTTTCAGTACATCTTTGTGTGGGTTCTTCTATATCTGAGTCTATAATGTCTGTACTGGCGTTCCCTTTACCAGGACTCAGTGCGTCATACCTGTTAGAGCTATGATTAGCCTCTGCACTTCCCCTCTCCTCCTCTCCATCTGTGTCAGGATCAGTGCCTGTTGGTGTTCCACCTCGTGTCCCCCTGGCATCTGTGGGGCCCGAGGAGTCAGTGGTATGCGCGAATCTCCCCAGCTTGGCAGCTGTATGTCCTTCGCGTGGTCACTGCGCCTCGGCATGTCAGGGCTGGCGCCTTCTTGCAGCTCTCTGCAGGGCCCGTTGGTGTCTCTTTTCCGGGCCATCGCGACTCACCCGACGGCGGAGAGGATCTGAAACGGGGTCTATCAGGCGTCGGCTCTGGTGAGGTGCTGGTTTTAGGGGTTCTTTGCAGGATATTCAGCCAGGATAGTGCGGGAGCTCTGCAAAGCACGTCTGCTCACATCGTCCGTGTACACGCCCCCCACATTGAGAATTGTAATCCTGTGTAATCTTTGTGACAGCCTGTAACTGTATGAGGTGTTGAGCTCAATAACTATTCCTAATGGCTTATTTTCTGTATTATGTGGAAAGGCTTATAATTATGTCATTTTATTTAGTTCTTGAAATCTAAATCAAGCCTTGAAGTTCCAGAGTTTCAGAAATTTCTCCAGAATGCAGCTCGGAGTTGTGCTGAGGACTATGATGTGCTTTGTGCAGATGCTGACCTCTATGTTCAGGTTAGTGTGCTATACTTTAACTCTATACACTTCGATGCAGTGATGGAAAGGCACGAGTACATTTTCATATGTATTCCCATACAGCTGCTCACCATCCTTCAGGCATTGTTGTAGGAGTTCTGCCATGTGTTCCTTCTCACTGTCAAAGGGTAAAGGTGGAGCTAGACAGCCCGATTTTCAGACAGATTAGGAATGACCGTTCCTGCGAACGCTTGTTCCCGACAATTTGCCCATCTAAATGTGCTGCCGATGAACGAGCGCCCCCATAGAACTGCCTATTCTTCTCCGCAATTGCGGACAAGAATAGGACATGTTCTTTTTTGTTGCGGAGCCGTGGCCCGGAAGTTCGGGGCCGCGCTCCGGAAATGCAGATGCGGAGAGCACATAGTGTGCTCTCTGCATCTCTTCCGGCCCCATAGAGAATGAATGGGCCCGCACCCGTTCCCGATATTGCAAAACGGATGCGGACGTGTGAATGGACCCTCATACTGTGAAGGAGGTCTCCTTCACTGAACGAGCAGCCAACTGTCACTATGGAATACTTCCTTCCCGACAATCGGCTGTATCATTGTGCGGTGTAAATCTTCCTTAAAGGGAGTCTGTCACCACATTTGAGCATATTAGACTGAACAAATAGCGTTATATGTGCCACCCAGAACTTAAAAACGGTACCTTTGTTGTATGTAACAGAGTTTTCTTTTAGCCGAAAATGAACTTTTAAGATTATGTAAATGAGCCCTCTCAAGTGCCCAGGGCGGCGTCTCAATCCTCCGAGCCCCAGGCAGCACCTCCTCAACTGCTCATAACCCCGCCCTCCGTGCGCCTCTGCCCGCCCGTTTACTCCCCTCCCCTGTCCTTTTCCACTGCAGCTGCGCGGTCAAATTCGTAGCGGGCCCATGCGCAGTAGGTATTGCGATGCCCTGCCAGGAGCTGGCATCGCATTGCGCATGCGCCCGCTACGAATTTGACCGCGCAGCTGCAGTGGAAAAGGACAGAGGAGGGGAGTAAACGGGCGGGCAGAGGCACACGGGGTTATGAGACGTTGAGGAGGTGCTGCCTGGGGCTCGGAGGATTGAGACGCCACCCTGGGCACTTGAGAGGGCTCATTTACATAATCTTAAAAGTTCATTTTCGGCTAAAAGAAAACTCTGTTACATACAACAAAGGTACCGTTTTTAAGTTCTGGGTGGCACATATACCGCTATTTGATCAGTCTAATATGCTCAAATGTGGTGACAGACTCCCTTTAAGGGCTTATTCACATAACCATTTTTCTCTCATGCAGTGGGACTTTTCACACATCCATTATTTTACAGATTCTTGTGCCCAGTTCAAAAAACTCTGAGCTTTCCTATTTTGGTCTATAAAAAACAAAATGCACTTGGAAACCATTTGTGTGCTATCCATTTTTCCTGGATCCTTTTTTGTGGAAATTAAATCAGACCCCGTTGTATGCCTAAAACTTAATTTAACATTCTGGGGTTGGGTAGGACTGTTCATGTCTTGCGTTGTTAAAATATTCAGCAGTGCCATACAATCATTCCCTGTCTGGTTGTCACTAGCTCAGGGTCATGCAAACGCACCACAACAGGGACAGTTTCATAGGCAGCCGTTGTGGCATGGGAGGGAACAGGATTACACTAGGGAGGCCTGCGCTAGTGCATGGAGATCATACTAATTTCACTCAGATGATGATCCTTGCTGGGGTTGAGCTCAGGACTCCTGTCCTGCAATGGAACAGTGCTAACCACTGAACCCCCCTCGCAGTCCTCCTAGATCTCCGGACTACTACTTAGTTTGATTTCTTAAACCAGTACGATCCTTCTGCCAGCCTGGTATACATACAGCAGAATGCATGATGTCTGATCAACATTGATGGTTTCTGGTCTCATCCACTGTAATTCCTGTAGGCAATCCTTTTATATATCTTTTTATCTGCTTCTAGGAGATGTTAAAGATCTGCCAAACTTATGTGAAGAATTACCCTCCAATTTACACTGTCCATGAGATCACCAGCATTTTGGGTGGAAAGTTTATTCCAGACTTGACCTTTAAGCTGGAGAAGTGCCTTCTTAAAATGGTAAAAATTATATAATACAAACTCTGTTCATCTGGGAACCAGATAGTTACATTAAGGGTCCATTCACACGTCCGTAGTGTATTGCGGATCCGCAATACACCTGGCCAGAACTGCCATAGAACTGCCTATTCTTGTCCTCAATTGCGGACAAGTATAGGACATGTTCTATTTTTTGCAGAGCCGCGTCCCGGAAGTTCGGGGCCGAAGCCCGGAAGTTCGGGGCCTCTCTCCGGAAATACGGATGCAGAGAGCACATAGTGTGCTCTCCGCATCCCGTTCTGCCCCATTGAGAATGAATGGGTCCGCACCCGTTCCCGATATTGCGGAATGTATGCTGACCCATTTGCGGACGTCTGAATGGAGCCTTAGGATGTTTTATAAATGTATAGACTGATGTATGCTCTTTGGACAAAAGTATTAGGACACCTACAGGGGCTTTTAAGACATATCATTCTTATCCATAGGCATTAATATGGAGTTAGTGCCCCCACTTCAGCTAAAACAGATTCCACTCTTCAGGGAATGTTTTCTACCAGATTTTGGCGTGTGTCTGTGGGAATATTTGCCTATTCATCCAGAAGAGCATTTGTGAGGTTACACACTGATGTTGGGTCAGAGGGTCTGGCTCGAAATCTCCTTTCTAGTTCATTACAAAGGTGTTGGATGGGGTAGGGTCAGGGCTTTGTGCACATGTCGTCTCCCTTCTCTCTTCCTGTTCGCTGCTGCTTTGCCATAGACAGCACCTGTGAGCAGGAAGAGAGACGGGAGACGGCACGTGCACACTGCGTGCACCTTCCTATCATACAGCTGATCGGCAGGGGTGTCGGGAGTCTGATCCCCGTCAATCTAATATTGATGACCTATCCTGAGAACCTTTAAGATTTCCCTTCACTGGAACTAAGGGGCCTAGCACAACCCCATAACATTATCCTTCCTCCACTAAACTTTACAGTTGGAACAATGCAGTTAAAGGGGTTGTCTCATCATGGACAATAGGGGCATATCGCTATATCGAGAACTGAGCCCCGCAAGGTGGTGGCTGAAGGACTCTAGCCTGGCCACCACCAAGCCGGCTCCCCATAGAAGTGAATGGGAGCGTACCGCGCATGCGCGGCCCCTGCTCCCATTCATTTCTATGGGGCCACCGGAAATTATCGCCAGCCGCATAGTAAATGAATGGAGGGCAGCTGTGCAAGCGCAGTGCACCCTCCTTTACTTGCGGGGCTCCGTTCCAGCGGTGGGACCGTCGCCTATAAGACAATGGGGGCATTTCCTAGCGATGTGCCCCCATTGTCCATGATGAGACAACCCCTTTAAGCAGGTAGAGTTCTCCTGTAATTGATCAAACCTAGACTCGTCTGTTCTACTGCCAGATACAGAAGCCTGACTCATCACTCCACAGAACTTTTGTCCGTGTCGTGTATATGTACTGCATTGCACGAGATGAAAAATATAATACTCGAGAGGACAAATTGTTTTGGTTGTTGGAGCAGTTTTATTTGTATCTGCTAAAATGCTAGTTTCCACCATGTTATACAGGTATGTCCACATCTTAGCATGGTCATAATGCGAAAAGGTTTTGGCTGTGCCCAGTTAGGCTATACCGTCTGTACAGACATTATAGTCTGACCAGTTTTAGTCTAGTGTCCATAGGAGGGAGATTTTTTTTTTCTTTAGATCTCAGCTATTTTTCCTTTTTTTTTTTTTTTCTTTTTTCTTTTCAACTCTGCCAGCTTTAGCCTGCGCCAGGGGGTCTTCTTCGTGGGCCACCGCTTTAGTAGTTTCCCCTGTGTGGGTACTGAAGCAGTACTCACTGGTCACCCAGTCCATGTTACTGCATCTGCAGTGGATTGCCAGAAATCCCAGTCGGGTGCGTGTTTGCCCAAAGGGTGGCCCTGCTGTGCCCAAAGAGTCCAAAAGGTAAGTACTCCCTACCACTGGGGTTTTGCTTAGCCACCTTTTCCTCTAAACTCTTGGTCTCCTGCCTGGCCTAGGTTTCACTTCTCCTCCTGTCCTCCATTGGCCCCCTTCATCACTCTAGTCCCAAGCTGCCGCCGGGGTTAGGTCTCATGTTCTCTCTTCTCCCCTCCGGCTCCTGGGGCATCCTTCTCTCCTACACGGGGATTGCTTAGTCCCCGCTACCCACTCTGGCCTCCAACCTAATTCTTTTCCTATTTTTTTCCTTTTCTGGCAGCCCACAGCTTCCAGTCACCCGGGGTGAGTCATTTCCAACCTTCCTAACTTCTCCAGTTCCCAGCTTTTTCCAGGACTAGGCCGCACATTGTCCTGCCCTCTCTACATTTTCCTTGGTGTCCATGAAGATCTTCCACTGGGTACGCGGACAGCTCTCCTGTCCTACCTAATCCTGTTTTAGTGTGGACTTTGTGGAGGGAGGAGATTTTTCTATTTTACTCTTTTTCCTAGAGGATATTTTCTCTTCTCCTCAGAAGATGCCTGCTTCAACTTCTGCTACAGTGGGTAAAATAAGTATTTGATACACCGGCTATTTTGCTAGTTTTCCCACCTACAAAGAATGGAGAGGTCTGTAATTGTTATCATAGGTACACTTCAACTGTGAAAGACATAATCAAAAAAAAATCCAGAAAATCACAACTTAATATTTGGTACAGAAACCTTTTATTTGCAAATACAGAGGTCAGATGTTTCCTGTAGTTCTCGACCAAGTTTGCACATAGGGCAGAAGGGATTTTGGCCCACTCCTCCATACAGATCTTCTCCAGATCTTTCAGGTTTCGCTGCTGTTGCTGGGCTACATTGAGTTTCAGCTCCCTCCAAACATTTTCGATTAGCTTCAGGTCTGGAGACTGGCCAGGCCACTCCAGGACCTTGAAATGCTTCTTACCAAGCCACTGCTTAGTTGCCCTGGCTGTGTGTTTTGGGTCATTGTCATGCTAGAAGACCCAGCCATAACCCATCTTCAATGGGAGGTTATTGGCCAAAATCTCGCAATACATGGTCCCATCTATCCTCCCTTCAATATGGTGCAGTTGTCCTCTCCCCTTTGCAGAAATGCACCCCTAAAGTATGATGCTTCTACCCCCATGCTTCACGGTTGGAACGGTGTTCTTTGGGTTGTACTCATCCTTCCTCTTCTTCCAAACACGGCTAGTGGAGTTGATACCAAAACTTCTATTTTGGTCTCATCTGACTACATGACCTCTTCCCATGCCTCCTCTGGATCATCCAGATGGTCATTGGCAAACTTCAGATGAGCCTGGACATGTGCTGGTGTGAGCAGGGGAACCTTGCGTGCCTTGCAGAATTTTAATCCATGACGGCGTAGTGTTTTACTTACAGTAATCTTTGAGACTGCGGTGCCAGCTCTTTTCAGGTCATTTACCAGGTCCTCCCGTGTAGTTCTAGGCTGATTCCTGACCTTTCTCAGAATCATCCTTGCTCTACGAGGCGAGATCTTGCATGGAGCCCCCGACCGAGGAAGATTGACAGTCATCTTGTGTTTCTTCTGTTTTGTAATAATTGCGTCAACAGTTGTTGCTTTCTCATCAAGCTGCTTGCCTATTGTCCTGTAGCCCATCCCAGCTTGTGCAGGTCTACAATTTTGTCCTTGGTGTCCTTAGACAGCTCTTTGTTGGGTGTTTTGCAGTCCGCAAATTGTGGATTCGCAAAGCACGGATAAGGCCAATGTGCATTCCACATTTTGTGGAACGGAAGGACCGCCCCCTAATAGAACAGTCCTATCCTTGTCGGTAATGCGGACAATAATAGGACATGTTCTGTTTTTTTGCTGAGTGGACATACGGACACAGAATGCACATGGGGTCATTTCCCGACCCCATTGAAGTAAATAGTTCTGTAAAAACGGAAAGGACACAGAAAAAAATACGTTCGTGTGCATGAGCCCTTATTGGAAGATAGCATGCAAACAGCCTGAGCCCATTTGCTCTGTCTCTTACTCCCAAACCCCCAAGATCTGCTTTTACCACAGCTGCATTTAACCGCATGGCTATTGAGACTGTGGTCTTAATGGAGTTTATTTAACCCCTATAATGCCATGCGTGTATCAGGAGTGACGCGGGTGTCGGGGAGCGTGGTAAGTATAACCAGTATGTGGTGCTATTGATGACCTAGTATCTGTTTGGTGGAGATCTGACTCCTGGCACCCCTGCCATTCAGCGTGAACAAGTGTTGTGACCTCCTCATAGTACTGTCCATTGTGTAGCAGCTGGGCTTGGTATTGTAGCTCAATTAATTTACTTGAAAGGGACTGAACTACAGAAAAGCGATGTAACTGATGGACGTGACATCACATGTCAAGAAAGAAGCTAAAGTGATTGCCTGAGGACCACGGCCCCTTCCAACAGCTGATCGGCAGTGATACTGCCAGTCAGACCCCACTGGTCAAATATTAATGACCTAACCCGCGGGTAGGTCAACAGTATTTAAGTATTGGAAAACCTCTTTAATGACATCACTCTGCTGACAAGTTCCATTTATTGCTACTAATTACTGATAACAGCATTTGTCTTAATTTGTAACATGGGACCTTGCCTTTAATGTTCACAGGGATCTGTGAAGTTTGTGAAAATGACATTTCCATCTGATGGTATTCCTCTGTTAGGCTCATATAAAAAGGGGTGTCAGATGATGCCCCCAGTGAAGAAGGCTAGTCATGTGCATGCGGTAAGTCTGTGACTAAGTGATTTTACTTTACTGTTAAGGTGATGTTACAAATAATACTGTGTGTTCCTATAAACCTCTGTACTTGCATGCTTGGTAACATATGGGGTCATTTATCAAACCGGTGTAAAATAGAACTGGCTTAGTTGCCCATAGCAACCAATCAGATTCCAACTTTCATTTTGGACAGCTCCTTTGGAAAATGAAAGGAGGAATCTGATAGGTTGCTATGGGCAACTAAGCGAGTTTTACTTTACACCAGTTTGATAAAAGACTCCAATACTTTGTAAGGCTGAAAAAGACATCCGTCCATCCAGTTCAGCCTATTGACTCGCAAGTTGATCCAGAGGAAGCCAAAAAAAAACATGAGTTAGAAGCCAATTTTCCTCACTTTAGGGGAATAAAAAATTCCTTCCCGACTCCAATCAGGCAATCGGAATAACTCCCTGGATCAACGACCCCTCTCTAGTAACTATAACCTGCAATATTATTACACTCCAGAAATACATACAGACCCCTCTTGAACTCTTTTATTGTACTCACGATCACCACCTCCTCAGGCAGAGAGTTCCATAGTCTCACTGCTCTTACCGTAAAGAATCCTCACTGCCTTGTCAATAATGAACACATACTAATGGGGATTACACAAGAAAAGAGAAAGAAATGATACGACAAAACAGTGCAATAAAAAAAACTGACTTATAGGGATTCTGTCAGCTAGTTTGAGCCTATAGAGCTGAGGACATGCTCTGCTAGTTCGCCACTAGCACGTCCACAATATACATTTACCATAGCTCTGAGTGCTTTTATTTAGTAAAAAAATATATTTATATATGCAAATGAGGCTAGTAAGGAGCCCAAGGGGCTGTTACCACTGTGAAGAAGCCCAGCCACACCCACTGTGAAGGAGCCCAGCACTGCCCGCATCCTCGAATCTCCTTCTTGCTCCCCTGATGTCACATAGTTGAAGCGCTGTAATCTCGTGCGTGCCAGCTAGTGCATGCACAGTTCATTCCCTGAGGCTGATGCCAGCACAGGGAAGGAACACCATGCTGGCACTCACATGCGTGCATACTTGCGCATGCGCGAGATTACAGCGCTTCTACTCTGTGACGTCGTGAGAGCAAGGAAGAGATTCGGAGGATGCGGGCGGTGCCGAGATCCTTCACAGTGGGCGTGGCTGGGCTCCTAAAACTTTGGTAACAGCTAGTGTTGAGCGAACTTGTGTTTTAAGTTCGGCGTCTAAAGTTCGGGTTCGGGTTATCGAAGAATCGCGTTATGGATTCTAAATTTCGTTATGGTCCGTGGTAGCGGAATCCATAACGCGATTCTTCGATAACCCGAACTTAAAACACAAGTTCGCTCAACACTAGTAACAGCCCCTTAGGCTCCTTACTTGCCTCATTTGCATATATATATATATATATATATATATATATATATAAAATTAGTTTTTTTTGTTACTGAATAAAAGCACTCAGAGCTATGGGAAATGTATATTCTGGACGTGCTAGTGGCGATCTAGCAGCGCATGTCCTCTGCTCTATAGGCTAGCCCTTCTAAATTTCCTAAATCTAATTCTCCCTTATCTGAGTCACACACTTCATACAAAATTGCTATCAAACACGCGCACACTCCCAATTTCATGGTTTTAGTCTGCTTAGATAGCTGCTGCACATGTTAAAGAGGACCTTTCACCACTCCTGACATGTCTGTTTTAATAGCTTTATGCATTCCCCATGTAATAACAATTCTGGAACATCTATTCTCATGGCTCTATGTTGTGCCATTCCTTTATTATTTCTACTAGAAGTTATAAATGAATTGCTAGCAGTCTGCAGTAAGAGTACAGAGGGGAGGTAACCAGTTGGGGGTGTGTACCTGCACAGACTCACTCTATCCAATCAGTGCTGCCATTTTCAGACTGTGCTGGGACACCCCCTCAACTTGTTACCTCCCCTCTGTACCCTTACTGCAGACTGCTAGTAATTATTCATAACTTCTAGTAGAAATAATAAAGGAATGGCACAACATACAGACATAAGAATAGATGTTCCAGAATTGTTATTACATGGGGAATTGATGAAGCTATTAAAACAGACATGCCAGGAGTGGTGAAAGGTCCTCTTTAACATAAGCTCCCTTCTTTGATACCACTTGACAATTCTTGCATCCATTAAACTTGTGAGTTTCTGCTTGAATTTCTTTGCAGTATCTCAGAATAGCCTCCCCGAGCTGCTGTTTTGATGTGAACTGCCTCCCACCCTCATAGATCTTTTGCTTGAGGATACTCTAAAGGTTGTCAATAGGGTTGAGGTCTGCGGAGGATGTTGGCCACACTCCTTTTGTGATCGGCATCGATCGTGCGCACGGGAGCACACAGCATCATAGATTACTATGATGCTGTGCGCATCGGGCCGACCACGGGACTATTGTCCTGCACTCATAAGATCATATGAGTGCGGGACAATAGTCCCGCTGGCGTCCCGATGCGCACAGCATCATAGTAATCTATGTGCGCACGATTAATGCCGCTCCGGACATATGGCCCAATATAGGGCATACACTACAATGACAATGCACAGTGCCCACCCCAAAATGACCCAAGATTTGACCATCTGTTCAAGTTTAGGTCTGTCATTGACCAACTTAACACCAAGTTTGTAGAGGTGTACAACCCAGATAAAAATGTCTGTGTAGATAAGTCCCTATTACTTTTCAAACGGAGAATTAGATTCCGCCAGTACCTGCCTAGCAAACCGCCAAGGTATGGCATAAAGATTTACAAACTTTGTGAAAGTAGCTCCGGGTACACCCACAAGTTCCGCATTTACTAAAGGAAGGATTCCCGGCTAGAACCCCCAGAATGACCCCCCCCCATCATAGGAGTTAGTGGGAAGATCGTGTGGGACTTACTGCACCTACTGCTGGATAAGGGTTACCACCTCTATGTGGATAACTATTATATCAGCATACCCCTATTCATGTCCCTAACTGCCAGAGGTACTGTAGCTTGTGGCACAGTATGCAAAAATCAGAGAGGCCTCCCTAGATCCCTGGGAACCACTGAGAATGGGTGAAAGTAGGGCTCTCCTCCATGAGAACATGCTGGTGGTTAAGTACAAGGACAAGAGGGAAGTCCTGGTACTGACCACCATTCACACTAACACCAGCTCCCCTGCTCCTGTACGAGGTACCACAACCATTACCCCCAAACCAGTTTGTATCCTGGACTACAACAGGCACATGGGAGGGGTGGATCATTCAGAGCAACTTCTGAAGCCCTACAGTGCCACACGAAAAATGAAAGTGTGGTACAAAAAGATGTCCGTACACATTGTACAGGCGGCAGTGTGCAATGCGAACGTGCTATTTCAATCTGCAGGCCACTCAGGAACTTTCCTTCAGTTCCAAGAGGTAGTTATCAAGGCCCTAATTTTTCAAAGCCTGGCCGGGGAGGGTCCTAGTACTTCAGGAAATCATGGTGCCCTTTGTCACGACCGCTATCCCAGCAGCAGTCGTGTCGCACCAGACGGAAGGGAAGGGGGACCCTTATCTACGGATGGGAAATAGAATGGCCACCCCTGACTAACCCTAAGCTGGCACCTGTCTGCCCTGATACCCTAGACGGGGTGTGAACCCGTGCGGCGAGCAGGATGCCTAAACCCTCAGTCGCCCTAACAAGACTAGACTGGGGAAAGGCCGATAGGAGCGCTAGTCACCATCACTCACGTCTAGGAAAACAACAAGGTTCACAAGGCAAAACCCAGATGACATACCCTGAACCACGGAGCAAACTCACAAGCTATCGCGAGTAGCAAGTCGCTGCGACCTTCTCCTCCCAGACCTGTCTGGATAAGTCACAGTCGTGACAGTACCCCCCTTTCTACGAGGTGCCCCTGGACCCTCAAGACCAGGCCTCTCCGGATGGGAGCTATGAAAAACCCGAATGAGTCTGTCCGCTTTTATCTCTGATGCTGGAACCCACATTCTCTCTTCGGAACCATGACCTTTCCAGTGCACCAGGTACTGAAGAGAGCGGCGAACATATCGTGAATCAACAATCTTTTCTACCTGAAACTCAAGACTGCCATCAACAACCACCGGTGGAGGCGGTAGTGGCAATGGTTCAGGAGGTTCTACATATCTCTTAAGCAGAGATCTGTGGAAGACATTATGGATCCTTAGAGTCTGAGGTAGCTCCAGACGAAAAGCCACCGGGTTAATGATCTTAATTACCCTATAAGGACCAATAAATCTCGGACCCAATTTCCACGAGGGAACCTTCAACTTGATATTTCTGGTAGACAACCACACCAAGTCATTCACCCCAAGGTCCAGACCTTCAGAGCGCTTCCTATCAGCCGCACGTTTGTATCTACCACCAATTCTCTTCAAACTTTCTTGCACACTCTGCCACACTGAAGAAAGTGAAGACGCAAATCGTTCCTCCTCGGGAATCCCAGACGGCCCCCCTCACTAAACGTACAAAACTGAGGATGGAAACCATACGCACCAAAAAATGGTCACTTATCAGTGGATTCTTGACGACGATTATTAATGGCAAACTCAGCTAACGGTAAATAAGATGACCATTCCTCCTGATTTTCGGAAACAAAGCATCTCAAATATGTCTCTAGGTTTTGATTGGTATGTTCAGTCTGACCGTTGGACTGTGGATGGAAAGATGAAGAAAACGACAGATGAACCCCTAAACGAGAACAAAAAGCTTTCCAAAATTTAGAAACGAATTGGGTACCACGATCCGAAACAATATCGGAAGGGACCCCGTGAAGCTTCACGATGTGGTCAATAAAAACCTGAGCCAGTGTGTTAGCATTAGGCAATGCGGCAAGAGCAATAAAGTGCACCATTTTACTGAATCTGTCAACAACTACAAGAATAACAACAGTTTTCCCCGCTGATACTGGTAGATCCGTAATGAAATCCATTGACAGGTGCGTCCAAGGCCTGTTGGGGATGGCCAGAGGTCAAAGACGCCCTGCCGGACGAGTATGATCTACCTTAGAACGAGCACAGGTAGCACATGCAGACACAAAATTCACCACCTCCTGGCGCCATTTAGGCCACCAGAACCGACGAGACACTAACTCAGAGGTTGCACTACTACCTGGGTGTCCTGCCAGTGTGGAGTTATGGTGTTCTTTTAGTATCTCCAGTCGTAAATTTTCTGGCACAAACAGTTTACCCGAGGGGCAGGAGGCCGGGGCGTCCCCCTGAGCTTCCATCACCCTCCCCTCCAAACCTGAGTGTAATGCAGAGACCACCACCCCCTTTTGCAAAATGGGCTCTGGTACCTCAACATCACCCCCTCCAGGAAAACTTCGAGACAATGCATCCGCCTTAGTATTTTTTGCCCCCGGGCGATAGGTTATTACAAAATTAAACCTAGTAAAAAATAACGACCACCGAGCCTGTCTAGGGGTGAGACGTTTAGCAGACTCCAGATATAATAAGTTTTTGTGATCAGTAATCACCGTGACGGGATGAGCCGCCCCCTCCAAAAAATGACGCCACTCCTCAAAAGCCAACTTAATAGCCAAAAGTTCCCTGTTGCCAATATCATAGTTCCTTTCTGCAGTAGACAATTTCTTCGAAAAGAAAGCACACGGACGCCATTCACCAGGGGACGGGCCCTGAGATAGTACCGCTCCCACCCCCACCTCTGATGCGTCAACCTCTACAATAAAAGGAAGCGAGACATCTGGCTGTAAGAGAATAGGGGCCGAGGTGAATCTCTCCTTCAGAGATGCAAAGGCAGTTTTGGCTGCATGTGACCATTTGGAAAAATCGGATCCCTTTCGGGTCATGTCCGTCAGTGGTTTGACCACCAAGGAATAGTTCTTTATAAACTTTCTATAAAAATTGGCAAACCCCAGGAAGCGTTGCAATGCTTTCAGGTTCTCAGGCAGATCCCAGTCTATAATCGCCCGGACTTTCTCTGGATCCATGCGGAAACCTGAATCTGACAACACATACCCCAGAAATGGCAGTTCTTTTACGGCGAACACACATTTTTCTAACTTGGCAAACAATTTGTTGGCCCTTAATATCTGCAGCACTTGTCTCACATGGATCTTATGTGTATCCAGATCCGGGGAATAGACCAGGATGTCATCAAGATATATCACAACAAATCTCCCGATAAGGTGACTAAAAATATCGTTGACAAAATGTTGGAATACCGCAGGCGCATTAGTAAGACCAAATGGCATGACCAGATTTTCATAATGCCCTTCCGGAGTATTAAAAGCCGTCTTCCACTCATCCCCCTCTTTGATGCGAACCAGGTTATAGGCTCCTCTGAGATCCATTTTGGAGAACCATTTAGCACCAGCAACCTGATTAAAGAGGTCGGGAATGAGAGGAAGAGGATAGGGATCTCGGTTTAATTCCCGGAAATCCAGGCAAGGACATAGGCCCCCATCTTTCTTTTTAACGAAAAAGAACCCTGCAGCCACAGGTGAAGAAGAGGGTCTGATGTGTCCCTTAGCCAAACTCTCCGAAATATAATCTTTCATAGCCTTCCTCTCCGGGCCGGAAAGATTGTATAACCGGGTTTTAGGTAGTTTTGCCCCAGGTAATAGATTAATCGGGCAATCATATGGACGATGAGGTGGTAACCCCATGACAACCCTTCTCAGAGAACACATCCATAAAATCTGACAGAAAGGCAGGTAAAGATGTTACAGAGAGTGTAGAGCACCTACTACTCAAGCAGTTGTCCTTACAACGTTCACTCCACTCCACAATCTCCCCGGCCTGCCAATCCACCACTGGATTGTGAGTCACCAGCCAGGGAAGCCCCAATACTATAGGAGCCGGAAGACCGTCCAGGACATAACAAGAGATATGCTCTTTATGGAGGTCCCCTACCTGCAGATGGATATTATGGATGATCTGAGTTAACTCTCTCTGAGTAAGAGGGGAGGAATCGATGGCAAAAACAGGAATAGTTCTGCATACCGGTTCCGGAGTAAAACCCAGAGCCTGAGCAAACCGTGAATCCACCAAGTTGACCCCCGCCCCACTGTCCAAAAAGACGGAACAGATCTCAGTTTTATTGCCCGCCTCAACGGTAGCGGACAACAAAAACTGAGACATGCGTATGGAGGAAACGAATACGCCCAGACTGTTCTCCTCCGCACAATCTGGGGACTCTAGTTTTCCGGCGGCTCCTTTGTTTGTGGTCTCTTGGGTTCTGAGGGACAAACCTTTACAAAATGACCCCTCCCCCCACAACAAAAACAAACCTCTGACCTACGGCGGAATTTAGGAGGATTCACCCGTCTAGTGGCGCCCCCTATTTGCATTGGTTCGACTGGACCATAACAGACCGATCCCTGCCCTATAGAGGCCTCTGTAAAATTTAAAAGTCTCTCCCTGAGTCGTCTGTCGATTCTTATGGACAGAGACATAGCAGCCTCAAGAGACCCAGGGACCTCGTATACCGCCAGCGCGTCTTTTAATTTTTCAGACAACCCCTGGCAGAACTGACTCCTAAGGGCCGAGTCGTTCCATAACGTATCAGTAGCCCACCTACGGAATTCGGAACAATATAGTTCAGCAGACCGGTTCTCTTGCCGAAGTCTACGTAGCTTAGACTCAGCCAGTGAGACCCTGTCCGGGTCATCATATACGAGACCCAGGGCTTCAAAAAACTCCTCCACTGATCGTAAGGCCGGAGAGTCTGATGGTAGGGAGAAAGCCCAAGCCTGCGGATCTCCTTGCAGGAGAGAAATTACAATGCCCACCCGTTGTTCCTCACCGCCGGAGGATCTAGGGCGTAACCTGAAGAACAATTTGCAAGCTTCTCTGAAGGTTACAAATTGGTCTCTCCCTCCTGAGAACCTATCAGGTAAAGCCACTTTTGGCTCAGGAGTACCTTGATTTCCCGTAGCAACGGTGGAACCCAAGGATTGCTGCTGCAGCACTGTTGCTTTTAATCCTGCCACTTCAAGGGATAACCCCTGTAATTGTTTCGCCAAAACCGAAACCGGATCCATAGTGGAACAGACAAAATACAAAGCAAAACAGCAAGCAAAAAAAAAAAAGAAATGTCACTTTTTATTTTTTTTATTTTTAAAAGGCCAGATATACTGTCACGACCGCTATCCCAGCAGCAGTCGTGTCGCACCAGACGGAGGGGAAGGGGGACCCTTATCTACGGATGGGAAATAGAGTGGCCACCCCTGACTAACCCTAAGCTGGCACCTGTCTGCCCATATACCCTAGACGGGGTGTGAACCCGTGCGGTGAGCAGGATGCCTAAACCCTCAGTCGCCCTAACAAGACTGGACTGGGGAAAGGCCGATGGGAGCGCTAGTCACCATCACTCACGTCTAGGAAAACAACAGGGGAAGACAGCAACAAACAAACAACAGCAGAGATAGACTTATCCAGTCACGAGCAGAGAAGGCGATCCCAAACACGACAGTCCACGCCGGACAAGAGCTCCACAGCAACACCATCAAACGATCTCCTTCCAAGGTCAGAGTAGCACTGGAAGTAAGGACTATATCTGGCAATGACTGCAAGTGAAACTGAAACTAATATAGTAGCTGGGAGTGGCAGACAGGACTCACCTGAGAAGGATGCCTACAAACTCCCAGTCAGGACAAAAAGGTTCACAAGGCAAAACCCAGATGACATACCCTGAACCACGGAGCAAACTCACAAGCTATCGCGAGTAGCAAGTCGCTGCGACCTTCTCCTCCCAGACCTGTCTGGATAAGTCACAGTCGTGACACCCGTGTTCTACCAGGGCAACATTTTCCAAGTCAAGTCCCCCACACAGGAAGGAAGGGAAGGACCAAAAAAAGTTGCAGGGTGTGTCACAAAAGAGGGATAAGGAAAGACACCATTTACCACTGCGAAACCTGCCCTGAAAAACATGAGTGTTTTAAAATCTACCACTCATCCATGGAGTATTAATTTAATTTCATCCATGATGTACCCTGTAGTTTTACCACCTCATATCTCTGATTTAGGCCTCTTTCACACGACCGTATGTATTTTGCCGTCCGCAAAAAATACGGATGACATCCGTTCCGCAAAATACGGAATGCAGACGGAACAGCTGGCCCCTAATAGAACAGTACTATCCTTGTCCGTAATGGGGACAATAATAGGACATGTTCTATTTTTTTGCGGAATGGAAATACAGAAACGGAATGCACACGGAGTAACTTCAGTTTTTTTGGCGGACGCATTGAAATGAATGGTTCCGTATACGGTCCGCAAAAAACCCAGAACGGAAACGGAATGAAAATACGCTCGTGTGCAAGAGGCCTTAGTCCGCATAGCTTACAGATCCACTTTTCGCCAACCACTACATACTCATTTCTGTGAAACCCTGTTAGTTCAAAAGTACCCTTTCCACCACTTAAAATGTTCATACTGGGGTCCTCTTTCCAAAATGGGGTCACTTCTTGGGGTTTTTAATTTCTGGGGACCTTAGGAATTTGTTAAATGCAAGATGGCACCTAAAATCAATGTCTGCCAATTCAGGTCAGCAAAATCCATATTTTGCTGTTTGACTCTAGATCCCTGCTGTGCGCCCATACATCATTTTTTGAGCACAAATGGGGTGTTGCCGTATTCAGGGTGGAAATGGGGAACAAAATGTGGGGAGTGTTTTGTCCTGTTACCCTTTGGGAAAGTGAAAAATGTGGGTGTAAAGCAACTTTTTTTAGTGAAAAAAAAAAAAAAAAGCAATTTTTCATTTTCACTGTTAAGTGTAATTCTAGGAAACACCTTTGAGGTCAAAGTGCTCACTACACACCTTGAAATATTTCTTGAGGGGTGTAGTTTCCAAAATAGGGTCACTTTTTGGGGGTTTCCACTGTAGGTCCACCTCAGTGTGTCTTCACATGCGACATAGCTCCCAATTACCATTCCAGCTAAATCCGCTCTCCAAAAGCCGTGTGGTGCTCCTTCCACTCTGAGAGCCTGCTGTGCGCCCATACATCAGTTTTTGATCACATATGCGGTGTTTTTGTAAACTCCATATTTTGAGTTTTGTTTGGCTGTTAACCCTTGATGTGTTTTTTTATTTTTTTTTATTCGCTTTATTGAACACACAAAGTCAAGAATAATGACAATCATTATACATATTTCACTTCATGATGTACATCATTATAGTCCATTATTTATATAAAGATTACATGACTTTGCATAACAAACAATACAATAAACCATGTGCTGTGTCTTCCCACTTGCCTTCTTCCTGCCCAGAAATGAGGTAGTTAACTAATTTGAGCAAAACAATCCAGATATGGCTTCATCTACTTTAGCTATTTCTTTCACCTATTTTCCCTATTATACCTTGTAAAAAAGGATATCTATTTAATTTATTCTGCATTCAGAGCTCCTGTCAACCCTTGGACAGAATACTCTGTCCAAGGAGATGCGCACCATGTCCCCCACACTTTCTGAAATTTGGTGGTGCAACCTCTATTTTTGTATACTATGTTTTCATATGGTATGATAGTATTAACCAGTTGTTTCCATTGCGTCAAGGTAGGCGCCCTTTCCCCCATCCATCTCAAGGCTATTGCCTTCCGTGCCATGAACAGTCTCCCTCAAAAATATCCTAGTATGATGCGAGTATGTAGTTTCATCTAATATTCCGAAAAGACAAATTTTCGGGTGTAGTGATATTGTGCTGTCTAGTAGATCGGAAAGCAATTTCGTCACTTCCTCCCAGAATGATTTTATAACTGGACATGCCCATATGAGGTGCCAGAAATCAGCACCCTCAGATGTGCATCTGTGGCACTCGGAATGGTTACGTCTACCCATCTTAAATAGCCTAGATGGAGTTAGGTAACTCTGATGTATCATACATACTTGTATAAATTTGTTATTTATGGCTGGAGACACAAGTGTAGGGGATTCCAACACGCCCTCCAGATCTTCATTGGACAAATCGGGAATCAGAACTTTCCACTTATCTAATACTAGCATCGGGGAGCTTTTCAACTTGGCATCTAATAGGCGAGTATATAGTGCTGATATGAAACCACGAGGTCCCTGGGAACGTATTACACCAATCATTGGAAATGAGGACAAGAGAATCGGGGTGTCTCTATAGTGCGTCTGCATAGCGTGTCTCAATTGTAAGAATCTATAAAATGCTTGCCTCGGAAGTGCATATTAACGACTCATGGATTCGAAATCACCGAAAACATTATTATCATAGATATTTCCCATTGTGACAACCCCATGTTCCTTCCAGAATGTCCCTCCTTGCAATGTCATCAGATCTGGGAACATGGGGTTATCCCAAATCAGGGTTTCCAGCAGTTCCGTCTCCACGCCATGTAACCGTTTACATGCTGTCCATACCTGAACTGCCACTCTGTGGATTGGCAAAAGTTTACGTGGGAATAACTTTGGACTTTCCAGAACCGGCCATAGATTAACGAGCCCCAGATAGTCAGCAAGTTGTTTTTCCTGTCTATGAAGAGAACCTATCGGATTCAACCATGACTTGATATTCCTTAATTGCCCTGCAAGGTAATACATATGAATGTCTGGCAGAGCCATTCCCCCTTCTTTTTTAAAGCGAGTCAAGTTTAACATTGACAACTTGGGTCTATTTGCACCCCAGATGAAAGGTGATATCAGAGAGGTAAGTTTTTGAAAAACTACTTTTGGAATTAAGTAGGGAGTGTGTTGTAGGATATACAAACACTTTGGCAATATTATTAGTTTAATCAAGTTTATTCTCCCTGACACTGACAAAGGCAATCCCTGCCACACCCTACATTTATCTTTACAATATGTTATAAGTGGCTGTATATTTAAGGCATGATAGGATGCGACATCCTTTGTTATGTATATCCCTAGGTATTTATAACTATCTACAATAGGTAGATCCTGTCAGCCTACAGCCTCCCCCATCTGATATAATGGGCACAGAGTAGATTTGGAGCAGTTAATCCGCAATCCGGAAAATTGGCTGAACTGTTCAATTATAGCTATCGCCCTAGGAAGTGTGGTTTCCGTCTGTGACATGAATAGTACCATGTCGTCGGCGTACAAACCCACTCTATCTTCCTGTTCCCCTATTCTGGTGCCATGGAACTGCGAGTCTGCCCTAATCCGCATGGCCAACGGCTCTATAGCTAAGGCGAACAACAATGGCGAGAGGGGACAACCTTGCCTGGTGCCTCGTCCTAACCTAAAACTTTCGGACAGCATTCCATTTACCAGTATGTCCGCTCTAGGGTGTTTGTACAGCATTTCCACCCATTGTATTAATTTAGGGCCAAAACCAAATTTCTTGAGAACCAGAAATAAATAAGGCCATTCAACAGAATCGAACGCCTTTGCTGTATCCAAAGACGCCAAGGCCCATTTTTCTTGCTTTTGGATCCCTATCTGCGTCACTACTTGAACCCTTGATGTGTTTAACCGCCTCCGGACCGCCTAACGCAGTATCGCGTTCCGGAGGCGGCAGCCCTGCGCACAGTCACGCATATATGCGTCATCTCGCGAGACGCGAGGTTTCCTGTGAACGCGCGCACACAGGATCGGAAGGTAAGCGAGTGGATCTCCAGCCTGCCAGCGGCGATCGTTCGCTGGCAGGCTGGAGATGCGATTTTTTTAACCCCTAACAGGTATATTAGACGCTGTTTTGATAACAGCGTCTAATATACCTGCTACCTGGTCCTCTGGTGGTCCCTTTTGTTTGGATCGACCACCAGAGGACACAGGTAGCTCAGCAATATGTAGCACCAAACACCACTACACCCCCCCCCTGTCACTTATTAACCCCTGATCTCCCTATATAGACTCCCTGTTCACCCCCTGTCATTGATCACCCCCCTGTCATTGATCACCCCCTTGTAAGGCTCCATTCAGACGTCCGTATGATTTTTACGGATCCACTGATACATGGATCGGATCTGCAAAACGCATACGGACGTCTGAATGGAGCCTTACAGGGGGGTGATCAATGACAGGGGTGATCACCCCATATAGACTCCCTGATCACCCCCCTGTCATTGATCACCCCCCTGTCATTGATCACCCCCCTGTCATTGATCACTCCCCTGTAAGGCTCCATTCAGACGTCCGTATGTTTTTTACGGATACATGGATCGGATCCGCAAAACACATAGACGTCTGAATGGAGCCTTACAGGGGGGTGATCACCCCATATAGACTCCCCGATCACCCCCCCCTGTCATTGATCACCCCCCTGTCATTGATCACCCCCCTGTAAGGCTCCATTCAGATGTCCGTATGTTTTTTACGGATCCACGGATACATGGATCGGATCCGCAAAACACATACGGACATCTGAATGGAGCCTTACAGGGGGGTGATCACCCCATATAGACTCCCTGATCACCCCCCTGTCATTGATAACCCCCCTGTAAGGCTCCATTCAGACATTTTTTTGGCCCAAGTTATCGGAAAATATTTTTTTTTTTTTACAAAGTCTCATATTCCACTAACTTGTGTCAAAAAATAAAATCTCACATGAACTCACTATACCCCTCACGGAATCCAAATGCGTAAAATTTTGTAGACATTTATATTTCAGACTTCTTCTCACGCTCTAGAATGCCAGGGCAGTATAAATACCCCACATGTGACCCCATTTCGGAAAGAACACCCCAAGGTATTCCGTGAGGGGCATATTGAGTCCATGAAAGATTGAAATTTTTGTCCCAAGTTAGCGGAAAGGGAGACTTTGTGAGAAAAAAAAATAAAAAATCGATTTCCGCTAACTTGTGCCAAAAAAAAAAAAATTCTATGAACTCGCCATGCCCCTCATTGAATACCTTGGGGTGTCTTCTTTCCAAAATGGGGTCACATGTGGGGTATTTATACTGCCCTGGCATTTTAGGGGCCCTAAAGCGTGAGAAGAAGTCTGGGATCCAAATGTCTAAAAATGCCCTCATAAAAGGAATGTGGGCCCCTTTGCGCATCTAGGCTGCAAAAAAGTGTCACACATCTGGTATCGCCGTACTCAGGAGAAGTTGGGCAATGTGTTTTGGGGTGTCATTTTACATATACCCATGCTGGGTGAGATAAATATCTTGGTCAAATGCCAACTTTGTATAAAAAATGGAAAAAGTTGTCTTGTGCCGAGATATTTCACCGGCCATTTTTTACAGATTTTGATTTCAAACTACTTCGCACGCATTTGGGCCCCTAAAATGCCAGGGCAGTATAACTACCCCACAAGTGACCCCATTTTGGAAAGAAGACACCCCAAGGTATTTCGTGATGGGCATTGTGAGTTCATGGAAGTTTTTATTTTTTGTCACAAGTTAGTAGAATATGAGACTTTGTAAGAAAAAAAAAAAAAATCATCATTTTCCGCTAACTTGTGACAAAAAATAAAAAATTCTAGGAACTCGCCATGCCCCTCACGGAATACCTTGGGGTGTCTTCTTTCCAAAATGGGGTCACTTGTGGGGTAGTTATACTGCCCTGGCATTTTAGTGGCCCTAATGTGTGGTAAGTAGTTTGAAATCAGAATCTGTAAAAAATGGCCGGTGAAATCCTAAAGGTGCTCTTTGGAATGTGGGTCCCTTTGCCCACCTAGACTGCAAAAAAGTGTCACACATGTGGTATCGCTGTACTCAGGAGAAGTTGGGCAATGTGTTTTGGGGTGTCATTTTACATATACCCATGCTGGGTGAGATAAATATCTTGGTCAAATGCCAACTTTGTATACAAAATGGGAAAAGTTGTCTTGTGCCGAGATATTTCTCTCACCCAGCATGAGTATATGTAAAAAGACACCCCAAAACACATTGCCCAACTTCTCCTGAATACGGCGATACCACATGTGTGACACTTTTTTGCAGCCTAGGTGGGCAAAGGGGCCCACATTCCAAAGAGCACCTTTAGGATTTCACAGGTCATTTACCTACTTACCACACATTAGGGCCCCTAGAATGCCAGGGCAGTATAACTACCCCACAAGTGACCCCATTTTGGAAAGAAGACACCCCAAGGTATTCCGTGAGGGGCATGGCAAGTTCCTAGAATTTTTTATTTTTTGTCACAAGTTAGCGGAAAATGATGATTTTTTTTATTTTTTTTCTTACAAAGTCTCATATTCCACTAACTTGTGACAAAAAATAAAAACTTCCATGAACTCACTATGCCCATCACGAAATACCTTGGGGTGTCTTCTTTCCAAAATGGGGTCACTTGAGGGGTAGTTATACTGCCCTGGCATTTTAGGGGCCCGAATGCGTGAGAAGTGGTTTGAAATCAAAATCTGTAAAAAATGGCCGGTGAAATCCGAAAGGTCCTCTTTGGAATCTGGGCCCCTTTGCCCACCTAGGCTGCAAAAAAGTGTCACACATCTGGTATCCCCGTACTCAGGAGAAGTTTGGCAATGTGTTTTGGGGTGTCTTTACATATACCCATGCTGGGTGAGAGAAATATCTTGGCAAAAGACAACTTTTCCCATTTTTTTTATACAAAGTTGGCATTTGACCGAGATATTTATCTCACCCAGCATGGGTATATGTAAAATGACACCCCAAAACACATTGCCCAACTTCTCCTGAGTACGGCAATGCCAGATGTGTGACACTTTTTTGCAGCCTAGGTGGGCAAAGGGGCCCACATTCCAAAGAGCACCTTTCGGATTTCACCGGCCATTTTTTACAGATTTTGATTTCAAACTACTTCTCACGCATTCGGGCCCCTAAAATGCCAGGGCAGTATAACTACCCCACAAGTGACCCCATTTTGGAAAGAAGACACCCCCAGGTATTTCGTGATGGGCATAGTGAGTTCATGGAAGTTTTTATTTTTTGTCACAAGTTAGTGGAATATGAGACTTTGTAAGAAAAAAATAAAATAAAAAAATCATCATTTTCCGCTAACTTGTGGCAAAAAATAAAAAATTCGAGGAACTCGCCATGCCCCTCACGGAATACCTTGTTAAATTTTGATTAATAACAAAAAAAGTAAAAATGTCAGCAGCAATGAAATACCACCAAATGAAAGCTCTATTAGTGAGAAGAAAAGGAGGTAAAATTCATTTGGGTGGTAAGTTGCATGACCGAGCAATAAACGGTTAATGTAGTGTAGTGCAGAAGTGTAAAAAGTGGCCTGGGTGTTTAAGCTAGGGGGGCTGAGGTGGTTAAAAAAAATAGATTAAAATGTAAAATCTGTTAAAAAAAAAAAAAAAAAGCTTTTGAAATTTCATTACCATTTTCCTTTAATTCTCGTAGGACACCTAAAGGGATAACAAAGTTTGTAAAATCAGTTTGGAATAGCTTGAGGGGTGTTGTTTCTAAAATAGGGTGATTTATGGGTGGTTTCTAATATGTAAGTCCCAGAAAGTGACTTCATAACTGAACTGGTCCTTTAAAAAATTGGGTTTTGGAAATTTTCCTAAACATTTTAAGATTTGCTTCTAAACTTCTAAGCCTTTTTACGTCCCAAAAAAATAAATGAAAAAACATGAAGTAGACATATGGGAAATGTAAAGTAATAACTATTTTTGGAGGTATTACTATCTATTTTAAAAATAGAGAAATTGAAATTTGCTAATTTTTCCAAAATTTTTGTAAATTTGGTATTTTTTTTATAAATAAAAAAAATGAAATATTCTGACTCAAATTTACCACGGTCATGAAGTACAATATGTGACGAGAAAACAGTCTCAGAATGGCCTGGATAAGTAAAAGTGTTTTAAAGTTATCAGCACATGTCAGATTTTCTAAAAATGGCCTGGTCCTTAAGGGGAAAAATGGCAGGGTCCTGAAGGGGTTAAAGTTTTGTTCAGATGGCTGTAATAGATATACAGTCCTCACAAGTAGATGTTAAACAACCTTCTGAATAGGCCCTTTAGTGCATATTATTGTCTTTTTTTCCCCCTCAAAATAAATTGCAGTATTAGTCATGTCTGTATATTTTAACATCAAGGGGAATACTTTGTTTGCTTGCTGATCTTTGTCTCTTGCTTCTCAACAGAGTGTAAGCTCAGATCCAAACATTTCTAAACTGGCCCCAAAGTATTGTCCACAAGTGGTACTTACGTCGCAGGCCTTGTTTGCCCTCCTTAATAACCATGCTCCTGGCTACAATGAACAGTGGGAGATTCCTGTGTGTGTGGAGACTGTTACTGGTACAGGTGAGATGTTTTGGACTGTTTATAATAGAAGCAGAATGGCCAGACTTGTATATTAATGCAGCGTACTGACTGATTGTCAAACATGACAGGCCTGAAGGGCCCATTTACCACCATTGCCTCCGTGTGTGAGCTGCATTTATACAGTTGTGTTCAAAATTATTCAACCCCCAATGCTATAAAGGGTTTTAGGGAATTTAGTGTACATTTGTAATTGTTTAAAAAAGTAGGGCACACCACCACTTGATGTCACACGGATACTTAATATAAGGATATTTATTATAACATAATATTTATGACATATACAGTAAAATTACTAAAACATATAAATTATTCTATAAAATTCTTTAAAATATAGTCATCAATGATATAATCAGCTAGGCTATGCACAAAAGTTAATATACTCGACTGGACTATAATAAAAGTTGCAATCTTTCTTAAGGGTTAATAACCCCGATATAATGTCCCAGGAGAAAGTTCAATCCAATAGTTAGATTTAATACTTATATGAGAGTCACTTGTATTTGTCTGAATTACCACTGGATCACGGTAATGCCGCAGGTAAAACGCTGCCTAATTGCAAGACTATGCCGGAGTGGTTTTACCCACTATTTTAGATGATGCCGGTTTCCATGTCACTCGTGGCGTCCCACGTATAGTGAAAGTCTTTTATAGGCTGCGGTATAATGCGGTTTTCAGTTGCGGTAGAAATAAATGGAAGAAAGCTTGCGGGATCCTCGGTGGTTGTAGATAGCTGTGCCGTCTCAGAGGTCACCTGGAAGTATGTACCTTCTGCGTTGTTTGTTCACAATATGCAGGGTTAACTTTCACCAGGAAATGAAGAACTCAGCACAAAAAGACGGATATCCAGCTTTTCTTTACAACAGGCTGCAGGTTCACCGATCCCTTCCTTAAAGCGCTGATTGATCTTCGGTTCTGTACTTTTATATCATGGGATTGATTACCATACGCGTTTCGGAGACTACGGCTCCTTCAGTGGTTGAATTTGTTTCTTATTTAAAAGGCATATTAAATCAATATATCACATTATATTATACATATGTTATAAGTTATTAAAAAAATAATAAGAATAAAAATCAAAAGTATATCGAACAAAATCACTGCTTGAATATACATAAACTCATAGTTTGTACCGTATATATTCCACATTCTATAGTATTCATATCATATGGATTGGCTATTTTATAATGTTCATAATATCGCTGATCTAGATATCGCAGATAGAGAGCAAAAACGAATATATCAGCCGCCATGCGGTAAATGTGCGGTTTTTTAATGCGGTAAATATTCGCATTGCGTTTTCACTGTATTTTTATTCTCTGTCTGCACCAATGCCACTACGCATTAGTTAAACCCCACAGTTTCGCATTGATCACATATAATTTATATAAAAAGATAAAAATACATAAAATATAAATATATGAAAATGATGTCTAAATACATGTTCGTTATTTTAATTTCGAATTGAATTGTTCAAATTCTATACATCAAACAGTAATATGAAAGATAGAGAGCTCCGTACTGCATTCCGAGCTCTCTATCTTTCATATTACTGTTTTATGTATAGAATTTGAACAATTCAATTCGAAATTAAAATAACGAACATGTATTTAGACATCATTTTCATATATTTATATTTTATGTATTTTTATCTTTTTATATAAATTATATGTGATCAATGCGAAACTGTGGGGTTTAACTAATGCGTAGTGGCATTGGTGCAGACAGAGAATAAAAATACAGTGAAAACGCAATGTGAATATTTACCGCATTAAAAAACCGCACATTTACCGCATGGCGGCTGATATATTCGTTTTTCATCTCTATCTGCGATATCTAGATCAGCGATATTATGAACATTATAAAATAGCCAATCCATATGATATGAATACTATAGAATGTGGAATATATACGGTACAAACTATGAGTTTATGTATATTCAAGCAGTGATTTTGTTCGATATACTTTCGATTTTTATTCTTATTATTTTTTAAATAACTTATAACATATGTATAATATAATGTGATATATTGATTTAATATGCCTTTTAAATAAGAAACAAATGTTTTAAATGTTTATATAGTTTGTCATCATGAACTTTAAAAGAAATTTACGTCACTTCCTACAAAACGGCCCAAGCCAATTAATTAATTAAAACCACACCTGTACAGGTATATAAAGAGAGATCATTTTCATGGGAAATTCAACCACTGAAGAAGGAGCCGTAGTCTCCGAAACGCGTATGGTAATCAATCCCATGATATAAAAGTACAGAACCGAAGATCAATAAGCGCTTTAAAGAAGGGATCGGTGAACCTGCAGCCTGTTTTAAAGAAAAGCTGGATATCCGTCTTTTTGTGCTGAGTTCTTCATTTCCTGGTGAAAGTTAACCCTGCATATTGTGAACAAACAACGCAGAAGGTACATACTTCCAGGTGACCTCTGAGACGGCACAGCTATCTACAACCACCGAGGATCCCGCAAGCTTTCTTCCATTTATTTCTACCGCAACTGAAAACCGCATTATACCGCAGCCTATAAAAGACTTTCACTATACGTGGGACGCCACGAGTGACATGGAAACCGGCATCATCTAAAATAGTGAGTAAAACCACTCCGGCATAGTCTTGCAATTAGGCAGCGTTTTACCTGCGGCATTACCGCGATCCAGTGGTAATTCAGACAAATACAAGTGACTCTCATATAAGTATTAAATCTAACTATTGGATTGAACTTTCGTCTGGGACATTATATCGGGGTTATTAACCCTTAAGAAAGATTGCAACTTTTATTATAGTCCAGTCGAGTATATTAACTTTTGTGCATAGCCTAGCTGATTATATCATTGATGACTATATTTTAAAGAATTTTATAGAATAATTTATATGTTTTAGTAATTTTACTGTATATGTCATAAATATTATATGTTATAATAAATATCCTTATATTAAGTATCCGTGTGACATCAAGTGGTGGTGTGCCCTACTTTTTTAAACTGTTTTCTTAATCTTTTTAAAGGATTGGGTGAATCCTTTTGTAGGTGCACCCACTCCTTTCTTGAGCAGTAGGTGAGCCCTCTCTAAATATTTGAATTAACCCTACATTTGTAATTGTGTTCAGAATGAAATCTTACAAGGACTTTTTAAAGAACCAAATGCAACTAAAATGACAATTTTTTTTTGTAATACAGTATTAAATGTTTTTTTTGTGATTTCTTCATTGACACAATTATTCAACCCCTTAAAGACTACCACTCTTAAGAACAGAGGTTCATTCAAGTGTTTTCGATCAGGTATTGAAAAGACCTGTGGATGTCAATTAGCAGCAATCAAGCATAATAAGCACCAATTAGGCAGATTTAAAAGGACTGTGATACTCAGCTCCTTCTAGACATTTACTGGTGTGTTTACAAACATGGTGAAGTCAAGAGAATGGTCCAGGAAGACAAGAGAAGAGGGGATTTCTCTTCACAGGAAGGGCAATGGCTATAGGAATATTGCACAGATGTTAAACATACCAAGAGACACCATAGGAAGCATCATTTGCAAATTCAAGGCAAAGGGCACTGTTGAAACGCTACCTGGTCGTGGCAGAAAGAAGATGCTGACTTCGACTGCTGTGCGCTACCTGAAGCGCAAAGTGGAGAAAAGTCCCCGTGTGACTGCTGAGGAACTGAAAAAAGATTTGTCAGTTGTGGGTACTGAAGTTTCAGCTCAGACAATAAGGCGCACACTGCGTAATGAAGGCCTCCATGCCAGAACTCCCAGGCGCACCCCCTTGCTGTCTCCAAAGAATAAGAAGAGTCGACTGCAGTATGCCAAAAGTCATGTGGACAAACCACAAAAGTTTTCTGTGGACTGATGAAACAAAATTAGAACTGTTTGGGCCCATGGATTAACGCTATGTTTGGAGGAGGAAGAACAAGGCCTATGAAGAAAAGAACACCTTGCCTACTGTGAAGCATGGCGGGGGGTCAATCATGCTTTGGGGCTGTTTTGCTTCTACAGGTACAGGGAAGCTTCAGCATGTGCAAGGTACAATGAATTCTCTTCAGTACCAGGAGATATTGGATGAAAATGTGATGCAGTCCGTCACAAACCTGAGGCTTGGGAGACGTTGGACCTTTCAACAGGACAATGATCCCAAGCATACCTCCAAGTCCACTAGAGCATGGTTGCAGATTAAAGGCTGGAACATTTTGAAGTGGCCATCGCAGTCACCAGACTTAAATCCGATTGAGAACCTCTGGTGAGACTTAAAGAAAGCAGTTGCAGCGCGCAAGCCTAAGAATGTGACTGAACTGGAGGCTTTTGCCCATGAAGAATGGGCGAAGATACCCGTAGATCGCTGCAAGACACTTGTGTCAAGCTATGCTTCACGTTTAAAAGCTGTTATAACTGGAAAAGGGTGTTGTACTAAGAATGTCACTTGGGGGTTGAATAAAACTGATAATGATGTGAGCACAGAAAAGACATTTGTGGTTATTTCATTATAAATGTTATGTTATATTTGTCTGACTTACAAGTGCCTCTTTGATTTAATTGTAAACAAGATGACTGAAATGATCAAAATCAATGTCAAACTGGCCAAAACACTCAATTTCAGTGGGGGTTGAATAATTTTGAACACAACTGTATGTATGAGGATGAGCAATTGTTACTGCGATTGTTCATCCCTGTACAGATTTACTGTTTTTTGGAAGCTCATCTCGGTTTACTCAGGATGTGCAGCAGACAAATTATGATGTGAAACTATGTGCTGCATAAACAATCTGGTCACCAGACAGACAAGCCTTTTGTGTCGCCAGCACATTTACATGCATCAGTTTTTGAGAATGAGCATTTGTAGGACCATTTGTTCCCCATAATTGGCCCAATCTTTGGCCCATGCAAAAGGCTATTAAAGGGTCACTAATTTTTCACAAAACTTTTGATATGTCATAGAACAAAAAAAGTTTAAAATGTTCAAAAATTTAAATCAGTGGGGGTCTGAGCAATCCGATTCTTAGAACAAGGGGAGGGAAGCATGGAAATCTATGGGCCTGTCTTGTGCAGAGAGGGGAGAGAAGCGTGCACTTGTTCTAGGGATTGGTGGGGGTCTGAATGCTCAGAAACCTCACCTTTCTAAACTTTTGATATTTCGCTATGATATATCAAAAGTTTTGTGGAAAGCTAGTGGCCCTTTAAGACATTGTTTGTGGATCTGTATGGTTCTATTAGTTGGGGGGGGGGGAGGCTGGGATTTGTTTGAAGTGTAGTGTTGCAGGGAGTGACCCATTACACTGGCCAACTTTACAGGTAATTATGGGGAATTAACTGTTCATTTCTGATAATTGCCTACTCGTCATAGGAGGGGAGAGCTAAATTTGCATGCAGCAATCATCGCCTTTGTATGGAGACTAGCGATCACTACTGTGATCATTCATCCCCATGAAGAATCATTGCTTCCAGGCAGCACATTGCTGATTAGACAGCACAATCTATTGCTCAAAAACAATGGTTTAGGTGACCGCAGGAGTCATGCTTCCACTGAACGAACGAGCATTTACTCATTCATTGGGTGATTGGTGGACCCTTTACATTGGGCAGTTATCAGGAACAAGCGTTTCTACTAATGCTCCTTCCCCATAAAGGCTCTGATTGTTGCCCCATGTGAATGGGCCTGAAGTATGAGGAGTTTTGCAGTTTTTTTTCACACAGTTAACCTTTAAAATGGAGATGATGGTTACCTCCATGAGGTCCTGATTCCTATACAGCTAGCTGCCTGTGGCTTTTATTATTATTTTAAAGCCCCATTGTTTTATGATCACTGTACCCATGAAAGGGGCTTACATACATAGAATAAAACGGATGAACTAACTGAGTGTTAGACAGAGGGCCCTGCCTGCGAGGGCTGAAAATCTACAGGGGAAGGAGACAGTAGGGGAGGCAGGGTTGTTGTAGGTTGCAGGCTTTACTGAAGAGGAGGTAGGTTTTCAGGATGCTTTTTAAAGTTTGGCTGGTTGGGGAGAGTCTGATGTGTAGCAAGTTTTGATTATCGATTGGGGTTTTGATGAGGGAAGCCCCTGCTGACTTTTTGATAAATTGAAGGTGTTTAACCATTATAAAATATAAAAATAACATAATTAGTAACTTACATGTCCCATCCCATGCTGCCTTTTGTAATGCACAGTGAGCTATGATGTGTCATGGCTTTGCAAGGTCCTGTCATTGTTGTTGTCACTAAGGGTGACCACCTCTCAGGAACACAAATAGTAGCAACTGGGACAAATAAAAAAAAAAGTCCAAACCCTTCCTAATATCCTGTTTTGTTTCCGACTTGCAATCTAAAATGAGAACTACATAGAGACCTATTCTGTATTTGTCCCAGAAGAACTTCTACTTCTTTACAATTCTGGCTGTGGCAGGAGACTATGTGGCTGGGTTATTCCCATGTTAGACCATTATGGAATATCTACATCTGTGACCCATAAACCTGTACCCATCTTGTGAGGTGGCAGCTAACCACTGCATCCAGGTAGAGATTGAATGGAGAAATGTTTGCACATAGAGTGCCTTAAAAAGGATTTATACCCCTTGAACTTCTTCACAATTGTTCACATTAACCGACAAACTTGAATGTATTTTTATTGGGATTTAAGGTAGCAAGTATGTGTAAAGTGAAAAGAAAAACATGGTTTTCAAAATGTTAAATAAATAAAAGTCTGAAAAGTGTGGCGTGCATTTGTATTCAGCCCCCTGTACTCTGATACCCCTAAATAAAATCCGATGTGACCAATTGCCTTCAGAAGTCACCTAATTAGCTAATAGAGTCCACCTGTGTGTAATTTATGCTCATATAACTACAGCTGCTCTGTGAAGGCTTCAGAGGTTTGTTAGAGAACATTAGTGATCAAACAGCATCATGAAAACCGAGGAACACACCAGACAGGTCAGGAATAAAGTTGTATGGACGGAACATGGCACAACTGCAAATCTACCAAGACATGGCCGTCCACCTAAACTGACAGCCCAGGCAAGGAGAGTACTAATTAGAGAAGCAGCCAAGAGGCCCATAATCACTCTGGAGAAGCTGCAGAGATCCACAGCTAAGTCCAGATCTAAATCCCATTGAGAATCTTTGGCAAGTTTTGAAAATTGCTGTTCACAGACACTCTCCATCCAATCTGACTGAGCTTGAGCTATTTTGCAAAGAAGAATGGGCAAACATGTCAGCCTCTGGATGTGCAAAGCTGGTAGAGACACACCCCAAAAGACTTACAGCTGTAATTGCAGCGAAAGGTGGTCCTATTGACTCAGGGTGGCAGAATACAAATGCACATCAAACTTTTCAGATTTATTTTATTAAAATTTTGAAAACCATGTATCATTTTCTTTACACTTCACACATAGTTTGTGCTGGTCTATCACAGAAAATCTGAATGAAAAAAAAATGTAAGTTTGTTGGTGTAACATAAACAAATGTGGAAACGTTCAAGAGGTATGAATACTTTTTCAAGGCACTGTGTGCATGTCTCTCTCTGTTCACTTGTATGGGAACATATTTGGCTGTTTCTGTGACTCCTGTTGAAGTGAATAGAGAGCTGGCCACTTCTCCATTCATTTTCCACCTGGATCATGGGACCAGCTGCCACCTTACTAAATGGGTGAGAGGACCCCTCCTCTGAAGATAGGTGCAGGTTCTAGTGGCGGTGGTTTAAAGCTGACACCATGCTAAGGAGGGACATTTCTCTTTTTGGAACAGTGTACGGATGGAAAGCCTCTCCGGGTGTCTGCTTGTGGTTTAGCTCTGTTAAGTGTATTTTGCATGGAGGAAATGTTCAGAATTTCACAGTAGCAGTGAATCTCATCCACTGGCTTTCTTACTGTAATGTGCTGCAGACTTCACCTGCGTTAGGCTACTTTCACACAAGTGTTTTTGCTGGATCCGGCAAGGTTCAGCAAAAACACTTCCATTACTGATAATACAACCATCTGCATCCGTTATGAACGGATCCGGTTGTATTATCTGTAACATACCCAAGACGGATCCGTCATGAACTCCATTAAAAGTCAATGGGGGATGGATCAGTTTTCTATTGTGTCCGATGGGGATGGATCCGTCTTGCTCTGCATCCCATGACGGAACGAAAACTGCAGCCTGCTGCGGTATGCTCTCCGGTATGGGAACGCAACCGAACGGAATGCATTTTGGAGCATTCTGTTCAGTTATGTTTTGTCCCCATTGACAATTAATGGGGACAAAACGTTGATGATGGATGTCAATACCAGAAAATATAAAAACGCTAGTGTGAAAGTAGCCTTAAAGGGGTTATCCCATCTTAGACAATGGGGGCATATCGCTAGGATATGCCCCCATTGTCTGATAGGTGCGGGTCCCATGACCCGCACCTACAAGGAGAACGTTGTGGCTGGGGTCCGTCCACCACCAGGCGCAGCTCCCCGCCCCTGCCATTGAAGTGAATGGGAGCGCACCGCGCATGCGCAGCCACCGCTCCCATTCATTTCTATGGGGCCGATGGAAATAGCCGAATGGAGGATGGCCGCGCATGCGCAGTGTGCCCTCCTCAACTTTCTCTGCTCTGTTCTCCTTGTAGGTGCGGGTCCCAGAGGTGGGACCCGCACCTATCGGACAATGGGGGCATATCCTAGCAGTATGCCCCCATTGTCTAAGATGGGATAACCCCTTTAATCCGCACAGAAAATCTGCAGCACGTGTGAACCTGAGTAGCAACAAAGTGGATAGGTGTTTCAAAAATCTCATCCACACATTCTGGAAATGACATATGTCGACTGACTTTCAAGCCATAATTGTAAATTTATGCTGTGCCTTTACTTGTGTCTTTTAACCTTTGCAGTGCAAAGGCTGAAGCGGCCCACTGTGATTCCCACCACAATGCCATCCCAGAAACTAGTCCATTTCAGGAGGTGTTTGCAGTGCCAGAGTTCAGAAAACCCCAGTGCTGAATTCCCATGTGGATGAACCCTTAGTGTTGATTTAAAGGGGTTTTCCCATCTCAGACAATAGGGGCATATCGCTAGGATATGCCCCCATTGTCTGATAGGTGCGGGTCCCACAGCTGGGACCGCACAGCCGCCCTCCATTCGTTTCTATAGGGCTGCCGAAAATAGCCGAGCTATTGCCGTCTGCCCCATAGAAATGAATAGGAGCATGGGCTGCGCATGCGTGGTGCGCTCCCATTCACTTCTATGGGAGCAGCGCTTGGTGTTGGACGGACCCTGGGAAATCTGGGGTCCTCCAGCCACAGTGCTCCCAGCTTTGTTTTTGTTGTAGGTGCGGGTCCCAGCGGTGGGACCCGCACCTTTCAGACAATGGGGGCATATCCTAGCTATATGCCCCCCATTGTCTGTGAATGGGAATAGCCCTTTAAGTAAATTGTAATACTCATATAGAATACCAACATCTTCAAACTTCATTGAAACAGCAGAGTTTTGTTGATGTGTAAAACACAGATGAATTGCTTCTTCTAACCAGAAGCTGGGCTGTCATTGAAAAGCGTCCGTTTTGGCTAATTCTCGGGCATATAATTCTACTGGATTAGGTTTAGATTGGCCTAGCTATGGAACTATGAGTGTCACTGATGTAACTGCTCCTCCATCTCTTCTACTAGATGGTAAACCATGTAAAGTAGTATACATCGATTCCCCTCTTCCCAAGAAAGAGCTGAGACCAAGAGAGAGAAGCCAAATGTTTCATGAGGTTGTTTTGGACAAGTTCATGAAGAGAAATTATATGATTCCGTTGAAAGGACTTTTTCTGGACAAAGACCAGATGGATTTACATGTGAGTACGGTATATTTTCTGCTGCATATATTGGATTGGGCAGTACTTATTCAGATCCTATAATTATGAGTAATAACAGACACGTGTAGTGTCCAGCAGTATACACAGCGCTTGGTGCTCCTATCCTGTGGATAGGCTATCAATGTCAAAGCTCTGGAAAACCCCTGACAGTGTTGTCATCTCATCAGTATAGTGCCATCAACCTCTCATTGTACATTAGACTGATTTTCACCAATAGTCTCCACCACTTTCACTGCTGTCATCTCTCTCCAATCCCTTGGGCACCTGTCTCCCTGCCGTCCATGGTCCAGGCTGCTGTCATCATAGCTAAGTCCCAAGTTACCAGGACTAGTGCGCTCTAGTGTTTGTGTCCCTATTACTACCTCTAGGTTTTGTGCTGCCTTCCCAATATACTGTACCTTCTAGTCAGTATTGGTAGTGATTATAATGATGCGCGTCCACTCCTCCCATTAATAACACACATAACTGTTAGTTCTTTAGCAGCTGATTCTCCCGTCAGTGCAGCACTGACATGGTAAACAGCATAAAATGTCTCTCCTGGTCACTCGTCCAATTGAAGAGGACCTGTCACCACTCCTGACATGCCTGTTTTAATAGCTACATGCATTCCCCATGTCATGGCTCTATATACTGCCATTCCTTTACTATTACGAGTACAAGTTATTAATAAATTAGTAGTCTGTAGTAAGGGTACAGATGGGTGGTAACCAGTTGGGGGGGGGTGTACCTTGGAACCGAACCAGAGTCCGCGAAAAGGATTTTAACAGTAGAAATTAATTTTTTAAGTTATTACCCGAAGTCTCGCGAGACTTCGCAAAGTACCGGTAATAACTTCGGCTCATCTGAGCCAATACATTCTAATACTGTACGGAGTGCTCGCTCAGTACAGTATTCAAATGAAGTTCTGTGCAAATCAACTTCGGATGTTTCATCCGAAGTCGATTCGCTCGTCCCTAGTCATAACAATAGGTGCTCCAGAATTATTCCATGAGGAATGCATGTAGCTATTAAAACAAGCATGTCAGGAGTGGTGAAAAAATAAACGAACCAGCACCTCCACAATAAGTGAATATAAGAACGCAGGTGCACGCTACCTTGGCTAAAACACACTTGGATACGTAGAACTACAGGTAACAGCACTCTGCTAGTCAATTGCGCAAAGATATAAGCAAACACTAAAAGAATAAATGCTTGGGGGTCATACTTACTGCAAATGCAGCTAGAAGCTTTTTGCGAATATAATTGATCAAAAATATTTCGGGCCCATCTACCGGTCGTCAAGGTCGCTTCTAATCAGATGGGTCCTACTCTGACATGCCTCTCCTGGGCTTACAGCCTACAATCTGGGCAAAGTAGTACCAAGCTGCATCCTACACATGCCTCTCCCAGGTTGTGAGCCTGCAGTATGGGCTGGGTAGAATACAGCTGTACAAGCTATCTAATTAAAAGCACATGGTAAATGGGCTGGTGGTGCACGGTTCAATCTCACCACCAGGGGGAGCCAAGGTAGCGTGCACCTGCGTTCTTATATTCACTTATTGTGGAGGTGCTGGTTCGTTTATTTTTTCCCCATTGTCACTGCCACTAGGGGAGTGGCTCCCCCTGGTGGTGAGATTGAACCGTGCACCACCAGCCCATTTACCATGTGCTTTTAATTAGATAGCTTGTACAGCTGTATTCTACCCAGCCCATACTGCAGGCTCACAACCTGGGAGAGGCATGTGTAGGATGCAGCTTGGTACTACTTTGCCCAGATTGTAGGCTGTAAGCCCAGGAGAGGCATGTCAGAGTAGGACCCATCTGATTAGAAGCGACCTTGACGACCGGTAGATGGGCCCGAAATATTTTTGATCAATTATATTCGCAAAAAGCTTCTAGCTGCATTTGCAGTAAGTATGACCCCCAAGCATTTATTCTTTTAGTGTTTGCTTATATCTTTGCGCAATTGACTAGCAGAGTGCTGTTACCTGTAGTTCTACGTATCCAGGAGTGGTGAAGGGTCCTCTTTAGGTGTATGACGGCTCTCAGGATCTCTCACCCCTGAGGAAGCTCCATCTACAGCGATACACATAGGGTTTCTTCCCTCAGCACTCTTGGGTGGGATACTTATGCACCCTTTGGTTCCACAGGCCTTTTTTTATACTCTCTAAGTATTCAGATTTCTTTAATTGCACATTTCATATGTTGGTATGTCATTTGATGTCACATTATTATTCCTTGACAACATGGATATACTATCTTTTTTTCACTGGTTAGTTGGTAAATTTTGGGGGTTTTTTTTATTGTGATTTCTCGCCCATATTCCTTGGGGGACACAGGAAACCATGGGTATAGCTCTGCTCCCTAGGAGGCGTGACACTAAGTGAAAGCTGTAAGCCCCTCCTCCATCAGCTATACCCTTCAGCCTGGAGAAGAGACTGCCAGTTTTTTGCTTAGTGTCCAAGGAGGCAAGACACCCCCTGCTTATGCAGGGTTGTTTTCCTATAATTTTTTATTTTTTGCGTTATTTGTTGTTTTAATTCGATTTTTTTCTACTTACAGGGACAACAGAGGCGCATTAGACCCCTCTGTTTCTCCCGGGGTTGAGTTGCGCCAGTGCCGGTAATTCCGCACTGCCGCCTCCCCCACAGAAGACAAGGTGGACCAGGGCAGCCTCGCTCCCCTGCGTCCCGCCAGCTCAGGGTCGCCCGCACGCCAAGTCCCTCCCCCGGCTTCCTGCCACTGCGGTGCCAGGAGCTGAAGGGGCGACCCCGCTGGATGGATTGAGGGCGAAGACAGCGTATGGTGAGAGTGGCTGCTCCAGCCTCCCCTTCCTCCCTCCCACCGCTGCTACTTCCCCCCCCCCCCCCCCCCGACCCCCCACCATGGGCATATCAGGACCGTTACCGGGCATCATTTGGGGGGGACTTTGTCTTGGGGGTTAAAATCATTTTGCCGCGCGCGCGGCTCGGCTTCTCCTTCAGCGCGGCAGAGGGGGGCGGAGCTTCCTACATGCGCTCCGCTACTTCCGGTTTCGTCGGGCTCCACTTCTCATAGTGCTGCGTGGAATCCTCTCTGCCGTCCGATCCTGAAGCCATTCATCTCCGTGCTGCTGCCTCTCCTCCACAGCCTCCTCAGTCTGTTCCCCTTGCTGCTGCCGCTTGCATCACCCGGGTCTGGTAGGACTGTTAACCCCCTCCGTGCCACCAGTACTGTTGCTTGGGTGTAATCCCCGTTCAGCTTTTCTCTGGGGTCTCCCACTTTAAGTGCAACATCTTTTTTCCACCATGTCAGACCCTTCTGCAGCCGCCAAGCCTTGGTACCATGCCTGTACTGCTTGTAGGGAACCCTTTCCCCGGGGGCAGTCTGATCCGCACTGTACTGCATGCCGAGCTCCACCGCAGCCTCAGTCGCCCGCTGTGTCGCTCCCTGCTTCCTTTGACCCGCCTGACTGGGCTAGATCCCTGTCCCAGGCCGTGGAAAGCCTCACGCATGTCGTGGGCCGCCTAATAGACAGGCCGCCTACCCCGCAGGACGCCACTCTTACTGTCGCGCCCTCCGGGTCCACTGCTTCTGCCGCTGCAGCGGGTTCACTCTCTCTTAGTGACCCCTCCAGAGCTAGGCACTCTCAGAAGCGTCTTAGAGTAGAGCGAGCCTCCTCCTCAGAGGCCTCCCTCTCCCCGCCACGCGTGCGCACCCAGACGGGCCTCTCCTCTCCAAAGGATTCGCTCTCTGAAGGTGAATTGGCGGTTTCAGATTTGGAAATGGACTCGGCCCTGCCGTCCAAGCTAGCCTCAGCAATGGGTCAACTCATCTCTGATATTCGTGACACCTTTAAGGTGCAAGATGACCCCCCTAGCTCTGACGCAGCTAGCGTCTCCTTTATCAGACCCAGGCAGGCCTCAAAAGTCTTTCCAATCCACTCTGATTTCTCCTCCGTGGTGTCTAAGGCTTGGGCTCGCCCGGACGCCCGTTTTGTCAACCCCAAGAAGCTGGACATTTGCTATCCTTTTCCAGCCGATGTCGTGGCCACCTGGTCGTCCCCACCCAAGGTGGACCCCCCTGTGGCCCGGCTGTCAAAGAACACGGCCATCCCTGTTCCCGACGGGTCCTCTCTTCAGTCAGCGGAGGACCGTCGCATGGAGACCCTTTCCAAGGGCATTTTTGCTGCCTCCGGTTCTGCTCTCAGACCGGTTTTTGCCTCTGCTTGGGCAGGTAAAGCAATCTCTGCTTGGGGCGCGCAGCTGGAACAGGAGTTGGACTCGGACGTCCCCATCCAGGACCTACGTTCCTTGGCCCAGCTTATTATTCGGGCCGGGAATTTTGTTTGTGAGGCCTCCCTTGATGCGGGAGCCCTTATTGCACGCTCCTCCGCCCTGGCAGTTTCCGTCAGGAGGGAGCTCTGGCTGAAGGTTTGGAAAGCGGACGCTGCCTCCAAACGTTCCTTGGCGGGGCTACCGTTTGCGGGTTCCCGCCTTTTCGGGGTCCGCCTAGACGAGCTTATTTCGGAGGCCACGGGTGGTAAAAGCACCCATCTTCCTCAACCCCAAGCCAGGGGCGCCCCCCGCGGACGCCCTGGTGCGTCTCGTTTTCGGTCCTCCCGCAGAGCCTCTGGGGCTCCTCCCCAGGATAAGCGTAGGAAGCCGTTTTTTCGGGCGCAGCCCTCCTGGCGCAGGCCACAGGCTGCCCGCACACCCGCAGCAAAGCAGTCCTCTGCCTGAAGGCGCGCCCCCACCCACCCGGGTGGGGGGCCGGCTCCTCCTTTTCAGGGACGTCTGGATGGCTCACGGATACAAAATCGAATTTGCATCCTTCCCTCCAGATCGGTTCTTTCGCTCCCGCCTGCCGCGGGACCCGAAAAGCGCGGCTGCGTTCTCCGCGGCTGTTCAAGCCTTACTGGACAGGGGGGCGATTACCCCCGTTCCTCTAGAGGAAAGGTTCCAAGGGTTCTACTCGAACCTCTTTGTAGTTCCCAAGAAGGGAGGTTCGGTGCGGCCCATTTTGGACCTCAAAAAGCTCAACCGTTTTCTCCTCCTTCGACGGTTTCGGATGGAGTCCCTCCGTTCCGCGGTGGCTTCCCTGGAGCAGGGAGATTTCATGTCTTCCATCGATATACAGGATGCCTACCTCCATGTTCCGGTAGCCCGGTGTCACCATCGCTTCCTCCGATTCGCCGTGGGGGACCTCCACTTCCAATTTGTCGTCCTTCCCTTTGGGCTGGCAACAGCCCCCCGGGTGTTCACCAAGGTCCTGGCCCCGGTTTTGGCCTTACTCCGTTCCAGGGGTGTTTTTCTGCTACCGTACTTGGACGATATCCTCATCAAGGCTCCGTCCCTTTCTCAAGCGGTTGCCAGCGTGGATCTCACTCTAGAGACTCTGGCGAGGTTCGGTTGGGTCATCAACTTCCCCAAGTCCTCCCTTCCCCCCTCCAGACAACTGGTCTTCCTGGGAATGCTTTTAGACACGGGAGCGGCGGAGGTACGTCTTCCCTCGGAAAAACGACTGATCCTCCGTCGGGCGGTTCGGGGTCTTCTTCTCGACCGTCCTTCCGCTTCTGCATGCGGGTCTTGGGGCAGATGGTTGCCTGCTTCGAGGCGATCCCTTTTGCGCAGTTTCACTCCCGCCCTCTCCAACGGGCGATCCTCTCCTCCTGGGACAAATCGCCGGAGTCTCTGGATCATCCCTTCCATTTATCGCCTCCGGTGCGGTCATCTCTCCGCTGGTGGTTACAGTCCCCTCTTCTGGGCAGGTCCTTTCTGCCACTCAACTGGTTGGTGGTTACAACCGATGCCAGTCTCTTGGGCTGGGGAGGCGTGTTTCCTCCCCGATCCGTCCAGGGCATTTGGTCTCCATCGGAGTCCAAAATCTCGATCAATGTCCTGGAGCTGAGAGCGGCCCTTCTGTCTCTGCGACACTGGACTCATCTGCTGAAGGGTCATCCAGTTCGTGTGCAATCGGACAACGCCACGGCTGTGGCGTACATAAACCACCAGGGGGGCACTCGCAGCGCTGCAGCAATGCGGGAGGTCACCAGCATTCTCCGTTGGGCGGAAGCTCACGTCCCGGCCATATCTGCAATTTTTATTCCAGGGGTGGACAATTGGGCGGCGGACTTCCTCAGTCGCACCACCGTCGACCCCGGCGAGTGGTCTCTTCACCCGGAGGTATTCAAGGCCATTTGCCTTCGTTGGGGCATACCGGACGTGGACCTCATGGCCTCCAAATTCAATCACAAGGTCCCCGCCTATCTGTCCAGGGCCAGGGATCCGGGAGCTTGCGGAGCCGACGCCCTCGTTCTTCCTTGGCGAGGCTTCGCGCGCCCATACATATTCCCTCCCATCCCACTCCTGCCCAAGGTCCTTCGGAAGATCGCGGCGGAAGGCGTCTCGGTGATTCTGGTCGCTCCGGACTGGCCCCGCCGGTCTTGGTATGCCGACCTCATGCTGCTCCTGGCAGACGCGCCCTGGCCACTGCCCGCCAGGGAAGACCTTCTCTCTCAGGGACCGATCTTCCACCCGCGTTTAGAGTCCCTACGTTTGACGGCGTGGTTGTTGAGACCACCGTCCTGACACGTAGGGGGTTTTCTGCGGACGTCGTCCGCACCATGATCCGCGCCCGTAAGCCGTCCTCTTCTAGGATCTATTATAGGACCTGGAGGACCTTTTTGGGGTTCTGTGCCGATCTGGGGATTCCGCCGCTCCGCTTTTCTCTCCCCACCGTTTTGTCCTTCCTGCAGAGCGGACTTGTCCAAGGTCTGGGCCTTAGTTCTTTGAAGGGTCAGGTGTCTGCGCTGTCCATTTTGTTTCAGCGCCCACTGGCCCCCCTTGGTCCTGTCAAGACCTTCCTTCAGGGCGTGGCTCACGCGGTTCCCCCGTACCGCCCTCCGGTACCGCCCTGGGACCTGAACCTGGTTCTCTCAGCGCTCCAGGCTTCTCCTTTCGAGCCTCTGCGGACGGTTTCCTTGCGACTTCTGTCCTGCAAGGTTATTTTCCTTGTAGCCGTCACCTCTCTTCGGAGGGTGTCCGAATTGGCTGCACTCTCCTGTCTGGAACCTTTCCTAGTGTTCCACCAGGACAAGGTGGTTCTTCGTCCGGTCCCTTCCTTCCTTCCTAAAGTGGTCTCCGCCTTTCATCTGAACGAGGACATCGTTCTCCCCTCTTTGTGTCCTTCCCCTTCCCACCCGCGGGAGAGGAAGCTTCATCGCCTGGACGTTGTCAGGGCGCTCAAGGTTTACCTGGGGGTAACCAGCTCTTTCAGGCATACGGACTCGCTCTTTGTGGTTCCGGAGGGGTCGCGCAGAGGGATGGCGGCATCCAAAGTTGCTATCGCCCGTTTTGTCAAGATGGCTGTTACTGAGGCTTATCTCGCCAAGGGCAAGGTTCCGCCCCTTGGTGTTACCGCTCACTCCACTAGAGCGGTCGGGGCTTCCTGGGCTCAGAGGAATCGGGCTTCTACGGAGCAGATTTGCAAGGCGGCCACTTGGTCCTCCTTGCACACCTTCACCAAGTTCTACAGGGTGCATACTCATGCGTCGGCTGACGCTGCTTTAGGCCGTCTGGTGTTGCAGGCGGCAGTTGATTGATGCCTCTGGTGTTGGTCTAGTTTGTTCTGGTCCCTCCCTTCTGGGACTGCTCTGGAACGTCCCATGGTTTCCTGTGTCCCCCAAGGAATATGGGCGAGAAAAGGAGACTTTTGTATTACTTACCAGTAAAGTCTCTTTCTCGCTCTTCCTTGGGGGACACAGCACCCGCCCTTCATTTGGGGTACAGTTGTGGTTCCGGCTTGGTTGCCCCCGTTGGGGCTCGACAGTTCTTTTTCCGGTTGGTGGTTATCTTTCACTACTTGGACACGCAACTGGCAGTCTCTTCTCCAGGCTGAAGGGTATAGCTGATGGAGGAGGGGCTTACAGCTTTCACTTAGTGTCACGCCTCCTAGGGAGCAGAGCTATACCCATGGTTTCCTGTGTCCCCCAAGGAAGAGCGAGAAAGAGACTTTACTGGTAAGTAATACAAAAGTCTCCTTTTTTTTTTTTTTTTTTTTTTTTTTTTTTTTTGAGGATTATTTTTTTTTTTTACTATATAGTGAGGCCTGACAGTATCCCTTTTTACACCTTATTAGGAGTCTGTGCTGTATTAGGTGGGTGATTAGCTATATATTTGGCACCGCTCCATGTATGCATCAGTTGTATTTAATCCTATGTCTTTTTATATGTACAATTTGATAAACCCAAAATATGAAAATATGTATTTTGTTGTACATCGCCTTTTTTTCTTTTTTCTTCTACACATTTGCGCATACTTTCACAGCGTTTTTGCTGGATCTGGCTGGTGATTAGCATCCCTGTTCCTGTAATTCGGGGTGCCCGCCTCCATTATTAATACCACCTGGTCACTCGCAGCTCTCTGGATAGGCTATGAAATTCTGGATGAATGAGCGGCATGCCCCAAACCAGCTATGAGCTCTGTTTGTCACACTGGCACGAAGCTGTACGGGACACACTATGGTGGATAAGAGGGAGCACTACACAAATGCACTGCTGCTCAGGGTCTCTCTCAAGCTACTTTCACACCTGCGGGATGGAAATCCGGCCGCCTGATCCAGCAGAGAATGTCGGGAATAGACCGGACACAAACCACAGCATGCAGCAGAATGTGTCCGGCCGATTTTTCCCGTAATGTGGCCGGATCTCTGCAAGACCCCATTATACTTAATAGGGCCGACGGGCATTCCAGTTGCATCCGGCAGTCGCGGATCCGGAGAATTCTGGCAGGCTGTTTTCTGCCGGAATGCACACTGCATTCCGGCAAGAAGCAGTATGTTTGGTGGTCCAGTTGAGTCACCACCTGTCAATCCTCTGCAATCAAACTACTTAGCTGACCACAGCTTGTAAAATTATTCTCTCTGCTGTGCTAAAAGTGCACAAGAAGCGGCAGATAAAGGGGTAAAAGGAGGTAGCTTACGTGGAATATTTAACAAATTTTATCATGAAAACCAACCACCAATTTAAAAAAACACCTCCTGTATATTAGTCTTAAATAGCCTGTTAAATGGGTTTTCAATTTCCTTTGTATTGATAACCAGTGATGGCCAGTTCGCCGTGTTCGCCTGCGAACACATGCGGGCTGCCATCTTAAATCACAAGTCCGGCGGTGCACAGGTAAGCCCTTACCTGTGCCTGCGCCGTGAGCCGGTCTGAAACAAATGCGGTCACCGGGAGCAGGCAGTTCCGAGAACAGCCACCGGGGGCCTTCATCGGGCTGTTCTCGGAACTGCCTGCTCCCGGTGACCGCATTTGTTTCAGACCGGCTAGCGGCGCAGGCACAGGTAAGGACTTACCTGTGCATCGCCAGACTTGTGATTTAAGATGGCAGCTCGCATGTGTTTGCGGGCAAACTGGCCATCACTGTTGATAACCATCTCTCAAGGTAGACCATCAATGGATCAATTCTGGTGTAAAATTCTGTCACAAGCTAAGCCAACCAATAATTGATATACAGTCAGAAAAAAGTGTATCTCCCTGCACCTGCACATGTATCATCCAGCCTGAGCCTCTGTGATAAATCTGGTGCAGGTCTAGACAGCCTGTCGGTACTTTTAAACCATCAGATAATCACTAATGACTGTTTGTATGAACAGTTTTTACCGCAGATGTCACATCAGATCTCCAAGTTAGCGCATGCAGTTCCAATTTCCAGTCAGTCATATGAGTTGATGGTATATACCAGGGATGCCCAACCTGCGGCCCTCCGGCTGTTGCAAAACTACAACTCCCAGCATGCCTGGACAGCCTACAGCTATTAGGGCATGCTGGGAGTTGTAGTTTTGCAACAGCTGGAGGGCCACAGGTTGAGCATCCCTGGTATATACCATACAGATATGTCTTGTCCATGCTGGCTAAAAGAGCGCATCCAGTCCGTGCCAGCAGGGGAGAGATAATCCAGCATAGCTAGTTGCAACTGCCTGGAGCACATCTCTAAATCTGGGTTCACACATCTCTAAATCTAAGGCTGGGTTCACACCTGAGCGTTTCACAGCGCGTTCCCACGCGCTGTAAAACGCTAAACAGGCAAAAACCAATGATTCCCTATGGGCATGGTTCTCACCTGAGCGTTTTACAGCGCATACGAACGCGCTGTAAAATGCCCTACGCCCCAAGATAAACAGGAGCTTCTTTGGGGCGTATTTTCGTGCGTTCCCGCCCATAGACTTCACTACGCGCGTTTCCAAAATACAAAAATGCCCCAAAATATGCCTCAAAAACGCCCGATAATAACGCCTGTAAAAAGCGCATACAGAATACGCTCAGGTGTGAACCTAGCGTTAATGTACAGCCATTACTGAATGTAATGCCCAGGAACCAAGCACTGCAAAGCACCAGTGCTAACCACTGAGCCACTGTGCTACCTATCGATATTATATTGATATCCTACTGTTAGGATGGGTCACAGATGGAAAACCTTTTACAGACCGAGTGCCAAAACTGCAACCCTACAACCCACTTATTTATCACGAAGTGCCAACACGGCAATTTAACCTGATTACCAATATAGTATATCTTCCATGTACTTTATCATTTAGCTATAATAGCCTGCCTACATCCAATGCGCTGCCCGCTGTACATAGTGCGCCCTGCGCTGTTGAATTGCAGGAAAAGTCTAAGGTATATTGGTACACCATAGACTTCTTCCAGGGTGTGGGTGCTCACAGAGAGGGCTCTGAGTGCTGCCTCTGGCACCCGTGCCATAGGTTCGCCACCACTTGGATAGGTCAGTGCCTGCCTGATGGAGTTTACATTTCCTGCAGCATATTACACAATTGAGATACAGCTGTCACTTCCCCATTTATATTACAGTTATTATGTCCTGCATAGGAAACATCTGACTGTGCATGAATGTGTCTTTTCAGTCCAGATTAAACTTCTTGCATAAAATGAACCCAGTCTGTGCAGATTTTATCTGCGTAACCTCATCAAAATCCACATGCATTTGCAAAGGGTGAAATCTGTGCTTAAAATCCACAGAAACCATTAACATGCTGCAGAAAATCCACATGGCGGGTCAATCTCTGCATGTAAAAAAAAAAAATCGGTGTCCTTATTCACTTTGCAGGTACTGTATTATGCTGCCTAATACAGTACCACTGCACATTCTGCAATGTGTACAGGTAGTCTTTAGGCTTGGAAGTTGTGCTTGTCTGCTTTAGTCTTTAATTAAAGACAGAGGGATTGGTTGTGCAAGGGAATACGTTAATCTGTTAGGGTGGGTTCACATCTGCGTTCTGGATTCCGTTATGACTTTCCGTTATAACGGAATCCTTAAGACGGAAGGACGGATCCGTTATGCTTCCCATAGACTTCTGTTAAGACGGAATGCAAAACGGAATGCAAAACTTTAAAAGGCATTCCGTCTTACTAGATGTCTATGGGAATCAGAACCGATCCGTCCCGTTTCCGTTATGCAGAATGGAGAAAAAAGTCCTGTCTGATTCCCATAGACCTCTATTAAGACGGATCAAAACGGAATGCCTCTTAAAGGCTTCCGTTTTGACTTCCATCTTATTGATTCCGTTATTTTCCATAACCATGTTATTGTTATAACAGAAAGCCATAATGGAATCCAGAACGCAGATGTGAACCCACCCTTATCAACAGGTTTTTCCTGGGTCACCTTAGAAAAATACAAAACCTATGAGAAGCTGCATGTACTCGGCGGCCTTCTCTCAGCTCACCAAGCACAGTACATTGTATAGCGGCTGTGCTTGGTAATGCAGTTCAGCTTGAATGGGACTGAGCAGTGCCTAGGCTATATCACCAATGAACGTGACATCACAGGCCTAGGAAGAGGACACAGTGCTGACAGGAGCACTCCAACCTCTTCACACAGATGAATGGGGGGGGGGGGGCAGGAGACAGACCCCTAAATATGTGATATTGATGACCTATCCTGAGGATCAGCATTTTACTCTTTTGGCATTATAAGAGTCCACATGAGTCCGATACCCAAGGGAAAATATCCACAGCAATTCCACAAACCATCTGCAAGGAAATCCACTAGTTTTGCCGTTGGGTATTTCCCTGCAGATTATGCATAAAAGATAAAAGCAAAAAAAAAGGATCTCTATGGTTATATCTATTTACCAGGAGAGGTACCTTTTTTTTTTTTAAACGGTATAAGCTGACTACTCAAATGCTTCTGAACCCTCTTATACTATAGAAGGTATATTATTCTTGCATCTCACACAAATCTCACAAGTTCTCTCCATAAAGCAAGATTCTATAAAAACTGAATTGAATTGCTTATACTGAACCATGTTCATACCATTGTCATTTTGCTAATAATTTATTGTGAATTGCTTTCATCATTATTGCTGCCCTTTTCCAAGTGTTGCTGTCCCTTCATTTCAAATTTTTTTCCCCCTTGCAGTTTAAAGAACATTACACAAACAGGAGTATTCCACACGAGGATAAGGAAGTGGATTTTGCTTCTGATGTGACAGAACTGGAAACTTTTTTTTTTGTGGATAAGGATGTAAACTCAAGTAAAATGTCCTCTGATTCCGAGTCTCTGGAGTTAAGTCAGACCTCCCTTAAAAAGTCTCTGCTAGACAGATTACACATGGAAAAACAGATCATCAACTCAACCCCAGCTTTGTCTCGTAAGACCACCATTGCTAGAATATTTGTCTCCTTAGGATTTCTGCACACTGTGTTCAGCATATCCGCTCTCCTATACCTCTTGTTTTGTCATAAGGTGAAACACATCCTAGTACAGAGGAGAAGGAGGCATTCCTAAACCTTTCTGTAAGGGTCCATTCACACGTCCGCAGTGCTTTGCGGATCCGCAAAACACCGGGCCGGCACCTCGTCTTGTCCGCAGCTGCGAACAAGAATAGGACATGTTCTATTTTTTGGCGGAGCTGCGGACCGGAAATGCAAATGCAGACAGCACACTGTGTGCTGTCCGCATCTTTTCCATCCCCATTGAAAATGAATGGGTCTGCACCCATTCCAGACCCGAAGTGCGGACGTCTGAATGGAGCCTAAGGAATGTTTCTCCTCTGTGATTGGGTCCTTTTACACTTTTTCTATATAAAAAGACATACAGGAGAGCATACAGGAGTTATGTCTTATGTTCTATCACTAGACAGAAAAATTACCACTGATATTAAAGGTAATCAGTCACCAGAAAATTCACTGTTAAAATAGGGCTGGACCATTAATCAAACTGACCAGATTAACAGCCATTTAAGTTAAAATCAATTTTGATTTGAACAAAATTGTAAGATAATATTAACTCCACCCATATAGGTGGGAGGAATATTGGGAAGCACTAACACAGCAGGAGCCTTCCGGGATCGGAGGCAACTGCAGTCACGGCCATGTAAAACCCAAAATGCTGTTGTTAGGATGGCATCTAAGACGTTAAGGTCAGAGGTAGCTTAGCGTGGCTGTGCTGTGCTGCAGGTGAGCTTTTGGATGGGGAGGTGACTCAAGGAATGCACCTGAGAAGGATCACTGAGGGTCCGTGGACCCAAACAGCAGTGCAAGAGCTGGGATGTCTACATGTGACCAGCCGGAACCTCCATCACACAAAGGGGCCAAATGACTGACATGGGGCCACAGAGGACAAGCACTCTGGGATACAGGACAATGACACGCTGACACTTGGGGTTCAGGGCAGTGGCACGCTGACACTTGGGGTTCAGGGCAGTGGCACACTGATAATTGGGGTTCAGGGCAGTGGCACACTGATAATTGGGGTTCAAAGCAGTGACATGCTGACACTTGGGGTTCAGTGCAGTGGCACACTGATAATTGGGGTTCAGAGCAGTGACACGCTGACACTTGGGGTTCAGGGAAGTGGCACACTGATAATTGGGGTTCAGAGCAGTGACATGCTGACACTTGGGTTTCAGGGCAGTGGCACACTGATAATTGGGGTTCAGAGCAGTGACATGCTGACACTTGGGTTTCAGGGCAGTGACATGCTGACACTTGGGGTTCAGGGCAGTGGCACACTGATAATTGGGGTTCAGGGCAGTGACATGCTGACACTTAGAATTAAGGGCAGTGACATGCTGACACTTGGAATTAAGGGCAGTGACATGCTGACACTTGGGGTTCAGGGCAGTGGCACACTGATAATTGGGGTTCAGGGCAGTGACATGCTGACACTTGGAATTAAGGGCAGTGACATGCTGACACTTGGAATTAAGGGCAGTGACATGCTGACACTTGGGGTTCAGGGCAGTGGCACACTGATAATTGGGGTTCAGGGCAGTGACATGCTGACACTTGGAATTAAGGGCAGTGACATGCTGACACTTGGGGTTCAGGGCAGTGGCACACTGATAATTGGGGTTCAGGGCAGTGACATACTAACACTTGGAATTAAGGGCAGTGACATGCTGACACTTGGGGTTCAGGGCAGTGGCACACTGATAATTGGGGTTCAGGGCAGTGACATGCTGACACTTGGAATTAAGGGCAGTGACATGCTGACACTTGGAATTAAGGGCAGTGACATGCTGACACTTGGGGTTCAGGGCAGTGGCACACTGAGAATTGGGGTTCAGAGCAGTGACATGCTGACACTTGGGTTTCAGGGCAGTGACATGCTGACACTTGGGGTTCAGGGCAGTGGCACACTGATAATTGGGGTTCAGGGCAGTGACATGCTGACACTTGGAATTAAGGGCAGTGACATGCTGACACTTGGAATTAAGGGCAGTGACATGCTGACACTTGGGGTTCAGGGCAGTGGCACACTGATAATTGGGGTTCAGGGCAGTGACATGCTGACACTTGGAATTAAGGGCAGTGACATGCTGACACTTGGAATTAAGGGCAGTGACATGCTGACACTTGGGGTTCAGGGCAGTGGCACACTGATAATTGGGGTTCAGGGCAGTGACATGCTGACACTTGGAATTAAGGGCAGTGACATGCTGACACTTGGGGTTCAGGGCAGTGGCACACTGATAATTGGGGTTCAGGGCAGTGACATACTGACACTTGGAATTAAGGGCAGTGACATGCTGACACTTGGGGTTCAGGGCAGTGGCACACTGATAATTGGGGTTCAGGGCAGTGACATGCTGACACTTGGAATTAAGGGCAGTGACATGCTGACACTTGGAATTAAGGGCAGTGACATGCTGACACTTGGAATTAAGGGCAGTGACATGCTGACACTTGGGGTTCAGGGCAGTGGCACACTGATAATTGGGGTTCAGAGCAGTGACATGCTGACACTTGGGTTTCAGGGCAGTGGCACACTGATAATTGGGGTTCAGAGCAGTGACATGCTGACACTTGGGTTTCAGGGCAGTGACATGCTGACACTTGGGGTTCAGGGCAGTGGCACACTGATAATTGGGGTTCAGGGCAGTGACATGCTGACACTTGGAATTAAGGGCAGTGACATGCTGACACTTGGGGTTCAGGGCAGTGGCACACTGATAATTGGGGTTCAGGGCAGTGACATGCTGACACTTGGAATTAAGGGCAGTGACATGCTGACACTTGGGGTTCAGGGCAGTGGCACACTGATAATTGGGGTTCAGGGCAGTGACATACTGACACTTGGAATTAAGGGCAGTGACATGCTGACACTTGGGGTTCAGGGCAGTGGCACACTGATAATTGGGGTTCAGGGCAGTGACATGCTGACACTTGGAATTAAGGGCAGTGACATGCTGACACTTGGAATTAAGGGCAGTGACATGCTGACACTTGGAATTAAGGGCAGTGACATGCTGACACTTGGGGTTCAGGGCAGTGGCACACTGATAATTGGGGTTCAGAGCAGTGACATGCTGACACTTGGGTTTCAGGGCAGTGACATACTGACACTTGGGGTTCAGGGCAGTGGCACGCTGATAATTGGAATTAAGGGCAGTGACATGCTGACACTTGGGGTTCAGGGCAGTGGCACACTGATAATTGGGGTTCAGGGCAGTGGCACACTGGCACTTGGGGTACAGGACATGGACAATCTGTCACTGTTACAGTAATTAGGTTATGCATTGCTATGAATAAATAATTTGCAACAAATAACAGTAGTTATTCATTACCATTTCTCCCAAAATTATTAAAAACTAATTTATAAGTTATATGTACTCTACTCCAAAATGGTGCCTGCCTATGGCTGCCTTAACAAAAATATAAATGGCCAGAAAAAGGGCTGAATGCTAATGATACTTTCATTTGGTGATCCGTATGCAAATGTCCAGTAAGTGCACTGGGGTTGTCCCAAGCCATTCTGTGCAGGGCCAGGCAGGATGACTATGCAGGCCCTGAAGGCGGAAGGAGGGTCTGGCAGGGGAAGCAGCAGGAGAAGGGATGCACAGAGTTTGGCTGAGCCCACCCTTGGTGTAACTGCTCATCTGCATATGGATCAAACGTACTTTATCTGCAGAATGAAGCAGTGGATCATCGAGTGGAAGGTGTCCTTCCATTCAGCTGAGCTAGACATTGTGCCTGGTTTAACAGAGAATTTCCTGGTAACAGATTCTCTTTAATAACCAATCTACATTTATAATTTTCTCAGACTGCTTCTATACAGTTGTAATATTGTACTTACAGCATCCTCACAGGTTTATCCTGGTTATAACTGACAAATGCTCAGTATCATGTGCAGCGAGTATGGTTCTTTGTATACATGTCCATATTTACACGAGGGTATCATCTGCTTTCATGGAGCCTATATGGTGGCACACCAAGGAACTTCTGCTTCATACTGCCCAGCTTTAGACCCTCCAGTGCTGCTGTATAATGCTTCCTTATGGCACCATATTATGCAGGAATGCAATACTGCGTTCCTTAGACACAATACTTCTAGGGGTAAATACCGCCATAATATGACATCCATCTAACAGGAGAAGGTGCTATATTAGATTGGAAGTGTACAGAGGTACAGTTTTTATTAATAATCTGTGGATGCCATTTTATGACAACTTCTACAGAGTAGTATGGCAGTGTTCATGGGTCCTTGGTTGGGTTCTTAGGATGGTTGTATGGTTATTACATCACAGGCAGTGAGCACTGCTCATGTACATACATGTTCCTTGTTATAAAGGTTTCAGTTCAGATGAAGGCAGCGATGTGAAGAAGAAAAAGCTGAGCAATGAAGAGGGGACAGATATGAAATTGGACACTGAGAACAAGCTGAGAACATGCTCTGCGTCAAGTACTGGCGCCCAAGCCACTACCAGCAGCAATGACAGCGACTCAGATAACGACAAACTTGTGATCGATATTGACTGTAAAAGGAGTGAGGGCAGCAACGTGGTGGTCACACCTTCCGTCAGTACTGCTCCAAAGGCCCCCAGGCAGAAAAAGCCTGCTAGGAAGATCCCTAAAGATATTGATCCCTTGGGGCAGATTCTGAAGATGCAAAAACAGCTTCTAAAAGTCGACACAAAGAAGATGGAGCAGACAAATCCTGAGAAAAGTGAACAATCGTCTCCGCATGCACCCAGTTTTCAACAGAACGCCTCAAGTTCATGCCTGGAGTCACAGACGAAGGTGGAAGTTAGTCACTCAAGTAATGACAAATGTAGGTATTATGGTCAGTAGTCTAAATAAAGCAGTTATCTTTAGTGCCCCATGCTCTCAAGGCATGCTTAAAAGGGCATGGCTAGTGGCTAGACAGGGTACCCAGACTGAGCCAGAGCTAGACCAGAAAGTCTCTCTTCCTGTCAATAGGGTTACAGTATCAATTATGATTTCTATACCCTGTAGACCTTCTATTTTTATTAGACAGGGACATAAAATCACCACAGACCACACACTCTCCAGTGCACAGAATTTGCCAAGCAATTCCCCAAATCTTATGCCAAACTTACAAAATATCTGACATGTTGACCGCCAATGGTCACATGAGGCTATTCCTGCAATTGTGCTGCGAGACGTCTAAACATAAATGCTTCCTGCATGGATCTTGAGGGATGATTGATGGTGCTTCTGGTCTGGAAGAGGAAACCAGTGCAGATGTAGAAAACCATCTCATACTAGAATCTGCTGCGGTGTAAAAGATCTGGTAGGTTGTTAGGGGTATCCTGCCTGCATAAGGGCTCATGTACACTATCATTTTGAATGTTTTCTTTTTAATTGCCTAAACTACACATGCAGTATACACATTTAGAGTATGCTCTACCTGTTTATGTGCTGCTGCTCTTTTTGACAAGATATAGGGCCTATGGTTACAATGCATCAAGTAGACAACATGTCCTCCTGGTGGAGAGGGGAGGCAATAGGTATGAATCAGTAAGTGTATTGCAGAGTTTATTACTGTTATTTGTCACCATTAGAGAATATTTTTCTTTTGAAGCATGTAAGTAGTCACATTAGAGTTGCCACTGCATGCCCCATCTGAGCTGTGTGCTCAAGTATATCAATGTATTTATTTGAAAGCCTCTGCTATTAGTAATTGGAGACTGACACTAAACGTTCCAGTCAGGAGTCCAATGTATTTAGAATATAAAGTCCCCCAACTAGTGCTTCATCTCGGGGGTTCCGCACACATCGGGAGGCTTCATCCGATAAGGTCTAAACAAATTAAGAACTGTGACTAGAAATACCTGCAGAACCTAAGTGGTGATCATTTGCTTTCACAGTGCCTATAGAACTTGTCAACCAGCATTACCTAGTGCCATGGTTTGATCATATGGTGTTAGGCTCTTGGGCATCTTGTATATATAGTGTTTGCGGGCACTCGCAACAATGGTTCACTCAGAGAGCAGGAGATTAAAATAATTAAAATCCTATTTTATTGTTCTATAAACATATATATTAGGTTTGACGATTACAAAATATACATAAAAACACTAAATAAACTTTATAAAACTTTGAAACTTCCTTGACACACTGTTGGTATACTCCTATAACATACAATTAATAAAGCTCCTATGATACACTGTTGGTGAGAGTTGGTGGTATATTTTTCTTATGACCCTAGATGACGCTTGTGTTCTACTTTCAGTTTGAGCTGCAATGTATTTCTTATCCGCCAGATGGCGCTAGTCCTTGCAGTAATAGGTAATTGCTTGCAAAGTTCAGCTGTGTACAGATCCTACTCCTAGATGATTACTTGCAGTTTAGCTGGAAATTTTATATGCATATCAAGTGTTACTCAAGATTATTTGATGCGTTTTTTGTGATAAATCACTTTGTGCTTCAATATACCTTTCCCAATACATTTGTGGTTGTTGCAGTTCACAAAAAAAAAAAAGCATATGCGGTTTTTCTGTTCACTATGCGTTTTTTTTTGTGATAAATCGCCCTGTGCTTCAATATACCTTTCCCTGCTCACTTACCTCCACATTGGCCCGTATCAAATATTGGCGTGAAGTCAGCATATCCAGGAATCCCTCGGATTTACTTCATATTAAACCCACATGGAGGCATACATACAGGAAAGCCTTAAACAATAGAGACCTGAAGCCAAGCCGACCTATTGGGAATGAGAAGTAATAAACCTGGTATCTAGACAAAGCCATCAAGGGCAACAAGAGGTATTTAATATTATATTAACACGTGAGACGCCACGACAGTTAAAAGGCTATATAGCATATTAAGACTGTGCACTTAAATTATTTACCTCTATGGACAGATCCAAATAAAATGCACATGTTCACCTCTCCATAGAGGATAAATCAACGTTTTGACTTTTGAATAATCTTGAGTAACACTTGATATGCATATAAAATTTCCAGCTAAACTCTGCAAGTAATCATCTACGAGTAGGATCTGTACACAGCCTCCGTTCCGCCTCCATAACGCTCTGGAGGCGGACACCAAAACGCTGCTTGCAGCGTTTTGGTGTCCGCCTGACGATGCAGAGGGAAACAGATCCGTCCTGACACACAATGTAAGTCAATGGGGACGGATCCATTTTCACTGACACAATAGAAAACGGATCCGCCTCCCATTGACTTTCAATGATGTTCAAGACTGATCCGTTTTGGCAATGTTACAGATAATACAAACGGATCCGTTCTGAACGGATGCATGTTGTATTATCGGTGCGGATCCGTTTGTGCTGATCCATGACGGATCCGCACCAAACATGAGTGTGAAAGTAGCCTAACATCTTTTCCACGACCACGAGATGTATCTTTCGACATGGTTGTTTAAGAAATGAGAAGCAACTCATTGCACCAGTTGGGGTTAAATAACTTCTTGCCAGCTGAAAGATAATCGCCCATGCAGTAATAATCTAATAGGAGGCTCATACCTATTTACTTAGTTAAATCCAGGCGGCAACCTTTTTTTTTGGACAGGCAGTGTATGTCAGTTATTATTATTGTTTTATATGGTTTTCAGTTAAAAAATAATAAAATAAATATGTATGTTTGTGTGTATATATATGTATATATATTAAATTTTAAGACCTACACACAATGTAGTATCAGCACATCCAGTCCTTGCAACTCCATACTGCTCCAGGTGGCGCTGTAATGCCTCTAGTGGAGAATACCTCTGACATCTAATAAAGCATATAGGTCTACATGTTCCATATTATGGCCTAATTCCTTAATACAGTTTGGAGGTTTTAGGGAGACTTAAAGGGAACCTGTCACTTTGTACATGATTGATACATAGTTTTATGGAAAATAAATTCAGTATAACTTATAATTTATACATTTATATTTGGGGATATTGAAGTCAAGGAGATGGTCCTGTCGGCGATTGACAGCTTACTCTTTACATATACCTGTCAGACATAGAGGGAAGGCTGTCAATCACTGATAGGACCAGCTCCTGGACTTCAAAGACCAGAATGAGCACTAAGTTAAATCATTGAGATACAAGTTCCACAAGCCTACACATAAGTCTGCTCTGTAACGGCCTGCAGATTACTTAGCATTTTCATAGTGACAGGTTCCCTGTAATGCGGCCAAGTGTATTAGGCCTAACACAAAGCAAAATTATTTGGTGTTATAAATTATTTTTTAACTGCTCCGCGATGATAAAGCATTAATGATCAAAAAACTTTTCATGTGTCATAGAGACATTAAAAGTTTACATTGTTGGGGGTCTGAGTGCTGAGACCCCCACTGATCTCTATAACAGGGGGAGAGAAACATGCGCCTAGAGAACTCTTTCTCAACAAATTTTTGGAATGTTAGTGACACTTTAAGAGCAGAGATACACTGACTTCCTGACAGTGCCATAGGACGCCATCCCCGCCCAAGCAGTTCAGCTAGGCTAATTGCCCCCTCTCTGAGCTCTGCACAGGTGTCTTTCCTATACGGCCGCTGTTCATGTGTGGCAATATCTGGTACTACACCGTCTGCAGACACGCAAGTAGCAACCATATCACTAAACAGGAGGGGTCTTTTGTCGGTTCAGCTGACAGTCTGTCTATGCTATTCGCTGCCTCCATCTAGCCAGGCTGCTTGGCCCCTCTCTGAGCTCTGCCCGGGTGTATCTCCTATATGGCCGCTGCTCTTGTGTGGCAATATCTGACCTATTTTGGTACTGCACAGACACACAAGTAGCGACCAGATCACTAAACAGGAGGGGTCTTTTGTATGTTCAGCTGACAGTCTATTTATGCAGTTTTTTTCAACTCCACGGTAAATGTGTTAATCTACACTGATTGGTATTTGTTTTAACATGAACTATACCTCCACAATCTTTTTTAGTGTCCCCTGATGAGCCCCCCAAGTGTTTGGGCGAAACGCGTTGGGCCAGGGACATGTGAATCCCACACTCCCCATAACATTTACCACTAAACAACTGTGGTATTTTTCAAAGCCATCATGTGACTCCTCCCTTGCTGATGGGATTTGATACGCACTTATCTGTGTCACTGTTTATTATGTTTGGTCCGTTTATTTTCTTCTGGTAAAGTCTAGACTAGCTAACTGTAGCTTGTTCTATACACCCCGATCAGGGCCATCCTAGGGCGTCCAGGAGGTTCCTGATCACCCGGCTATTCCGCCCACCATTGTGAGGATTGTCTCCTTCACAAGAGTAATTTTCTTTTGTTTTTTGCATTATGTTTATTGGTCTGTTAGGGGTATCTTTTATGTGCTTTTTTTTTTATTTTTTAATATTAATAAAGGATGCTCATCTGTGCTTATACTTAACCTCATTAGACCATCACGATTTATATTACCCTCTGACGGGTTACAGTCTGTACTGTGTTTTTTTATTTCTTACCATTGATTTATTCACTTGAATGTACCGGTATCTCTGTTGGTTGTGCCCTGCTTTGAAAAGTTTATGGAGATCAGTTTATTGATGCATATATTCTCTTATAGATCTGCTATCCAGTGATCTCATGGCCATGCAAGAGGATGCGGCTGAGTATACGGTGGAACCTGAAGAAAATTGTTCATATAAAATGTTTAGCCTGGGTGATATGCTTCTGTTACTTAAAACTACTGTGCACACGACAAAGACTCGGCCAGCAGTCAAAAAAGCATTCAAATGTGTTAGTAATTTTTACAGGTCTTCCTTAACAGCAGCCTTTTAATAGCATTATTAGGACAGTTACATCAGCTCTACTTTCATTGTGATAAATTATGTAATTTTTTTTGTCCTGAATACAGAGTTGTTTTTAAGTAGGTGCTTGGGTTGGACTTTGGTTCTTGTGCATCTAAAAACTCATTGAAAATTAGCTAGGCTAAACTTGAATGCACATTTTTTGTCTTTTGTGTTTAAGGCTATTTTCACACTTGCGGCAGTGTGATCCGGCAAGTGTGATCCGTCGTCGGAACTGCCTGCCGATTTCGCCGATCTGGATGTGACAAAGCATTTGTGAGACGCATCTGGATGCGGATCCGTCTCACAAATGCATTGCGAGAACGGATCAGTCTCTTCGCTTGTCATGCGGACAGACAGATCCGTCTTGTATCTTTTTTCACATTTTGAATGCCGGATCTAATACATTTCTATGGGGAAAAATGCTGCATCCGGCATTCAGGCAAGTCTTCAGTTTTTTACGTTGGAGATAAAACCGTAGCATGCTGCGGTTTTCTCTTTTGCCTGAACAGTCAAAATGACTGAACTGAAGAGATCCTGATGCATCCTGAACGGATTACTCTCCATTCAGAATGCATGGGGATAAAACTGATCAGTTATTTTCCGGTATAGAGCCCCTAGGACAGAACTCCATGCCGGAAAAGAAAAACGCTAGTGTGAAAGTACCCTAAGGCTGGGTTCAGACCTGAGCGTATTTGATATGCGCGTTTAACGCGCGTTTGTGTCGCGCGTTTTTGTCACACGTTTTTGTCCATAATCAACGCGCGTATTACGCGCGTTTGTGTGATTAACAGCAGTGTCCTATGGCTGCAAATGCGCGACAAAACGCCCCAAAGAAGCTCAAGAACTTGTTTGAGCGTAGGGCGTTTTTCAGCGCGTTCAAACGCGCTGTAAAACGCTCAAGTGAGAACCAGGGCCATAGGGAAGCATTGGTTTTCATGTGTTGAGCGTTTTACAGCGCGTTTGAACGCGCTGTAAAACGCTAAAGTGTGAACCCAGCCTAAGTGATGAGATTGATGTCTGACCATCTAACAGATATTTGTCTGTGGATCCACCAGACAGGCCCATTTGGATGAGAGAAGAATGGCTGATCCTTTTGTTCCCGAAGGTGTCTGGCCACTAATTAACTCCTTAGGGTTATTGCCAACATTTGCATGTTTGGCGGCAAGAACAATGCAGTATGCAGCACAATTCATGACAAGAAAAAAAATGATCATCATTATCTGCGGTTATCTATGTTAAAAGTGGATCTATCTTCACAAATAGAAAATAAGACCACGCAACTCACCAAAAGTGTATTTAAACCACATTAGAAACGAGATTAAAAAAAATCGCACTTGCAGATTGAAGTGATCTCCATTGGTAGACTGTCAGTGTGAACAAGCCTCTCCACTGCTAAATCCAACCACGGTTGACCTCATCTGCTTCTCCTTCCTTCTGGTACAGCTGCTTTGCTATCCCTATATTAGGGAAAATGTTGAGGCACCCAAATTAGTGAAGCACCGCAGTGACAATAGATTTCTTCTTTGGTGCCCCAGAAGCATGCAAGAAGTCTATTGCCACTGCGGTGCTTCACTATTTTGGGTGTTTTTAGTGCCGAGAGGGGAGGAAGCTGCTGTCAGTCACAAGGCAATGTGAATCCAACATGCCTGATTCTTCCTTGTTCTGACATCATTTGCCAGGGAGAAGTCTGGTGACCCTTATACACACTAGATGGTTGATCAGTCCTGCCACAAATGGCAGATTTGGTTGGCATTTACCTGATGTGTGGGTATGGGCACCTTAAAATTATTGGTGAAGTCTGCAGTTAACTTTATTTGTGACTATTGTAGGTCCTGAGACTTGCTGCTTGCCATTTAAAATTTGGTTGGCCACCCCTCACTGTTTTCTTGGCAGCCTCTTGCCAAGAAGATACTGGAAAGCAGTGGACAATCTTTTAATGGCATGCAGCAAAACTGAACTCGGCTAAAGTAAAGGCTACCTTCACATCTCCGGTTTGAATTCCTGCAGGCTGTCCTGGCAGAAAACAGCACTGCCAGATGCGGATGGAATGTCCGCCAGCCCCATTAAGATCTATACGCATTCCGGCAGACAAAAGGAGAACTGGCCGGACACAAACCAATGCATGCTGTGGTTTGTCTGCTGGAATGGCCATGGCGGAGTTTCACATTGGATGTGTGAAAGTAGCCAAAAGCCTTTAGTATTGATAGTAGCTTTGGGCTGTTTCTGTCCTGTAATACTGATAATATCAGTCTAATGGCTTCACTCTTGTATCTGTCTGTTAATGAATTGCTGTTTATCTTCTATACTAGCAAATCCCGGTTTTTGTGCTTGCCAAAGTGGATTATCAGACTTGCTATGGTGTGGAGTCGCTAACCGAAAGTGAGAGGTGTCGGCTGTGGACCGAAAGCCTTATACACTCTAAATGTGAACTCTTTGTTGGTGAGTTATGTCCCTTGTGCCTTTGTGATTACAGCTTCTTGTTCATGAGATTGATATGCTTAGGTGTACATGAATCCTAATATTGTGTGCATTAATACATCATACCGTACGTATAAAAGACTAAAGAAAAGTATGGCTGGAACTGAAGCTGATCGAGTATATTTATTACAGGCCGTGTCCCATATAATATTCATGCAGCAATTTCTATGGGCCATTAATAACTGACATGGGGTGGATTGGGAGTAGTGAACGGTTACGGGGACAGGTCTGGGGAATTGTATTTCTGTATAATTGTGGTTACTTTGGTTAAAAACCATGAGCTAGGTCCAGGAAAAGGCATAACGAAACCGTAACTGTGGAAGAAAATGACTCTTCATGATACCATAAGAGGAGTCCGATAACTACCTTCTGAAATAAATTAAGGCAGAGCTGACATCTGTAAAAGAAACTCCGTTTTTATGTTTCGTTACTGGAGCAGAAAAGCAGAGCGAGTGATAGACCCTGTTGAGCCTATTTATGAATATTAATTATTGATATTAGCATAAATATTGGAGATTAATATTCCCCCTTTACAGACCCTATTGACATATAATGGTTCCGTCAAGATCCATTGTGATGTCTGTCACGATCAAGCACACATGCAACCTGACAGGCCACGAGGGGTACTGGCATTCACTGCACTCATGCCCGTGGATGTGACTGGAAGGGGGAACTACACTTCCACCCTTGGTTTCACACTGACCTAATGCATTCGCCTACCAAGGAGTGACGCACATCAGCAAAAACTCATCCGCACATCCTACTCTTCACATGAACACGCCCATCATTTTCTTTTAGGCCCCTTTCACACGAGCAAGTAATTCCGCGCGGGTGCAATGCGTGATGGGAACGCATTGCGCCCGCACGGAATCCGGACCCATTCATTTCAATGGGTCTGTGTACATGAGCGTTGGTTTTCACGCATCACTTGTGCATTGCGTGAAAATCGCAGCATGTTCTATATTCTGTGATTTTCACGCAACGCTGGCCGCATAGAAGTGAATGGGGCTGCGTGAAAATGTTATCCGTAAGCAAGTTAGCTGTCAGTCACTGATTGGACCACCTCCTTGACTGCAAAGCCAAGAATGAGCTGGAATTTAACAGCATTCTCTGTGCAACTATATATACAGAGATAACTGTCAGTCACTGATAGTTGTACACAGGGAAGGTGATAGTAATGATTGATAGTATTCTCTGTGTAAGTTTGTATACATAGATAGATGTCAGTCATTGATAGTTGTACACAGGGGAGGTGTTTTCAGTGATTGATAGCATTCTCTGTGTAAGGGCTCATGCCCACGAACGTAAGGGCTTCGTTGCGGTGCGCAATGCACGGGCACCGACTGTGGGGCAGCCGCATGCGTATCGCGGACCCATTCACTTAAATGGGGTCCGTGATCCGCACCGCAAAAAAGTAGTGCATGCACTACTTTTTTGCGGTGCGGAGGAACTTACAGCAAACCCATGAAAGCACTCCGTAGTGCTTCCATGGGCTTCCGATCCTTGCCTCCATTCCGCATCTCCCGGATTGCGGACCCATTCAAGTGAATGGGTCCGCGATGCGGGATGCACACAGCTGGTGCCCGTGTATTGCGGACCTGCAGTATGCGGGCCGCAATATAGCCCGGCAGCGGCCATGTGCATGAGCATTAATTGTGTATACAGAGATAGCTGTCAGTCACTGATAGCTGTACAGGGGGAGGTGTTATCAGTGATTGATAGAATTCTCTGTGTAAGTGTGTATACAGAGATAGCTGTCAGTCACTGATAGCTGTACAGGGGGAGGTGTCAAGCCCGTGCCCATGCTGTGGCCTAGCCTCATGGGGATAGTGGACGCATTCACTTGAATGGGTCTGCGATACTTCCGTTACGCAAAAAGCGCATGTTCTATCTTTTTGCGGTGCGGCGGGACGGAACGGAACCCCAGAAAGCACTACGTAGTGCTTCCGTAGTGTTCCGTTTCGTGCTTACGTTCCGCATCTCCGGATTTGCGGATCCATTGAAGTGAATGGGTCCGCATCCGTGATGCGGAATGCACACGGAACGGTGCCTGTGTATTGTGGATCCGCAAAGGCCGTCCGCAATACGGCAACGGCAGCACACGAGCCCTAAGTGTGTATAATGAGAGATAGATGTCAGTAACTGATAGTTGTACTATAAACTCATTTTATCAGTCTAGTCGCATGCCTTTGAAACCACTCCAGCTATCTGGCTCTCTCTATAGTGTTTTTACAGTGGCAGACATCATCAAAATACCATATTAACTAAATTCACGCCACTTCATCACCCAGCATTCCTCCTCTGAAGCGAAGCATGCAGTGTGCTAGCTAAAAGGTGTCAGTTTAGCACGCATGTAGTCCTGGATGCAGGAAGGTTTCGTGCAGCATGAACCATTTGCTTTGACTGTTTGTATGTCAGTAGTTGGGAATGCTGCCTTGTGTCTGGGCCGTGTATTGAGTGTCCATTTGGAAAGCCTTGCTACTGCATGCTATTTGGCAGAAAAGCAACTGTAAAGCTTAAAGGGGTTTTTGGGTGTTGATTATTGGCTGAACTATTCTGTACTGGGGCAAGTTCTGCATTACACCTATCCTGAGGATAGGTCATCCGTATCTGATCGGTGAGGGTCCGACAACTTTTGAAGAGGCGGCCTCCTTGCAGCTTACAAGCACAGTGCCGTACATTGTTTTGCAGCCCAGTTCCATTTTCTTGAATGTGATTGATAATGTGACGTCACATGGGCTAGGAGGAGGCCACTCTCGCAGCTGATCGGCCGGGTGCCTGCGGTCAGTCCCCCACCGATCTGATACTGATGAGAATAGATCATTGATATTAAACATCTGGACAATCTGCTACAACTTGGCTGAAGTGCCCAGGCACATGTAAAGCTGCATTCTGAGTCACACTGCTCGCTCATCCTGTGTCATTACTGCGCTTCCTCTTCTGGAAGGTTATGTGTTTTGTTTACTGGTTTCCAAGGAAAAGCCCCTCCTTGTGGCAAAGGCAAACATTACTGTGTTGTGGCTTTTGTATCGCTACCCCCTCCCCAATCCACATTGCTATTAAGTTACAGCAACAGAAAACTGGAAAAGCAAGTGTGTGTGAAGTGCTAAAGCTGGTGATTTGGTAGACGTGTGAGGCTGTAACAAGGACTTGTATAGGTCGTGGCTGATGTGTGCAGCCATTATGGAAGGAATCCATTGACCACCATAGGGCCTCTTTGTCAGAAATGTGTTTTGGGCCTTTTGCCTTCAACACCCACAAAGCACGCAAACATAATACTATATTATTCATAATGCTAATAAATAATACTGCACTACACTGGACTCATGCGCACTCTCATTACCACAAGCGGACATATGCCACACATGCGCCACTTCCATACTGGATGTATGCTGCACATACACCACTCGCACAGGATACATGCAATATTACACAAGCTACGCTGGACACGTGATGCACACTTATACCCTGAACACATGCCACCAACACGCAACTCACATGTTGTGCACATGCCACCCATTCGCCGCCCACTTGCTGGACACATGCCGCTCATGCACCTCTCACGTTGGGCACATGCCATACATGCTAGACACATGGCTCCCACATGCCCTGTACACACATTTCACACTCTGGACACATACTATCCATGTACACGCTAGACATATGCCATGCACACACCGTTCATACAGATGAACACCTGCTGATGTCACACTGCTGTGAAGATATGCCCGACTTCTTTAATCAGTTTTGACCCCCTGCAGAATCAATGCAGGATAATGACCTCTCCAAACCTATACAGAGGTCACCATTCAGCCAGTGAAAGTTGAAGGATTATCTTTTCTCGCCCAGTTTCCTTGGGGGACACAGAAGACCTTGGGTATAGCTCATCTCCATAGGAGGCGTGACACTAAGTGAAGACTGTTAAGCCCCTCCTCCACAGCTATACCCTCAGCCTGGAGAGAGAGACTGCCAGTGTCCAAGGAGGCAAGACACTCCCTGCTCTGCAGGGCTGTTTTCTCCTTGTTTAAAGTTTAGATTTTTACTTTTTTATTTCTTTTTGTTCCAGATCATCAGGGACAACAGAGACGCACTAGACCTCTCTGTTTCTCCCGGGGTTGAGCTGCGCCAGTGCCGGTCACCCGCACTGCTGCCTCCCCCACAGAAGGCAAGGTGGATCAGGGCAGCCCAGCTCCCCTACATCCCGCCAGCGCAAGGGTCGCCCGCACGCCAAGTCCCTCTTCCAGCGTCCTGCCACTACGGTGCCAGTAGCTGAAGGGGCGACCGTGCTGGAACGGACCGAGGGTGAAGATGGCTGTGGTAAGAGAGTGGCTTCTCCAGCCCTACGTCCCCCACCCCCCACCCAATGGTCTCCTGCGTGCCTGACCCCCCATACTGGGCCTCTGGACCTGGGGTGCCGCAGAGCTGCAATCTGCTCCCTGCCCCCCCCCCCCCCTTTTCCTGGCCCTCATAGTACATGCAGCTAGTGGCTGTCAGCCGTCGCCTGCCTTCTCCTCACGGGCACCCCGTCTCTGCGTCCCCCCCCCCCCAACTCGCCTGATCACATTGGGCCTTACCGGAGTGTGCAGGACGCTGCAGTGGAGTAAGGCCTCGCCTCCGGCCAGCACTAATATTCCGGTGCGGCCGGGCGCCGCAAAAATTTTAGGCTCCGCGGCTTGGGGTGGGCTCGAGGTGGGCTCCCGCGGCAAGCCGCCATTCCGGGCCCCTTACTCTTCCGGCCGGCGGGGTGGGCTCCCGCGGCCGGCAAACCGCCATTCCGGGTCCCTGTCTCTTCGGCCGGCGGGGTGGGCTCCCGCGGCCAGCAAGCTGCCATTCCGGCCCCTGTCTCTTCCGTCAGCGGGGTGGGCTCCCGCGGCCAGCAAACCGCCCTTCCGGCCGGCGGGGTGGGCTCCCGCGGCCGGCATTGGGCTTGACTATGCCCCAGCAGGCCCCGTCCGACCATCGGTGCCGGTGGTCGGCGGGGCTCCGCAAATTTGGTCCCAGGCTTCGCGGCCTGCTGGGCCGCAATTCCGACCGGCCCGCGGGGTGGGCTCCCGCGGCCGGTTTGAAGCGCCATTCCGCCTCAGGTCCCGGCGGTATAACGGGCCGGGCGCCGCAAATTTAGCCCCCGGCTTCGCGGCCTACTAGGCCGCAATATTCCGGTCTCTGGTGGAGGGGTGGGAACTTCTCCAGGCGCGAATTCTTCCCGCCTGGAGGTTCCTCCGCCCCCAGGGGATCGCACGCCGCCCTCCAGGCCGGATCCCTGTTAACCCTTTGGGTACAGGCCGGCTCTCAAATGGGTCTGTATAGTTGGCCCCCCTTTTTTTCTCAGGTGCCCATATATGGTGGCTCCCCTTTAGCCTCAGAGAGGCTGTGTTTAAATATATAAAAAAAAATAAAAAATTATAATAATAAAATAAATAATAATAAATTACTGATTTCTATTGGACTGCGCAGGACGCTGCAGCCTCATCAGTAGTGCTGCATGTCTGCATGACCTCTTTCCACAGGCGGCATGGTGTTGCGCTCCCAGCCTGCGTCGCTGCTAGGGCATTTCCCCTTTTAGGCGGTTTTTCTTGCCTCTTCCAGGATACGGCGCTGGCCAAGTGCATGCGGCCCTTCCGTAGGCAGCATTCATCTTCTCTCCAGTTATGGTGCCTGCCATGTGCATCCCCCCCCCCTTCCTAGGCGGGATACTGCACTCTCCCTGGCTGCCGGCTGGCCATGTGCATGACCCCCTTCTTAGGCGGAATACTGCACCTTCACCGGATACGGTGCTGGCCATGTGCACGACTCCCTTCCATAAGCGGAACGCTGCACTCTCTCTGGATTTGCTGCCGGCCATGTGCCAGGGTTGGCCTTCTCGCTGCTTACGGGGCTGCTCGTACGTATGCCTCACCTGCTTCCTGCGGCATACTTTTGTTTTCTTGGGATACGATGCTTGCCGCAAGCCTTGCACTCGTCTCTAAGGAGTTCATTCTGTCCACCTGACCGGACAGGCTCTATTGCTCTCTGCTGCACCGAGCTGGGTGGTACTCATTCATTTAGTTGGCCTTTCATTCCAGGGAGTGTTCGTGGGTCCTAGATGCATGCCCATTCGTCCTTCCGCGGCATTGCTTCCCTGCGCTAGTGGTCACATGGTCGAGAGTGCTGTTGTCTGCAGCGCCTCTCGAATTCTTCGTTGGCTCTGGCAGGACTGCGGTTCCCTTGCCTGCTGCAATTTCCTCCTCTTCGGATGCAGTGTGGTATGAGTCCTTCCTCTTGGCGCCTCTACGCTTCTGTCTGATCTGCTACCAGGTTCGGGCCGCTCTTCTCGGGAAGGTCACCCAACTTCTCTTGGGTGCTCGATTACCCAGGTCCGGATGACCTCCGCCTTGGGTTCTTCAGGGTATTCGCCTTCTGCGAGGCAGTGAACCGGGCGTCTCACAGTGTAGCGGGTTCTGCTTTTGAGCTGTCCTATGGCTTCCCTGTTGCCCACTCCTCCTCCTTTCGGTTGGAGGGTGTTATGCCGGCCTCTGTCTCGACTACCTTATCTCGCCGGCTTTGTTTGGCTCCCGCTCGGTACAGATCACTCCGATGTGGCTTCCCGCCAGACTTCAGAGGCTGTTCTTTCACTGTCCTCCCCTCTGGGGAGAGCATGGTTGTTCATGTGGATGGTTCCGGTGTTCCTTTTGGCCTCGTACTGTCTCCCTTGTTCACACTGGCTGTATTAGCTGTGTGCCTATTTACCGAGTCTACCGCGTTCTGTCCTCCCGCTGAGTGCAGATTGCGTGGTCCATTCTAAGACAATGGTCCTGCTGTAGACTTACCTTCTCGGTAACTTGGGGGGACTACCTTTCGGTCCAGATTGTCCTTTGATCTCCCACACCGGGACTGTACAACGTGGTTACATCAGCATGGACTTTAGCCTGTCTTGTCCTGGCATCTGGCGGATCCTTTGGTTTCTTTCCGTCTGTCCTTCTGCTCCCCCACTCGGGTGGATACGGGACAACGTTGTTCGAGGGCCGACGGGACTAGTTTTGTCGACCCTTCTGCCCGTGTTACTTGTCTGCGCCTGATCACATTGGGTTTTCGCCCGCTTGCCAGGCGACTCCAGCGGGTTCGCTACTGTCCGCTCCTGGCTGTGTTTCGTCCAGGATCTGTCGTAAGACTTAGGGTTTTTTTGTCTGGGATTCTGTGGGAAGCTGTGCATTCCCCACTCTGAATTTCTCTCCCCATGGTTCTGTCTTTTTTCCAGTCCGGCCTGGACCTGGGACTCCTTTACTTGAGGTGTCAAGTGTCGGCGCTGTTCTTCCTCTTCCAGCGTTCCCCGGCCCTCTGGGCCTGTCAAGACCTTCTTCCTCGGAGTGGCTCTTTGGTTCCTCTGTACTGTCCTTCGGTACCGCCCTGGGGACTATATACTGAGCTCTCGGCGCTCCAATCTTGTCCTTGGAGCCGTTACAGTTCTCTCTACCCCTTCTGTCCTGTACGGTTGTGTTCCGTATCAGTCGTGTCTCTGACGGGTGCCTGAATGGCCCCTTTTTTTGTTACGAGCCTTCTGTCTTTTCCAGGACAGGGCTGTTCTTTAAATCAGATGTTTCTTTATTAACATTTTCCAGTCTTATTTTATCACATTAACATGATATTTTGTAGACCACAAATGTATACATTATCTGTCATATATAGTATATAATATATACATTATATTACACATATCTACATAGGACATGGCATAAATCCACATATAAACTCTGGTATCAAAAGTATTTTCAATGTGAGTACAATTATCCATCCTAAACAAATAAACCCATACCTCCCCCCCCCCCCCCCCCCTCCCTAATCCCTTTAAGGCAGGACACACTCCTAAAACATCTTCCTTAGTCATCACTCTCGGGGTGTCAGCACCACATTACTCCTAAATAAGCCATCCACCATCATCTAATTCCAATCAGCGATGTTCCATATAACATCATAGTCCATCATCAATCTTCCCATACAGCCACATTCTAATTCCAGGTAACCCCCTCACTATTAGGCTTCTATAAATGCACCACACACCTGCTACCATCCGATATTCCATATATATCATCCATTCTCACTGCATTCACCTTGTCATAGAAAAAGTCCTTGTAAGTGCCAGCCAGGAGCTACAGCATCCAGAGTTATCAATCCAGCTGCCCCAGATTGCTTCGAATTTGGACAGACACTTCCTTTTTTGATATACTCCTCTTTCTAGACGAATCACAATATTTAATCTAGCAACATATTCTGATATATCAGGAGGTATGGGCTGGATCCACTTTGCTGCCAATGTTTTCCTAGCTTGATATAACATTCTACCTATTCCAGTAATTATAACAGACTGTAAATTATTATCTGGTACCAGGCCTAATACACACAGTTTGGGATCCAACTTAAAACTAGCACTATATACTTTGTTCACCAGATGTAGTATTGCTTTCCAATAAGATGACAGTGATGAACATGACCACATCATGTGTAAAAGGTCAGCTTCATCACTTCCACACTTCGGGCAGGCTGGACTATCTCTGTAGCCTATTTTATGCAAGAACACTGGGGTCTTATATACCCTATGTATTAAATATAGATGGGATAACCGTGCTGCCTCACTAAGGGATAAAATAGGGGTAAGTTCCACCACCTCAGTCCACTGCTCATCCGTGAGTACCCCTAGATCTTTTTCCCACTGACGTCTACTTGTTAATGGATACCCTTTAAGAAAGTCCTCTAAAAGGGCCTGATACACCATGGAGATTGCTCCCTTCACTGAACCAGCTGCAACCACCATATTCAATGTCTGGCTTGACATAAATGTCACTGGGGCTATCTTAGATTGAGCTTCTAAAGCATGTCTAAGTTGTAAGTATCGATAGAACTGTGAAGAGGGCAGCCCATATTCAGAGCACAATTGTTGGTATTGTTTTAAAGTTCCTTTAAAATAAATATGGCTCAGATTCCACACCCCTTTTTTATTCCACTGGGAGAATCCATTCAGGTTTTCCAATTCCTGAAGTGCGGGGTTATGCCATAAGGGCGAGATGTTCATCAACCCTGTCATCCCTAAAATACTCTTTGCCTTATTCCATACTTTCCTCATAAGAATCAAGGTCGGAATATTTCCCATTTCTCCTTTTATTTCTCCTTCAATGGCTACCAACGGGGGAGACCTATTTGCAGCCCACTTTATCAGCTGACCACTCTTCCCTCCCATGTCATCTATTACCCCCCACCCTTTAAAATGTTGGAGTTGAGCCGACAGAAAATAAAGCATAGGATTAGGCAAAGCCAGACCACCGGCTTCTTTATTCCTCTGCAGAATTTCATATCTTATTCTTCCTCTATTATTTTTCCAAATAAAAAAACGGAACAGCTGCTGTATTTTATGGAAGAAATGCACTGGGATCCATATGGGGGAATTATGCAAAATATAAAGCAACTGAGGCATGAATATCATTTTAAGCAAATTGCCCCTACCGATCATAGAGAGAGGCAATTTATGCCAAACAGCAACCTTGCTTCTAAACCTCCCTAACAAGGGTATTAAATTATTAGGAATATAATCTGCAGGGTTCATTGACACAGTCACTCCAAGATATTTAAAAGATTGCACCACCTTGAGTTCAGAGAAAGTAGCATGAGTGGTATGCATTCGAGAAGATACCGGGAGAATTACTGACTTATCCCAGTTTATGCGAAGTCCAGACTGATCACCAAACTGCGATATTATAGAGATTATGGAGTCTATGGAATCCACCAGATTACCTACATAAATTAGCATGTCATCTGCGTATAAAGATACGCGCTCCTCACTAGAGCCCCTCCCTAGCCCTCTCATCAGTGGAGTAGATCGTAAAAGGCACGCCAATGGCTCAATCGCTATTGCAAATAGCAAGGGAGACAACGGGCAGCCCTGTCTCGTCCCCCTCTCCAATGCAACTGAGGGTGATAATTGACCGTTCACTCTAATTCTGGCTCTGGGCTCACTGTACAGAAGCTTAACCCATTTTAGAAAACTTATTCCAAAGCCCATCCTAGTCATGACCGCCCACAAATACTCCCACTCAACGCTGTCAAAAGCTTTGGCAGCGTCAAGTGAGATCACAGCAGCTTCACTATCCTGATCTTCCCTCCCCTCCAACTGCAGATTTATGAACAAGCGCCTAAGATTCAATGCCGTGGATTTTCCAGGCATGAACCCAGATTGATCATCATGAATAATAGATTGAATGACCCTAGACAAACGATTAGCCAAGACTTTGGCCAGAATTTTCACATCCACCGTTAGGAGTGAGATAGGCCTATATGAATCTACGAGCGAAGGGTCTTTTCCCGGCTTGGGTATCACTACAACTATGGCTTCTCTCATGGAACATGGCAATTTACCTTCACCGTATGCATCTTTAAAAACCGTTAATAAATGTGGAAGTAATATCTCCCCATGCCTTTTATAAAATTCCCCAGGAAGACCATCTGCACCAGGTGCTTTTTCATTGGGCATAGAATTCAGGGCCATCTCCAGTTCCTCCAGAGTTATATCCTCCTCAAGAAGTGAGCTATTCTCCATAGATAAGGTAGGGATACTAATTCTTTCAAGATAACCAGCTCTATCAGAAGTAGTGGTGACCAGTCTGGACCTATATACCTCTCCAAAGTGGGCATAAAATTCTCCCAGGATATTCTCATCTCCTGTTATTAGTTGTCCATCTATTCCTCTGAGCGAGGCTATGCAGGAGGGACCATTCTGTGCTTTAGTTATTGTAGCCAGCAGATGCCCCACACTTTCCCCTTCAGCAAAGTACCTCTGGGCCATAAATAGACGTTTATCATCTGCTCTAGTCTGTATATGTTCCCTCAAAAGCTTCTGAGCTTCCTTCCATTGTGCTTCATTAGACAACGTGGGTTGTGTTATATACCTTGTTTCCAGTTGCGTAACTCTATCTGATAGCTCCCTGTCCAGAAGACGACTTTTAGTTTTCCTAACACTAATGCGCTTAATGTATAGACCTCTCACGAACGCCTTCAGGGTGTCCCAAACCACCGCCCCTGAAGTCGAGCCTATATTAATAGATAAAAAGTCAGTGATAGCTTTAGATATATCAGTTCCTGTATCCACTATTGATAGCCAGAATGGGTTTAATCGCCAGATGGGTCTAGGAGCACATATGTGCCTCCCCACCTCCAGTGTAATCAACAGTGGAGAATGATCAGAAAGGCTACGTGGCAGATATAAAATCTCTTTTGTTAGGGCTACCAATGATGAGGATCCTATTGCCAAATCTATTCTGGACAGGGAGCTATGTGATGCTGAGTAACATGAATATTGACGCCGATCAGGATATTTGGTCCTCCATATATCACACAGGTCTATCTCCCCTATCAGTTTCGCCAGAGAGGTAGGGGCAGCAGTGTATGTTCCCGACCCATTATGGAATTTATCCAAAAAACCATTAAGATAAGTATTAAAGTCACCTACAATTAATATAGGAACTAACGGAAATTTAGAAGTAAAGGTAATAACCATCTTCATAATTTCAGCCGAATATGGAGGGGGAACATACACCGCCACTAAGATAATCCTAAACTGAAAAATACAGCAGTCTATGCATATAAATCTTCCATCATCATCAACATACGATTCCTGAGCATTAAACGGAATAGCTTTATGCACTAAAATGCTAACCCCTCTAGCATGTGTGGAGTATGTAGAGTGAAATTCACACCCCACCCATGCTTTATGTGCTAGGTGTGTCTTATCAGCAGTCAAGTGGGTCTCAGATAAACATACAATAGCTGGCTGTATATCTTTTGAAGCATGGAAAATAGCTGAACGTTTAGATGCCAAAGACATTCCTCTCACATTCCATGCACAAATATTAACGGAAGACATCATGGTATCTCATAAGCAAATGCAGAGTGTGGTGCCGACAACCCCAAGCAAACCTGCCCCTAGTAGTAATACTGAAAATATATCCTACCTTAACCCTCCCCCCTCCCAACTGTCCCCAAACTACCCTAAACATTCTGTCAGTCATGAACCCAATAAACAGGGGTACACCATAGACATTGAAAGTGAACCTAACCGTCATGGGTTAACACTAAAGGCACAGATGAAAAAAAAATAAGTGCTTAGCTTATACCAGCGCTACACCCTGGATGCGCCAGTGTGTTGGCTCACCCAACTTCCCCCCCGACCACATATTAACCCATACAGTGTAGAACCAAACCAGTGAAAAACCAACATATAAAACCTTCCTTTTTAGAAAAGCATTAGATAACTCAATACTATTTCTAGCATTACTGTGTGTCAAATAAAGGACACAAGAAAAAACAAAAACAGTTCCATTGTAGATATCACCATCTCATCAGGTATTGTTGTCACGCCGATCATTTTCATGAGTGTCCAGCCACTGGCTTGCCTCTAACGGATCCTCAAACATATGTGTGGATCCATTCGCCACCACCCGAAGCTTTGCCGGATACAACATGGAATAAGGCCACTGCAATGATCTCAATCTCTTCTTTACTGCCAAAAATTTCGCTCTCCTCTTCTGTATTTCTGCAGAAAAGTCCGGGAACATTAGAACTCGGCTATCGCCAATTTGAATATCAGGGTTATCCCTGGCTGCTTTAAGTATGGCATCCCGGTCTCTATAATGTAGGACCTTAATCAGGAGAGGTCTTGGAGGCGCCCCCGGAGGCGGCGGGCGAAATGGCACTCGATGTGCACGTTCTATTGCAAAGAGTGGGGATAACTTTTCTTTCCCAATTATGTCCACCAGCCACTTTTCCATAAATGAGACAGGGTCTGAGCCCTCAGTACGCTCCGGTATTCCAATAAACCGCACATTATTCCGTCTTAGACGGTTTTCCATATCATCAGATTTGGATATGAGTAGGGATACGTTATGTATAACTCGTTGCAAGTCCCTTTTAACAGGCGGTAGCTGATCCTCCATGTCGCTAACGCGACCCTCCAACTCTCCCACTCTTTCTTTAAACTGCCGCATATCTTGCCTTATCAGCAAAACTTCCTCCTTTAGGCCTCCCATATTGGTATTTAGGGACGTGAGGGCTGTGCTGCATTGTGCCACCATTTTATATACGTCCGCTATAGTGGGTTCAGAAATGGGCGCCGCTTCTGGCGGCAACTCAGGACCCACCTTCAGCTTTGTCACCGATGCATATGAGGCCTGATCCACGAACTCCTCTCCTCCAGTCTCATCGGACATCTGAGCTTCAGGCTCCGGATCAGCTACTGCAGCTGCTGGGGTACGGGCAAACTTCCCCAGCTTCGCCGCCACATCAGAAATCTTAGCATTCTGCCCGGCGCCATTTTGTTTAGCCGGCGTGTTTGTGCTGCCGTCCTTACTCTCCTTCTCCCTCTGCTTTTGGCGGGTCATATCGAGCCCGGAGTAAACCCCAGCGTTCAGGGAGGCTTCCAGTCACGATCGGTCTCCTCTGAGGTCAGATAGGAAGCGGGTGAGCAATTATATACAGGATACTATCCAGGAGCTCAGCGCCATGCGTCTTTCTACATCGGCGGTTAGGCCACGCCCCGACAGGGCTGTTCTACATCCCGTTTCTTCCTTCCTTCCTTCTGAAGGTGGTGTTTGCCTTTCGCTTCAACACTTCACCTATTTGGACGTTGTTTGGGCCTTGCCGTTTTTTACTTGGAGATCTCCGACTCTTGTCGACGTTCGGCCTCTTGGGTTTCCAGGAGGTCTGTGCATAGGGTTGACTGACTCCAGGGTGGTTTTCCTCCGCTTGATCAGATTGGCTATTGCTGAGGTTACCGCACCAAGGGCAGGATTCTGTCTTTGGTGTCACCGTTCATTTCACCAGAGCGGTCGGTGCCTCCTGGGCCGGAGGCATTGGGCTTCGGCCATGCATTTGGGCAAGGCGGCCACAGGTCTTCCTTGCACTCCTTACAGAGTTCTACAGGGTGCATACTCTGACTTTGGCAGATGCTGCCTTGGCCCGCCTGGGTCTGCAGGCAGCGGTTCATTGATGCCTTTCGGGTGCTTCACCTTGGTGCTGTGGTCCCTCCCCCTTTTGGACTGCTTTTGAACGTCCCAAGGTCTTCTGTGTCCCCCAAGGAAACTGGGCGAGAAAACGAGATTTTTGTATAACTTACCAGTAAAATCTCTTTCTCGCTCTTTCCTTGGGGGACACAGCACCCACCCATTCATTGTTTTTTCTCTGTACGGTTTCCGAGTTTTTGTTACCCGTTGGGTAGTTGGCTTGTTGGTTCCTTGTTGGACTTTGCCTTTTCTCACTACTTGGACACGCAACTGGCAGTCTCTCTCTCCAGGCTGAGGGTATAGCTGTGGAGGAGGGGCTTAACAGTCTTCACTTAGTGTCACGCCTCCTATGGAGATGAGCTATACCCAAGGTCTTCTGTGTCCCCCAAGGAAAGAGCGAGAAAGAGATTTTACTGGTAAGTTATACAAAAATCTCGTTTTTTCCTTTGTGAGGCCAGAATTCTTCTGTATTCCTTTTGCTGAGGGTCTATAGATGTTCCTACCACCGTATGTCTATACAGGTACATATGTCATAGGTATCAATCGTAGCTATACATTGAGGATATTCTCCCGATGTATAGCTCTGACACACCCTGCAAACACAGTGTCAATGCACCCTAAGGGCTTATGCACACAACCATAGCCGTTTTTATGGTCCGCAAATTGCGTATCCGCAAAATACGTGTACTAGACGCTTGATATTTGTATTTTGCGGAACGTCCAGCCCATAATAGAACAGTCCTATCCTTGTCCGTAATGCAGACAAGAATAGGACCTGTTCTTTATTTTTGTGGGTGCCACGGAACAGACAAATGAATACGGAGAGCACACGGTGTGTTGTCCGCATCTTTTACGGCCCCATTGGAGTGAATGGGTCCGCATCCGGCCCGCAAAACATGTGGATCGGATGCGGACCCAAAATACGTTCGGGTGCATGAGCCCTTAAAACTGACCCCCTGCAACCATGCTCTAACTTTTAGAATCTCCGTAAATGTCACCCCTGTAAACTTTTGATTTTGCAATGTCTGAAACCACAGTGCCACGTGACCATGTATAGAGCCAGATATCCTGAATTAGCATTTTGCTTCTATTGAAAGCTCTATCTCTGCTGCTATAGTACAGTTTATCCTAAGGGTACTTTCACACTAGCATTTTTCTTTTCCAGTGTTGAGTTCCGTCACAGGAGCTCAATACCGGAAAAACACTAATCAGTTTTATCCTAATGCATTCTGAATGGAGAGCAATCCGTTCAGGATGCATCAGTTCAGTCCCTCTTACGTTTATTGGACGGAGAAAATACCGCAGCATGCTGCAGTTTTCTCTCCTGCCAAAAATACTGAATACTTGCCTCAATGCCGGATCCGGCATTAATTTACATTGAAGTGTATTAGTGCCAGATCCGGCATTAAGTCTTCCGGCAAAGCGACTGAACTGCCTGCCGGAATCCTCTGTCGCAAGTGTGAAAGTACCCTTAGTCTAAGTCAGGCATCCTCAAACTGTGGCCCTCCAGCTGTTGCAAAACTACAACTCCCAGCATGCCCGAACAGCCTACAGGTATCAGCCTACAGCAGGGCATTGTGGGAGTTGTAGTTTTACAACAGCTGGAGGGCCGCAGTTTGAGGATGTCTGGTCTAAGTTGGGAGCCTGACACCAGTTAATAATATAATGATATGATGTTGCCCTGCTTCAGCTGAAGGTCGTTGGTAGACTGTGTATATTCAGGCAGATTGTTATGGCTAGTCTGTTTTGTGTCTTTTTTTTATTGATGTACAGAGAATTCTGTAAGGATATGAAGTGCCTCAGATGGTTTGGGGGGATTTTTACATCTCTTTTTCTCAAATGTTATTTCCTATTATTGTATCCTAACCTTATTCTGTGCTATGTATACTGGCCATAGGGTCCACAATTTACCTGAAGGGGTTCAAGATCAAGTCAAGCTAACTTTTTTTTCTTTTGCCTCGTAGGACATGTTGATGCTTTAACTTCTAAGTTTTTCATGCTGGAAGAAATCACTGCTGAAAATTTAAAGGAGAGCATGAACAACTTCAGGTAGGTTTAATTATTCTTTTGCCGTGTGAGACTTTACATCACTGCTGGGGGATGGCCCAGAATGACAACTAACTTATGCACAAGTTAAAAAGGTCCTTTCACCTGTTTTGACATTAGAGTATCAGTACCTGGCACTGTAGAGCATGTTTACTAGACGTCAGATCGATAAAAAAAAAGATTCAGATACGTTCCTCCGTTGCGGCGCTGTGCCCCCTGTTCTGTTTTGCCGTCCTGTATGCTAATCAATAGCATTGGTACAGAGCGGAGGAGACGGCCACGTTTCTCAGGGGGCGTCTCCTTCTCCCTGGCTGTGAGCAATCCAATCACAGTAAACCGCGTCACAGCCATTGAGAAAAAACAGCTCCCCTTCTCCCTGTGACGCTTTCCGCTGTGATTGGACCGAGACACAGCCAGGGAGAAGGAGACGCCCCCCTGAGAAATGCGGCCGTCTCTTCCTCCCTGTACCGATGCTATTGACTAGCATACAGGACACGAAAACAATATGGGGGGCACAGCGGGGCAACGGCAGAGCGTTCCTGAAAAGAAAATAGCAATATAACATCTAGTAAACATGCCCTACAGTGCCAGGTATTGATACTGTAATGTCAGAACCTGTGAAAGGTCCTCGTTGAGTAACTTGTCTAATCAGTGGGGTGCAGAACAGATGTTAGCTATTTCTGCCAGCTTGCATGTTCGTATGTCACTTCATTCAGTGGGGAACATGGGCCACCCGTGCTTGTAAACAGGGGTGGTCCTAATGGTCAACCTCCACCAATCAGACCCATATCACCTATCCTTTGGGTGGGTGATAAGTTGTCTGGGACCACCCTTCTAAGTAAATGACTGGTTATATTTGAGAAAATGTTGTATATAGTAACTCTGTCTTTTCTGTATTTCTAATGCAAGCCTGAGTAGCATACGAACTAATGAATACAGATTTAGCAGAACTAAAGGGGCCTTTACACTGCCCGAACATTGGGCTGATCATCACTAACAAGCGTTCATAGGAACGCACGTTAGCCATAATTTGCCTTTGTAATGGTGCCGCCAATCGCAAAATGATCTTTCATGCTTTCACCTGAATCATTGTTTGCCTGCAGCAGATTGTGCCATCTAAACAGCCTCTGCTGCTGGCAAACAATGATTCTGTATGGGGATGAGCGATGACATTAGAGGTCAATCCTCCTCACAATGTGGAGAAGATCGCTGCATGTAAATATAGCGGTCTCCTTCAATGACAAGCAGACAATTGTCGGGAAGGAGCGCTAATCTTCAGTGCGGACACCTCAATCATCATTTCTGGTCAGCAGAAAATTAATTAGTAAGCGAACAAGCGATCACAATAGCCATCGCTCATCCTCATACAGTGGAGGTAATTACTGCTTGTATTTGCAGCTCTTCACGTCCACTGATGACCAGGTAATTATTGGGAAGAAATGGTTCCTTCCCAATAATTGTCTGCTGGTTGGCACAGTATAAATGTGCCTTAAGGGCTCATGCAGACGAACGTGCTTTCTTTCCGTGTCTGTTCTGTCTTTTTAGCAGACCTTATGCGGAACCATTCATTTCAATAGGTCTGCAAAAAAAAACGTAAGTTACTCTGTGTGCATTCTGTTTCCATATGTCTGTATTTCCGTTACGCAAAAAAATAGAACATGTCCTATTATTGTCCGCAGTACGGACAAGGATAGGACAGTTCTGTTAGGGGCCAGCTGTTCCGTTCCGCAAAATACGGAATGCAGACAGACGTCATCTGTATTTTTTGTGTTTTTTATGGACCGCAAAAAACGTACGGTCGTGTACATGAGCCCTACCAAAAATGAATAAAAGATAACCATCTACTGAACTACAGAAAATTGACATATAAAACAAAGAGGGGGGGGGGGGTCAGCACATCCCAATGCGCAGGTGCACGTTGCTATGGCTGAAAATACATATAGAACACATAGTGCAACAGCACTCTACAAACCAAATAAAGTACAAAGGTATATTGTATTGCTCATGCTATGCTAATAAATTAGAGATGCTTAGCAAATACATTTTGTACAAAATTATTGCATGCTGGTATTTGTAGTCCCTGGATTCATTGGAGGCCATTTTGGCACCATAGAGATATAAACCAAAAGGGGCCCAGCATGCATGTGGGACCTACACTTCCTGAATTTCATGGTCGCTGTTATGGCACCCAACAGGTGAGGTTTAGTATTACGACCCGTCTTATAGAGATCGCCTTGGCGTGCGGCAGACGGGCTCAAATAATTTTGTACAAAAAGTATTTGCTAAGCATCTCTAGGTTATTAGCATAGCATCTGCAATACAATATACCTTTGTACTTTATTTGGTTTGTAGAGTGCTGTTGCATTATGTGTTGTTTATACAGAAAATGGACATATGAGTTCCTGGGTGGTACATGATCTCTTGAAAGCACAGGATTTGATCGTAACATACAGCTTACAGAAAATGAAATGCAGCATGATTGGCATGTAGTGACATTTTGAGGAAGGAAGGGATGTGACAACCTGATATGGAGCTGTAGTGACTGTCTTACTTTGTGGTCATGGCTGGGCCTTTGTAACGATTTGCGGTTGTCTTTCTATACAGGCCAGCTAACTGTCTCAACTCTCTTCACCATATCTTAAAGTGGGTGACCGGGTAAGTATCAGATGTTAATGGCTGTATGTATGAAGGCCCTTTAAGCTTTCAAACTCTTTCCCGTAAATGTTTCTCATGGTTGTAAATTGTCAGCATTGGGGAATACGAGCAGTTACTGAAATGTCTGCAAGGGTTTCATTACCGCATTGCTAAGCGCTCTTATTGATTTTATCTAAGCTAGCATATTGCATATTTGTAATGTAAACCAGCACAGCCAGCCGTATAGAGGAAATGTGTATTTGGCAGGATGAGACATGTATCCGTACAAACAAGGCACTTGTCTGAAAATGGTGACTCATACAGGAAGTCGTTCGAATCATCGTTAATACGGCAGGTTTGGCTCCACACCTGTAGTAGTATGCTCACACAGTGCTATGGATGACACAATGGCTTCTGCATACATGAATGAGTACATGACACGCAGTTCACATATGGAGGCTGTGCCATATCCCACTGTACAGGCTTACAGTGGCATGCGGTGCTATTGTATACCATTGTATGGAATAGTGTAATCTACAACACTATTCCGTACCGGGAAAAAAAAAGTTTACCAGTGTATTTTGGCCTGACAGAGGTGAAAAGGACATTCTTTTTGGCTTCGGTCAGGTGAATGACCCCTATGGATACACTTGGCATGTGCACTAGGAACGGTTTCAGCCATATACAACAAACATAGGCGCCGAATGTGATCTAATAGAGCTCCAAATAGAAAGCAACGTACCAAGAATAGCAGCAAAAACCAGAAACTTATGAAGATCTGGTGCTAGTCACTGACAGTTGAGTCAGGTTTTCATGCAGCACTTCTACTCAATGATATTGACAAGACTAAAGGTCCTTAAATTTGGAGATCCAGCATTGTTACACAGTCTGCTTAGCTGAAGAAAAGCCATACAGATTATTTATTTTGTAGGGTTCTACACAAGTTCTTTTATTTTTGTTCTTTTTAATGCAGTCTCCAGGATGGATCCTACCTCTTGAGCCATGTGTCTGGAGACTCCTCTGTCTACCTCTATAAAAGTACCAGGGATCAACAAAGAGGAGCCTATAATTTGCATGATGCCCACTGTAATGCTCCTGAACCGCCATCATCGCTGTCTGTTCCCTGGGTGCCTTTAAATCCCAATCTGTTATTGAAGTATCACATTCAGCATGGCCGTCCACCTTGCACATTCCCACCTGCAGCAGAGGTGGATACAGGAATAAAGAAAGTAAGTGTTTAAGTAGTAAATTGCTGTCATCATGGCGCTTACTGCCAGCTGCTTGTGGATTTCTGCACATTCCTGACACTGGGGGTAGTCATTATCCACTGTGTAGGAGGTGTAGTCTCCAGCAGCCAATGTTCATGGAAATTCTGACTCTGCTTGGCCACTTCAATTATCAGAATTTTGTTTCAATTAAAAAAATTAAATCTAAAAAAAGTTGTATGTGACCCACCATAAAATATAGCGAGGAAACAGATGGTTTTACAGCCCTAACAGTTAAAGTGGTTATCCGAGACTATTAAATTTCCCCCATATGCTTGGGCCCCTCACAATGAATATACTTACCTCACTCCCTGCGTTGCCTCTGGTCCCCGCATCGCCGCTGCTGATGAAAACATCCGGTGTCGGGGGTGGGGGGGAAGCAGCCAATGGCAGGCAGGGACGGGTGATGCTAGGGAGGCTCGTCCCCATCACCGCCTGCCATTGGCTGCTCCCCCCGACACCGAATGTTTTCATCCGCACATGGGGAGAAGCAGCAGCGGCGATGCGGGGACCAGAGGCAATGCAGGGAGCGAGGTAAGTATATTTATTGTGAGGGGCCCAGGCATATGGGGGGAATTTAATAGTCTTGGAGAACCCCTTTAACATTACACGGCTTTCATATTTCAGTACAGTCTGTTTTTAAAGAGATTGTCTCACGATGAAGATTTTTTGACATGCCAGTCTGGTTGGCATATATGTCTGCTATACCACCCCTATGTAATACACAGGCATCAGAAATCACACTCCGTGAAGGATTGGAAACTCAAAGTGGCCCTGGAAAAAAAAAAACATAGAAGTGGTCCCATGTTGTAGATAGAGCCAAACTAGTAGCAGGCAGAGTCAGTAAACCAGCCCGTTTTGCACATTTTCATTGTCATTATCCAAAAGCTGTAACTTTTTTTTATTTTTTGTACTTTCTATTGGCACCGGTTAATATGTAGTGGGAAGCTGGAAAAATTTCCAAATGGGGTGGAATTGGGGAAAAAATGCAATTCCACCATTGTTTTATGGGTTTTGTTTTTACAGTGCCCCTTATGCGGTAAAAATGACCTGTTAACTTCATTCTGCAGCGATACCACATTTTTATAGTTTTCCTTGTGTATTAATATATTAAGGAAAACTTATTCTGACCCCCTCATACATTTTTATTAAACTGATTTATTAAAAGAAGCAGGTTAAATCAACAATTCAACGACTTATCACAGTGAACAGGCAAGGATAATATTCCTATATTAGTAGCATATTCAGCTACAACAGGTATTAAAAGTACAATTTGACTATAAAGAGTTATATCCATGACAAGCAAAGCAGGCCATTACCGCTCACATAACTGGTCAGTGCAAGGAATTATATGGGGAAACGGTTTAATTTAGGCTACTTTCACACTAGCGTTCGGGGCTCCGCTTGTGAGTTCCGTTTGAAGGCTCTCACAAGCGGCCCCGAACGGATCCGTCCAGCCCTAATGCATTCTGAGTGGATGCGGATCCGCTCAGAATGCATCAGTTTGGCACCGTTTGTCCTCCGCTCCGCTCAGCAGGCGGACACCTGAACGCAGCTTGCAGCGTTCAGGTGTCCGCCTGGCCGTGCGGAGGCAAACGGATCCGTCCAGACTTACATTGTAAGTCAATGGGGACGGATCCGTTTGAAGTTGACACAATATGGCTCAATTTTCAAACGGATCCGTCCCCCATTGACTTTCAATGTAAAGTCAAAACGGATCCGTTTGCATTATCATGAACATTTTATTTTTTTTGTTCATGGTAATGCAAACGGATCCGTTCTGAACGGATCTAAGCGTTTGCATTATAGGTGCGGATCCGTCTGTGCAGATACCAGACGGATCCGCACCTAACGCAGGTGTGAAAGTAGCCTTACCTGGGTACACAGTAATAAGTCACGTGACAGTGAAAAGAAAAAGTGATTGGCCTATAAGTTATCGTTCTACCAGATCAGTACATAATTATGTATTAATTTACGGGCTATGAAATATTGAGTAGATCACACATTTGTGAAATAGTATAATTTGTTGTAGATCTCATCCATAACCCCCCCCCCCAGTTTATTGGGATGATTCCTATGTTTAAAGATGACCGCTTTATATGGATAGCTTGATTTATATGGGATTCACCATAGCTTCTTTATATTTACGTCTTCGGAGCTGGGTGAGGGCTAATTTTTTTGCAGTGCGAGCTGCTATTTTTATTGGTACCATTTTGGGTGTGTATGACTTTTTGATCACTTTTTATTCAAGGCAGATGAAGCGACAAAAAAATGTGAATCAGGTAGTTTGACTTTTTCTGTTATGCCATTTACCATATGGGATTAGTACATTTATATTTTCTGACTTTTGGGACCAGCAATACCAATGATTTTTTTTATTGTTTAATTTAATATTTTTAAAATGGGGGGAGGGGGTGATTTGAATTCTTATCTTTTTTACTTTTTTTTATATTTTAAAAAACTTTTTTTACACTTATTTTTAGCCCCCCTATAGGGGACTTTAACGTGATCGTTTGATTGTTTTTCCTATAGACTGCAGTAATTTAACATTGCAGTCTATAGGTACTCACTGTGTTCCCATAGAGCCCTGCTATAGGCAAGACGTGACAGAAACTTAGCTATGACAGGCCTCAGAGCCTTCAGAAGGCCCAAGGCTGCCATAGCAACAGAAGAGCTCCTGCAGTCTCAGCACAAGGGGATCACTTGATCGCCAGGAGCAAGCTCTCCAGAGATGACTGTTCGATGCCGTGGTCACAATTGACTGTGACATCTGAGGGGTTAAATGTCCATGATTGGCGTTATCACAGATTATGGACATTGCCTCTGGATGTCTGCTTTGTAAAACAGTAGGAACCCAGGGGTTATGATATCAGCTTCTGATCTGGTGGTATATTTAAACCCGGGATTTCCTCCATACATGTAGAGAGGAGGTCCAGAAGGAATTAATCAGATTAATTGTGGATGATTCATTATTAATATTACCTGAGTCGCCTACAGGTAAAATGTGTAAAGTAGGGGAGGAACATTCTTAGTTCTGAGCAAAAATATGTTGCATGATTGCCTAAAATTCTTTTTTTTTTTCTGTTTGTGCCTCATTTCACTACCTTATTACTAGATACTTTATATGAAAATTTCAAATCCATCTGAAACTAACTCATGGTCTCGCTAAAGACAAATTAGAATGAATCAACTGTTAATTTTAGAAGCTTCCTTTTAAGAACTGTGCTTTTAAATTCGAAAAATATTCTGGAAAGCCATATATTGTATGTACAGTATTAATGAGGAGTGAAGTTTTGAAAAATTTTATTTGGTCAATTCACCGAACTTAGGCTACTTTCACACTTGCATTCAGAGCGGATCCGTCTGGTGTCTGCACAGACGGATCCGCTCCTATAATGCAAACGTTGGGATCCGTTCAGAACGGATCCGTCTGCATTATAGTAAAGAAAAAATTCTAAGTGTGAAAGTTAGTCAGACGGATCCGTCCAGACTTTGCATTGAAAGTCAATAGGGGCGGATCCATTTGAAAATTGCACCATATTGTGTCAACTTCAAATGGATCCGTCCCCATTGACTTACATTGTAAATCTGGACGGCTGCGTTCGGGTGTCCGCCTGCTGAGCGGAGCGGAGGCTGAATGCTGCCAGACTGATGCATTCTGAGCGGATCCGCATCCACTCAGAATGCATTGGGGCAGTACGGATGCGTTCGGGGCCGCTTGTGAGAGCCTTCAAACGGAGCTCACAAGCGGAACCCCGAACGCAAGTGTGAAAGTAGCCTTAGAAAATAAATTTGATTCGTTACTAATTAATTTGTCACAAATAGTTATAAATCGCGTGTACCTGTACGTCACGGTGGCTGAGGGAATATATGGAGCTGGCTGCTGGCTTGAGTTTGCTCCATACGCGGTGGATGCCTGCTGCATCATACAGCGGAAACCCAGCCACAATGACAGGGAATGATGATTAGGGTGGATAGGGTTAAAGTTGTACACTGTAATAAGTAAAAACTTTAAATCACCCCCCTTTCCCAATTTTACATATAGAAATATATAAACAAAAAAAACATATTCGGTATTGCCTCATGAGAAAAATCTCACAATGCGCTGAGCGCCATAATGAAGAAAAAAAATAAAAACCACAGTTTTTTTGGTTGATTTACCCCCCCCCCCCCCCCCCAAAAAAAAAAAATGTCATAACAGTGATCAAAAAGTCATACGTACCACAAAATTGATACCAATAAAATCAAAATTTCATCCCGCAAAATCATGCCCTCATATAGCTCTGTAGACTGAAATATAAAAAGTTATAAAGTGGTTATCCGAAGAAAATTTAGATTTTTTCAAAGGTTTTTATTTTTTTTAAAGTAGTTGATAAAAAAAAATTCCAGTTTGGTATCACCGTATCTTTATTGAGCCGCAGAATAAGGACGTTATGAAATTTTTAGCACATAGTGAACACTTTTTCCCATTTTGCAATAACAGACAGGTAAATTAAATGGTGCTCTTAAATACCCCAACTTATCCCCCCCCCCCCCCCAAAAAAAAATATAAAAAATTAAGCCCTCATATGGCTAAATGAATGAAAAATGTAAAAAGTTATGGCTATTGGAACATTGGGAGGAAAAAATGAAAATGCGAAACCAAAAATGGGCCCCATGCTACATGCTCTGAAAACAATATGAACAATGAAGAACTTTCAGAAACGGACTGAGAATAAATATAAAAATGTACACAATAAGGCAACATGCACGCGTGTTTTGTGGTCCAAAAATTGCAGATCCGCAAAAAAGAAAAAAAAACGCATGACATCGTATGCCATCCGTTTTTGTTTGCGGATCCATTGTAACAATGCCTTAAACGGACAAGAATATGACGTGTTCTATTTTTTTTGCGGGGCTACGGAATGGACATACTGATACGGACCGTGCTGTCCGCATTTTTTGCGGATCCATTGAAATGAATGGGTCCGCATCCTATCCGCAAAAAAAAAAAAAAGGAACGGACACGGAAACTAACAACATTCGTGTGCATGAGGCCTAAAACTGTAAATGGCTCTGTTCTGTCAAATGGAAAACTACTGAAAGAACAGAAATTATTTTTTAACACTGTAGATATGAATCTCTTAAAAAATAAATGATTTACATATTTCAAGTGTAAAGTCGAAAACTGTACAAATATATATGATGAACTGGATGGTATTTCATTTTAAACATGTATTACAGTTAAGGACCGAACATTGTGCATGGATCAAACGTGGCTGCAGGATTAGTGCCATAAAGGATAGGAGCCTGAAAACTAGGTGCCATATAATATGTTAGCCAAACAGGGGCTGTTGCTGGTATGGGGTTTGGCTAGCTAGGTGCATGGCATAATATGTAAATTATTGCTGTTGTGGCCTGCAGTCTCCTGAAAATGCCCTTTTTCTATGAGAATTACATTGGGCCATATGGGGCCAACAGTTGACCACTATATAGATTTTAACCTAATAATTAAAGTTGCACTTACCTTTAACCCTTGCACCCTGAAACTACATATGAAGAGTACCTCAAGGCGCAGCAGGTGACCGGCAGTTGGATCTGGCAAACTGATTAAAGATCAGGTCATGGGGTATTCCCAGAGTGACACAAGAAAAAGCCCCCACCCCTCCCCCTAGTTGTGAACCCACTTCTTCAAACCTAACTGCTCTCCTCCCCTACAGGCAGAACCCTTCTGCCATCTGCTTTTCCTCCTTTTCCACATCATCTAATACCAATGATATGTCCATATGTCCAGCTCCTCCTCTCTATGCATTTTGCAGACTTTTCTAGGACATGGAGACTTTGAAGAATGATTTGGAAGAAGTAAAGCCAGCAAAAGATGAGGATGGTCATCATTAAGACCTGGTCCCTCTAAGGGGAGCATAAAAACAATTATTTCTATATCTACTACACACTACTTCCATAGTCAACTACATGAAAAGGGAGGGACTGTAGTACCAGTAACTTGGCCAGGTGCACATTCAGCTTCTGTGCTGTCGGATGAGTGCACGCATACTGTTGTATTTTTACAATCGCCTCGATGATCGATTGTTGTCGAAACAAGTAATTAGGATTAGGAGGAGGAGCATCAGGAGCAATGGACGAGATTGAACTCAATGGGAAGGAATAACCGCTTCCTTCTGCTGACGTTGAAGAGCCATGACTGCTGGAGAGGGGGTGCGGACCAATGGCAGATGCAGCGGTTCCTTTGGAGGGCCCAGGCAATTGTCTGTTTACCATAGTGTACACTAACTGTATCAGTAATGTAAAGGATTAACTATGAATGTAACAGCAGTTCAATAGGATGCATGCGTCGATATATAGGACCATCCTTGAAGGCACAGTAATTCTATATATAAACGAAGAAATTAACTGCGAATGTGCCAGCAGTTCAACAAGAGGCAGACGGTGATATATTAGACTGCCCTTTAATTACTGAGGCACAGTAATTCTATATATAAACTAACAGATGAACGTGGATTGTGTCAGCAGTTCAAGATGCAGACGGTGATATATTAGACCACCCTTTAAGGGTCCATTCACATATCCGTGTGTGTTTTCCGGATCCGCAAAACACGGACAGCGGCAATGTGCGTTCTGCATTTTGCAGACCGCACATTGCCGGCACTAATAGAATATGCCTATTCTTGTCCGCAATTTCGTGCTGCCCCATAGAAATTAATGGGTCCGCAATTTGCGGAACGAAATTGCAGACGTGTGAATGGACCCTAATACTGAGGCACAGTAATTGTGTGCATAAACTTAAGATTACCTGCAAATGTCCTAGCAGTTCAACAAGATGCAGACGGTGATATATTAGATTAATAGCAAATGTCCTAGCAGTTCAACAAGATGCAGACGGCGATATATTAGACTGCCCTTTAATACTGAGGTGCAGTAATTTTATATATAAACAAGATATTAACTGCAAATGTGCCAGCAGTTCAACAAGATGCAGACGGCGATATATTAGACCTCCCTTTAATACTGAAGCACAGTAATTATATGTGTAAAATAAGAAATTAATTGGGATTGTTGCAACAGTTCAACAAGATGCACATGGCAATTACATTCAACTTGTACTGTCCCTGCAGTCTTCCTCTTCTCTCCCTACAGTGTCCCTGCACTGTCTCTGCACTCTCCCTATCGAATATTCCACAATTATAAGCTTTCTGCGACACTGTCCCTAGCACATAAGCGCTTTTCACGTCTTTCCTGAAGCTGAACTCACAGTGAAATAGCGGAGACCACGCAGAATGAGGCTTTTTATGGGGCTGTGACATCTGCTGATTGGCTAACTGCACGGCATTATGGGACATATCGCGTTCCTGGGCATCTTACTTTCACTTTGTAACATGTGCAGCAGCCATTTAGAAAGGTAGGCTGTTACGACCTAGAGCAGCCTGCCGGATCTCACAAGATCTGGCATTGCTGGATTCTTTCCTTCACTGCCGGATCCCCATTGATTGTAATGAGATTTAGGGGTGATCTGACCACTTACCAGCATGAATGCAGGGTTTTGGCTGGACAAAAACTGTTGCATGCAATGTTTATTTGTCGTCCGACAGCCAACATTTGCGTCAGATCAGGCAGTCGGATCTTCTTAACGGAGATGTGAACGATCCCTAAGTTGCAGCAAAGCAGCAACACTTTTTGTACAAACAGCAGTTTAGTTGCAGTTACAAAAATCATGATAGACAAGATGTTCTTTAAATTCACCCTGAAAGAAATGCTATGGGTGTGTTGATGAGAACACAGAGTGGGGGTTGGTGGGTGTAGGGATTGGTTTTATTGTTGCTGGAAAAAGTCAGGAGACCCCTCCCGTGTCAGAAGGGGGAGCTGAATATTTGCAGAGAATGGGGGTTTTATGTCATTCTTGGATCATGCACCGTGGCAGCCTGGGATAATTGCTGAAGTCTAGAGAATTGCTGAGCTCTGCCAATTTCCAGTTTCTGTAATGCACCGAGAAAATGTGTACTGGATCCATTTGCCAGAAGGAAAATTTGTGGTATCTTTATGCTTTGTCTTCTGCGCTGTTATGTGAATTGTAGGAGAGCATAGAGCTCTCTGTGTTCTACAAACTAAGACCGTATAGCTTTCAGAAGTGGATCCCTCTGCCTGTGACCTTTATTTTGGGAGAATCCTTCCAACAGTTGCTGAATTTAAAAAAAAATATGGAAAAGTGCTAATATTCTCCACCATGTAGTGCAGTCTGTCCCTTTTATTACTAATAGTGTATTATTATTTTTTTTGCTGAACAGTTTAAAGGGGCTTCTCACGACTGTTTCTGCCAAATACAGCAAAGCTATGGATGATAGTAAAATAAATAGATAAGACTTTGTCATTGTAATTTCTTACAAATAAGTTTGTTTCATAGCTCAAAGAATAAGGGCTCTTGCACACGAGTGAGTCCATTGCGGGAATGAGGCCCCGTGTGTGCGTGATCCTCCGCTCTGGACTTGCAGGAGAACACAGCATTATATTGATTTATAATGCCAGGTGCCTCTGCTTGACCTTATTTCCATAGAATCATACTGACAGCATTATGTCACTATGATCCTATAGAAGTAAGGTCATGCAGAGGCACCGAGCATTATAAATCATAATAATGCCACGTGCTTCTACAAGTTCAGAACAGAGGATCATGCTCACACACGGGGCATGATTTCCTGCAATGGACTTGCTTGTGTGAAAAAGCTCTAAGGATATGGCTACACGACGATGTCGCACTCCTGCGTGCTGTGTGAAGTTGGAATTTTGGCCGACTGTCGCGTCACAGTGGAACACCATTGACTATCATTACAAAAAATGTGGTGTAACTGCACCCTTTTTGTTGCGCGACAAATGTTGACGTGTAGCCCTAGCCTAATGCAAACAGCCTTGTATACTTTTTCCAATATAAAGAACCATTATTTATTTTCCATAATTACAAAGTGCATATGTGCGATCCCCTACTCCTAACCCCTCAAAAAAAAATCCCAAATATAAACACAACATAAATCCCATACCTCCCCTATATCCTCCATTCCAACACCCACCTATACAGCATCTCAATCAATCCAATCAATTTTAATTACTCACTCATTAAAGGGGTTGTCTGGGTTCAGAGCTGAACCCGGGCATACCCTTATTTTCACCCAGGCAGCCCCCCTGAGGCTAGCATCGGAGCAGCTCTTTTGTTTTCAATAACACACGGCCGAGCGGAAACTTTCACCCGGCAGTGTGTTCGGTGACGTCACCGGCTCTGATGGGCGGGCTTTAGCGATTCCCTAGCCATTTTACTGGCTAGAGCAGCGCTAAATTCCGCCCATCAGTGCCAGTGACGTCACCGGGGTCCCTGGCAGCCCCATGGAGAGCCCCGGTACGTCACCGGATCTCCAAAAAATGCCTTTGCCCTGCGCGATTTAGCGCAGGGCAAAGGAGAGCATCGGAGCATGAACTGCTCCGATGCTCATGTCAGGGGGGCTGCCGGGGTGAAAATGGAGGGATGTCCGGGTTCAGCTCTGAACCCAGACAACCCCTTTAAAGTGCATGTGCATTTGTGCAAACCAGTTTAGTTATTTTTGCAGAACTTTCACTCATTTTCCTAAATTCGGTCCCCCAGCACTCTGTATTGTGCCACTATATCTAAATTGGTTAGCAGGCTCATAGCCTTTTCCACACATGACGCGATTCAGGGCTTACAGCTTCAAATTCCTAGGGTCACAAGTCACAGCATTCATTTACTGAAAGAGTTCGAGTCAGGATGATTCAGATGAACTTTAAAATAAGCTACGTCTACCCTGCCTGTGTGCACTGTGCATGCCTGGAGCGGACCACGGCGTGTCTGTGGGTTATAGGACCGCATACAGAAATCTGCACATGGCCCGCCACCAGAGGGACAAGTCCACAGGTAAGAGCTCAGAGAAGACCGCATGAATTCTACACTGAAGGATCACTCTAGACTCTAGAAATAAAGGGCCATTACTTTTATTTCATATGAAGATAAAGGAGTATTTGTATTAGGTCATTGCACCTTTTGATTTGCTGCATTTCAGAAACGAGAAAGACAGTGTTATATCTGTGTTATTCTATACATTGCCTCCATGCTTTATTTCCAGGCTACATCCTTCCAGACTGTTGTCCCTTAAAGGCTTTGGCCACTATCTGGTTATTGTTGACCAATGTGGACTATATGGCACTTATAGCCGTTGCTCAAATTCTGCACCATTTTCTATATTTCATAACGTATATCCCCTTGTTTACAAAGTCTTTTGTGCTGTCCACACAGAAGTCCTGTCCATAAAATGGCTGCTGGTGGAGGGTCATGTGACCAGGCAAATCACCATCATTTGATGCCTTCTGTCCTGTTCTGTTGGACATTTAGGGTAGGTGCAGTGCGTTTGAATGGAGGAGACATCAGATGGCAGTGATTTACCTGGTCACATGACCCTCCACCAGCAGCCATTTTATGGACAGGACCTCTGTGTGGAAAACACAAAAGACTTTGTAAACCAGGAAATCTACCTTATAAATGATGATAGAAAATGGTACAAAATTTCAAAAAGGACTATGTAAGTAAGTGTCATATAATCATCTCACAAACACATTGGTCAAAAATAACCAGAAAGTGGCCAACCCTATTAATACAAAGTAGCCCCAAACCAATCTTCCTCCTGTTATTAAAGCACTTTAAGGGTGCCTGCACACAGTGCAGATTTGTATGTATAACATGCATGAAATCCGCACCAAAACTGCACATAAATCTGCCCTATTTGTCACGATTTTGGTGCGTTTTTTGCTGTTTGGTGGATTTACATGCAAGTTTTCTGTTTATGTTAACAACCCCGTTGAAGTCTATGAGGAAAACAACTTTACGTAAGGTGTGGAATCGCACAAACAATTGACATGCTGCGGATTTTAAAATCCGCACATTAGGTCAATTTTTGCATGGAAGAAAAAAGCTAAGTATACAAGAGATTTGTCAAATCTTATTCACTTTGCTGGTATTGTATTACATTGCATTTTTTCTGCACACAATCTGCATCATGTGCAGGTAGCCTTAAAGGGGTTGTCTCACCTCAGAAATTGGGGACATATCGCTAGGATATGCCCCCAATGTCTGATAGGTGTGGGTACCACCTCTGGGACCTATGGCTGTATTAGGCTACTTTCACACTAGCGCTTGATCGGATCCGTTCTGAACGGATCCGATCATATTAATGCAGACGGAGGCTCCGTTCAGTACGGATCCGTCTGCATTAATAACTTAGAAAAATTTCTAAGTGCGAAAGTAGCCTGAGCGATCCGTTCAGACTTTCAATGTAAAGTCAATGGGGGACGGATCCGCTTGAAGATTGAGCCATATGGTGTCATCTTCAAGCGGATCCGTTCCCATTGACTTACATTGTATCCGTTCAGCTGTCCGCCTGGCCGTGCGGAGGCGAGCGGAGCGGAGGCTGAACGCCGCCAGACTGATGCAGTCTGAGCGGATCCGCATCCATTCAGACTGCATCAGGGCTGGACGGAAGCGTTCTGCTCCGCTCGTGAGCCCCTTCAAACGGAGCTCACGAGCGGACAGCAGAACGCTAGTGTGAAAGTAGCCTTACACCAACAGATTATCTGACCGTTTTTTGTCCAATCAGACCAGTAGTTGGTGTGTATAACAAAAGATCTGTGTGTGAAAACTGCCATCTGACCAATTATAGGACAGAAAATCGGTTGGTGTAATAGAGCGTTGTCTGCAAATTGCAGGTGGGTGCACCGTGCATGCACGGCCACCCTCCATTCATTCCTATGGGAGTGCCAGAATAGCAGAGCGCTGGCTCGGCTATTTCCGCCAGCCCTATATGGAACAGTGGCCGCGCTTCCCATTCATTTCAATGGCGCTGCCTAAAAATAGCCGAGCGCTCCCATAGGAATAAATGGAGGGCAGCTGCACATGCACGGCGCTCCATTGTAATTACTGTGGGCACTATGGGGGGCAACTTATAATACTGGGGGTACTCTGGACAGCCATTATATATACTGAGGGCAAAGTGGCCATTAAAAATGGATAGACAAAAAGAAAATGGATGCAAAATCTGACAGTGTATCTGTTTTTTTTCCACTGTTGTGTGAACGTACCCTTGTTCAGGTCATTCCTCTTTCCTTCTTCCTTCCTTCCTTCTTAGACTGATGGGTAGCATGTAATCTGATTCCTCATTAAGTTAAAGGTCTGTCTTGTGTTTCAAGATGGGTTTAGCAGTGAATTCAGAGTAAGTGAACAGTTTAGAAGAAAGGGAGACTGATAAGTGAATTTTTCTTTGAGGTATATACATTTTTTATATTTGCCTGCAGTGTTTCTTAAAACAACTTTGACCATTTAATAGTGGTACAATAAACGAGCATAAAATTCTTCTTTTGAGCAATAACCGAGAAAGGGATAGTCCGGTTGTAAATTTTTTTTTTAATGTTTTGAAATGACAAAAAAAAACACAAAAACTGGCAGCCCCTACTGGTCAATACATACAAGCTGCATAGACATTTTTTTTCTTTTAACTTATTGGTATGTGTTCAGGATGTTGCAAAAAAAGGAATAAATCTTAAAGGGAGTCTGTCACTTGTAACTTCAGTTTCAAAGTAAGGCCTCATGCACATGACCGTAGGCGGCCTGTGCCCTTTTTGCGGCCGGCACACAGCTGTCCGCAATATACGGGCATCGGCCGTGTGTGCACCGTATCACGGATGTGGACCCATTCACTTGAATTGGGTCTTCAATCCGGGGAGATACGGTGCGAAAAAGAGGCACGAATCGGAAGCACTATGGAGTGCTTCTGTGAGTTTTCTGTCCGTTCCTCCACACCGCAAAAAAGTATTGCACGCATTTTTTGCAGCGCGGACCGTCTGATGCGGATCGCAGACCCCATTAAAATTAATGTGTCCACAGACGATGAGCACACAGTGAAACTACAATTTGCTGTCCACAGCACGGGCATGGCCGGCACTTTGTGGTCGTGTGCATGAAGCCCAAGGCTACATTCACATGCAGGTTTTAGAACCAATCAAAGTCTATGGAGATATTCACATGGCCGTTTTCATAATGTCCAGTGAATAGCGGTTGTCAAAAAAAAGTCCTATTTTTGGCCATTTTCAATGCCAGATGGTTAAAATAAAAATCTATTTGAATGTGCAGACACTCGCCCTGCGCTGAAGAGCACTGTAAGGACCTGAAGCTCCCAGCAGGTCTCCCAGTTCCCTCCAGCACAGAGCAAGTTTCAATACGTCCAACTGGATGTTTACGTTTTTTTTGTACCCAGCACAATTGGTTCTGCTATAAGGGGGCCATATTTATACTGCGGCCACTATTAGGGGCATTTTATATACAGGATGGCACTATTGGGGGGTATTTTATATACTGAGACTACAATGGGGTGTTAGACATTCGGGTCACTACATGGGGGACATTGTAGATACTGGGGCACTGTGGGGAGTTGGAATGCTTAAAAAAAAAACAATGGAATTCATCCATTTTTCATGGCCGTTAAAAATCGAATGCAAAACAGCCATTAAAACGAACAGAAAATAGATGCACACATCGATGCAAAATAACCGTTAAAAACTGACTGTTTTTAAAAGCGGTTCTCCGGGAATTAAAAAAATTTAAATACTTAAATATTGCTTTATTATAAATATATTCCCAAATACCTTTCATTAGTTATAATGGCTTATTTTGTCTAGGGAGCAATCATCAGGAGAAATAAAATGGCCGTCATCCTATTAGTACACACAGAACTTGTCCTAATCACACAGGAGGGCAAGTTACTTCACAACACTGCGGTAAAGAGCACCTTATCCTCCTCCTTACTTGTTAGGGTACTTTCACACTAGCCTTTTTCTTTTCCGACATAGAGTTCCGTCCTAGGGGCTCTATACCGGAAAATAACTGATCAGTTTTATCCCCATGCATTCTGAATGGAGAGAAATCCGTTCAGGATACATCAGGATGTCTTCAGTTCAGTCTTTTTGACTGTTCAGGACGGAGATAATACCGCAGCATGCTGCGGTTTTATCTCCGGCCAAAAAAACTGAACATTTGCCTGAATGCCGGATCCAGCTTTTTTTTTTCCCATAGGAATGTATTAGTGCCTGATCCGGCATTAAAAATACTGCAATGCCGGATCCGTCCTTCCGGTCTTCGCATGCGCAGACCTTTAAAAATGTGGAAAAAAAAATAGAAACGGATCAGTTTTTCCGTATGACAAACGGACAGACGGATCCGTTCTTGCAATGCATTTGTGAGACTGATCCGGTTCCGTCTACAAATGCTCTCTGTTTGCATGCAGATTGCCAGATCCGGCAGGCAATTCCGGCAACGGAACTGCTTGCCGGATCACTCTGCTGCAAGTCTGAAAGTACCCTTAGGGATTATGATCCTGAATACATCTGATAAAAACTTAAGTTGAATCTCTGTAGGAATGGAGCTCATGAGGAGACATGAAATACAGAGAGGACGGACAGGACAGACTGTAGTAATGGAGACTTCATACAAGTGCTACTGCTTATTACCACACCGCCATCTCCTCTCTGTCCTTCATGTCTCCTCATGAACTCCATTCCCACAGAGATTCAGCTGAAAGCCTTATAAGTAGTATTCAGGATCATAATTCCTGACAAGTAGGAGAGGAGGATGAGGCAGCTCTTTCGCTCAGTGTTCTGAAGTAACTTGTCCTGCTGTGTGGTTAGGACAGGTTTTGTGTGTACTAATAGGACGGCTGCCATTTTATTTCTCCTTGTGATTGCTCCCTAGACAAAAAAAAAAATTATAACTGATGAAAGGTATTTGGGAATATATTTATAATAAAGTAATATTTAAGTATTTTCATTTTCTTAATTCCTGGAGAACCTCTTTAATGGCCATTTTTTCACTGTTGTATGAATGTAGTCTAAGCATACCGCCATGTGGGGTAGGCACCCTCAAAACATAACCATAACTTTCTCTTCCTCTAATCCTGAAAAATGCTTCTTTTTATGTGTATACAGAAAAGGGTTTTGGTGCACTGTGGGCAAATCTGATCTGTTTTGTGTACCTGGTTTCCCCAGCATCATTGCCAACAGCTCTGAAATCTCAGGGACTGTCAAACAGGAGGGGGAGGCAGTGACAATGAATTATTAGAATTAGGCTACATTCACAAAAACCATATGTATTTTGCGGTCTGCAAACCATGGATCCACAAAATACCAATACTGGCCATTTGCATCTCGCACTTTCCTTGGTCCCTATAGAAATGGGTATTCTTGTCTGCAAAACGGACAAGAATATAGGATATGTTTTATTATTTGCGGAAGAGCTACATGGATATGGACAGCACATTGATGACATCCGTGTGCTGTCCACATTTTCTGCTGCCCCGTAGAAATAAATGGGTCTACGTGTAATCCTCAAAAAATGCTAGAATGTGGACCAAAATTCTGGTTATGAGACCTTAGGGGACTGAATTTACTTTTACTGGTTTACTTTGAAATCAGTTTTGGAGGTGACAAGACTCCCTTTATAGGGATTTTCTGTTAATTAATATTGATGACCTATCCTCAGGATAGACGTTCAAATAGTAGGTGACTGCAGCATCTTTCTCCATAAATAGTTAGTCCATGACAAATGTACAAAAAAGGCCAATAAAAGCAGCAACGTTTCGACTACAGTCTTTGTCAAGCATTTGCTTGACAAAGACTACTGCGTAGTCGAAACGTTGCTGCTTTTATTGGCCTTTTTTGTACATTTGTCAGGGACTAACTATTAATAAAGAATTTATGGAGAAAGATGCTGTCGTCACCTACTATCTGAACGTTTATCTGAGGGCGAACGTGGATCTGGTGCCAGAGACAGGCTGTTGCATATCTCCAGAATTGAGTCAGTAAGGTACAGAAGTGCTGCTCTACACAGAAAATTACCCTATCCTCAGGATAGGTCATTAATATCAGAATGGCATGGGTCCAACACCTGGAATCCCCATGATCAGCTGTTAGAAGAAGCCAGTGCTCCTTGAGTGCCGCAGCCTCTTCCTAAGCCAGTGATATAACAATATATCAGTCGCATGACCTAATTGCAGTACAGCCCCATTGAAGTGAAGGAGGATGAACGGCAGACCCAAACACAGCGATGTACTAGCTGAAGGACTCTGCTTCGCTCGGGTATATTTCATCTATTTCATTTCATGTGTAACGGTCACGTACACACACACACACACACACACACACACACAGGGGGGAGGGAAGTGACCACTGCGCTCCACCCTCACCCCTGGCCCTGCCTACTTGCCTCGCGAGTCCTAATGACAGGGGACAACTGGACGGCAATCCCTAGCTTGGAATAAGTGCAGGGATGACAGACAGACAAACAACAGGACGTGAACGGACCGAGTCAATACCAGGAAATCTACAAAGTACAAATGGAGCAAGCAGAGAATAGTCAGGAGAAGCCGGGGTCATAAATACCAGGAGAGTCGTGAAGTACCAAAGGAGTCAGCAGAGGATCATCAGGAGTTCAGCAGGGGGTCAGTACGCCAGGAAAGACAAAATCGCAGGTGGAACCTAAATTAACAGGCAACCTGTGGCCAGCAGGCTGCCTGTATTTATAGTGGGGAGTGAGGGTCATGTGACGTGGCCAGCGTCACATGATCGACAGACCAACCAGTCGAGCACCGAGTGATCAGCTCGGCGCTCAAGGCAGAATAGGAGCAGGGAGCCACCCAGCTATTAAAGCCGCCCTGGGAATGAGGTCAAACACAGATCATAGAAACATAGAAACATAGAATGTGTCGGCAGATAAGAACCATTTGGCCCATCTAGTCTGCCCAATATACTGAATACTATGGATAGCCCCCGGCCCTATCTTATATGAAGGATGGCCTTATGCCTATCCCATGCATGCTTAAACCCCTTCACTGTATTTGCAGCTACCACTTCTGCAGGAAGGCTATTCCATGCATCCACTACTCTCTCAGTAAAGTAATACTTCCTTATATTACTTTTAAACCTTTGCCCCTCTAATTTAAAACTGTGTCCTCTTGTGGTAGTTTTTCTTCTTTTAAATATGCTCTCCTCCTTTACCGAGTTGATTCCCTTTATGTATTTAAAAGTTTCTATCATATCCCCTCTGTCTCTTCTTTCTTCCAAGCTATACATATTAAGGTCCTTTAACCTTTCCTGGTAAGTTTTATCCTGCAATCCATGTACTAGTTTAGTAGCTCTTCTCTGAACTCTCTCTAGAGTATCTATATCCTTCTGGAGATATGGCCTCCAGTACTGCGCACAATACTCCAAGTGAGGTCTCACCAGTGTTCTGTACAGCGGCATAAGCACTTCACTCTTTCTACTGCTTATACCTCTCCCTATACATCCAAGCATTCTGCTGGCATTTCGTGCTGCTCTATTACATTGTCTTCCCACCTTTAAGTCTTCTGAAATAATTACTCCTAAATCCCTTTCCTCAGATACTGAGGTCAGGACTGTGTCAAATATTCTATATTCTGCCCTTGGGTTTTTACGCCCCAGGTGCATTATCTTGCACTTATCCACATTAAATTTCAGTTTCCAGAGTTCTGACCATTCTTCTAGTTTTCCTAAATCCTTTTCCATTTGGCGTTTCCCTCCAGGAACATCAACCCTGTTACATATCTTTGTGTCATCAGCAAAAAGACAAACCTTACCAGCGAGGCCTTTTGCAATATCACTTATGAAGATATTAAACAAAATCGGTCCCAGTACAGATCCCTGTGGAACCCCACTGGTAACATTACCTTGTTTTGAATGTTCTCCATTGACTACAACCCTCTGTTGTCTGTCACTCAGCCACTGCCTAATCCACTCAACAATATGGGAGTCCATCATTCCCAAAGCTAAGCAACAGGTCTGCGGGCAATGGGGGACCGAGTGCACCCTCGGAACCCCGTTACAGTACCCCCCCTTTTACGAGGGGCCACCGGACCCAAGACTTCAGGCGATGGCTTTTCAGGGTGTTCTAAATGAAATTTTCCAACAAGTCTAGGAGCATGAACCTCCCTGGCAGGTACCCAAGATCTCTCTTCAGGTCCATACCCCTTCCAGTGATTCAGGTACTGCAAGGAATTATGCACCTTCCTGACATCCACTATTTTAGACACCACATACTCGACAGCATCATTAACAAGAACCCCCTGATGTTGGCATCTGAGCAGCCCCCCTGATGGCATCTGAGCATATCATGCTCCGATGCTCTCCTTTGCCCTGTGCTAGATCGCGCAGGGCACGGGATCTTTTGTTTTCAATAACACACTGCCTGGCGGAAACTTCCGCCCGGCAGTGTGTTCGATGATGTCACCGGCTCTGATGGGCAGGCTTTATCGCTGCCCTAGCCCTTTTACTGGCTAGGGCAGCGCTAAATCCCACCCATCAGTGCCGGTGACGTCACCGGGGTTCTTGGCAGCCCCATGGAGAGCCCCGGTACATCACTGGATCTCCAAAAAATGCCTTTGCCCTGCGCGATTTAGCGCAGGGCAAAGGAGAGCATCGGAGCATGAACTGCTCCGATGCTCATGTCAGGGGGGCTGCCTGGGTGAAAATGGAGGTATGTCCGGGTTCAGCTCTGAACCTGGACAACCCCTTTAAGTGCTATTCCTTATTGACCCAAATGGGGACATAAGATGGAACAGTAGATATGGGTTGATTTATTTTTTCTGTTATGGCTTTCACCTTGCAGGTTAAAGACTTTTATATTTTAATAGTTTGGACACAAGGTAATACCAATTATGTATTTTATTTTTTGTTTATTTTATGCCTGGCTTTATTATCTTTTATGTTAAATTGGAAAACTTTAGTATTGCAGCCTATGGTGATTGTTACAGACAGGGGCCTTAATATTAAGAATGCAGTGACAGGCCTGGGAGTGTTCACAAGGCCCCAAGCTGCCATGGCAACCAATCAGCACTCCATGATTTTGACACAGGGAGGGGGTTTGGAGGAGGGAGTTGCCCTTCCTGTATCTAAGTGCCGAGATGCACTGTCATAGAAGGCAGCAGACAAAATCGATAGGCATGACAATTACAGGGCCACACATTAGTGTCTAACGATAATGGATACTATCCCCAAAGACAGGTATAATGACATAGCCAGATTGCCAATACTTAGCTGAGTGATGGTATTTTCCGATGGGCAGAGGACATCTGTGATGCGACTGCCCCTTGATATGTGTTTCCTATTACACCAATAGGCATGAATGCAGGCTCAGACTGGCCCACAGGTGAATCCCCCGGTGGGCCCCTGAGCAAGGGGGGCCCCTAGTCTCCCACCTCATGCCCAAGTGGCACATAACACAGTATATTTACTGCACTATATACATATATTCAATGTACAGTACCTCAACCAGCCTATGTTCATTTGGAAAACTCGATAGATTATTAAGGAAACTCCCCAGTGCATTATTACAGACAAGATCAGAGCTGAGATGACTTCTAGTTATAGAGGAAAGCTACCAGTGTCCTCTTTCCCCAGGACCTACCTTCTCAAAGTTGCTGCAGGGACCCCCATATTCAATCATCTGGTAGCATCTTGCTGCTGTGTGAGCAGGTAATATTTGAATGTATCCGTAGGGTGGGCCCCCAAAATAAATTTTACTGGTGGGCCCTAGGCACCCCAGTATAACACTGCATGGATGGAATAAGGTTAAGAAGGCAGACAACCTTGCTTCCTAAAATGCCCATGATGTCCCAAGTCTGCAAAGGATCAAGTTACTTTTATCTGTTCCCTTCTGTGATGGTCCACATCATTGTTTGAATCATAACTTGTGCAGCTTTGGATTGTTTTTTTGTGTCTCTGGTCTTGTTGCTTATCAATCAGTAGGTCAGGCATCTTCATATTTATTACCATTTGATGGACCACACTATCTCTGTGTGGCCGAAGCACTTGGTACCAGTTGCATCTTATATACTTCTACTGTGCACATGTCATCATTTTGCCACTGTGTGTACCAATTAAGTGATTTACTACTGTATACTATCATTGGCCCCTGATAAACCCTGCTTGTTAGAGAACCAGTCACCTCTCCTGACATGCCTAGTTTAGTGACTACTTGCATTCTTCATGTAATAACATTCCTGGAGCATTCATTCTTATAACTGTGTTGTGCTCTCCCTGTATTATTCCAGCTAGAAGTTTATAAATGAATTTTCAGCAGTCTGCAGTAAGGGCTCATGCACACGACTGTTTTTTTTTTACCGCAATTTTGTGGATTGGATGCAGACCCATTCATTTCAATGGGGCCACAAAAGATGCGGACAGCACACCTTGGCCCCGCAAAAAAGCTAGAAAATGTTCTATTCTTGTCTGTATTTGCAGACAAGAATAGTCATTTCTATCATGAAGAATGACTTTCCGATCCGCAAAAAGCATAACGCACACGGCCGGTGTCCGTGATTTGCAGATCCACGATTTGCGGTCCACAAAAATGTATACCGTCACGTAAATGAGCACTGAGGGCACAGATAGGTGTTACTAGTTGGGGGGGTATCCCCACAGGTTGACATTATTCAATCAGTGCTGCCAGTGTTGGACTGTGCAGGGACACATGCCCTCTGGTAACACCCTCTGTACCGTTACTGCATACTGCTGGAAATTCTGTTATAAGTTTCTAGTAGAAATAGGAAAGGGATGGCACAGCATAGAGCCATAAGAATAGATGTTCCAGAATTGGTATTACATGGAGAATGCAAGTTGTTACTAAAACAGACATGTCAGGTGAGGTGACAGGTCCTCTTTAAGTAGGAAGGATGTCAGGCTTTTTGTTTTTTCTGTAGACATTACTGCCATATATGTGTATAGTGGTGACCATTGTCTGTGACTTTGCTGTGGTACAATCACATGCGTTAAACTATCTTCCTAGTATTAGGGACATGTACAGGGCCTAAAGGTGCATTTGCATGAACCGAGAATCGGGCAGATTATCGAGAACGACAGTAAATGTGCCACCGATCACCCAATGAACAAGCAAAATGCTCATTCATCAGTTGATCCTTTCATTCATACAGGCACCACCAATCATGGCTGCTGGGCAGCAGATCGTGCTGTCTAAACAGTGATCCCTGCGTTTTGGGTGGAGGGCGAGCTAAGGTGACACTAATACAATTATAGATCTGACTGTGATCAGTTTTGATCACTTACAGATACTATAAAAGTACAAATGCTGATTAGCGATACGCTAATCAGCGAATAAGGGACCGCGGTGCGGTGGGCTGGGCGCTAACCGACGCTAACTACCTAACCAAGGGGCCTAAACTATCCTAAAACCTATCAGTCAATACCAGTGGAAAAAAAAGGTGACAGTTTACACTGATCACTTTTTTCCTTTCACTAGGTGATTGACAGGGGCGATCAAGGGGTGATCAAGGGGTTAATTCGGGTGATGGGGTGTGATCTGGGGCTAAAGTGTATTGTTGGTGGGTACTCACAGTGATGTCTGCTCCTCTGCTGGAACCAACCGACGAAAAGGACCAGCAGAGGAGCAGACAAGCCATTTAACACATCATATTTACAAATATAATGTGTTATCTGGCTTTTGATTCGATTTTTTAAAAATCATCAGCTTGCCAGCCACGATCATTGGCTGGCAAGCTGATGACGTGACCCCCCTCTAACTTTTGCCGGCCCGCGATGCTCATGCGCGGGCCGGCTTTGAGCGAAATCTCACGTCTCGCGAGATGACGCGTATATGCGTGACTCTGCGCAGGGCTGCCGCCTCCGGAACGCGATCCTGCGTTAGGCGGTCCGGAGGCGGTTAAAGAGGACCTTTCATCATTTTTGACATAGGCTAATTATGGTATTACTTTGTAGGGCGGCCCCCACTGATGCCATGGGTGTAATATATTTTTTTTTTTCTCGCTCTGATTGGATCTCGCTCCCAGCCAGGGAGAAGGAGACGCCCACAGCAGAAGACTGCATCTCCTCCCCATTGCGAGTTTAATGCTCATTATAATACAGCGCTCCAAATCATCGGGGGGCCACATTGAGCTATATGATGATATCTTCGAGCTCAGTTTCCCTCGTGTAATTATTTTATGTGTAACAGCTCTGCCTCTGGTTAATAGAAGGGTTTCCAAGCAAGGAGACCCTCTCTATAATGTATATATTCTCTATTATGGCAAAAGGACAGCAGTTATTTTATTTCTCCTTTGAAATCTCATATACAGTATCTCACAAAAGTGAGTGCACCCCTCACATTTTTGTAAATATTGTATTATATCTTTTCATTGGACAACACTGAAGACATGACACTTTGATACAATGCAAAGTAGTCAGTGCCCAAAGTGTCAATATTTTGTGTGGCTACAATTATATTCCAGTACTGCCTTAAAGGGGTTTTACCATCACATACAATGAGGGCATATCGCCCCACCTACAACGAGAACGGAGCGAGGAAATGCATGCGCAGCCGCCCTCCATTCATTTCTATAGGGCTGCCGAAAATAGCAGAGTGCTGGCCCCACAGATGCTCAATATGCTCAGTAGGGTTTAGGTCTGGAGACTTGCTTGACCAGTGCAACACCTTTCCCTCAGTTTCCTTAGCAAGGCAGTGGTCGTCTTGGACAGGGCCGGATTAAGAGCATCGTGGGCCTGGTGCAGAAGATTTTAATGGGCCTTTTTATAGAAAATGAAAACGCAACGCAGAGCAACTTTTTATAGCACAAATAAAGTGTGAATTTACGCAAAATTACACATGTGAAAATACGCATGCATAAAGTTTGAAGTGTGAACGGGTCTGCGTAATCCCATTCAAGTCTATTGGACTAAAGTTCATGCGTAATTTTGAAGCAGATTTACGCACGGGTTTGCGTGTGAAAAATCTGCTGTGTGAACTTAGCCTAAGTGTACATCTCTGGCCACAGTTTAAATATACAGCCATCTATATAGATGGCTGTATTATGTATAGCCACCCCCCAAGGAGTTAACTAGTGCTGCTGGATATGTCATTCAGGAGCATGAAAAGCTATTCACGTCTAGCTTTTCCATGCTCCTGAATGGCATATGTGTTTATAAAAGCTAATCTATTATAAGCAGATATGCCATTGAGGAGCTTGGAAAAGATAGGTAGGCAAGAAATAGTCACCTAGCTTTTCCATACTCCTGAATGGCATATCTGCTTATATGCATACATGTTTATAATAGCCAAGCTATTCTAAGCAGATATGCCATTCAGGAGCATGGAAAAGCTAGGTGACAATTTCTCACCTTACCTTTCCATGCTATGCTCCTGAATGGCAAATCTGCCTATAGGCATATCTGTTTATAATAGCTGATCTATTATAAGCAGATATACGACTCAGGAGCATTGAAGAGCTAGGTGACTATTTCTCACTTAGCTTTTCCATGCTCCTGAATGGCAGATCTGTTTATAATAGATCAGACTCAGCTATTATAAAGATATATATGCCTATAAGCAGATATGCAATTCAGGAGCATGGAAAAGCTAGGTGAAAAATAGTCACCTAGCTTTTCCATGCTCCTGAGTGGCAAATCTGCCTATAGGCATATCTGTTTATAATACCTGATCTATTATAAGCAGATATACCACCCAGGAGCATTGAAGAGCTAGGTGACTATTTCTCCTTAGCTTTTCCATGCTCCTGAATGGCATATCTGTTTATAATAGATCAGGCTCAGCTATTATAAAGATATATATGCCTATAAGCAGATATGCAATTCAGGAGCATGGAAAAGGTAGGTGAAAAAAATCATCACCCAGCTTTTCCATGCTCCTGAATGACATGTATAAATTATACAGTATACAGTATAATAGGTGAGCCAATGCTGATTTACTTACCGCCTACGAGTTGTTTTCTGGGCAGTACACTGAAGGTTGCTGAACGCGACTCACCGCTGGCAGCACCCCTGACTCCACGCAGGAAGAATTTTGAACTTCCCGCGCGCAGCAGCCGTCACGGTCTTTCACTTTACGGCATGGCCTAGGCCCCAGGGGAGGAGTCTGACGTGACGACGCAGCGGGGCATGCACAGCTGACCTGTCACCTGAGCTGATCTGTCAGCTGTCACTGTCCTGGTGAGTTCTGTAAAGGGCCGGCCTGGGAGATTTCTCCTTGCGCGCCGGCCCTGTCATCATCTGACAGTCAGCACGGTTCGGTCCTACTAAAGGGTTGCGGGGCGGCCGCCAGGCAACCTCAGCGAGGCGGCCTATGCGGGCCTAGCTCCGGTTGGCCTATGCGGACAGGGCCGGACTGGGGATAAAAACCAGCCCTGGAAAAAGTTGCACACCAGCCCCACAGCATTGTGTCATTATTTACTTGTTTATAAAAGGCGAAAGCATTCATTTTAAAACACGAATATGAATTTTGCCCCACAATAGCTCTTTTGTAGAACCCCCATGGGGGGGGGGGGGGGGAGCATGTAGCAGAGCTAGTATAGCATGTAGCAGAGCTGTGTGTGTACAGGGTGCATGCAGCAGTGTAGCAGAGCAGGAAGCCTGGTAGGGACTCAGTGACACCATTCTTTTAACTAATAAACTCTCAGACAATTATCTGAGTCCCTGCAATAACTATAGCCACTACATCACAGTCTGCTCCACGGCATTCACTGCAGCAGAGCTGTGTTTGCCAGGAGCCAGTCCCTCCTGACCTTCGGTTCACTTGAGAGCCGACTCAGGCTACTTTCCCACCTGCGTTCGGAGCTCCGCTCGTGAGATCCGTTTGAAGGGGCTCACAAGCGGTCCTGAACGCAGCTGTCCAGCCCTAATGCATTCTCAGTGGAGGCGGATCCGCTCAGAATGCATCAGTCTGCCAGCGCTCAGCCTCCGCTCCGCTCAGTGAGCGGACACCTGAACGCTGCTTGCAGCGTTCGGGTGTCTGCCTGGCCGTGCGGAGGCGAGCGGATCCGTCCAGACTTACAATGTAAGTCAATGGGGACGGATCCGCTTGAAGATGACACCATATGGCTCAATCTTCCAGCGGATCCGTTCCCCATTGACTTTCAATGTAAAGTCTGAACGGATCCGCTCAGGCTACTTTCAGACTTAGAAATTTTTGTGAACGGATGCAAACGTCTGCATTATAGGAGCGGATCCGTCTGATGAAACATCAGACGGACCCGCTCCGAACGCTAGTGTGAAAGTAGCCTCAGCAAGTGAACCGAAGATCTGATTCATGAAAAAGATCCGAACTTCCCATCTCTAAGAGCAGTGATGCAGCCGCGGTGACAGAGTGGGAAGGGGGGGGCGTGGTGTAGTGACAGCGTGGGGAAGAAGAAATTACAGAGCTGGGGGGGTGGAGCAATGAAAGGTTCTGGGGGAGGAGCAGTGACAGAGCCGTTACAGAGCCAGGAGCATTGATAGAACTTTCACCTCTGCCAGCACCCCTCAGAGGACCCCCTTTCTGCATGTGTTGTCAAACTGGGAAGGTGAGGGGGGTCCTTTCCATGCCACATCAGCAGCTAGTTTGCCTAAACCACCTAGAGGTACGGGTAGTAATGTGCTAAGATTAGCAAGAGTGTGCACTAAACTAATTGCTGTGATCACATTAAGGCCTCGTTCACACCAGGCAGTGCGTTCCGGCCTGATTCTGTCCAGAATGCCCTGCACCGCATTGCGGCCGGCTAACTATATTGTGAGGCAGGAGGGGGCGTAGTGGTCTGTTGAAGTGATTGGCACCATAACCATGCCCAACGGCTGCAATGCGATTGGCTGCACAGGATCGCAAGGCACATTATGTCTGCGGCCCAGTCCAAACCAAATGCTGCAAGCAGCCTTGTGACCGGACCTCAGGCATAATTGTGCCTTGCGATCCCGTGCATCCGATCGCCTGCGCCTGTGGCTACGGTGCCATTCACTTCAATGGATTGTCACGCCCCCTCCTGCCCCACAACATAGTGAGCCGGCCACGATGTAGGCATTCTGGACAGAATCATCTGGTGTGAACGAGGCCTAAACTTAGTCATTTCACACCACAAAGGCTGGAACGCAAGCCAGCCACCCATCCCTGCATAAGAAAGCGTGGCGGTGCATTGAAATAAGGTTTTGATTTAAAATTATTTTTTGTATCAGGACAAGTAGGTTGTCATGAGGAACAAGTAGATCGAGCCCCCGCTTTAGTCCTTCGACAAGTAGTTTTTGTTTTAAATTTCCACACCCCTGCACTGTTATGGGGGATCTGCGGATGGCACTGTTATGAAGGATCTGCGGATGGCACTGTTATACAGGATCTGTGGATGGCACTGTTATACAGGATCTGTGGATGGCACTGTTATGGAGGATCTGTGGATGGCACTGTTATGGAGGATCTGTGGATGGCACTGTTATGGGGATCTGTGGATGGCACTGTTATGGGGATCTGTGGATGGCATTGTTATGGGGGATCTGTGGATGGCACTGTTATGGAGGATCTGTGGATGGCACTGTTATGGGGGATCTGTGGATGGCACTGTTATGGAGGATCTGTGGATGGCACTGTCATGGGGATCTGTGGATGGCACTGTTATGGGGGATCTTTGGATGGCACTGTTATGGAGGATCTGTGGATGGCACTGTTATGGGGGATCTGTGGATGGCACTGTTATGGAGGATCTGTGGATGGCACTGTCATGGGGATCTGTGGATGGCACTGTTATGGGGATCTGTGGATGGCACTGTTATGGAGGATCTGTGGATGGCACTGTTATGGGGATCTGTGGATGGCATTGTTATGGGGATCTGTGGATGGCACTGTTATGGAGGATCTGTGGTTGGCACTGTTATGGGGGATCTGTGGATGGCATTGTTATGGGGATCTGTGGATGGCACTGTTATGGAGGATCTGTGGTTGGCACTGTTATGGGAAACTGTGGATGGCATTGTTATGGGGATCTGTGGTTGGCACTGTTATGGGGGACCTATGGATGATGCACTGTTATAGGGGATGTGTGCTATGACTGTACTCTGTACTCAGCCTCCGAGTCCTACCTGATACACAGCCCTGAACAGCCGGATGACAGCTCTGCACAAGCAGCAGCTAGCAGGCTGAAGGACCTTCCGTGATGTCATGATCATGTGATCAGTCACATGTGTGGGAGGAGTCAGGCTCCGGGCAATGTCCGTGCTGGAGCCTGCTGTTGGGGGCGGGGCCGGGGGATGGGCTCCTCTCTCTCTGTCAGTCCCTCTGTGTAATACTGCACCAGTCAAGGAGCTGTCGGCACGGCCGGCCGTGCAGCAGTCAAGGCTACCGGCCTAACGGGCCGTGCCAGTCCGGCCCTGTATGCGGGCTGCTGGGCCTATTTTCATGCAGGGGCCTGGAGCTGCAGCTCCATCCGCCCCTACGTTAATCCGGCCCTGGTCTTGGAGGTGTTTGGGGTCGTTATCATGTTCCCTCAATGAACTGTAGCTCCCCACAGCCCCAAACCATGACTCTCCCACCACCATGCTTGACTGAAGGCAAGTCACACTTGTCTTTGTACTCCTCACCTGGTTGCCACCACACACGCTTGACACCATCTGAACCAAATAGGTTTATCTTGGTCTCATCAGACCACAGGACATGGTTCCAGTAATCCATGTCCTTAGTCTGCTTGTCTTCAGCAAACTGTTTGCAGGCTTTCTTGTGCATCATCTTTAGAAGAGGCTTCCTTCTGGGACGACAGCCATGCAGACCAATTTGATGCAGTGTGCGGTGTATGGTCTGAGCACGGACAGGCTGACCCCCCCACACCTTTAACCTCTGCAGCAATGCTGCCAGCACTGATACGTCTATTTTGAAAAGACAACCTGTGGATAGGACACTGAGCACGTGCACCCAACTTCTATGGTTGACCATGGCGAGGCCTGTTCTGAGTGGAACCTGTCTTGTTAAACCGCTGTATGGTCTTGGCCACCGTGCTGCAGCTAAATCTCAGGGTGGTGACAATCTTCTTATAGCCTAGGCCATCTTTATGTAGTGCAACAATTCTTTTCTTTTTTTTAGATCCTCAGAGAATTCCTATGCCATGAGGTGCCAAGTATGAGAGAGTGTGAGAGCGATAACACCAAATTTAACACACCTGTTCCATGACACCGTTGAGGGAAAATGGCTAATTGGGCACAATATGGCCATTTTCACTTAGGGGTACTCACTTTTGTTGTCAGTGGTTTAGACATTAATGGCTGTGAGTTGAGTTATTTTCAGGGCACACCAAATGTACACTGTTATATAAGCCGTACACTGACTACTTTACATTGTATCAAAGTGTCAGATCTTCAGTGTTGTCCCATGAAAAGATATAATAAAATATTCACAAAAATCTGAGGGGTGCACTCACTTCTGTGAGATACTGTACATGCATATCTTGGGAAGAAAAACTCCATAAATCAGCCTAATGAATATCATTTTCTTTTAAATATGTTATACATTTATGATTCTCTCTCATTTTAGAAATATGTGGCATTTCTTAAAGGGAATCTGTCACCATGATCTTGGACTATTGCCTACAAAACCACCAAGACTGATGGAAAGTAGAACTGGCTTAGTTGCCTATAGCAACCAATTAGATTTCACCTTTCATCTTCCAAAGGAACTTTGAAAAATGAAAGGTAGAATCTGATTAGTTGCTCTGGGCACTTAAGCCAGTGTTCATTTACACCATTTTTGATAAATCTCCCCTCTTATCTGGAATACTAATGTAGTACTACAGATAGAAGTCCACAATTATGGCGAAAGATTCCATTTAAGGGTTGAATGGCGCAGTAACTAGTGTCTATGGCCGCTAATCACGATCGCTACAAGCATGACTTGTGTTCAGAACTAAATAAAACATCACTTTTAATCGATATAAGGGTAAAAAAGGCCCCTACAGACAGACAAACATGTAAGAAATGGTGATATAGAAACCCGTGTGGTCATGGATTTAAAGACCATATAGGGCTTCAATAGGAGCATCCGGTGGGGGAAGTACCCACACAGTGAGTAGCGCAGGATAGAGCACTCAGCTAGACGCCTGGAAAAGGAATACAGTACCAGGAAAATGCTGAAAATATCACTGTGGGCACTAGTAATGGACTAGCAAATGATGAGTGCCAAGCCAGGGAATGGTGGAGGGTAATAGTATGGTGTATACACAGACCCTAATAGGACCCTACTTGGCCTAGTCCACCCTACAAATGCATCCTTGGAACGGGGTCCAAAAACCCCGCAAGAGATGGCCCCGGCTGGAACTCTGGTCATACGCTGGATGCCCTGTTAAGGCCCTAAACAGCGATTGAAAGAACCGTATACCAACAAAAGGTGATGCAGATTAGGGCTAAAAAAAACTTAATTAGGCTTGTAGGAAAAAATAAAGGTGTCCCAAAAGCCTAATTAGGCACCTTTATTTTTTCCTACAAGCCTAATTAATTTTTTTTTTTTTTAGCCCTAATCTGCATCACCTTTTGTTGGTATACGGTTCTTTCAATCGCTTTTTAGGGCCTTAGGCCTCATGCACACGACCGTTGTGTGCATCCGTGTCCGTTCCGTCATTTTTCACAGTTTAGCGGAGGTCCCAATTATTCTATGGAGCTGTGAAAAAAAAACTGATAGTCCTCAGTTTTTTCTCCGCGTCCGTGATTCCAGTCCATAAAAAAAATATAACCTGTCCTATTCTTGTCAGTGGAAAACGGAGGACGGACCCATTCAAGTCAATGGGTCCGTCAAAAAAAACTGATGCACAACTGGTATGTCATCCATGTCAGTTTTCTTTTTCTACAAGACCTTGGTGCAATAAAATTATACTTTTCATTAACCTTCCTTTTTTTTCCCCCTGTCAGACAAAAAAAAAGGAATACACAAGGAAACACAACTGAAGCAAAATCGGACACGGACCACTGAAGCCAAATCACTGACAGTGAAAAAGCACTGTCGTGTGCATGAGGCCTTAACAGGGCATCCAGCGTAGGACCAGAGTTCCAGCCGGGGCCACCCCTTGCTTTTTGGACCCCATTCCAAGGATGCATTTGTAGGGTGGACTAGGCCAAGTAGGGTCTTATTAGGGTCAGTGTATACACCATACTATTACCCTCCACCATTCCCTGGCTTGGCACTCATCATTTGCTAGTCCATTACTAGTGCCCACAGTGATATTTTCAGCATTTTCCTGGTATTCCTTTTCCAGGCGTCTAGCTGAGCGCTCTATCCTGCGCTACTCACTGTGTGAGTACTTTTTCCACCGGATGCTCCTATTGAAACCCTATATGGTCTTTAAATCCATGACCACACGGGTTTCTATATCACCATTTCTTACATGTTTGTCTGTCTGTAGGGGCCTTTTTTTTTTACCCTTATATCGATTAAAAGTGATGTTTTATTTAGTTACTGCCCCTTTTTAATAGTTTCTTTTTCAGCCTTGGAGCAGTGCTCAGGAAGGGCCCTAACTGCCTATCCTGTTTGACCTTCTTTATTGTGTTCAGAAGTGCCATATTTAGGGAAATGCAGATGTCACAAAAATCTTTATTATGTACTCGTTTCCATGGGATATTGAGTCATGAATGTTCTGTTTCTGAGCCAACTTGCCCACGCTGTCAATTTTCTACATGTTCCTAAAACAAAAGTTCTTGTAGAAATCTTTCAGAGAATGAACTTGTAAATCTCCTCCCTTTATGGCTGGCTGACAGCGGGGGTGAGGGAGTTGTCCTGCTGCAGCCAGTGGTTTTACAAACTGCAATAGGAGTCAAAATAGGGATTCAAGAACAGTTTTTTTGCTCCATGTTCTTTCTTCTTCTGAGCAGGATGCATGCTTACTTCAGTTTTCTGCCCTCCCCACTTCCACCGGATCTTTTATCTACAAGGGGGAGGTGTGTGGAGCTTTAATCAGGTGAAGCACATGATGGCAGTGCTGCAAGTTTCAGCCCATCTCTGGCACTGCAGAATAAAGAAGCCTTTCTTCCTCTAACACACCTGAGTTAATGATGGCAGAGCCTCGTGTTTGTGTATAATAGGATTAGATTTCTTCACAGGTAACGCAGACCTTCCTGTAGACCGCAGCAGTTCTCGGGAAAGGAACGCCAGAGAGAACCTGCTGTCTGTGATCACTTACTCCCTTTTACTTTTATTTGTGGTGAATTGTAGCACATCAGGGGAAATGAATCTATGTGACCAGATAGCTGTACACATTAGAAGGCTGTGGGCCAAAATTAATAATCTTGATCTGGAGGGAAGGAGCGGACAGGTTTGCCAGAAAATCATGAAGATCTGCTGTGGCCAGCTTTAAAACGTGCCGTCATGAGGTAGAGGCACTTTTACTTCTTTCTTAATCAATAAAGCTTGGACTTTCTTCAACTGGTTTAGTGCTGGAGTCTATATTTTCCACTGTGGTTCCTTGAAGTCCCCCAGATCTTACAGTTTAAAGGGAACCTGTCACCGGGATTTTGTGTATAGAGCTGAGGACATGGGTTTCTAGATGGCCGCTAGCACATCCGCAATACCCAGTCCCCATAGCTCTCTGTGCTTTTATTGTGTAAAAAAAAATATTTGATACATATGTAAATTTTCCCATGCACAAATTGACCAGCTGCACAGATTTCAAAATAAATAACATGTCAAATATGTTTGCTATTTTTAGCTGCGGATTTTACCCATTTCAATGGAAGGTTGAGATCTGCGGCAAAACCGCATCAAATCTGCACAAAAATCTGCAATTAGACATTGCGGATTTTAATGCGGATATACTGCATAAATGCACATAAATCTGTGTGCAGGGGGCCTAATATAGACAGGAGTGTATCTTTCCAATTCATGTTCAGTCAACTGAATTTACCTCAGATGGACTCTAATCAAGTAACGGTGCATGCACGAGACTGAGAGAGTCTTGCCACAATGGCAGCCATCCTAATACAGCCTCATCGGAGCCAATCAATTTTACCGCATGCACTGTATATCGCCTGACAACAACTATGAGAACTGTAATGGTTGCCAATTTTTATTTATTTATTTATTTAAAACATGTGTTTTATCAATATCAGACACTTGTTTCATTGTGTATTGTTTATTATGTTCTTAGTCGCAGGTACATGAACCAAGAAAAGCTCCCTGCAATGAAAAGACCAAAGTTTCTCCAGCAACCAATGCATCTAAAGTTACTAAGGCAAAGAAGACAGGAAGACAAAAACGAAACAAGCTGAAGGCGGCGAGACAGAAGGCACGGAAAGCCGAAGCTGCATTGCAAGGAAATAAAGGAGTCCCGTATAACTGAAGAATGTGCTTTGTATATTGTGTCAGAAAAGACTATGGCAAGCTAAAACGTTGATAATACGGTATAATGTATTGGGGGCTCTATAATGTCTTGTCTATATAATGCCTTGTGAAGTCTCTTGTTACAAGCCTCAAATGTGAAGACCTGTTCGATTACAAGAGAATATCAACTCGCACAAACTGACTACATCATCACTTCATGAAAATGTCTGAGAAAGAAATGCACCTCCTGGAAGTATACAGAATCTCTACCTGTCCAACAAGACAAAGATGAGGAGGTTTCTGGTACAACTATCCAGATTATATTCTGCATTTATTCAGAAAAATATTAAAAACTAATCTGTATTATTCATGGATGTCCAGTGTTATTGATCACACTCACTATTGAAAGATGCCAGTCTAAAGGCCCTATTAGACCTATTTGGACCACTAATGGGGAACTAGTGCTCACAGGAACGCTCATTCTTGATAATTGGGCCGTGTACTCGTGCCGCCAGTAAACAAGCAAATGGTTGTTTGTCAACTGATTTGCATCAGGATGAAAGATGCACAATTATCGAGCGGCACATCTCCCTGTGTAATCAGACATGTGCTGCCGATAATAGAACTGAATGAGGGGGAAATGACTGTAATAGAGTGCCCATGGACGTTTTTATCGTTAATCTGTCGCTAGACTTGCCCAATAAGTCCAGGTGCAGCTGGCAAATAGTGGTCAATTGGAAGTGCTACCTGCAGCCGCTGAGGTGCACATGTAATAGCACCCTCAAAGTTACTTGGGTTAGAGCAGGAATGCCCAACCAGCGGCCCTCCAGCTGTTGCAAAACTACAACTCCAAGTATGCCCGGACAGCCTACAGCTATCAGCTTACAACAAGGCATGGTGGGAGTTTTGCAACAGCTGGAGGGCCACAGGTTGGACATCCCTGGGTTAGAGGAATAGCAAAGGTTGGAAATTATGCTTAATTTACTTTAGTGACATTGCCATTTTTCTTTTCAGCAAGGCCTCATGCACACGGGTGTTGCTCGGCCGTGCCCATATTGCATCCCGCAAACAGCGAGTCCGCAATATACGGGTCCCGGCCGTTTGTGCACCACTTCACGAATGTGGATCCGTTCACATTAATGTTCTATTTTTTTGCGACACAGACTGATCACAGACCCATTCAAATTGAATGGGTCTGGATCCGTCTGCGGCAGTCTCACGGATGTTGCCTATGCGTTTGAGACTGCAAATGGCGGTCCACAGTGCACGCAACGGCCGTGTGCATGAGGCCTAAGCCAGATCTTTTGTTATACACACCAACTATTGTTCTAATTGGACAGATATTGGTCAGATAATCTGTTGGTGTAATACAGCCCTAAGGACTGTATTACACTGTCAGATGTTTGGGCAGTGCATGCGCTGATGGATGATAACACATCCAATGGTAACACAGTGCCATTGCTACCACAGTCATTCCTCCTTCATTGACTTCTGGTAATTATTAGCAGTACATCCCTGACCTGACTAATGGGTTGCAACGACAGCCTGGGTGTAACAAAGGCCCTCAAGTTCTGTTATACAGTGCACTGAAATAGTCTATTCAAAGGTAGTTAGAGCAGCTCTCACCTGTCTGGAGAACTTCAACCATGAGGACACGGACCGCTCCCTCACCTGGACTGGGAGCAATGGAAATAAGTGAAGAAGAGTCGTCCAGCCTTTCTTTGAGAAGTTCCAATTGCACTTTATTCGATATCAAAATTTAAAAAACATCCAGGTACAGATAGCGTTGCTCTACGCGTTTCAGGCAGCAAAACAATTTCAGCCCTTACTCATGACCATTAAACATACACTCAGTCCTCACTCTTATAGGAGGAGAAGACCACACCTGGACCAATCAAGGGGTCATGCGGCCACTCCCTCCTACAAAAGTGCATGACAATAAAACAAACTTAGACTTAAAATATCCTCATAAATAATTTAGAGATGCAGGGAATCCAATATTCAGTATTGTAGAATCAAATCTAGTCTTTTGTTTAACCCTTGGGGTTGGCGGCTTTCCAATCTGAAAATCCAAAAGGATTCTCTTTTTAGAAGTTTCCTTTTGCGGTCGCCTCCCCTCGCTGGTTTATTGACCCTTTCAATACCTTGCACAAGCATATCTGAGGTATCGCCACCATGAACTATCGCAAAATGAAGACTAGCCGCTGAGACATTGCGGCTTTCATGGTGCGGCACATCAGAGATATGCTTTCTTATCCGGGTTTTTATAGCATTTGTCGTGCAGCCCACATACTGCAGCAAGCATTTAGTGCATGTAATCAGATAGATAGCATATGTCGTATTGCAGTTTAAGAAGGATTTTATCACAAAACTTTGGCCATTAACACAAGATTCAAAAGATCTGGACATTTTCATTTATCTGCAACAAGTACCCACAGAGTGCCCACATTTATAGTTGCCTTTGGTGGATAGCCACGTATTTTGGGATGGCATTATTCCTCTGTTTTTCTGAAACAGACTCGGGCTGACTGTACTTGCAACCGTAGGGGCTTTACGTGCCGCACATTTGACACCATTTACTGCCACCTCACTCCAGTTTTTATCACATGCTAGCACTGGAAAGTGTTTTTTAATAATGTTGCAGATCTGTGTGTATTCACTGCTGAATTGTGTGACAAAAACATTCTTTTTTGTGTAATTTGTGTCACAATTCATTTCCATTCTTTTTACATCTATTTTTCGGGTGAGCTGAGATCAATCTATCTCTGTTCATACCGAGAACTTCCTTGTTATATTTTATCATCATCTGTTTTGAGTATCTTGGGCCTCCGTTTCATAAGTTTCTTGTTGGCTGCAGTTTCTTCTAGCTCTAATGAGTTCCCCTTTAGGTATATTTCGAACTGTATGGATAGGGTGACACGACTTAGCGTGTAGTAATGTATTACATGATGTCGGCTTTCTGTATGTACTTGTGTAAATGGAGGCTGCGGGGGAGTTCACCCTCAGGTGGAGATCCAAAAACACTATATTGGTGGTGTCCTAGTGAACATTAAACTGGATGCTGTTCACACATGTGTTTAGATAATAAGAGAAAGGAGGTATGGCCGCCACATCACCAGACCATATGAAGATCAGGTCATCGATGTAACGGCCATACCACCGGATGTTCTCTACAAAAGGGTTGGTGTTGATGAGGAGAAAGTTTCTCTCCCACCATGCCATAAATATATTGGCCATGGAGGGAGAGAACTTAGCCCCCATCGACACCCCCGATGTCTGAAGAAAAAACATTTCATCAAACATAAAGAAATTCCGCCTGAGGAGGAAGTCCACCACAGCCACCACATACTCTGCAAGTTGGTCAGTAAAATCTCCAAAATCTTTCAAAAACCACATCAAGGAGGTAGTGACCAGATTATGTGGAATACTGGGATATAAAACAATGACATCTGCTGTTACCCATCATTAATGGTCAGACCACTCCAACTCCCTTACTTCTTGTAGAACTGCTTTGGAATCTCTCAAAAAACCTGGGATGTGGGGAATTAATGGTTGCAACAATGAATCTACCCATTGACATAGATGCTCAGAATACGACCCTATCCCTGATAACAATGGGTCTAAGGGGTGGAGGGAAGATCTGTTTATGTACTTTGGGGAGGGCATGTAAAATAGAGATGACAGGGTGGTCAACATAAATATAATCATATTCTTTTTGGTTGAGAGTACCAATATTTAGCCCTCGGAGTAACAACTCTCTGAGTTCTGCTTGGAAAGAGGGGAGCGGGTTGCCAGATAAGATCTTGTACGTTTTTTCATCTTGTAACATCTGGTGAATCAAAAGCCTTTATAATTCGCTGTCTAAAATGACCACCGCTCCCCCCTTATCAGCCTGTTTGACCACAATGTCAGTCCTATCTGCTAATCCACGAAGTGCTGTAGATTCATTTTTAGACAAATTACTCACTCTGGAATTGTTTCCCTGGGAAATAACCTTATTATTCAGCAAAACTAGATCCCTCTCAACCAATTCTTGGAACCTGTGCATGGGATCTTGACTGGATTGTATAAAAGTCCCGGTTGGAGGGGTTAAAGTTCTGCGAGCAATGGGTTAGTTGTAAAGGAGAGCTCATGTTTTGTAATTCCTGCAATTCATATACATGTATCATTTCTGTAAATGACATATTTGCTGGACCATATTTGTCAGAAAAAGCATTTTGCAAATTCTCATCATCGGTATTAGTTTCTATATTTGAGGCAATCAGGCTGGTTTCCACCTCACCCATATTATCTGTATAGGGCTTTAAATGATTGAAAATGTTGCCGCAAAGTTAAATTGCGGGCCATCCTGTTTACATCCAATATAGTTTTATAAAGATCGAAGTGGCATGTTGGTGAAAATGTCAATCCTTTTTCCAGTACATTTAACTCATGCTGTGACAAGATGCTAGCAGATAGATTCATTATTTGTGGTTCATTTTAACTTTTTTGAACCTCGCGGGATATCGGCGATTTGGGATGTCTTCGGCCCGCCCTGCGTTTTTTGCTACCTGCTTGTGTGAACCGAGCTCTAATACAGAGGAATTTATAGCTTCCTTCACCTGGGGTTGAACCAGGTCACACTCTGACACACTATGACACCACCAATATAGTGTTTTTGGATCTCCACCTGAGGGGGGACTCCGCCGCAGCCTCCATTTACACAAGTACATACAGAAAGCCGACATCGGGTAATACATTACTACACGCTAAGTCGTGTCACCCCATCCATACAGTTCAAAATATACCTAAAGGGGAACTCATTAGAGCCAGAAGAAACTGCAGCCAACAAGAAATTTATGAAACGGAGGCCCAAGATATTAAAAGATTATCATGTAGAGCATACTCTAAACAGATGATGATAAAAATTTTACAAAGAAGTTCTCGGTATGAACAGAGATAGATTGATCTAAGCCCACCCGAAAAAAAATAGGGATGTAAAAAGAATGGAAATGAATTGTGACACAAATTACACAAAAAAGAATGTTTTTGTCACACAATTCAGCAGTGAATACACACAGATCTGCAACATTATTAAAAAACACTTTCCAGTGCTAGCATGTGATAAAAACTGGAGTGAGGTGGCACTAAATGGTGTCAAATGTGCGGCACGTAAAGCCCCTACGGTTGCAAGTACAGTCAGCCCGAGTCTGTTTCAGAAAAACAAAGGAATAATGCCATCCCAAAATACGTGGCTATCCACCAAAGGCAACTATAAATGTGGGCACTCTGTGGGTACTTGCTGCAGATAAATGAAAATGTCCAGATCTTTTGAATCCTGTGTTAATGGCCAAAGTTTTGTGATAAAATCCTTCTTAAACTGCAATACGACATATGCTATCTATCTGATTACATGCACTAAATGCTTGCTGCAGTATGTGGGCTGCACGACGAATGCTATAAAAACCCGGATAAGAAAGCATATCTCTGATGTGCCGCACCATGAAAGCCGCAATGTCTCAGCGGCTAGTCTTCATTTTGCGATAGTTCATGGTGGCGATACCTCAGATATGCTTGTGCAAGGTATTGAAAGGGTCAATAAACCAGCGAGGGGAGGCGACCGCAAAAGGAAACTTCTAAACAGAGAATCCTTTTGGATTTTCAGATTGGAAAGCCGCCAACCCCAAGGGTTAAACAAAAGACTAGATTTGATTCTACAATACTGAATATTGGATTCCCTGCATCTCTAAATTATTTATGAGGATATTTTAAGTCTAAGTCTGTTTTATTGTCATGCACCTTTGTAGGAGGGAGTGGCCGCATGACCCCTTGATTGGTCCAGGTGTGGTCTTCTCCTCCTATAAGAGTGAGGACTGAGTGTATGTTTAATGGTCATGAGTAAGGGCTGAAATTGTTTTGCTGCCTGAAACGCGTAGACCAACGCTATCTATGCCTGGATGATTTTTTAATTTTGATATCGAATAAAGTGCAATTGGAACTTCTCAAAGAAAGGCTGGACAACTCTTCTTTACTTAGTGCATTGAAATAGTATTCATACCCCTTGAATTTCTTCACATTTCTTCAAGTTACACCCACAAACCTAAAGTGTAACTGTCATTTCTTTTCTTTCTTTTTTTTTTGCTAATGTGTAGGGACAGAGATAGGAAACAGTTTTCTAATATACTCTATTCAGGGAAATCGTTTATTTATAATAGAACACTCAGACTGAAATGAAATGTCAGCCGCAATCTTTTCACAGAACGTTTCTAAGGGACATCCGTCTTTCTAACAGCGCAGTGCTGGGCTGGCCAGGAAGACGAGCTGGGATGGGAGCTGCTTTGCGTCTGCTCTCACTGCTTCCTCATATAGTAGTGGTGACAGTACACTAATAACTAGAAATTAAATATATATTTATACATTTAGGGGGTCATTTATTAAACAGAAATACGCCTTAATTAGGCTTATTTCAGGCGCTGATTGCAACACGAAGGTCCTTTGCGCTGCAATCTATGACTTCTCCCCGCTCACCCCAGGTTTAAGAAAGAGGGTGTGGCGTGCCCGGCATTCCCGTCTCATTTACTATTTTGTACGCCTGTTTCAGGTGTAGAAAATGGTCTAAATGTAAGACAGCTAGGAAGCTGTCTTACATTTTTTTTTTAAATCAGATCATTTTTATTGTAATAAAATACAACAATGTTATAAATATAAGCGTATCAAGTCCCATATTTTGACATACAAATTAATACCACTGATGATTATGATACAGCAGGCAACCATACAATGACAGTGTAACCGCAACATACCCTTCCCACCCAACCCACCCCCCCTACTCCCACTTCAGCACTCAATGGACTTCACCTATTTTATTCAGTTCCAGACCTCCAACGACCCCACAATTTTTCAAATTTTTGCAGACATCCTCTCTTCTTAAACACTATTTTCTTATACGCTTAGGCTACTTTCACACTAGCGTTCGGAGCGGATCCGTCTGATGTTTCATCAGACGGATCCGCTCCGATAATGCAGACGTTTGCATCCGTTCAGAACGGATCCGTCTGCATTATAACTTAGAAAATTTTCTAAGTCAGAAAGTAGCCTGAGCGGATCCGTTCAGACTTTACATTGAAAGCCAATGGGGAACGGATCCGCTTGAAGATTGAGCCATATAGTGTCATCTTCAAGCGGATCCGTCCCCATTGACTTCCATTATAAGTCTGGATGGATCCGCTCGCCTCCGCACGGCCAGGCGGACACCCGAACGCTGCAAGCAGCGTTCAGGTGTCCGCTCACTGAGCGGAGCGGAGGCTGAACGCTGCCAGACTGATGCATTCTCAGCGGATCCGCCTCCACTGAGAATGCATTAGGGCCAGACGGATGCGTTCGGGGCCGCTCGTGAGCCCCTTCAAACGGAGCTCACGAGCGGACACCCGAACGCTCGTGTGAAAGTAGCCTAACATAGTGTTTACTTTCCTTCTAAATTCCTCAATAACTGGAGGGCTTGACTGAATCCAATGTAAGGCAATCAACTTTCTTGCCACATACAATAGTCTACTCGCTACAATTCTGTCTGTCCCCTATTTCCCAATATCTGCCACATATCCCAAGACACACACTTTTGGTTCCCTAGGTATCCGCAGTGAGAAGATATCCTGAATCATTGCCAACACGTCTGACCAGAAGCCTTCCAGTCGTGAACATTGCCACAGCATATGCAGTAGATCCGCCGACTCTGCCTGACATCGTGGACACTTTGCATCTGCTCTGATGCCAATGCGGTGTAAAAAGACTGGTGTTTTATAGACTATGTGAATAATGAAAAGTTGAGACAACTTCCCACCTTCACTCAATGATATTGTCGGTATGGCTTCCAATATATCCTCCCACTGCTCTTGAGATATTTCCCCTATATCTTTTTCCCACCCCTTCATTCTAGAAAGAGGAAACGCTTCCAGATATTTATTCAGTAACATTTGGTATATCAATGAAATAATCCCTTTTTTATCCCCTTTCTCCACTATTAAACCTAAAGCTGCGTCTTTATGTATCCTGGTATTATCATTCCTACACATCTCAGTAAATGCGTGCCTTATCTGTAAAAATTGGTAAAAGCAATGCTTAGGTATACCGTACTCCTCCTGTAATTTATTGAACGTTTTTAGTCCCTCTTTCTCCATTATATCCCCAAATTTGGTCACACCCCTATCCCGCCATTGTTTGGTAAATCCTCTGAGATGTAAGAATTCAGGTACATTGCGATTATTCCATAAAGGTGTAAGTACTGTAGTTCCAACTGCACCCCTCAACTGCTTAACCTTTTCCCAAACCTTCCTCATCAAACTCACTAAATGTGACCGAGTATCTACAAAGGGTATTCCTGTCCCTTCCAATATCAACAGTAGCTCTTTACCCCCCCAATGCATGCTTCAATATTTGTCCTGTCATGTCCGTCATGTCACTATTTATCCATCCCCTAAAGTGCTGACTTTGTGCCGCTAAGTAAATAACCATGGATTAGGCACCGCCAGAACCCCTGCCTCTTTCGAATACTGCAAGGTCTCTAATTTAATTCTAGGTTGGCCTTTTTTCCATATCAGTTTATATCACTTTTGGCCACGACTGTATATACATGTTGTTTTTTCTTTTTGATGCATTGGGTCTTGGTTTTTGGTTCTGATTAGTTCTCCTCCCCTTTTGAGCATGTGATGTCGAAGTCTTGATTACCTGGTGCACCACATGTTTAAAGAGAAGTGAACATTAATTTTTTTGTATGTCATGAGTAAGGACAGAGATTGTGGAGTTCGAAACGCGTAGACATCGTGGATCTTGTATGTGATTCGTATTTGGATAACAGTTTTTATTGTTATTAATAAAGCTGCAAGTTTTTATGGGAAGCTGTACCACAAGTTTTTTCTTTGGATTACGTTTGTACACAGTCAAGTCCAGACTTCCGTGAAAGCAACAAAGGTGAGAGCTGGCATATATATTTGGAACTTTGATATATTTTTATATGTAAAATTGAATGGCTAATATTTTTATATATTTTTTTTTTACCTTTATTTTTACTCAGTAACGTATAGCCCCCTTAGAGGGCTATAATTTGCGATTTTATGATTGCTTGTTCCATAGACCGTAAAAGAGGAACTATAATGGTCTATGCCATTTTCATTGCCTACTTGTGAAGCTCTGCCTCGTGCACAGCTTTACAGATAACTTACCATGACAGACCTGAGAACTTTTAGGCCCCGGACTGTCATGGTAACCAGTCGGAGCCCCGCAATTTCACCATGGGTGCTCAGATTGTAAGGAAGAGGGAGCCGCCTCCCTCAGCCTAACTCCACAGATGCTGCGATTGCTGTAAAAAGAGGCATCTGAGGGTTTAAATGACTGGTTTCAGTGTCCTAGCCAATCCCTGTTTTTGCGGCCGGATGCCTGCTGTATTATACAGCCCACACCCACCATGTATGGAGTAGGCTCACAGCATCAACCCACCCTATACAAGTCCTTTCACATAATGCCATACATGTACGGCGATAAGGGGTTATAGAACACTGTAATGTTTAGTTATCTATGTGAGCAGCAGTATGAAGCAGCAGTCTTAAAGGGGTATTCCGCTAGGTACAAGTTATCCCCTAACTATCACATCAGTCAGGGTCTTACCGCCGGGACCCCCACCGATCACGAGAACAGGGGCCCTGTACCACCTGAACACCCTTTGCTCCTTCCCTAAAATGACCAGAGAGGCCGATCGCACATGTGAGTGGCCGCTCCATTCATTTCTTTGACAGTTCCGGAGATAGCCGAGTACAGCACCCGCCTATCTCCAGAACTTCCATAGAAATTAATGGAGCAGCCGTGCGCATGTGCGATCGACTGCTCCGATCATTTTAGGGATGCTGCAAAGGGGTATAGGGACCCCATACTCGTGGTCAGTGGGGGTCCCAGCAGTAGGATAAGGAATAACTTGTACCTATTGGAATACCCCTTTAAACAGGTTGCCTGGCCTTGGAGGCAAAAACCTGTGGGGTCCTAACCTGTGCCCCTGAACTAAAAAAACTCAAATCCTACTCGGTCCAGTCAGGTCCAGGATGACTATGACTGTTCAAAGGCCTCAGCGGTCACAGCGATTTGAACACTATGCTCATTAAGTCCTCTTCATGCACCAGGTTCTTATCTTCTTGTGCAGCGTATCTGGCAAGATGACTGCTTCCATAATTATGTACAGCAAATGCAATAAAAAATGCATTCTGAATTTTTTTTTAAAAAAATGAATAAAGTACCGTATGTTTCAATATCTGGTTTTAATTAGTAACTATGTAATACATTCCATTTAAGCATGTGGTTAATTTTGGCCTTTAAGATGCAGAATATTTTCTGCCTCACTTTTTTAAGTGCTATGATATTTAGCATCTCAGGGTCATAAGTTTTCAGAACATCATTTCTTGTTGTGGCCCAACATTTAACCAAACAAAAAAGATGCAGCATCTGTGATGGAGGCTTCTACCACCGCATCAAATCTAGATGTGAACAAAGCCTGTTGTACATTGGTGTGTCCTAACTCTCCCCCATTAGCAGATTCGGAGGGGGTGCAGAAGAGTTTGACATGTTGAATTACAACATGCCCAATCCTTTTGTTTTCAAGAGAGATAACTGCCTCCGTAGGTGTCTAGCAGCAATTTTCTTTCCTCTTGAGAACAATGCCAGAAAAGAACACTAAAAACTAAGAAAAAAGAATCAACAATATATTTGGAATAAACATAAAAAAATACTACTTATGTAATATTAAGTGAAACACCTATACTCAGGTATAGGTACAGTATATGTAGTGTTTTGTAGAGTCATGTTCAGCATATTGTACAGTAGTTGCCAATCATTTGACATTTAGGTATTAGCAAATCAATATACTGTAGGTTAGGGGTACTCAAGTACAGTTTGTAAAGCTCCACATACCTGGGTCTGCTGTGGGTTGAAGGTCTAAGCTGCTAAAAAAAAAACTAAATGCTAGGTGGGACAACACCAGTGACACATGGCATATTGTGACAACTGGTTGTAGTGCCCCTCGGACAGTATGATGCAACTTTAGTGCCCACCATGCAGTATGATGCCCCTAAATGCCCCCTTTACAGTAGGATGTCCCCCTAAGTGCCCCTCTCGCAGCAGGGTGATCCTCTGGTGCCCCACATAGTATGATGCAACCTTTGTGCCTCTCCCTACACAGTATGATGTCCCCTTAAGTGGCTTCCACACAGGTGGTCTGTGGCCATGACATCACTGCATCGCACTTGCTGGGCTGAACTACCAATGGCAGGGGAATGATGAAGCAGGGAGCTAACAACTCCCTGCTTCACCATTGTATACAACTGTATGTGAGTCCTGAGGACACAGATACAGTTGAAAGCGAGCAGGACATGCAGGGGTCTGGACAGCTGGCAACTGCTGTCCAGATTCGGACAGTGGGGCGCCAGTTGAGTATCCTTGCTGTAGCAATAAATTCTATCAGGTCAACCTCACAAATCTCTGGAAACCAATCTTTCTGTGTGGGGTGTGCCAAGTCAGATACAGTCAGATACATTTTAGACAACCCAAAAATAAAAGTAAAACCAGAACATAAACTGAGAAAAACTCCTAGAAATTTGCACCTCTGCTGTGTTTTGTACTTACCCTTGAGTTTGGCTTACAAATACTGACCAAAACACAAGTGAAAGTGAACTTAGCCCACAACTGTGGCACGATACGATAATAAGAACTTAAGGGGAAGCCAAAGTTCAGGCAGGCTAACAAAGACGGCAAAGGCCAAAGGAAATTCCAAATGGGCTAAAATGGTGCCTGAAACGGCATGGCTTGGTTTTGTCGGAGGGCAGACCGCAGGAATTAATGAGCAGGAAGCCACAAGTTGCTTAGGATTGAGGCTGGGGAATTACTTGGGAGAGGGCAGCATTTTTTTTTTTTTTTTTTTTAAGTGTAAATAATCAGAGTTCTATAGAAATACAATTGAGAGCCACACCATTTTTTTTAATGAATTCACTTAAAAGCCTCATTCACACATCAGTATTCTGGATGTGTTCTGTACGGACAGCACAATAACCCATTCATTTTAATGTGTGTATTCAGACATCCGTGTTTTAGCACAGATGCATGCTCTATTTTGTCCTTGTTCACAGATCCATCGCGCCCAGTGTCGGACTGGGGTGCCTAGGGCCCATCGTGCGGATACATTCAAATATAACATATAATATATACGTTTTTTTTATATGAACATAGGCTGGTTCAGGTACTGTACATTGAATATATGTGAGAAGTGCAGTAAGTCTTTTTTATTATTTTTATTATTAAAGCGCCATCCATTCCATAGCGCTGTACATATGATAAGGGGTGCACATACATAATACAGACAATTGCACTAATCCTAAACAAGACGAGTTACAAACTGGTACAGAAGGAGAGAGGGCCCTGCCCGTGAGGGCTTACAATCTACATGGTATGGGAGAAGGACACAGTAGGTGCGGGTGAAGTTGGTCATGGCGGTATAGAGGCAGCAGGGTCACTGGTTGTAGGCTTGTCTGAAGAGGTGGGTTTTCAGGTTTCTTTTGAAGGATTCCACTGTAGGTGAGAGTCTGATATGTTGGGGTAGCGAGTTCCAGAGTATGGGGGATGCGCGGGAGAAATCTTGGAGGCGATTGTGGGAAAAGGTGAGGAGAGGAGAGAAGGAGGTCTTGTGAGGATCGGAGAGTGCGTGTGGGGATGTATCGGGAAAGTAGCTCAGAGATGTAGGGAGGGGACAGGTTATGGACGGCCTTGTATGTATTTGTTAGTACAGAGGAGTAATAGAGTGAGAGGTGAATTAGTCGGGCAGCAGAGTTGAGGATAGATTGGAGGGGTGCGAGAGTGCTAGATGGAAGGCCACAGAGGAGAGTGTTGCAGTAGTCTAGGCGGGAGATGATGAGGGCATGTACAAGCGCGGATGCGGGAGATGTTTTTGAGTTGGAGGCGGCAGGTGGTGGAAAGGGCTTGGATGTGCGGTCGGAAGGAAAGGGCAGAATCCAAGGTCACTCCAAGGCAGCGGACTTGGTTGACTGGGGATAGTGTGCAGACGTTGATCATGATAGATAGGTCTGTTAGGGGGGTTGAGCAAGATGGGGGAAAGATGAAAATTCTACCAAAGTCTACTTTGTTATGTGCCACTTGTGCAGGGGGTCGAAGACTAGGGGCCCACCTGCGGATTCGCCTGCACCCCTGTGGGTCAGTCCAAGCCTGATCACGGCCATTATAGTCTATGGCTCCGTGAAAACCATGGATGCCATCTGTGCTGCATCCGTGTTCCACGGATCATTAGGAAGAGATGCTTTGAAAATAATTTTTCATCTGTGCAGTGTCAGTGAAACACGGATGGCACACAGACAGCAAAAAAACAGACACACGGACCCAACACGGATGCATCACTGACCACCTTCTCACGGATTTGAGCACGGATGTGTGAATGAGGCTTAAAAGATGTATTAAAAAGTGTCTGAACATGCTGGGAAAAAAAACCCGCCTTGTGTGAACCCTGCCTTCTGAAGGCAAAGTGTTAAATCGTTTCAGCTAGGGCAATGTCATGCTTTTTGATAAAATGGTTAACCACGCATCTCTGACATTCCCTGAATGCTTATTACCTGATCTTTCTTCAACATAAAACAAGGTTTTGTAGGGAGGTGAGTGAGCAGTGTGTTTTCAGATCAAATTCCATGGATTCTCTGCCCCACCCCTCAATATCCCTGTGACTCACATACCAGATATTCATGCTGAATGGCCCTCAGAGAAATGGCACACACAGACTGGATATTTCTCCGCTTAGTGAATAAGGGCTATGTAGCGGCAGCCTGCTGGGACACAGGAGTGGCCGGTGGATGGCCAGTCAGTACAGTCATATCATTGTATCGAGAGTAAAGCTTGCTTACATAGCATCACAGGAGACCTGGAAAGTTTCAAAAAGTATGAAATGATCATTAAAATGAAATCCAAGTATTCATAACGGTAATTGTCCCATACCGATGAGCAAAACTATCAATGGTGAATATAACTAAACTGGTAGAGAAGAACTGTAACAACCAGAGAACACTGCAGGGTTCTTCGTGTACTTCAGTCTTCTTTACTGCATGAGCTGCTATCACTTCTGAGTATTTATCACTGAGGGAGCAATGTACAAGAATGTGTCCGTCATAATGTGCAGAGCTGATTCCATTCAACTTACCTGGGAAAAGAGGTGGCGGTTGTGTAAAATGAGACCTTTTTCCCTCAGGTAGGTGAACAGAATGCTCATCTGAAGAGGGACTGTTGGCCCTGTTTTACTGGGTTTATATGGGTGTGGATGAGCCTCTTATAGCTCAGCTCTGCCAGGATTTGGCTTCTTACATGAATAATTGAGCATTATTGCTTCATTCTACTTATGTCTGAAGCAAGAGGCTGAGCCTTGTTCTAGCTGAATGTCTTAAAATGTGCAGCTATTAACAGTTTTAAAGGGCATCTGTCAGCAGATTTTACTTATGACACTGGCTGACCTGCTGCCTGTGCACTTGGCAGCTGAAGGCATCTGTGTTGGTCCCATATTCATATGTGCCCGCATTGCTGAGAAAAATGATGTTTTATTATATGCAAATGAGCCTCTAGGAGCAACAGGGGCGTTGCCGTTACACCTAGAGGCTCTGCTGTCTCTGCGCACTTTGATAGGACCAGGCAGTAAAAACGTGATAACGCTTCCGGGCTGACCATGCTAACAATAAGTTTGAGCATGGTATACCAAAACAAAATCATTGCCCTGGTAGACCGGAGGAATTCCTCATCTGGAGTTATTTCCCTGCTCTATCAGGCTATACTAGACCGATTTCTGCGAAACTACCCAGAGATTAGTAGGACAAAATGGGTAGTAGAGGTGGGGCCGTTAGAGAAAAACCAGTGGCAGGAGATATTGGAGAGGACTCCACAGCTCTCACTCAGTGAAGCCCATAGGTTGTCACAATTGTACCTGATTCATCGGGTTTACAGAACCCCTCAGTTTCTGTTTAATATAGAACTCTGGTTGGATTCCAAATGTCCGCGATGTGGGGAGGTGGATGCGGGTATGTTACACATGCTGTGGTCATGCTCGGCCCTGGAAGGCTTTTGGAGCGCTGTGCTGCATCTCATTAACTCTCTATACGAAGTTACATTGGATGTGACCCCATTTGTTTGTGTATTGGGATATGTGGAGGTTCTGCCAATCACTGAACCCAGAAAGGTAGACGTGGCCAGAATGTTATATATGGCTCGCAAGATGATTGCCCAGCATTGGTTAGTAGAGTGTAGTCCTAGTAGAACCGAATATGTAGCCAAGATTAATTGGCTAATCAATTTGGAACGAGGGTTTTTTTAGGAAGAGGGGTACTATAACCAAATTTGAGAAACTATGGACTCCTTGGATTGACGCCCCAGGGATGGCATCCGGGGAACTCCAGAGATACCGTCTGGGACTAGTGTGAGGGGTACTAATGCCTGATGTGTGTAGCTGGATCCGTGATTGGCGTATTTAGGGAATGTGTCTCTCCACTATTTAATAAGGGGAAGTTGTGTCTGATGACAAAATTTAATTTTACTCACAGGATCAAAGATTCAGTATGGATGAGAGTGCTGTAGGAAAGGAGCATGTATTTATCACAAAGACATGATGGTGGGGTCGGGTGGTGAGGATTGTGGAGGATGGAGAGCATCATCAAGATGTTATGAGAGGGGAGGGTATGGAGGTGTTGGGGTTTTGTGTTTGTAAAATATGTTAATAAAAAAATTACTTAATAATAAAAAATAAAAAAAATGTGATAACGCATTGCCCTGAATACTAAAATGTTGTGATACACCATGCGACAATATCAATATCTGGAGCAGGCGTAATACAAGAAGGAGGCTCGCAGTACACAGGCCAATTATCATTACTAGGGATGAGAGAATTTCAGGATAAATAGCAAATCAATTTAAACTGAAATAGTGTAAAAAAATAAAATTAAAAATAATACCTGATCTATTTCTCACGACGGGCCGGCCACCGCCATCTTGCTAGAAGATTTCGGGCAAAATCCTGTGCGCGGTGAATTATGACGTCACCACGCCAGTCTGTCGTAAGCAAATGGATCAGGTAAGTATTATTACTGTTATAAATTTTTTACATTTTACACTCTTATTTATATCAGATGCCGCTATCATTTATAAACGCGACATCTGAGGGGTAGTATAATGGGGAGCGGCACAATCGCCGTTTCCCGTCATTGCACCCACTACTTACAAAGAAATGCTCTTTGTGCCGAAGTGGATTTTTTTGTAAAATTCGGCAAAGCAGCCGAATCAAATTTTTTAATACTTCGCTCATCACTAATTATTACTGGCAAAACGTAATAATAATTGCCCAGAGTGAATCTGCAACCGGAAAACTCCTTGTTAAACCAAGCATAATGGGGGAGATTTATTATTCCCTTTACGCCTGAAAAGTGGTGTTAAGGCTAGGGCTACACGGCGACAACTGTCAAGCAACAATAAGAGTACAACTACACTGTGACACGTGTTGCACCAATGTCGCGCAACAGTTTTTATAATAATAGTCAATGGTGTCGCAACACGACAGCCGCACTGAAATCCAACTTGGATGGATTTTTTTGCGACTGTTGCGTCGCTGTCACGGCATGTCACAGTGCATCACCATTGACTATCATTCTAAAAACTGTTGCGTGACTTTGGGACTGTGCAGCCCTAGCCTAAAAAGGTGCAGGTGCAACTTTTTAAAAAATTATCGCATCTCCCCTTTTTCGCCGTCCTCACTACTTTTCTAAAAGGGGGTGTGTCAAGGGCAGGAAAGGGGACATGGCCAGTCACAGCTAAATATTTATCTTCGTTTACGCCAGTGTGAATGAAGCCAGAAATCTGCGGCAGCTCTGAGCTATCTTTTTTCTCTATTTCTGGCTAGGTGCATTAACTGCAGGAGGATGCACCTAATTCAAGATGAGGCCTTGTCATAAAGTAGGCACATCCTCCAGCAGCTCAGCGGAAAGAGGCAGTCTTGATGAATCTCCCCCAATGTCCTGTAGAGCTAGCTCGGATGAATGTAATGATACCATTCACTTAGCGATCCATTGCTTCATTGAGGAGACAAGGTGCTTTTCATCCATAAGCAGAGGAGCAGTCCACCGAGAGCACGCCCAGGACACTCTGAGCACCCGTGCTCTTTCTGCTTTCTCTGCTAGCCTCTCCCTCTCTTTGATTGACAGGGTCAGGTTCCTGCATATCAAGAAGGAGAAGGTAGAGCAGGCAGAGGAAACAGGAGGAGAGGGTGCAGAGAACGGCTTTGTGCCCTTAGCTGCTCATTTGCATATAGATTAAAAGTGCTTTCTAAACTAAACAGAATGAAGCAACAGATCACGTGAAAGGTATCATTAAATTCAGCTGAGCTAGTCCTAGAAAGCATTCGCGAAATTTATCAAAACAAACTGGTGTAAAGTAGAACTGGCTTAGTTGTCCATAGCAACCAATCAGATTTCACTGTTCATTTTTAAGAGCTCCTTTGGAAAATGAAAAGTGGAATCTGATTGGTTGCTAGGGGCAACTAAGCCAGTTCTACTTTTCACCAGTTTTGATAAATCTCCCCCCATAGTGTCTGGAATAACAGTGAATCTCCTGGTGACAAATTATATTGCCCCTACACCTTCAATAGCCGTTCTTCCATGTATTCTCAGTGGGAAGAGGGGAGTAAGGCTATTTTCACATGTACGTTTTTCCTTTCTGGTATTGGGATCCGTCATAGGGGACAAAACTGAACGGAATAAACCAGAATGGTTGCGTTCCCACGGCAGGCAGAAAAACGCTTTTATTTGTCCTGCATGGGATGCGGAGCAAGACAGATCCGGCATGAAACACAAAGTAAGTCAATGGTGCCAGATCCGTTTTCTCAGACACAAAGGAAAACGGATGACTTCCAATGGCTATTTTAGAGGTAATGGAGTCGGTTGTATTATCATGATGGAAGCGTTTTTGCTGATCCATGACGGATCAGGCAAAAACGCAGATGTGAAAGTAGCCTAAGCCTTCTGTTCCCCAGCATTGCCTGTTAGGGGAGAGTCCCCCATACAAATAAGATAATCAGCCTGTTATGATGAAAAATACTGAATTAGCACTTTCACTTCAAATGTTTAGCTACTGATGAATAGTGACTGATAAGTTGATGGAAATGTTTGTGGCCACCTGTTGACTCCTCTGTATTAGAGCCTCGGATTAGTCTCATAAAAGCTGATTATTTTTATGATGTTGTCACAAGATCTCTTCAAGCCACATAGTTTTAGATAGTCAGAAGACAAAAAGGCTTTGGGGCTATCCCAGGCACTGAGCAAACAGGGTGGGAAACAATAGAGGAATTCAGCACTTTGGCACTTGTATAACAACGTAGTCCAAAGATCAGCAGGTCGGAGGTTTTTCAGAGGGCAGGAGAATATCACTTTGGGTGGGATCCTGATTTTCTGTATGATGATATCGGCATAAATTAGGTTGTGTCCTGTTTTCTTCATTATAGGTCTCCGGAGATAACATTAGATACTGCTGCTGTTTAGTGGAGATGAATTTTAGTATAATAGTAAAATATTTTTTTCGCCATTAGCTCTAGGTCACCAGGATGAATGGAGGGTGAGACAGTAATGATCCTGTGGACCCCGCGCCATAAATGCACAGATAATATGGCTGATAAAAACTGTGAGACTGTTCGTTTTGATAATCTTTGGTGCTATTTTTTTTCGGATAGTCTTACCTATTTGTATTGTATTGTTACGTCATAGAACATGATAAGAACTGAAGACGTACTGATTAGTTTTCGGTTTTTGATATTACCACGTTCACTGTGTGCTAAATGTGACATGACATCCTTATTCTGCAGGTCAATACAATTACGGCGATACCAAATTTGTATAGTTTATATTTTGTTTTATTACTTTGAAAAAAACTTTTGCAAAAAATAAAAAACTTGCATTGCCATTTTCTGACAGCCAAAACTTTTTTATATTTCCGTCAACAGACCTGTTTGTGGGCTTGTTTTTTGTGGGATGAACCGTCGTTTTTATTGGTACCATTTTGAGGTACGTACGACTTTTTGATCACTGTTATTAAAAATTTTTTGGGGGGGACAAGGTGACTAAAAAATGGCAAATCGACTGTTTTTATTTTTTCTCTGACGTTCACCGCACATGAAAAATATTATTAATATATTATTAATATTTTAATAGTTCAGACATTTTTGGATGCAGCTATGTTCTGTTTATTTTTTATTGTTTATATATTTTGATATGTAAAATTAGGAAAGGGGGTAATTTTAATTTAATTTTTTTTTTACTTTTAACTAAGGCTACTTTCACACTTGCGTTTGGTGTGGATCCGTCATGGATCTGCACAGACGGATCAGTTCAGATAATACAACCGCATGCATCAGTTCAGAACGGATCTGTTTGTATTATCTTTAACATAGCCAAGACGGATCCGTCATGAACTCAATGGAGGACGGATCCGTTTTCTATTGTGCCAGATTGTGTCAGTGAAAACGGATCCGTCCCCATTGACTTACATTGTGTGTCAGAACGGATCCGTTTGGCTAAGCTTCATCAGACGGACACCAAAACGCTGTAAGCAGCGTTTTGGGGTCCGTCTTCAAAGCGGAATGGAGACGGAACAGAGGCAAACGGATCCGTTTTGCTCAGTTTCATCAAGCGGACAGCAAAACACTGCAGGCAGAGTTTTGGTGCCGGCTTCCAGAGCGGAATGGAGACGGAACAGAAGAAAACTGATGCATTCTGAGCGGATCCCTTTCCATTCAGAATGCATTAGGGCAAAACTGATCCGTTTTGGACCGCTTGTGAGAGCCCTGAACGGATCTAAGAAACGGAAAGCCAAAACACCAGTGTGAAGTAGCCTTAGGCCTCTTTCACACGGGCGTCATGGATTTGGGCCGGATAAGATGCTGCGCGAGTGCAAAACATTTTAATGCGTTTTGCACGTGCGTGAGAAAAATCGGTATGTTTGGTACCCAAACCCGAACTTCTTCACAGAAGTTCGAGTTTGGGTTAGGTGTTGTGTAGATTGTATTATTTTCCCTTATAACATGGTTATAAGGGAAAATAATAGCATTCTTAATACAGAATGCATAGTAAAATAGGGCTGGAGGGGTTAAAAAAAGAATAATAATTTAACTCACCTTAATCAACTTGTTCGCGCAACACGGCTTCTCTTCTTTCTTCAGGACCTGGGTAAAGGACCTTTGATGACGTCACTGCCCTCATCAAATGGTCCATCACATGATCCATCACCATGGTGATGGATCATGTAACGGACCATGTGATGAGCGCAGTGATGTCACCACAGGTCCTTTTCCTCCTGCACAGCAAAGAAGAAGAAAGAAGAGAAGCCAGGCTGCGCAAACAAGTGGATTAAGGTGAGTTAAATTATTATTTATTTATTTTTTAACCCCTCCAGCCCTATTTTACTAAGCATTCTGTATTAAGAATGCTATTATTTTCCCTTATAACCATGTTATAAGGGAAAATAATAAAGATCGGGTCCCCATCCCGATCATCTCGTAGCAACCATGCGTGAAGATCGCACCGCAACCACACTTGCTTGCGGATGCTTGTGATTTTCACGCAGCCCCATTCACTTCTATGGGGCCTGCGTTGCGTGAAAAATAAGGCATGCTGTGATTTTTATGCAACGCACAAGTGATGTGTGAAAATCGCCGCTAATGTGCACAGCCCCATAGAAATGAATGGGTCCGGATTCAGTGCGGGTGCAATGCGTTCACCTCACGCATTGCACCCGCGCGGAAATCTCGCCCGTGTGATAGAGGCCTTATAGTCCCCCAGGGCCGGCTCCAGGTTCATGTGGACACTTGGGCGATAAAGTCTCAGTGGGCCCCCTTACACAGTGATAACTCTCTGAGTACAGATAATATAGTAGATGTCCCCCGCAGTCATATGTAACAGCACAGATAACACTAGTGCTAATAATGTGTTAGTGTTACCTGCAGTCCTACTGTATGTGAAACCACAGATAACACTAATGTGGATAATGTGGAAGTGTTACCTGCAGTCCTATGTAAAACCACAGATAATACTAGTGTAGATCATGTGGTAGTGTTACCTGCAGTCCTATGTAAAACCACAGATAACACTAGTGTAGATCATATGTGGTAGTGTTACCTACGTCCTTAGTGTGCCTCCCTGTGTCTCTCCCACGGACTGCATGCTGGCGTCGCTGCCTCCTCTTCCATCTTCTTCTTACCCCGCACAGAACGTCCTGATGCAGCTGCATCAAGACATAGGAACACTGTGGGCATGGTGATGGTGAGACACACACACACACAGGGAGAGAGACACACACACACACACACAGGGACACACACACAGCTAGGCCTCACCACACTCCAACCAGGCTCCTCTCCGTACAGGAACACACAGGGTCACTAGTGAGGTGACAGAAAGCGGGGGGAGCAGAGTCAGTAGTGGGGTGACAGGAGGAGGGGGGAGCAGGGTCACTAGTGAGGAGACAGGAGGAGGGGGAGCAGAGAACTGGACAGAACCATGATTGGGGGAGGGGGGAATCACTTACTTGAAGACTGACAGGCCAGGCACCCTAGCTCTCCAGCAGCCCTGTCATGTTTCCGTGGGTCCTTGCGCAGCGCACCATGCTCTCCTTACTACAGCCGTCAGCCACCCTGGCAGCCCTCCTTCTTACAGCTCCCGCCAACTTCCTCTGCTGCAGGGCCTGCCACTACGACCAGTGTACTCACGAACGTGCACATGCACGCGGCGCACTGACGCTCCGCACTCTGCAGCGCCAGCAACAGTTTTAAATTAATTTTTTTTTAAAGGGACCGTGCAGAAACGAGTGGGCCCCGGCACTTGCCCAGGTTTGCCAGGTGCTGGCGCCGGCCCTGTAGTCCTCTTTCACTGCGGGGCCTCTGATCAGAAGGCAGCCCCATGCCTCTGCCTTACCTCAGAGATGCCGCAATTGCTATTGAACGTGGCATCTGAGGGATTAAATTACTAGTTTCAGTGTCAACGCCGATCCCGGTCACTGCAGCCGGGTGCCTGCTGTACTAGGCTACTTTCACATATGCGTTTTGCATTACGGTTTTGAGATCCGACAGAGGATCTCAAAACCAGGGCAAAACGCTTCTGTGCTGACGCTGATGTGAAAGTATCCTTATACAGCTAGAACCCGCCATGTATGGAGCAGGCTCGGCACAGCAGCCCGCTCCATACAAGCTCTTGCACATAATTATTCATTAAGGGGGTTAAATATATTTTTAAAGAATTTCGGTGGTTATTTTTAATTTTCCATGTTTTTTGAAAAATCCTAAAATCCTGCATTTTTCACACTGGCCACTAATAATAGGCGTAATTTCCTGTTCTGTATAGAAAATTTTACTGCCATTATCTGCTTATCATTACAGACAGGATTAGAAACACATATATACAGATAACAGAGGATCCACCATTCACAATAGGTGATATCTGGTCTTATGTGCTCCCACCTGACTTCTGCACAGGTCACAGAGCATGCCTAGAAAACATTCCCATAGAAGTCAATGAGGTCTACCCCTGTCCATTGTGTCTATGGGCCTCGGGGCTGCTGTAAAGCATATCTCTAAATGCTGTTAAGAACAGCTCAGGCAAGATGGCCGCCCCCATAATCGTGTTCAGGAAACGGGATAAAAAAGTAAAAACAGATTAGAAAAATAGGTTGTGTGTCGCTATCTGGTTTTAACTGGCAGAAATTGTGATTGTCCATATTGCTTCCTCTGCTGGCTTAATTCATTTTTCATCACATTATACACTGCTCGTTTCTAGGGGTTACGACCACCCTGCAATCCGAGAGCAGTGGTCATGCTTCCATACTATAGAAGAAAATGCCAGCCTATACGCACGCCCAAAGTGGTCATAACCATGGAAACAAGCAGTGTATAATGCGATGGAAAAAAATGAATGAAGCCAACAAAGGAGGCAATATGGACAATCACAATACATTAGTAAGTGCCTTGTATTAGCTTTCTCTACATGATATAAGGGGCCTCTTTCACACAAGCGATACGTTTTACGTCAGGACCTGTTCAGGGAAAAACTGATGTTTTGTACACAAGTTTAATCAGTTTTGTTCAGTGTGTGTGTGCTTTTTGTTTCTGGATTGTATCCGGTTTGCATGCGTTGAAGAATTACAATATACATCTCTTAGCAACCATCCGTGAAAAACACATTCTATCCGGGCGCCTTCCGTTTTTTTAGCGCAAGCCCCATTAACTTCTATTGGGCCAGGGCTGTGTGAAAAAAACACAATAACATGCTACGATTTTTATTGAATGCAAAGAGGAGGCGTGAAAGACACTCAACGCACTTGAGTCAACACTCCAGAAGAGACGGGAGGGGTGGGTGACATCGTGAAGTCAACCAAGGCCACTTCAGTGTTAGAAACTACACAGGGGGCACTTTTCATAGAGGCCATCACCTCTCCTCCTCAGTGATGCTGATACTGAGAACATACACAAGGGTACAGGTCTCCTATCTTGCGCTGTCAGCAGTTTTACAGGGTCAAAACTGCTGACAGACTCCCATTCCATAAATTTGTTGAAAATGAATTTACTCACAGATAACTACACATGTGTGCAATATAAACTTGTATGAAATGGTTTACAGGCGTCTTCAGACAATGTCGATAAGTTATCAAAAAGTCAACACTTGTTAAAACCAACAGTGTTACTTTACCTTGGAATTACAGGCGTGTGTCACCCTGGTGGGAAGTATTGTGTTTGGTGTCTTTTGCTGATAAGTGTCACAAAATTCCAGGGATTATCTGCCCACTTTAAGATGAATAATCCACAAGTATGAGATCAGTAATTCCCATCCAACTGCTGAAGGGATTCATGGCACGCCAGTGAAGGTGGCCATATACCAGGCATGGCCAACCTGCGGTTCTCCTGCTGTTGTAAAACTACAACTCTCACCATGCCCTGCTGTAAGCTAATAGCTTAAGGTAGTCTGGGCATGTTGGGAGTTGTAGTTTTGCAACAGCTGGAGAGCCTCAAGTTGGCCATCCCTGCCACACACATCAGATAGAGAGAGGCTGCAATTTTGCAGAACGGGTGCGGACCCATTCATTTCAATGGGGCCACAAAAGATGCGGACAGCACACCGTGCGCTGTCTGCATCTGTAGTTCCGTTACACTGCCCTGCAAATAATATAGAGCATGTCCTATTCTTGAACGCAATCACGGACAAGAATAGGCATTTCTATATAGCGCTGGCCCTGTGCGTTCCGGAGAATGGCCACATGTGGCAGTTGGAGAGTGTGATCCCGGCCTTATAAAACCGTTGAATGATCATTACCCTAATTCAGCCATCACATTTTAGTACAAACCGTCAACAAATGTTCGATGACACCAGGCAAAGGACAAACAATTTTTCTGGGAATGTTCTTTCACAATCGTATCTGTAATGGCTGACGGCATAATATACCGCCAAGCACTAGTGACTGTCAGACGAAAAATGGATTAAATATTCAACATTGCTGTAAACAGGCTTCTATTATCACAGTGGTCCAACAGAGCAGGTCCATGCTGTGTTCTCACAGCAGACTACAGACCATGTTTAGGGCAGCTTGTATTCTGCCAACGCTGCAGAAGACACAGGTTGTGGTTGAAAGGATGGTGTCCTGCATCATAAATCGGTCATGTGAAAAATGTCAGATTTAGGGCCCCAAGCACACAACTGTATTTTTGGTCCAGATCCGATCCACATTTTTTGCGGATCAGATGCGGACCCATTCACTTCAATGGGACCACAAAAAATGCCATCCGCATCCATATGTCCATTCCTCAGTCCGGCAAAAAAAAAAAATGTCTTATTATTTTTTGTTTTGCAGACAAGAATAGGCATTTTTAACATAGGGCAGGACATGGTGATGTGCATGAGACCTAACATAGTTTATAAGGCTGAAAAAAGACATCTGTCCATCCAGTCCGGCCTGTCATCCTGCAAGTTGATCCAGAGGAAGCCAAAAAGAAAACTGTGAGGTAGAAGCCAATTTTCCCCACTTTAGGGGAAAAAAATTCATTCCCGACTCCAATCAGGCAATCAGAATAACTCCCTGGATCAACGACACCTCTCTAGTAGCTATAGCCTGTAATATTATTACGCTCCAGAAATACATCCAGGCCCCTCTTGAATTCCTTTATTGTACTCACCATCACCACCTCCTCAGGCAGAGAGTTCCATAGTCTCACTGCTCTTACCGTAAAGAATCCTCTTCTATGTTTGTGTACAAACCTTCTTTCCTCCAGACGCAGAGGATGTCCCCTCGTCACAGTCCTGGGGATAAATAGATGATGGGATAGATCTCTGTACTGACCCCTGATATAGTTATACATAGTTATTAGATCTCCCCTCAGTCGTCTTTTTTCTAAAGTGAATAACCCTAATGTTGATAATCTTTCAGGGTACTGAAGTAGCCCCATTCCAGTTATTACTTTAGTTGCCCTTCTCTGAACCCTCTCCAGCTCTGCTATGTCTGCCTTGTTCACAGGAGCCCAGAACTGTACACAGTACTCCATGTGTGGTCTGACTAGTGATTTGTAAAGTGGCAGGAATATGTTCTCATCACGGGCATCTATGTCACTAAGGGGCCTTAGGCTGGGCCGCCGCTTTTTTTTTTTTTTTTTACGGGGGCCCAGTCTAAGAGATGCACGAGTCCCCGGCTCTCACAGCCTGGATCGGCAGGAGTGCCGATCCGGGCTGTTTAACACTTTACATGCCGCAGGCAATGGCGCCCGCTTCATGTAAAGTGTTGACAGAGGGAGCGGATTCCCTCTGTCTCCCATCGGCACCCCCCAAATGCGATTGCGGGGTGCTGATGTGTGTAAAGGCTGCCTGGGGTCTAATGTAGGCCCCAGACCAGCCTTGAGTAATTTCCAGCAGGCTGCGCCTCTCTGGTCAATGTCAGAATAGCATTGCCATTAAAATGCAATGCACTGTAGAGATAGTCCCCTTGTAAAAAAAAAAAAAAACATTTAGGGCTCACGCACACGACCATATGCCCTCTGAGATATACGGTCCGTGAGCAGGCCATATGTCCCGGAGCGGCATACATTGTGCGAACGGGAGCGCACCGCATCATTGGTTACTATGATACTGTGCACATCGGGCCGCCCGCAAGACTATTGTCCTGCACTCATATGATCATGTTCGTGTGCAGGAGGCCTAACACTTAGGGTCTGCGATCCGGCCGTTCCGCAAAAAGATAGGACATGTTCTATCTTTTTGCTGAACAGAAATACGGGACGAAACCCCACGGAAGCACACCGTAGTGCTACCGTAGGGTTCCGTTCCGTGCTTCTGTTACGCACCATTCTGCATCTCCGGATTTGCGGACCTGTTGAAGTGAATGGGTCCGCATCCGTGATGTGGAATGCACAAGGAACGGTACCCATGTATTGCAGATCCGCGAATGCAGTCTGCAATACGGCCAGGGAGCGCCTTAGGGCTCATGCACACGGGAATTGTTTGGCTGTTCTGTGCATTGGGGGCTGCAATTTGTGGTCCCCAATGCATGGGCACTCTCCGTGCGGCTGCCGCAGACGGATACAGACTCATTCAACTTGAATAGGTCGGTGATCTATCCGCCCTGCAAAAAAATTGAACGTGTGTAGGCACGGAGAGAAACCTTCCGGATTGCGGACCCATTCAAGTGAATGGGTCCGATTCTGTGATGCAGGGTGCACGCGGCCAGTGCCCGTGTATTGCGGACCCGCTGTTTGCAGGCCACAATACGGGCACAGCCGTGTGCATGAGCCCTTAGTGAATGTGGATGTAGCAGTGATTGTGGTTGATGTCTGAAGGTTGTTCTACACTTGGCTGAACAGAAGATTAGCAGTTTACAGTGGTATTCAGGCTTGTGTCCTATTCCCCAAGAGACGTGATCCTTTTTGTCTGATGAACCTGGAGGACTGCATGTTGTATTAGGCTGGGTTCACATCTGCACTGATTGTTTCCAGTTTTCTGTTCTGTCATAGGAAATGATGGAAACAGCACCCGAAGGACCCCAGTGACTTATAGTGGGGCCCCCGCCTGTCCTGCAGGTCTGACATGACGTACATGGCCTCAGGGGTGATGTTGCCAAGAACAGCACATGACCACAAATCCCCCATCCTGTGGATAGGGTATAAGTTGTTGTCATGAGACAACCCTTAAAAGGGGTATTCCCATCTCGGACAGATAGGTGTGGGTCCCACCTCTACAGAACAGGACCCCCAAAGTGAAGAAGCATGCACCACGCAAGGACGGCTGCCCTCCATAATGGGGGTTATGAAAAGAGGCAACCAGCTACGCTATTTCTGGGAGTTCCATAGTGGTGAATGGAGTGGTGGCCACGCATGCACGACACGCTCTCCATTTGTCCTCTACGGGGCTTCCGAAAATAGCCGAGTGCGTTCTCTCCATGCGTTATTTCCTTAACTCCCATGGAAGTGAATGGAGTTCATGCACAGTGTGCTCTCCTTCACTTTGGGGGACCCATTGTAGAGATAGGTACAGGTCCCACAACTGGGACCTGCCCAGATCTGACATTGGTGGCATATCCTTGCAATATGCCAACAGTCTTTAACCCTTTGCAATGCATTGGGTTACATCAACTGCAAATTCCGTGAAACAAAATTGCAGATTTTGCTTAGGAATTTATGGTGAAATTTCCACCGTCGCAAATCCACCCCCTATACGACCAAACGAAGAAGAAGAAAAAAAAAAATGGAAATTCAGAGGCACATTCTGCAGAATATGTGAGAAATGTTGTAGATTTTCCTGTGCATTATTCACCATGAGGTGGACTCCCTCCATAGTCCTTCAGGACCAGGCTTGGTGGGGGACCAGGAGGGAACTCTATACAACAGGCTACCATCTGTGTAGCGGAGCTGTGCGGGCAGGGGGAGGTGTGAGGAGGAGCAGCAGGGCGGGTACCACGGGGTGCTGTGAGGGGCCGGGGCAGACTTCTACGTGGCCGCCCGATAAATGCCACGCCCGGGGAGCACGGAGCTCACTCTCTGCTCCTCCATCCCGGACAGCGGCCGCTCCTGCCTCCTCAGGTAATGCCCTGCGCTCTGTTCTCCACGACATGCTGGGGGGGATAGTACTACATCCACAACCATAGCGGCACAGCATGCCTACAGCTGTACCTGTGGAGACACTACAAGTCCCAGCAGCCCCTGCTCTGTAATATTCATAGCTGCACAGCATGCCTACAGCTGTACCTGTGGAGACACTACAAGTCCCAGCAGCCCCTGCTCTGTAATATTCATAGCTGCACAGCATGCCTAGAGCTGTACCTGTGGAGACACTACAAGTCCCAGCAGCCCCTCCTCTGTAATATTCATAGCTGCACAGCATGCCTACAGCTGTACCTGTGGAGACACTACAAGTCCCAGCAGCCCCTGCTCTGTAATATTTGGACGTTATGTCACCGCTCCTATGAGATCACTGTCTTAGCATGGCTGGAGTTACAGCTTTGGGGGGATGGCGGATAGGACCCCTAGTCCTGCATGCTGTACATAGGTGGACGCCTAGTCCTGCCTGCTCTATGCTGTTTGCTCTTCATATTTGGGATTCACATGTATCCGGGATGGCACCCAGAAGAGTAGTGGGGGCAGGGTGACCGCCTATGAATCAGCTAATGCTTACAGTCATTAGGCTCTGTCCCCACCCAGGCTGTGCTCATTCATTCATGTCTGCTTGTATCCTGTGGTTATTAGACAGTCCCAATAGCTGGAACTTTTACATACATTTTAACCGCCTGTCTGAGGTGCCCTGTTGTGAACGCTTTCTGCCCTTGCTGTGTACTTTGTACAGGACTCCACTGTCAGCAGTGTATAATGAGGCGCTGGTTCCTGGACTCCTGGAGACCTTTTATCAGGAGCTATCCCGGCAGTGGTGGGCGTAGTTTGGATTTCAGTACCAGGGAGGGTGCCATTCTTCCTAGGGTAGCGAATTAAGTCAAGTCTTTGCCCTAGATCAAGAAGACTAGAGAGGGGCGAATTTTAGGTTATGAAATTCTTTCACGCTCTGTTTACTGGTAAAAGGTGATTTGCGTTATGAATTCCGTTACCACGGACCATAACGCAATTCTATGACGGAATGCCTTTAGAAGCATTCCGTCATAATAGAAGTCTATGGGCTGCAAAACGGATCCGTCCCGTTTCCGTTATGCAGGAGAGGACTATTATGACGGAATGAATAACGGAATGCCTCTAAAGGCATTCCATCATAGAATTGCGTTATGGTCCGTGGTAACGGAATCCATAACGCAATTCTGCTTTTACCACCAAATGAAGCGTGAACGAATTTTAGACCCTGGAATTCACTCATCTCTAAAGATCACCATGGTCAATATGGAGTGGTCCATAAACAGGTGGGACAGAGGTGTCTCCTGAATGTAGACTTATCTAGAAGTACAGCACTCGTTTCTATCAGTTTGTCTTGGTGTATGATCCCTGAAGTGTCTCTTCTCATTCTCCTGCATGTAAAAAGCTCCACACTACATTACTGTAGGCTCCAAATCCATGCGATCACCTCGCACAGAGGGTCCTTCATTCTGCATGGTCTCATATCTATAGGAAACATCTGCCTCCAGATCTCCATATATTCCCATATTTATTTGTTAGGTCTTGTGATCCTTTGTTGGAACCTTGTAGCCAGCAGAGGGAAGACGGTGGATTAGGATAGGTGTGGCGGAGTGATTTATGATTTGGGTGGAGTAAAAACTGGCACAGCGCCTGGTGCAGGCTCTGACTTCTCTTGAGTGGGAGGATTTTACCAAAAGCCAAATAACTCAGCATTACTGAGGCTGGTGAGAGACGCTTTGGACGCTGCACTGCCATGAGACGCCTAAATATCTCATGGAGACGTCTTATGACCTAGAGATGTCGTTATATATTTTAGGAATGTAGAAGGAACATATAAAAGCGCAAAAGACAGTCTAGAATTCACACATGTACTTAACGGCCATTATCCCGTTGAAGATGATTACAGTTGTCCCCAACCTTAAAGGGGTTTTCCAGGAGGACTATATTGAAGACCTGTCATTCATTTATGATTCATTAGGGACCGAATCCCGGCATACTGGCCAAATCAGCTGTCTCACCGCCTCTTGCTAGGCCAGTCACGTTCATCATCGGTCACATGACCTAGGCGCAGTCCCATTTAAGTGATTGGGTTTGGGCTGCAATACCAAGTACAGCCACTATACAATGGTTGGCACTGCGCTTAGTAAGCTGTGAGGAGGCCGCAGTGCTAACTAGAGTGTCTCCTCAAGCAGCTTGGGAGTTGGACCCCACCGATCAGATATTGATGACCTACCCTGAGGGTATTGTACTCCCGGAAAACCCACCAATTGCACAGCGGACCATCTAATGTGTATGTGGGCCTCCATACTCTTCCAACGGCAAATGTGGATTTCTACATGCACAATCCATTTGTGTCTGGTAGTCGCATACTCCCCTCTTCCTATTGAGAAAGCATGCATGCTGGCCCAAACATGCACGTGTGCATGGGAGGAAGGGGTCAGGAGGAATAGTCGTCAGCCAAACAGGCCTTTGGCATACACCTATGTGAGAACTTACACATCAGTGATCCACTCAATTCTGTATGTGTATTCAGTTGTCCATGGTTCTCTGGGGGGCGTGCACTACTTCGGTCCATTTTGCGGACAAAATGTGCCCACTCTATTCAGTGCGTCCATGAAAACCACGGACAGAAGATGGATGCCATTCATGTTTGGTCTGTTTTGTTTTTGTTTGTTTTTTTTTTTGCTGATGCATTGTCTAGATTAGAGAATACAATTGCAAAGCGTGGTCCAAAAAAAAAAAAAGTCATGTGTCCTGAAGTTAGGTCTATTTGAACCTTTTGCACTTGCAAAATGAACATGGACGTGTGAATAAGCCCTAAAATGAATAGCCAGTTTGCGGGTCTTTTCACACTGTATTTTGCAGCATTTGCATACAGCCTCATCCGTGGCCCATAGACTGTAAGAAGCAAAAAAAAAAAAAAAAACTACTACGGTACATATTTCTTGGCACAATTTTAATTTTTTACTGGCTGCCTCTGTATTTAATATTGCAGAAGACTGCTTTATTCTATACAGCAAAAAAGGTATGCCAGCCCGACCGAGGTCAAAAGGATGCCCTCATGGCACGTCTGGTTTGACATGTGTGCTGCATATGGCAAACAATGTGAAAGTTGCCTTAAATTGATCATATCAGAGAGCAATCAGGCCTTGTTCTCACGTCTATGTCTTATCCATGAAAAATCCGTGTTTGATCCGTGTGTGATCCATATTTTACGCTGAAAATTCAGCTGAAAACTAATTTCCAGAGCATTTCCTACCAGTAGCAAATGAAAAACGGACTAAACACGGATGCCATGCCATACCAAAGTAGTGCATGTCTCCGTGATTTTTTTTCACTGACCCAATACTGGGAACAAACACATTAAAATCAATGGGTACGTGTGCAGAAAATGTGGATAGCACACGTCGGCGATATACACTAGATTGTATTAGCAAAAAGTGATTTTAGGAAAGGTAGATATACAAGGCTGAGGGTAATGGGCCTCCATACGGCATGGGGGAGCTGATATAAAGGAGTTGCCCATAGCAACCAGTCAGATGCCACCTTTCATTTTCCATAGGAGCTATAAAAAATGAAAGGTGGAATCTGATTGGTTGCTAGGGACAACTAAGCCAGTTTTCCTTTACACCAGTTTTGATAAATCTCCCCCCCTCGCCGCCGCATTTTTGAATTGAAGAGTGTACTTGTATGTAGTGAGACTCCTGGACCACACCCTGCGCCATTCACAAACATTAACCCTGTCAGGAACATGCACTGAGAACGGTGTTACTGCAGTGTTGTCTTCTGCTGGTGGATCCAGGTTTTCCCAGAGGAAGGGTGGAGTCCCATTGCCAGGGGTTTGTAACATTCCTGCCAAATATCATCCCACAGCTTAATGCTAATGAATCTCCTTGTATAAAACATCTGTTTTTACTGAAAGCGGCAGGAATATTTTATCTTATTTCAACATTTGGGTTAGAAACCCAAGCTGAAGGCAGCCCATCGCGTCCATGTGTGAGGGTAAATGCCGGGCAGATGTATCTGGAATGTATCCTGAAACAGGATCGGGGCTGATCACATGTAGTATGCTACATGACAGATATCACATCTACCAGGTCTGACCAGTCGAATTCCAGAGGAGCATGTATGGCCTATAAGTCTACTCACGCCAATTAAGGCGCGCCCTCCCCAAGGAGAGATAGTACCCCCCCCTAATCCTGACTAGTCGATGATGATATCCTCCACTATGTCCAGGCAGACTCACAATCCCCATGCCATATTCCTATTTTAAAGCTGTCCCAGCTGCTAATAAAATAATGGAGCTGATTTACTGATACGAAGATTTAGGGCTCATGCACATGACCGTATGTATTTTGCAGTCCACAAAAAAAAACGGATGACATCCATATTGCATCCGCTTTTTTTTTTTTTTTTTTTTCAGATCCATTGACCTTGACAAGAATAGGACACGTTCTATCTTTTTTGCAGAACAGATCTGCGCACATAGGGACACAGAATGCACACAGAGTAATTTCCGTTTTTTTCAAAACCCGATGAAGTGAATACGGACCTGTAAAAAACGGAATGGAAAGAAAATACATTGGTGTGCATAAGCCCTTAGCCTAAAGATCCCCCTGGCGCATTCACAAAATGGACAAGTATAAGATATGTTCTATTTTTATTTTTGCCGGACTGCGGCACGGACATACGGATGCGCACAGTGTCTGCATTTATTGCAGCATCATTGAAATGGATGGCTTCTCACCGATCCACAAAAAATGCATGAGCCCTAGGTGTAAGGTTATGCACATGGGAATGGAAAAAACAAAGTCACCCGTACATACTACATAGTAAAACGCTGGGTAACACTGACATGGAAAAGGTCTTAGGAATTTTAGTTGGCATACTTAATTCTGGCGCAATTCTGGTGCACATTGAGGGGACATTTATCATTCAGAAAATTGGTTTTAAAAAAGTATTTTATTGAACACCATTTGTACAATTTTTTTTACACAATTAGTGTTTTTACATCACATCGTCTCACCACTTTCGGAAAAGGGGCGCGGTATGGGCGGAGCCATCAGATTTATCATAACTTATGGCCATTTAACAAGTTTATCGGCCTCCTGAAAGAGTCCTAAGACATACCCCTTTCCTGCTGAGCCACAACCACTTTTCGCTAAGGCCGGGTTCAGAGGATTTTTTTTTTCCGTGTAAAATAATGGATACTTCAAAAACATGCATGCATAAGTCATGCGTCTTGTAGGAATACATGGTCTGTTCTAAGGGAATAATTCATTCTTGTGTCTCACAGGCTTTAACTGGGGAATATTAATCACTCAAGAAGTAAATCATGAAGCAATGTTTAAGTGAAGCTTAACCTTTGGCTCTAGTGTTAGAAAATGTAGAAATTTGTCTTTTTGCCTACTTCGGTCCTTTTTGTAATGTAGAAAAATCCCCAGTTGTGGAAAGGAAACCATCAGCAAGCCACTGTTGCCAGGTCTGTTAGTTTTTTCAGTGTATAATGTTGTAGTGCTGTGATTGGGATGTGCTTGTGTTGCGGCATACAGCTCAGCTGATCAGTACTTGATGAAGGTATTTAAAGGGGTTGTCCGGGATTAGAAAACATGGTTCCTTTCTTTTTAAAATAGCACCACCCCTGTCCATAGGTTGTCTCTGGTATTGTAGCTGGGCTTCATTGGAGTCAATAAAGACCGAGCTGCAATACCACACACAACCTGTAGACAGGGGTGGCGCTGTTTTTGCAAGAAAGCAGCCATGTTCTAATCCTGGACAGCTTCTTTAACTATTCATACATTAGCCTACATTATGATGGTTTCCAGGAAGCAAGATTAACTGAAAAACTGGTAAAACATCAGACAATAAATCAAATTACTATGACAATAATGCTGGATTTTACATTTGCGGGCTACATAGGCATGGATGAGGAAACATGCGCTGCCAAGTATGGATGATATCTATACATAACCGTTACAGGTCAATGAGTTTCAGATGTAGCTGAGATTAGTTTAGTTATTTAATGTACTTCATGGTTTGTGGTTTTAGTCTACCTTTCCCTTTCTTTATTTGGCTTTTTTTTCTGTGTTTCAGAGTCATTCGCGATGGCTTGTATCCATGAGATTCTCGGCAAGCTAAAATTGGAAGGAAATGTAAGTAAAGTCATATGTAATTGGCTGGGTTGTGAACTTACATCAAACACTTAATTTCCCTTTAATAAAAATTCACAGCTTTATGCCCAAAGTAGAAAGAAAAAACCTTAGGTATCCTCAATAATATGTCATTATTTTATATAAACTTTATAGCAAATAACAAAGTTATTGTGCTATTATTAAAGGGGTTGTCCGGGTTCAGCTATGAACCCGGACATACCCATATTTTCACCCAGGCAGCCACTGGCTACGGCAGCGCTAAAGCCCGCCCATCAGTGCCGGTGACGTCACCGGACTTCCTGGCAGCCCCATTAAGAGCCCATTTAGTCAGCGAAACTCCTGAAAATGCCTTTGCACGGTGCGGGGTGGTATGCTGTGGAGGTCACTTTTAAAGAAGTGGGGGTCGCTGTTAAGGGTGCAGGGAACGGAGGAGGTCATAGTTAAGGGGACGGTCCGCTATGGAGGTCAGTGTTAAGGGGCGGGGTGCTGTAGAGGTCACACCACAGTATAATAACCCCCAGTGCCCCCCCCCCACACACACACAGTATAATGACCCCCCCAGTGGCCCCCCACACAGCACACAGTGGCCCCCACACTGGGGGTTTTACTGTATGGAGGGGGCACTGGGGTCATTATATTGTGTAAGAGGCCCTCACTAGCTAGAACTGACTGGGCCCCACAGCAAATTTTTGTACGAAACCCCCCCTTCCCCCCAGTGGCTTCACATCACAGTATATTTTACTAGAATCTAAATACTATAAAGATATTAGCCCTACCCTGTAATAATATTTCAATTAGGGGGTCATTTATTAAACAGAAATACGTCTATATTAGGCGTATTTCTGACAAAGATTGTGGCGCAAAGGTCCTTTTTCGCCGCAATCTGCAACTTTTCCCCACTTATGCCAGGTCTAAAAAAAGGTGGTGTGGGCAGGGAAGGGGATACAGTTATTGCCATACAGTTATTGGATAACACCACCATACAGTGACTGGATACTTCCATACAGTAATCGGATAACAGGGTATAAGACGGCAGAGTACATAGGATGACGAGGGGTACTGTACAGGGTATGGTAAGAGGGCACAATGCAGGGTATAAGGGGGCACAGTCACATGACCCTGTGACGTTAGAAGGTCCTTATGGTGCATGCGGTTTAGACGCCACCATAATGAGAGGCAGAGGAGTGAGACAGGTGACCGGGGCCCTGGATGGACAGGAGGGGTGCTCACAGCAAGTAGGTGGAAGGGGCTCTGAGGGGGATTCATACAAGAAGTAGTGGCAGGAGGTCTGTGCAGGGCAGCGATAGGAGGGTGGAGCAGGAGCTCTGGATACGTGAGGGAAGAAAGACAGAAGGGGCTCCATGAGGATGAGATAGGACAGCATATGGAGGGGGGGGGCCAGGTGTCATGGAGGCAAACTGCTTAATGAGGCAGTAAAACAACTAAGTAGCAAGAAGCTGCTGGTCTACAGTATCCAGCAGCAGCTTGAAGAGTTCCCTGACATCCTCCCACCCCTCCTGTCCCACAGAGAAGAGAAAGTCACAATGCAGACTCACTCACAGACTGTCTTCACACTGCTGCTCCAGCCCTGCGGTCTCTCTCCTCAGGCAGCACATCCTGTGTCTGAAGCTTCTCAGGCAAGATGTCCTGCTCTGCTGGAGTGAAGAGGGGGCGTGTCTGAAGCTCTGCAGCACAGGAGCTTGTAAGAGGAACAGAAGCAGCCGGCCCCTGCATGTTGTTGATGCTCCTTGCTCCAGTCTGACTCTGCGGCCCTGCTACTGCTCCCAGGCCCCTTCTGCCCTCAGGGCCTGAAGCAGTGGTTTCCACAATAGCTACACCCCTGGAGCTGCGGTTAGTGAATGAAATGACCGCAGCTCCCTGTGCTCCAGCAATGGGTGCTTCCATCTGTATTGCCCGGGTATGCCGGGTGCTGACGCCGGCCCTGGTTAAGGGGGCGGGTTATTGTGCAAATCACTGTTAACGAGACAGGGTACTGTGGAGGTCATTAATAAAGGGACGGCCGCTGTGGAGGTCACTGTTAAAGGGGAGGGCACTGTGGATGTTACTGTTAAGGGGGAAGGCTGTGGAGGTCACTGTTAAAGGGGTGGGGTACTGTAGGTGTCACTGTTATAGTGGATACTGTCTATCTTTTAACGACACACACAAACATTAAATGAAATATACCCGTGTGAAGCCAGGTCCTTCTGCTAGTATATATATATATATATATTATAGCATAATATACATTAATATATTCTAATGATATCTGCAAACGTACTAAGGGTCCATTCACACGTCCGCAAAATGGGTCCGCTTGCAGAACGGGTGCGGACCCATTCATTTCGCACTTCCGTTCCGCCAAAAAATAGAACATGTCCTATTGCGGACAAGAAAAGGCATTTTCTATGAGAGTACCGGCGATGTGTGGTCCACAAAATGCGGAACGCACATTGCCGGTGTCCGTGTTTTGCGGATCCGCGGTTTGCAAAACACATACAGACGTGTGAATGGACCCCAACTCTACTTCTAATTCCACTTCATCTATTACAGCAGTCCAGTTCCAGTCAACCATTATGTGGTACTGTGAGGCCTTCCACGAACTTTGATGCAGAGAAAGATGCCGCAGCTCTTGAAACTGCCATTAAGACAAAAGGTTGGTACCTTTTTAAGGAAAACTTTACCTAGAGAAACAACAAGAATAAAGATGTGATAGAAATCGAGTAAAAAGTATCCATCTACTCTTAGCCTTTTCCATTAGGCGGATCGTGCCTGGTCAGCATTGCAGGAGGAGGACAACCATAGCCCACACTCTAGGTTTTACATATAGCACTGTGGGGAAGACACTCTCGCACATTATGCAATCAGTCCTGGCAATGGTAGACTGTAGGGAAACACCTCTTTGACAAGGCGAATGATTGAGTAGAGGAGGAGCAAGGTTTTCCAGAAATGTTATTTAATGGGGAATGAAGTAATTACCAGACATGTCAGGGGGTGCCGTAGGTCCTCTTCAAGGAGATTGAGAATTCTAGAAATATAAGGAAAACTGGCTAAAGAGTTAACGTCATTGTAATGACCCTGTGGGGGTTATAATTTGACCATGAATTATAGGCAAGGGTGCACTAGACTTTTAAAACTTGAAAAGAGTCATTTAGACTGTGTATTGAACTCAAACCAAAGCTTGTATTACACCTACCGATTTTTATTTATTTATTTTTGGCAGATGATTGCTAACATCTTGCAGCTTAAGGCTATGTGCACTGAAGCAAAATCGGACACTGACCACTGAAGCCAAATCACTGACAGTGAAAAAACACTGTCGTGTGCATGAGGCCTTAATAGTATTGTTATACTTAGGCCTCATGCACACGACCGTTGTTGTGTTCCGTTCCGCAAAATGGGGTTCCGTTGTTCCGTGATCCGTTTCCGTGTGTCTTCCTTTATTTTTGGAGGATCACCAGACATGAAGGAAAGTAAAAAAAAATCTAAGTCAAGTTTGCCATGCAAATGATAGGAAAAAAACAGACGCGGATGACAATGTTGTGTGCCTCTGCGTTTTTTTTCACGGTCCCATTGACTTGAATGGGTCCGCGAACCGTTTTCTGTGAAAAAAAATAGGACAGGTCCTATTTTTTTGAAGGACTGGAACCACGGATCACGGACGCGGATGACAAACGGTGCATTAGCTGAGTTTTCAACGGACCCATTAAAAGTCAATGGGTCCGCAGAAAATCACGGAAAACGGAACAACGGACATGGAACACAACAACGGTCGTGTGTATGAGGCCTTAAAGAGGACCTGTCAGTGCAATGTGCAGGATGAGCTGAGCAGATTGATTTTGTGGAAAAGATTCAGTAAAACTTGTAAATTATACATTTACATCTCTGATTTTTCTGAACTTAAGACCACCTCCGTGTACAGCTATAAATGACTGCTATCTCTGTATACACACTTAGGGCTCATGCACACGACTGTGTGTCGGTCGTGCCCGTATTGCGGCCCGCAAACAATGGGTCCACAATATACAGGCCCCAGCCGTGTGCGCACTGTATCAGGGATGCAGACCCATTCACTTGAATGGGTCCAGAAGATACGGTGTGGTGTTGAGACACAGAACAGAAGCCTGCAGAAGGAGTACAGAGTGCTTTCTTGGGAGTTCGGTCCGCGCCGCAAAAAAATAAGATATTTTCTATTTCTTTGCGTAACGGAAAAATTATTGCGGACCCGTTCAAGTGAATGGGTCCTCACCCGCAATTTTTTTTGCCCAAAATGGTATCTGCACATAGACTTGTGACTTATGTATGCCAGAAAACTGGTGTATGAACTTTGAAGATGTGCCCAATATTGCAAGCAACAACAATAGTATAGCATCCTCATAATGTGTTCTGCCCTTAGATTGTAAGCTCTTGTAGGCAAGGCCCTCTCTCCTCCTGACTTGTTTCTTTCCTCCCTTGATAAAGCTCTTTAGCATATGTTGTCTTCTATAGATTGTCATGATCTCCAGCGTGGCACAGGCCTCTATTCTTCATTGTCACTGACAGATTTGCAGACTTTCCTTCATTCCCAGAGTGCGTGGTTTATTATCACTCCAGCACATTGCTTCCCCCTTCCTGTGGATACCAGGTGCGCCCTGTAAGTACAATAGATAAAAGCTACAGGAGATCCATACCCCAAACCAATTGTCCTCATTTATTACACCCAAATCTTGTACCTGAGCCAGAAACAACCTGAGGAACGAGGAAGCCGGACAGATTTCCTCTTGGCAGTGCTTTTCACTTTTACTATTTTTTTCATAGTGTAACATTCCTGAATTGGGGAGCTGGGAAATACTTCTCTCCCCCCTCCCTCCTTGTAGGCTTAATTTTCCTTGGCTGGCTTTTATGACTACACAGTTAAACCGATTAGAAGCGGTTCCTGTATCTGCTGCAGTCAATAATCCTTTTGCCTTTGGCTAATTGTGTTTATTTGCTTTGTTCAGGGACATGTGAGCGCAGAGTGCACTGGTTATGCATAATTCACATACACTCATTCTGGCTATAAATAAAATGCATTATACTTCACTTCCAGTAATGGCCGGTCTATTTTCAGATGAGATAATGGCTAGTACAAATATACTGTGCCCATATGTATCTTAGGCTACATTCACACGACTGTATGTGTTTTGTGGTCCGTAAAAAAGGGCTGTCATATGGAACGTCATCCGTTTTTTTTTGCAGATCCATTGTAACAATGCCTATCCTTGTTCGCAAAACGGACAAGAATAGGACATGTTCTATTTTTTTTTTTTGCGGGGCTACAGAACGGACATACGGATGCGGATAGCACACGGTGTGATGTCCGCATTTTTTGCGAACCCATTGAAATGAATGGGTCTGCATCCTTTCCGAAAAAAAAAAACTAAAAACAGAATGGACACGGAAACAAAATACGTTCGTGTAAATGTAGCCTTAAACGTTTAATGGCACAGTCTGAAAGGTAGAAATATATTCCCAAATGTTTACTTTAAAAGCAAAGGGAGAAGTAGGGAGTAACGAGGAGGGTGTAGATGAGTATAACCTGTCACCTACCTAGCAGAGGTGTACTTATGAAGACACTCTGTACTCACGTTTTATACTTGGTGAATATATTATTGTGAGTAGCAATGTGGGTATTATCTTCTTCTTTCATTCATATTACACCCTAACAGCCACGCTAAAATTGGACAAATTGTGAAAATGGCATTTTTTTTAATTAGATTTTTAATTTTATTTATTTTTGGCCTCAAATAAATACAGTAACTGTTCAACTTGGGTGCCTTAAGTGCATTTTAACACTTTAATGGTGTAACTGATTTTTAAGGGGTTTTCCAGTAAAAATGTTTTTTTTTTTAAACAAGTTCATGCAGCATGGCTCCTGAGACAGAAGATTCATACTTACCAGCTCCACACCACTGCGGTCCTCTGCACTGTCCCCGCGCTCTCATCTTCCTGTCCCAGCACTGTTTATATCTGGCTGCCTATGGACATGGTCATATCATGTCACATGCTTGTTAAAAAATCTTTTTTTACCAGAAACCCTCTTTGAAGACCAATAACCAGTGGCATACCTACCATGGAGGCAGACCACACAATTGCTATGCCAGTACCCTGCCAGTAACATTTTTTTCACCATCTGTGAGCCAACGGTCATAACCTTTTATATTTTTCTCTTCCATTATGGGGTACATGTAATGTATTAAATCACTTTCATACATTTGGGGTGGGGGGGGATAAAAAAAGCAATTTCAACATTTTGGGGGGGGATTTATTTTTACAGTGTTCACTGTGGTACATGATAACTTTATTCTGCGGGTCAGTGCGATTACGAATATGTCAGATTTATATAGTTATATTTTACTACTTTCACAATAAAACACTTTTTGTTTTTACAAAATAGTCATTTTTTACTGTGTTTTCTGTAACCAATAAGTATTATGTTAAGGTGTTGTAGGCACACGCCTCCGAATGATAACACCCAATTGTCAATTTTTCATATGTTTCCGGAAGGAATAACAGAAGAAATAAGAAAAGATTCCCCAGAATTGTTACTAGACTAGACGTGTCAGGAGAGCTGAGATCCTCTTTTCTTTAACTCTATACATACATTTCTGTCATTCCTAAAGCATTCCATCTATTTCAGGTGTCGATGAACTTACAATCATCAACATTTTAACAAACCGCAGCAATGACCAAAGGCAAGACATAGCATTTGCCTATCAGAGGAGAACCAAGAAGGTAATTGTCCAAAAAAAATTGTAAATTATATTAATGGCCAGATCCTGTTGCTCTGTCTGAAGAATATAATCTTTGCTCCATCAGTCTCTAAGGCTACTTTCACACTGACGTTTTGGCTTTCCGTTTGTGAGATCCGTTCAGGGCTCCCACAAGCGGTCCAAAACGGATCAGTTTTGCCCTTAATGCATTCTGAATGGATAAGGATCCGCTCAGAATGCATCAGTTTGCCTCCGTTCCGCCTCCATTGCGCTTTGGATGTGGACAGCGTTTTGTTGTCCGCCTGACGAAACGGAGCCAAACGGATTCGTCCTGGCACACAATGTAAGTCAATGGGGACGGATCCGTTTCTATGACACAATCTGCCACAACGGATCCGTCCTCCATTGACTTTCAATGGTGTTTAACGGATGCATGCGGTTGTAGTATCTGAACGGATGCATTTGTGCAGATCCATGACGGATCCGCACAAAACGCGAGTGTGAAAGTAGCCTAAGGAGAGTTCTTTAGGTGGTCTCTTTCACTATAATGTCAGAGATGACTCTTCAGACACTGGTGTACTGGGCTATTTCATGTGAGGCTGAGACTGCTCAGGGTAAGCCTTGTGCTTATTCATTCATGGCTCGAGGAAATGTTAGTATTACAGCAGTGTAACAAGTATATCAGGTTATCCATGCTATAGGCAGGCTTTCTGACTAGTTATTACAGAAATACCAGTTTAGTTTCATTAACGTTTTGACCCTTTGTTATAGTGACATAGTGAGGAACATGGGCATTTAATTTGCCAGAAGTAATGTATACCTTTTTCTTTATCTGTAGGATCTCCCATCAGCTTTGAAAGGCGCACTTTCTGGTAATCTCGAGACTTTGATGCTTGGACTGATGAAGACACCACCTCAGTATGATGCTTCAGAACTGAAATCTTCAATGAAGGCAAGTTAGAGGAATTAGAGCTTGTGGACATTTTCTGTCTAGCGCTGGATTATTACTATTATTTATTTAAAAGCGCCATTAATTCCATGGCGCTGTACATGAGAGGTTACACATACATATTATAACAAATACAATAAACATGAGAACTTACAATCTACAAGGGAAGGGGAAGGACTGCTTTTACCCTCAGTAGGTGAGGAAAGGATTCAGCATGCATTCCCCACCCCCCCTGGACTTGACACCCAAATTTATTAGATCATAAAGAGGGACAAATTCAGTGCCACAGCATTTATTATTATTTTTTTTTTATACTAAGCCACGTCTCTAACGCCACCTAATGGGTAAATAGCTTAAAACATAACTTTTACTAATATCCTTCCAAATATTTTTATGCCTGTTTTAGAAGTAGCTCCCTTTTTTGCAACTATTTAGGAGTGGTGAGGGTGTCACAGGGGCTTGGACTCCAGCCCCAAAGCATTAATTATCTTTTACGCCTGAAAACAGGTGTAATAGAGGAGTAAAAACAGCTCCAGGGGCCCGAGTACTTTTTATTGCAGGCGCACATACTGCTGGAGGTGCACCTAATTAATTTATAGTAAACCGCCAGCAGTGTAGAGGGGAAACAAAGATCATTGTAAATGACTCCCAATATCTTACCTGATAAAATCATGGGGTACATGGCGGTACCAATACACCTTGTGATAAATAAAAGATCCAACTAGTCTTACCGTATCCAGAGTTTTGCTTGCATGTCAGCGTGATGTCTGCTGGATCCAGAACAAGGTCACTGTGGTGATAGAGCAAAAAAAAACCACCCAGATAAATAGGGGAGAGTAACTGTCCCTGGTAAATCCTTAGTAGGGGGTGCTGTGCTTTCCCTGTAAGACATCCCAATGGTATAACAGAATAATCTAGGGCATTGCTTTCCCCTTAGTGCTACTACACAGTACTAATGCCCACACTGTACCTCCACAGTAGCAATGCCCATACTGTGCACCCCCAGCACTGGCAAAATGTTACCCCTTTCAGTAGTGCTCCCTCCAGCTGCATTAATATAGTTAAAAAAAAAAAGACTGAATACTCACCTGTTTCCCTGATGACCAGCTTTCCCCAGCAGCAGCACAACCTGGTCTCGCACACACATCGCGCTGCTGGGCTGTGTCGGAGGAAGCTTATTCCAGGGCCTGCAACGCTCCTCCCACACAGCCCAGCATCACGTTGTGTGGCCTGCTGGGGAGCGGCGCACCTCAGCTGAACTGTGAAGCAGGCAGTGGACGGTACCCTGCTTCACCATTTAAACGAACTGCCTGCGCGCGCCCTCAACCCTCAGTCTCCCCTCGCTACGCACTTACAAAGACTTACGGTACAATATTTCCTTCTTTGCATGTTCTCAGCATTATAAATCGCACAGCTTCGATTTTTTTTTTTTGTTCATTATGGATGATGGGTAGAGCCATGGAAAAAAAAATGTAATCTCTTAAATACGCACATATTTTCCATTTTACACTGATGAGGGCCAGGAAACATAAAACTGCTATATGCAAGCTGGAATGAAAATCTCGGAAATTTTTGGCTGTATCTGTGCTGCATACTTTACCATTGGGTCTACATACATAATTGGCTACAGAGGTAAAAAAAAGGACAATCTGAAACGAGAAACCCCTTTAATTTTAAGAGGGCAGTGTTGTTTGTACTCCAATGTTCCAGAAAAGGGATGGTTGACAATAAGGCACAAAGTAATACAAGCACACATTGTGGATATTGCATGTTAAGCTTGATGATTCTTGTGGAGATATTCTGCACTTGGCTAAAAGGCCTAATACTCTTTGCAGGGCCTTGGAACAGATGAAGACTCTCTTAATGAAATTATTTGCTCTCGGGATAACCAAGAACTACATGCAATCCAAGCAGCATACAGAGAATGTAAGTACTTTTGAAATCAGTATCCAATTTGTTTACTTCCCAAGCAGACGTAGAACATATTCACACCTCACATAAGCTATATTCTGTCAGCCCACTCTCCACAGTGCTGCTTTAGGCTACATGCACACGAACGTTGTTTGTTTCTGTCTGTTCTGTTTTGGGTTTTTTTGCGGATAGGATGCGGACCTATTCATTTCAATGGGTCCGCCAAAAATGCAGACAGCACACCGTGTGCTGTCCGCATCAGTATGTCCGTTCCGTAGCCCAGCAAAAAAAATAGAACATGTCCTATTCTTGTCCATTTTAGGGATTGTTACAATAGATCCGCAAAAAAAAAAACGGATGGCATACAGATGTCATCCGTTTTTTTTTAAGGATCCACAATTTGCGGACTGCAAAACACATACTATTGGTTATTGGAACCCCTAGTGGTTTGATGGTGTAGGCACACACTGCTGGCACTTTCGTGTCTGTATAATATGAAATGTTCAGCATGTTATGGAGGAATAACTAGCAAACAACCACTTTCTCCTTTATAGAGCAATTGGATATTACCTCTTATTCTCTAAAGGAGAGGAGTACTGATGTTCTTTCTGGTGCAAAAAACAAAATTGGATCAGCACCTCCAAACAATATAAAAAAAGGGGGTTCAGGTGCACGCTACCATGGCCGCAATGTAGAAGCGAACCAGGACTATAAGTAGCAGCACAATGCCAAAGACACTTGCAAACACTACAAACATGAATAAATGTAAAATCCATCACTGATACTTTCTATATGCACGTCCGTGCAGTTCAGTCTATTACCCTGCAAAGTTCATCCAAAGGATGGCAGGTAGAAACAAATTTTTCATTTTGACTAACAGTTCCTTCCCGACTCCAATCAGGCAATCAGATAACTCCCTGGATCAACGACCCCTCTCTAGTAGCTATAGCCTGTAATATTATTACACTCCAGAAATACATCCAGGCCCCTCTTGAATTCCTTCATTGTACTCACCATCACCACCTCCTCAGGCAGAGAGTTCCATAGTCTCATTGCTCTTACCGTAAAGAATCCTCTTCTATGTTTCTGCACAAGCCTTCTTTCCTTCAGACGCAGAGGATGTCCCCTCGTCACAGTCCTGGGGATAAATAGATGATGGGAGAGATCTCTGTACTGACCCCTGATATATTTATATATAGTAATTAGATCTCCCCTCAGTCGTCTTTTTTCTAAAGTGAATAACTCTAATTTTGATAATCTTTCAGGGTACTGTAGTTGCCCCATTCCAGTTATTACTTTAGTTGCCCTCCTCTGGACCCTCTCCAGCTCTATGTCTGCCTTGTTCTCCGGAGCCCAGAACTGTGCACAGTACTCCATGTGTGGTCTGACTAATGATTTATAAAGTGGTAGGACTATGTTCTCATCACAGGCATCTATGCCCCTTTTGATGCAACCCATTACCTTATTGGCCTTGGCAGCAGCTGCCTGACACTGGTTTCTACAGCTTAGTTTGCTGTTCACTAAAATTCCTAGGTCCTTTTCCATGTCAGTGTTACCCAGTGTTTTACCATTTAGTATGTACTGGTGACTTGCATTATTCCTTCCCATGTGCATAACTATACATTTGTCAGTGTTAAACCTCATCTGCCACTTCTCTGCCCAAGCCTCCAATCTATCCAGATCCATCTGTAGCTGTATACTGTCCTCTTCTGTGTTAATTACTTTACACAAATTGGTATGGCTTGCAAAAAATATTTTACTTTGCAAGCCTTCTACAAGATAATTTAATGAATATCTCACTGAGCCTGTTAGTTACCTACATACACACATTTCCCTAGTCCAAGCATTCTCATTTTATGTATCAACCTGTGGCCCAGTATTAAATGCTTTGAAAAAATCAAGACATGTCATCCAATGACTCGGTCCAGTCTAGGACTTACCTTCTCATAGAAACTGATTAGATTACTTTTAACAGGACCGATCCCTTATAAACCAATGCTGATACGGCATTCTATACTTATTTTCATTGAGATACGCCATTTTCACACAATAGATATTAAACTTCCAGGCTTATAGTTTCCAGGCTCACCTTTCTGTATAAGCATAGAAGTGAAGAAGTTTCTATAAAAAGCATTGTGGAAACTGCCAACGCATTTTAGTTTTTTTCTCCTCTGTACTTTAAGCTGGCTATTGAGATGCTGATATAAAAAGATTAGTGGATAGCTCACCACCGTCCTCAGTAGGTAAGGGTGCTCTAGTCGAAGGACTGCTCACTCAAAGCAGTCCGGAAATGCAAATTGAATGAATGGAAAGACGACTGGCACTCGCTATGTGGTACACATCAAACCGTAATTTATTAGACACCTAACCACTCACAGTGGAGTGGTCGCAAAAGATTGTATAATCTATAACAACATAATCTTAAAATCCCCCTAAAAAGATAAAACACAGTAAAATATAATAAAATGCTTTGGTATTATTAGCTAAAAACGCATAAGGTGACATAGGTATAGTCCAATACTCTCAGTTGCAATGGGTATCCTATAAGGTCATATTGGGGATACTGTCTCTTTAAATGCAACCAAGTCCGTTTGTAGCAGATTGAAATGTCCACAGTATAATACACTTGGCTCTAGGACCCAGATGAAATGCCCTCTGCAATCCCTACAAATGCTGGTTAAGAATATCCCTGTATATGATTCTCTCTTCGATAATCTTATGTATCTTCACCGACTGGTAGTACGGCCTTTAACAATGTGTTATAAACTCTATATCAGGGTGATCAGGCTTACCCCCATAGGTATGTCTTTCGCATCCACGACCGTCCGATATGAACGCTTGTTCAGCCGCTTGCTCTTGGCGTCCTCGCTCTCTGGTGTGAGTGCGTCACATGTGATTTCCCAGAGATATCGTGAGACTTGGTAGCTAAGCAGCTTACTTCCAATACACCTGAAGATTGGTGCTTTTGATGAAATAAGTAAATGGAGCGCTCCACTTATGAAGATTATTCCAAATCTATTGGATATCCAAGATGTTGCTGTGAACAGGGATATAACGCTAAACGCGTTTCGAAGACTTCCGTCCTCTTCCTCAGTAGCTATATCCCTGTTAGAATGTCCTCCCCTTTTATACCATCACATGTAAACCACAAAATCTGGTTTGGAATCTCCAATTCGCATCATGCGTTTTTCAGGCGTTTTTGTTGCGGTTTTAAAAAACGCATATGCGTTTTTAGTTGTATTCGAACCGCAACCTTTTAGTTAGTCCTTATAACCCCAAAGCATAATAGTAATGCAATCTAAAATCGATACAACATCTAAAAATATAAAATATTATATAAAAAAATTTTTGGAAGTACAGGTTTTTACACAGATAAATAAAAACAAGGTAATAACGACTGTAATGTAAAAATATCTTCTCATATATTTTATATTCAATGTGTTGCGTAAAATTAAAAATGATGTGGGGGGAGGTGGGCCCATCACCAAGAGGGGATCACACCGCCGATAAAAGGCAGGAGTGCGATCCCCAATTGTATGAGGGGCACACCCCCCATTCTATAGGAAACCAAAAATTTCCAGTTCTGCATTTAAACCCGCTGGCATCAAACTTCCGAAATTGTAAATTTGTTTTGATTCTGCCCTTGACATCCGCTCGATGTGGTTTCCACCCCTCCAGTGTTTGTCTATTTTTTCTAGGGCCACAAACAACAATAGGTCCTTTTCCATGTCAGTGTTACCCAGTGTTTTACCATTTAGTATGTACTGGTGACTTGCATTATTCCTTCCCATGTGCATAACTATACATTTGTCAGTGTTAAACCTCATCTGCCACTTCTCTGCCCAAGCCTCCAATCTATCCAGATCCATCTGTAGCTGTATACTGTCCTCTTCTGTGTTAATTACTTTACACAAATTGGTATGGCTTGCAAAAAATATTTTACTTTGCAAGCCTTCTACAAGATAATTTAATGAATATCTCACTGAGCCTGTTAGTTACCTACATACACACATTTCCCTAGTCCAAGCATTCTCATTTTATGTATCAACCTGTGGCCCAGTATTAAATGCTTTGAAAAAATCAAGACATGTCATCCAATGACTCGGTCCAGTCTAGGACTTACCTTCTCATAGAAACTGATTAGATTACTTTTAACAGGACCGATCCCTTATAAACCAATGCTGATACGGCATTCTATACTTATTTTCATTGAGATACGCCATTTTCACACAATAGATATTAAACTTCCAGGCTTATAGTTTCCAGGCTCACCTTTCTGTATAAGCATAGAAGTGAAGAAGTTTCTATAAAAAGCATTGTGGAAACTGCCAACGCATTTTAGTTTTTTTCTCCTCTGTACTTTAAGCTGGCTATTGAGATGCTGATATAACCAGTAATGAAGATTCCCATAGTAACAGATAGAAGTCACATGGCTGTCAATTAAACGAGGTGTCGCTTTTTAGCAGAAAAACATTCCTGCATGCAGGACCTTTTTTTTGCCCACTCTTTTTAGTGGGATCTGAACGAAGCCTTCAACGCAGATGTGGACATGCCTTAAAAGTAAAGTATTCAATCTTCCAGCCACTTTCCATCTACTTTTTATGCCCGGATTTAGATAAGTCCATCTGTGTTGCCTGTACTTTATACATGAGAATGGTGATGGATGTAGAGAGTACACGTTGGATAGTTTGTGTCCAATGTATCTTACTCAGTATATTTCTTCTTCAGTATACAAGACAGATCTAGAAAAAGACATCGTGTCAGACACATCAGGAGACTTCAGAAAGTTAATAGTCGCTCTTGCTAAGGTAAGTAAATGGGACAAATTATTTTAGAAGAAAACAAATGTAAGTCAGGCTACTTTCACACCTGCGTTCAGGTGTCCGCTCGTGAGCTCCGTTTGAAGGAGCTCACGAGCGGTCCCGAACGCAGCCGTCCAGCCCTGATGCATTCTCAATGGAGGCGGATCCACTGAGAATGCATCCGCCTGCCAGCGTTCAGCCTCCGCTCCGCTTTTTTTTTTTTTTTTTTTTTTTCATGGTTATGCAAACGGATCCGTTCTGAACGGATGCAAGCGTTTGCATTATAGGAGCGGATCCGTCTGTGCAGATACCAGACGGATCCGCTCCTAACGCAAGTGTGAAAGTAGCCTCAGTAATGCATGATGTAACCACGACATTAGTTGAACTTGATTTTTGAGCTGTTGATGTTTTGGTGATAACTTCAGCACTGCTACATCTGTTCAGGATTTCCTTCTAAAAGCAGATGTTACATTCAGAAAATAAGCTGGTTTCATGAGGTTAATAGTTCATCATGTTTTTGCTCACATTGGAGCACACAATTCAGTATTGATTATTTCCTTCTGTATTAGACTTTGTATGCTCTTCCTGTAAGAGCTGCTGCTTTACTGTTCGTCCACTTCATCTTTACGGTTTATGCCTGCAGGGAAAAAGACAAGAGGAGTCTTCTGTAGTAGATTATGAAAAGATTGACCAGGACGCTAGAGTAAGTACATATGGCCGTGCGACAGGTTGCCCTTTACATACAACAATCACCCTAGATTTGTTACTGTTATAAATTCTGCCTACATTCACAAATGTATTACATCACAACCTGAGGGTTTATGAAGCAGTTATATCCTATACACCTAAAGCAAGTGTTTGAGAGTTGCCATCTGTTTTCTCAGCAACTTCTTCTCCTGCCTATAGGGAGCTTTCACCTAGTTCATTTCCCTACCACATTTTTTGTAAAAATGGCCGAAATAAGATTGAAAGAGTTTTTATGCAAGTATAATGGATGCTAATACCGCACTTCGTGTACCATAGGAGCTGTATGAGGCTGGAGTAAAGAGGAAAGGAACAGATGTTAGCAAGTGGATTACAATCATGACTGAGAGGAGCATTCCACATCTACAGAAAGGTATGAGGGTTTAATGTAAAGCTGCATTTACATCTCCGGTGAATGTTTCTGGCAAGCTGTTCCAGCAAAGAACAGTCGCTGGATTCAACAGATCACGGCCAGATCCTTATTGACTATAACGGGATCCGGCTGCTTCCTAGCATAAATGCCAGGTGAAGGCCGGATAAATACCGCTGCATGCAGTGTTTTTTGTCCGGCCAACAGCCTGCATTTATGCTGGATCATCTTTAACAGAATTGTGAACGCAGCCTAACTGGTTAAGTTACAACCCCGGACTTGGAAACATGAACAATTGATTTGTAAAACTGCCTATAGCAGAGAATATTACAAGACCTGAAAAATGTTCTGCATTCTGTGTTTCAGTCTTTGAAAGGTACAAGAGCTACAGCCCATATGACATGCAGGAGAGCATCAAGAAGGAAGTGAAGGGAGACTTGGAGAATGCCTTCCTGCATCTGGGTGAGTATTATATAATGGTTTACACTATATGCTGTTGCTTAGGATGCCTTATGCACTCCATAGAAACCATGTATGACATCTGCTATATATGTTCATTTAGAATACAGGACCTTCATTACATGCAACTATTTATATTGTGCACAAAACATATATTTTGCAGTAAATATTGTGCAGTTAATCTGGTTTCATTTCTAGAATAAATCTACCTTCATTGTTGATTGCCTATCTTTACCCTTTCCTGACATATATCATTGTGTAGAATTATGTAAAAGCATTGCTTTGATCAGCACAATGTAATTATATTATTTGGTATGTTCCTATTTCAGTGCAGTGTATTCAGAACAAGCCACAGTATTTTGCTGACCGGCTCTACGAATCCATGAAGGTAAAATAGTTTTTTTTTTCTAATGACAGATCAAAGACTTTGAAGATCTTAACATATGTAAAAGTTTCCATTAATTTCATTAAAGTGTACGCTGAATGCTGTATTGCAGAGCATATTTCATTACAGTGCACTAGGAGTACATCTAATATAAGTCAATCATACTTTATGATCGCTCAGCTCCATAGTACATGATGTTGCACTTTTTGTCAGTGTAAGGGTGGCTCACATCACGTTTTTCCCATCCGTGTAACAAATGCAAAAAAAATATACGTTAACGGATGTCATACATTGGCATCCATTCACCTTAGAGTACCGTTGTAAAAAAAAAGTATACGATAATGCATACTTTTTTTTATAAATTTTTATCAGACTCTGCAGGATGGAAAAGCATGGTGTGCTATGCTATTTGTGATTTTTTTATTTATTATTATATATATATTTTTTTTACAATGTATATATCAAATGGTTGGCAAAAATGTGTGGTGAACCCATCCCAACAAACAATAAGTGTTGTAGATTGCTGAGGAAGGTGGAATAACCCAAAACTGTGTCAACATGAATTTAAACTAATGCTTCCTGGTGTCTTGAGTGTTCTGTGTAATTTTGTTATTATTGAGTTACACACTACTCTGGGGGGTGTTTTATTTTTACCTATAAATGTTTTTTTCCCAATGGCGGCGATGAAGGGTGTTAAACTTGATGCCAGTGATACATTTGGGGGGTTTCCAATATTTACCAATAATTTTTTTTTTTTTTTACATTTCATCTCAGGGCAAAGGAACAAAGGATAAAATATTGATCCGGAATATGGTTTCACGCAGCGAAGTGGACATGCTGAAAATCAGAGCAGAGTTCAAGAAGAAATATGGCAAATCTCTGTCTTATTTTATTAGTGTAAGTATGATGATACATCTTTGGTTTACTGTAAATAATTGGTAGACCTGTCTCATTCAGGTTGGAGGGCCAGAAATATCCATTACCTTTCTTTTTAAGTATACATTTCATTCATTCATGGGAACATCAAAAGAAACGTTTATTCCTATGGATAGTAATCAGATCATGGCTGAATCTGAAGGATTTATGGCTGCAAGACCTGTATCTAACACTACTATAGAAGGAGAAGGACTTGGGCAGGAAGAGGGAGACTTTTGGGCTCCTCTTAAGGTGCCCACATCTTCATTAGCTGACGGCTATCTCTCTGGACTCCCCCCTTTTAGACTTAAGAACTACAATACGTAGAGGGATTTATACTAATTAATGTATATGCATGTAATTAATACCAGATTTTTTAAAAATTTTTATGTTACAGCAAGACACCAAAGGAGACTATCAGCGTGCCTTGCTAAACCTATGTGGTGGTGATGACTGAGCTCTCAGAAGTCCTCCCTCCTGCCTTACTGCTTGTCCTGACTCAAAAGTCTGCACAGAGCTTCAAATGATCTGTAATCGCTGAGTTCGCCGCCTGTTCCTTTCCAGTGTAATGACCAATACAACTCGTCTAAATATATATTTTTTTTTTTCTGTACTTTGTCTCAAGTGGTTTTTATTTTCTTAATCCTGCTGCCTACAGGTGTATTGTATAAGCCATATGATATTTTAGAAAGAAGCCAATTTTGTGTTTGCCAAGCTGTGTACTTTAAACTTGATGCTGAGCTACATGCCCATAAGCGCTTGGGTAAATAGGAAATTAGTTTATCTGTTCAAATGGATTTAATATGCTATGAGCCAATGCATGACGAGATTTTCTGCATCCGGTTATTTGGCCAGCATAGAAACTAGATCTGTCAAACACTTCATAAACATTAAAGGGTACTTATCGTGCGTTTCAGTATCCGGCACAAGAGAGGTACAGGTCTTTCCTGTACTGTGTCAGATACTTAAAGGGAACCTGTCACCTGGATTTTGTGTATAGAGCTGAGGACATGGGTTGCTAGATGGCCGCTAGCACATCCGCAATACCCAGTCCCCATAGCTCTGTGTGCTTTTATTGTGGGAAAAAACTGATTTGATACATATGCAAATTAACCTGAGATGAGTCCTGTCCCTGACTCATCTCACATACAGGACTCATCTCAGGTTAATTTGCATATGTATCAAATCAGTTTTTTCCCACAATAAAAGCACACAGAGCTATGGGGACTGGGTATTGCGGATGTGCTAGCGGCCATCTAGCAACCCATGTCCTCAGCTCTATACCCAAAATCCAGGTGACAGGTTCCCTTTAAGCGCAGGGTGCAGAGCGAGACTTTAGAAGCCAGGACAGGTGTGTTCAGGTTTACACTAATCAATGTCAATCAAAGTGCAGAAGGTGCGGCAGGTGTAGAGAGAGCAGAGCCTCTAGGTGTAATGGCAACACCCCTGTTGCTCCTAGAGTCTCATTTGCATATATTAAAACATCTTTTATCTCAGCAATATGGGCACATATATGAACGTGGGACCAACACAGATGTCTTCAGCTGCCAAGCGCACATGCAACAGGTCAGCCAGTTACATAACTACAAATCTGCTGACGACGCCCTTTAAAGGGGTTGTCTGGTATTCAATTTTGATGACCTATCCACTCCATGAGCACTGCAACCTTCTCTTAGGCCATGTGATGTCACCGTACATCAGTCACATGGCCTAGTTGCAGCTTAGCCCCATTGAAGTGAATTGTATTGCAGCTCAGCCCCAATCACGTAATTACATCTTCCTCTCTGTTCACTTGAACGGGACAGACAGTTGTGATTACAGTGCACCACCCCTGCAAGCAAGACGATGCCCAGTGTAATCTTGAAGAGGAAGCAGCACAAGCACCACCTGTTCAAGTAGCTAATTTGTCAGAGGTGCCAGTAGACTGACTAAGGATAGGTCATCAACAGGTACCCACTCAACAACCCCTTTTAAGTTAAATCATGTATTTACGTTAAATATATTTTAAAATAATTTTTGGTGGTTATTTTTAATTTTAAGGTAAACATTTTTTCATAAATAACTCCTGCAGTTTTCACACCAGTCACTAAGACTAATAGTAGGCACCATTTCTTGATCTGTACAAATCAGCTTGATGCTAATGTCTGTAAAGTGATGCAGAATATAGCAGCACTATATATAAGTGCATAATATAAGGCTGCCCCTCATAATCATGTTCAAGAAATAGAATTAAAAAAAGAATCTACAATCAGAATATAATTTTTCTAATTAGATTTTGTGTGTCACTATCTAGTGACCGCTCCCATTCAAGTGAAGTTGTCCAGCACTCAAACTCAGAATAGGTTATCAGGATTAGATCAGGGAGGGTTTGACTCTGGACACCCTTGTTGATCAGCTGTTTTAGGCTAGATTCACACGATTGTATGAATGAGTCCGCATCCGTTCCGCAATTTTGCGGCACAGGTCCGGACCCAAAAGATGCGGACAGCACACAGTGTGCTGTCCGCATCCGTTAATCCGTGCCGCGGCTCCGCAAAAAAAATATAACGTGCTATTCTCGCCCGCAATTGCGAAACGCACATGGGCCGGGTTCTGTGTTTTGAGGATCTGCAAAACACCACGTTAGTGTGAATGTAGCCTTAAATGGGCCAAGTTGCAGAAAAGCTAACGCAGCACTCCGCCGTATGACTGTAGCCCGTTCCAGCAACTGATCGATGGGGCTCTTCGATCAGATATTGATGACCTACCTATCCTGAGAATAAAGCTATCTCTTCATACTATACATGGCATCCCATATCAGACCTACAGGCTACTTTCTATCTTCCACACCATAGCCACTGAATGGTTATAGTAGACACCCAGCATAATATATGATGTCCTGATACTATATAGGGGTACAGGTTAGAGCTAGAGGGTACTTTCTATCTTGCACATCATCAGCTGGTTATAGTATGCCTTGCCTTTCTTATTTCTTTGGAGCTGCCATGTGAATTTATGGAACACGCACATAATTGGATTTTTGTACAGGGTGGGCCATTTATATGGATACACCTTAATAAAATGGGAATGGTTGGTGATATTAACTTCCTGTTTGTGGCACATTAGTATATGTGAGGGGGGAAACTTTTCAAGATGGATGGTGGCCATTTTGAAGTCGGCCATTTTGAATCCAACTTTTGTTTTTTCAATAGGAAGAGGGTCATGTGACACATCAAACTTATTGGGAATTTCACAAGAAAAACAATGGTGTGCTTGGTTTTAACGTAACTTTATTCTTTCATGAGTTATTTACAAGTTTCTGACCACTTATAAAATGTGTTCAATGTGCTGCCCATTGTGTTGGATTGTCAATGCAACCGTCTTCTCCCACTCTTCACACACCGATAGCAACACCGCAGGAGAAATGCTTGCACAGGCTTCCAGTATCCGTAGTTTCAGGTGCTGCACGTCTCGTATCTTCACAGCATAGACTATTGCCTTCAGATGACCCCAAAGATAAAAGTCTAAGGGGGTCAGATCGGGAGACCTTGGGGGCCATTCAACTGGCCCACGACGACCAATCCACTTTCCAGGAAACTGTTCATCTAGGAATGCTTGGACCTGACACCCATAATGTGGTGGTGCACCATCTTGCTGGAAAAACTCAGGGAACGTGCCAGCTTCAGTGCATAAAGAGGGAAACACATCATCATGTAGCAATTTCGCATATCCAGTGGCCGTGAGGTTTCCATTGATGAAGAATGGCCCCACTATCTTTGTACCCCATATACCACACCATACCATCAATTTTTTTGTTCCAACAGTCTTTGAGGGATCTATCTAATGTGGGTTAGTGTCAGACCAATAGCGGTGGTTTTGTTTGTTAACTTCACCATTCACATAAAAGTTTGCCTCATCACTGAACAAAATCTTCTGCGTAAACTGAGGGTCCTGTTCCAATTTTTGTTTTGCCCATTCTGCAAATTCAGTGCGCCGATCTGGGTCATCCTCGTTGAGATGCTGCAGTAGCTGGAGTTTGTAAGGGTGCCATTTGTGAGTAGCTAATATCCACCGAAGGGATGTTCGACTAATGCCACTCTCCAGTGACATGCGGCGAGTACTACGCTGTGGGCTCTTGCTGAATGAAGCTAGGACAGCCACTGATGTTTCTTCATTAGAGACAGATTTCATGTGTCCACATTTTGGCAAATCCAACACTGAACCAGTTTCACGAAACTTAGCAAGCAGTTTGCTAACTGTAGCATGGGAGATGGGTGGTCTCGTAGGGTGTCTTGCATTGAAATCTGCTGCAATGACCCGGTTACTGCGTTCACCAGACATCAACACAATTTCTATCCGCTCCTCACGTGTTAACCTCGGCGACATGTCAATGGCTGTAAACAAAGAGAAACTTGTAAATAACTCATGAAAGAATAAAGTTACGTTAAAACCAAGCACACCATTGTTTTTCTTGTGAAATTCCCAATAAGTTTGATGTGTCACATGACCCTCTTCCTATTGAAAAAACAAAAGTTGGATTCAAAATGGCCGACTTCAAAATGGCCACCATGGTCACCACCCATCTTGAAAAGTTTCCCCCCTCACATATACTAATGTGCCACAAACAGGAAGTTAATATCACCAACCATTCCCATTTTATTAAGGTGTATCCATATAAATGGCCCACCCTGTACTTTGTTTAATCAATCACTTTCTCATTGCATTTATTGGGAGACACATTACCATGGTTATAGGTTCTGACACTAGTAATAAAAAGTGTTGGCTCTACCCAGGTGGGTTATACTTTCTCCACAGACACTAGGCTAATCATTTGGTACCGATAACAGTAGGAGAGAGGCAATAAAATGTATGCAACAAAAACCAACCAACATGACCCGAATTCAGAAGAGAACCAAGAACAAAAGCCCAAGAACACAAGAAAAACAGAGGGTAGGATCAGTGTCCCCCAATGAATTAAACGAGAAAGGGAAATCACGGTAAGTGCAAAAATTATATTTACTTGTTAATATCATTATGGAACACAGAAACAAGAGACATCTGAGAGCAGAAGAAGTTAGGAAAAGAGTAGTCATGTGATCTGCCTAGCCTACAGCTGGTTACACAAACTTACACCCAAACTGGCATCAGCAAAGACCATAGAATAGACCTGGTAGATAGAAAAATGGGAAAAAGGACTGTATGGATCAAAGATCAGATAGTGGGTCCAAAGAATTTTAGATGATCACAAGCTGACGGAGCAGCGATTAGGGAAGGAAAGCGCTTCAGAATTTCAGGTCAAGGATGGGAGAATCTATCAAAATCCTTATTGCAGAAGTGCACATATAATACATTGCAGCAGCACATGTAGTAACATGGTTTGTAAGGCTGAAAAAAAACATCTGTCCATCCAGTTCAGCCTGTTATCCTGCAAGTTGATCCAGAGGAAGGCAACCCCCCTCCCCCATGAAGTAGAAGACAATTTTCCTCATTTAGGCTACGTCTACACGACGACAATAAGTCGAGCGACAGATAGGGCACAACTACACTGCAACATTTTGTTGCACTAATGTCGCGCAACAATTTTTATAATGGCAGTCTATGGTGTCGCGCTACCATTATAAAAATTGTCGCGTGACAAATGTCGTTGTGTAGACGTAGCCTTAAGGGGAGAATTCCTTCCCGACTCCAATCAGGCAATCAGAATAACTGCCTGGATCAAAATGGAGTTAACCCCTTAAGGACCGGGCTCATTTTCACCTTCAGGACCAGGCCATTTTTTGCAAATCTGACCAGTGTCACTTTATGTGGTGATAACTTTAAAACGCTTTGACTTATCCAGGCCATTCTAAGATTGTTTTTTCGTCACATATTGTACTTCATGACACTGGTAAAATGGAGTCAAAAATATTCATTTTTATATATAAAAAAAATAAAAAATTTGCCAAAAATTTTGAAAAATTAGCAAATTTCCAAGTTTCAATTTCTCTACTTCTAAATACATATTGATACCTACAAAAATAGTTATTGCTTTACATTTCCCATATGTCTACTTCATGTTAGGATCATTTTGGGAATGACATTTTATTTTTGGGGGACATTACAAGGCTTAGAAGTTTAGAAGTAAATCTTGAATTTTCTCTGAAATTTTCAAAAACCAACTTTTTAAAGGACCAGTTCAGGTCTGAAGTCACTTTGTGAAGCTTACAGAATAGAAACCACCCAAAAATGACCCCATTCTAGAAACTACACCCCCTTAAGGTATTCAAAACTGATTTTACAAACATCGTTAACCCTTTAGGTGTTACACAGAATTAATGGAAAATAGAGATACAATTTCAAAATTTCACTTTTTTGGCAGATTTTTCATTTTAATATTTTTTTTCCAGTTACAAAGCAAGGGTTAACAGCCAAACAAAGATCAATATTTATGACCTTGATTCTGTAGTTTACAGAAACACCCTATATGTGGTCGTAAACTGCTGTACGGGCACACGGCAGGGCGCAGAAGGAAAGGAATGCCATACGGTTTTTGGAAGGCAGATTTTGCTGGACTGTTTTTTTTTGACACCATGTCCCATTTGAAGCCCCCCTGATGCACCCCTAGAGTAGAAACTCCAAAAAAGTGACCCCATTTTAGAAACTACGGGATAGGGTGGAAGTTTTGTTGGTACTAGTTTAGGGTACATATGATTTTTGGTTGCTCTATATTACACTTTTTGTGAGGCAAGTGTTACCTTGTTGTTAGCTGTTTTGGCACCGTTTTTTTTTTATTGGTTATTTACAACATTCATCTGACAGGTTAGATCATGTGGTATTTTTATAGAGCAGGTTGTCACGGACGCAGCGGTACCTAATATGTATACTTTTTTTGTTATTTATGTAAGTTTTACACAATGATTAAATTTTTTAAACAAAAAAAAATCATGTTTTAGTGTTTTCATAGTCTAAGAGCCATCCTTTTTTCAGTTTTTGGGGCGATTATCTTGGGCAGGGTATGATTTTTGCAGGATGAGATGACTGTTTGGCACTATTTTGGGGTGCATATGACTTTTTGATCGCTTGCTATTACACTTTTTGTGATGTAAGGTGACAAAAAATGGTTTATTTAGCACAGTTTTTATTTTTTACGGTGTTCACCTAAGGGGTTAGGTCATGTGATATTTTTATAGAGCCGGTCGATACGGACGCGGCGATACCCAATAACAGCTTTTTTAAAACAAAAAAAATGATGTTTTAGTGTCTCCATATTCTGAGCCATAGTTTTTTTATTTTTTGGGCGATTGTCTCCGGTAGGGGCTCATTTTTTGCGGGATGAGGTGACGGTTAGATTGGTACTATTTTGGTGGGCGTACGCCTTTTTAATCGCTTGCTGCTGTACTTTTTGTGATGTAAGGTGACAAAAAAATGGTTTATTTAGCACAGTTTTTTTTTTTTTTACGGTGTTCATCTGAGGGGTTAGGTCATGTGATATGTTTATAGAGCTGGTCGATACGGACGCGACGATACCTAATATGTCTATGTCTTTTTCCCTATTTTTTACAATTCTTTTTTACTTTATTTTTGGAAAAGGACACTTTTTTTTTTTTTTTTTACTTGAAACTTTTAATTTTTTGTGTAAAACTTTAATTTTATTACCTTTTTTTTTTTCACTTTATTATTTGTCCCACTCTGGGACTTCAACATTACAGGGTCTGATCCCTGTTTCAATGCAGCACAATACATCTGTATTGTGCTGTATTGAACTGTTAGTGTCTTACACTGTAAGACGCTAACAGTTGCCTAGGAGACCCAGCTTGGGGGCTGGGCCTCTTAGGCCTCCATACATGCCAGGCCCCAAGCCTTGGAATGGCTTGGGGCTGCCATGGCAACCATTAAGTCCCCACCACAGCAGCGCGGGGACCCGATGTATGAGGTGAGGGAGCGCAAACCTCCCATATGCCGCAGTCAGCGCTGACCGCGGCATATGAGGGGTTAATCCACCGGCATCGGCGTTATCGCCGATGCTGGTGGATGCAGCAGGGATCCGGCTGTCAGTAACAGCTGGATCTCTGCCGCTGATCGCGGGACCGCAAGCGGGGGGGAGGAACGACTGCAGGACGAGAACACTCGTCCTCTAGCGCTAAGTGCCGGCGATTTAGGACGAGCATTCTCGTCCTGGGTCGTTAAGGGGTTAATAAAAACACATGGCAAATGTTGGACAAGTAGAGGTTGGTTACCTGTGGTGATGTACGTGGCAAGGGGGGTGGAGAGCCCAGAAAGGAAAAAAGAATGAGCAGTCCAGAGGCGTAGCCTACCAGGTTCATGGCTGTATCCCATCAAGGCTGCTTTTGTTTGTGGGAGTAGGAGAGAACCAGGAGCAAATTGCAGCTGGAGAGACCACAGAGGACTATTTGTAGCAGGAGATGCCACAACAGGCAGAGGCATAATAGAATATGGAGGGCAGAGAAGGAACCCTACTCATAACTGAAAACCCACACTTAAAAGACATTGACCAGGATGAGGAGAGCCAGTAAGATGAGTGAGCACTCCAGGAAAAGCCTGGTAGGCAGGGCATTGCAATAGTTGCAGCCTAAAGTAGTGACTGAGGCTAGAGATGAAATGACTAGTGCGGAGCAGGAGAGAAGGAGCTGCCGTGGGGCAAAAGGAGAATGGAGAGGGGCCCCAACAAGGAGCTGGTGGAGGAAAACTCTGGAACTGCTGCAGAGACAGGCAAAGAACAGAGTGAGAAGGTGGCATTACCACGGCAGGATAGCGACATGAGGGACCCCAAGGAAATCCTACAGAGACCCTAGAAGTGAACAGCAGGCAGGAAAGAATACTCACTCATTTGGCATTTGTGAGCTCTGCGTGGTCATCTATTTGGGTACCTCACAAAGTGTTGGGTTAATGACAATCCATCTGTGGGTACAGCAAATTGAGTCTGGCTGACCAGAGAAGTATTTCTCCCGAAAGAGAACATGACCATGTTGGCAGTCCATGATGAAGGTCCCCTGCAACAAGGAGGTAAACTCCTGCATGTTATGTTTAGAAGAAAAATAATAAAATAAAAACTCAAAATCACATCATAAATGGGTTGTGTCTGCCTTCTATGGACACTAGGCAGTGATTAGCCTAGTGTCGGTGGGGAGGGTATAGCCTACCTGGCCAGAACCAACACTTGTTTTATTCTTAGTGTCAGCCTCCTAGTGGTAGGGCCTATGCCCAATATTAACGAGAAAAACATATTAAGGCACTGTACAACCTCCAAGTTGAAGGAATCCATAGTGACTCTGGAGCCATACGCACCTCCGATTTCAGAAACCTTTAGTCCTTTTCCCTGAAAATCACCAAAAACCCATTTAGTGTATTACAATAAACAGAAGACATGGTGGGGGATTGTTTAAGAGCACACAGGACAGATCTTACATCAGACCAGCAGGCATAGAGAGAGATATGGAAATCAGCAAAAGGAAGAGAAAGGCAAAAAATATTCAGGCCAGACAGGCTTTCTGGCTATGGAGGGCCCCAGGTTGTGCATCCCTGGTATAGAGTAATGGAATTTTCTCCATTATCCTATACAGAAATGACTATATTAAAATTCAGTGCTTCCGTCTGCTGGCCTGAATTGTAATACACAAGTAATGAGCCTGGATCATTACTTACATAGAACACCTTCCCTGATCTCCACCTGGGGGAGGCATTCCTGCCCGCGAAATGCGCGCTTCCGGGTTTCTGGCCTCTGAGATGCCATGGTCACATTTGAAAATGGCAGCTGAGGGGTTAAATGTCTGCAATCAGCATTACTGCCAATCGCTGATATTAGCCGTGGTTGTCGGCTTATGAAACCGCAGGCACCTGGTAAGGCCTTGTTCACACATCAGTTATTTTCATCAGTGATTCAGTGAGCCAAAACCAGGAGTGGATCAAAAACACAGAACAGGAGCAGATCTTTCCCTTATACCTTATCTCTGTGTAGCCTCCACTCCTTGGCTCAAAAAAACTGATGGAAATGAAAAAGACGCCCTAAATTAGGGCATTTAAGATACACTCTGGTGTTCCAAATCAATGTACCCCCCCAGGGGTTAATATCCACGCGTGGCTGAGAGACTAGACGCTGACACATAGATGGTCAATGCAATCTCTAACTTTATTACATGGGGTAAGCCGTATATACATCTTCAGAAGAGGGCAGTCCTCACTGAGGCTAAAACATTGTTTCATTGGTCAAAAAGGAAGAAGAGATAAGAGAGAGGAGATAATACACCTGCATCTGCGCACTGGGCCCTACTTTGGAATGTGAACTAATGTAAACATCTGGTTACCATCGGCATTTTGTAATGGCTTCTATTCTAACAATAATACTGCATACGTCATATGTTACACTTCAAAGAGGTGCTTCTCTATAGGCAGGGGATAATATATACATATCATCAAGCCATATGATTGGCTTATGCACTCCTTCACTCTCTATATAGCTGCCTTGTAGGGACGCCTGTACAAGGATGAGAAATCAGACACTTCTCACAGCACAGCTCTTTGCCCCCCCCCCTCTCTTCTCCAGTCTTGAAACAAAGAGGGGGTGGGTGGGCACTTGGAGAAGAAAAAGTTAACTCATTACAGTCCTAGAGATACAAAATATAGAATAAAATTCACACATCTTTAACAGTCCCCCCTTGAATTTCATTCTCTCCCTAAACCTAAACAGCTGTCCCAATGCTCCGCCTCCTCTTCACCAGCTTCCACGACAAGCCATTCCTAGCGAACAGCCTCCCGTGACACTGGATTTGAGCACGGGGAAGTCAGATGATCTTTCCCTAACTGGCGTTGACATTATATGGGGGGACTGGAGGTCATCAGTACTCCTGATTTTCTGGATCGAAGTTTTCATACAATTTTTACATATTCTTTTGAGTCATGATCAACAGTCACACAAGGGAAAACCAGTCTCAACACTTCCTTGAAATCAATCCAATTATGCTTTCCTTTGAGCTTCACTGTGCTTGTGGTCAACAACACTCGGAATGGACCATCAAACCAGGGTTTTAGGACTTTTCTAACGTGTCTTTTTCTACCACCCAATCTCCAGACACAAGTGGGTGGGTTCCTGGTACTTTATCAAAACCTGGAAGTGAAGCAAAAACTCGAAAATGTACTTTAGTCAAATGCTTGTACAAACTGATCACATAATCTGCCAGACAACCATGTTGCATCTGAAGCTGCTGTGGGAAATAAAATCCTAACCTAGGGCCTGACCCAAAAAGGACCTTATAGGGACAAAGGCCTGTCTCACGGTTAGGCGTATACCTTACTAAAAGAGGGCTACCAGCAGACACTCTAAGGCTTTTTGAATCTTTAACTTAGTGTCCCGTTCAGTTCCTTTTCCCTACTCTACTGCTGCTTTGTGGATGGTACGAAGCATGCAAGGCCAGTCCTACACCCAAAACCTTCATCATCTCCTGCATCACTTCACCTGTGAAGTGAACACCTGTGTCACTTTCAATGATCTAAGGTACCCCATACCTGCACACAACTTCGGCCATAATCTTCTTTACTTCTTTGGGTACGGTTTTGGCCATCCTGAAAACAAGTCACATATCAATACATACTCATACATGCCCACCTTGTGTATTTGAAGGTAGTCTGTAAATGTTGAAACAGATACAAAAAGCAAGACGTGTTTCTTGGGTACCTTAACCACCTTGCCCACGTTGTTCTGGACACAAACCATTTATCCTTGAGTATGTCTGACTGTTACAGTGCTGAACCCTGGGGCGTACCATATGCTACGTACTAAATCACACATAGCAGTTTTTGTCTGGTGCATCACTCCATGGGTTGCCTGTGCCATCTTTTTTGTAGTCCCCCCTTTTTCATCCACCAGTCCCTTTCCTCCTTCCCCATCTGGTTCTGTAAGGTCTTAAGAACTTTCGGGAGACAGGAGGAGTTATTTCAGGGACCTGAACTGTGGCCACTTAAGACAGGGGTCTGCTTAGGTAATTTGGCAGCCATTTTTGCCGCCTGATCTGCCGTGGCTTTCCCCTTTGCCTCCTCTGCATCTGTTTACAGTGGCCTTTCGTTGCTATCATCACCTCTCATATTAGTGACAAGAGGGCTTCCATCAGAGACCTCACTGCTTCCCCATTTTCGATGGGTTTACCTGAAGCGATCAAGGAGTCTCTGGCTTTCCATGTGGGCCCATAGTCATGGGCTATCCCAAAAGCACACCTGGAATCAGTGTAAATGTTGGCTGTTTTTCCATCTGCATATCTGCAAGCCATCTTCAGAGTCTTTTAGCTCCACTTCTTGAGCAGACATGTGTGGTAGTTCACGTTTAATCACCACTGCCCAACCTGTGTAGTACCTGCCATCCTGGCCATACCTTGATCCATCCACAAAGAGCACATGATCTAGATTACCTAATGACTGATTTACCAAATCCCACTACCTCTTGTGACATCATCTGCAAACAGTCAGGAGCCTCTTCCTTTGAATCTGGAAGAAAAGTTTAAAGTACGGTGCCCTAACTCTTCCCTCCCCCCTTGGTCCCTCAACAGGGTGGCTGGGTCCAAAGTATTACACCTTTGGAGAGCAACATTGTCAGGCAACAAAATGGAACACTGCATTCTCAAATAACGGGCAACAAAACAATAATTTGGATTGTACGTTCATGAGGATAGATGTAATATCACCATCACTTTGTGGTTCAGAACTATCTCAGAGCTTTCATCAAGCATAGCTAGTACAACTACTACAGCTCTGATGCAGAAAGGGGCACCTCTGGCCACGGGATCAAGTCTGACTGAATTATATGCTACAGGGCGTTATTGCTGGCCATGCAGTTGGGTGAGGACAGCTGAGTCATGGCCACTCACTTCATAACAACACAATCTAAATGTAATAATCTGATAGGCCCAGTGTGGGGGAACACAAAATTGACAGTTCTAGGCATAAAAAGCATCTACCACCTCATCTGTGAAGCGGTAGGGACTAAAGGACAAATCAATCACAGTGGAGTGAGCAGGGGTAATGGGAACCTGAGCCAACAAGGTGTGTGTATTGGGTACGCTGTGGGTGTTAGAAACTGTGGCTTCATTAACGGCATGTAGGTCATGTACCATTCAATGGTGAGTGGTTTTGCTTTTCTCAGCTTCTGGGAGTACTGATACAAACATGGACCAGGGAATTTTGTCACTAATGGCCAACAAACAAAGTTCCTGGTCGTTGAGGGCACCTGTAAGCTTCACAGTGCCGTCCTCCTGATGTGAGATACCAGCATGTTCTTTTGCAAGCAAATCTGCACCCAGGAGGCAACAAGGGGCAAATCTAATATGGATGGTTTCTGTTGAGAAGGGAGCGTACTACTTTCCCATCCACTTCTACCCAAAGACTGGTGTCCTTGGAGAGTAAATCAGGGGAGGCCATGTTTGCTGTGCACAACTGTCTTGGCTGCTCCAGTATCAATCAAAAACGGGACTACTTCTTTATCACCCAGAGTGAGGGATATCATTGGGCCAGACTGAATCTGCTAAAAAAAAATTAAAAGTAGAGCCGATACTGGATTTCCTGTTTCCTAATCTTGATCCAACTCCGCCCCCCCCCCCCCCCCCCCCCCCGTCTTTGTGGTGTGGACGAGGAATACCACACACAGCACAACACTCTCTCTTCTGGGATCTGGGTCCCACAGACTCTGCAGGCCCATCATAGGGTGGCAGACTTACTTTTTCCTCACTTCAATGAGGCGTTTGACATCAGGGCTGTAGCAATGCCAAAGGAACACTACCTATGGTTGGCACCACTGAACCACCCAATGCAGCTTGATGTTACTCTGCATGATTCCCTGCCCCCATGCTTCCCTCCCCCCTTTCCCTGCTCCTCTTATCTCAGGAATGTTTCTGTGTGAAGGTGGGGGGGGGGGGAATGAATTTCTCTATTTCACAGTTCCATTAACTGACCTTCCTTTAGGATCTTCCCTATTTAACCAGTTCATTTCTGAACATTTAACACAAGCGCCTTTCTGATTGCAGACACTGGGGCACTTTCTTTCTTGCTAATGCCATTAATTATCATCCTGACACTGCTCTGTTTTCTCACTCGTTAAAACTCCCCTTTCAACATCACCGGAGTTCTGATGCCCTCAGTCTGTAAGCTCTAACTTCACAGATTTTCATCCCTGTTGCCAGCCGGGCGATCTTCTGTCCGGGGCCACACTTTCTCTAACATTCTTTGTCACATTTTAACTTTCAATTCTCCATATTACATCCTATAATCTCCCTCTTCCCTCGCTACTAGCTAGGGGCTGTATTTTCTCCTTCATATTACTGGGACTGACCCATCTCAAAACAACAGTATTTCAGACTGACACACACACACAAAACAGAGGAGTGATCAGCACCTTTAACCCTTTCCTCCACAGACAAAGGATTCACCCTCCCCTCTGGTTGGCTCAAATCTGACTATCACGTCTGACTAGTCAGCTGGGACTCCTCGCATGTCTTCCCCTGCTCCAGAGGTCAGGCGGGCTCCGCCGCATCTTCCTGGGGTCAGGTCAGGTGAAGAATATCACCGCAGTCTTCCCTTATCTCAAGGATCTAAAGGTCATACGGTTCCACGCGTCTTCCTGAGGTCAGGTCAGGTGGAGAATATCTCCGCAGTCTTCCCTTATCTCAAGGATCTAAAGGTCATACGGCTCCACGCGTCTCCCTGCCAGGTCAGCCGGAGTTTACTTTGTCCCACACCTCGGCCCTACAGCGCCCCCTTCCAAACCAGGAGGTTACTGTCCCCTCCCTTTGTCTGTGGTTTTACCGTCTGTGCTCAACTCACTCCTCACATAAATCACAGACACACACAAAACATATACACACCAGAGTGATCTATAATTTCAGACTATTGGTTCAATAGACTCTAAGCTTTCAGCATTACAGCCGAGTACTATACTTACATCAGTACCACCCCACAGCAGACTGAGCTATCTGAGGATGACGAAGTAAATAGCAGAAAGTCAGATGAGCTAAAACGTTTTCTCACCTTTCTTTGAGGTTGCAATCCTCTCCCCTCTGCCGTTCGTCAAGCTCAGGGGCCCGTCTTGTCAGCTGTTTGATGCTACATTCGCTCAGAGTCCCTTCGTGGTCGCCATTTTGATAAAGACGCCCTAAATTAGGGCATTTAAGATACACTCTGGTGTTCCAAATCAATGTACCCCCCCAGGGGTTAATATCCACGCGTGGCTGAGAGACTAGACGCTGACACATAGATGGTCAATGCAATCTCTAACTTTATTACATGGGGTAAGCCGTATATACATCTTCAGAAGAGGGCAGTCCTCACTGAGGCTAAAACATTGTTTCATTGGTCAAAAAGGAAGAAGAGATAAGAGAGAGGAGATAATACACCTGCATCTGCGCACTGGGCCCTACTTTGGAATGTGAACTAATGTAAACATCTGGTTACCATCGCCATTTTGTAATGGCTTCTATTCTAACAATAATATTGCATACGTCATATGTGACACTTCAAAGAGGTGCTTCTCTATAGGCAGTGGATAATATATACATATCATCAAGCCATATGATTGGCTTATGCACTCCTTCACTCTCTATATAGCTCCCTTGTAAGGATGAGAAATCAGACACTTCTCACAGCTCTTTGCCCCCCCCCCTCTCTTCTCCAGTCTTGAACAAAGAGGGGGTGGGTGGGCACTTGGAGAAGAAAAAGTTAACTCATTACAGTCCTAGAGATACAAAATATAGAATAAAATTCACACATCTTTAACAGAAATAACTGATGTGTGAACAAGGCCTAACTATGGCGCTTGCTCAGCTCTAGAGCAGGCGACATCTTTAAAGAACCCAACATCCGCCGTACATATATGGCGGATGTTGGGAAGGGGTTAATTCTGCTAGAATTGCCTCCTGCAAGTGCCCAGGAGGTAAAGCTTCACTGTGAAGTACTCTTCGCTTTTTTTGAGCTGATTCACTGCTCTTCTCCTGATTCACTGCTCTTCTGCTCTGTGCACTTGCAAGAGCAGAATAAGGCTACTTTCACATTAGCGTTTTTGCTGGATCCAGCAGGGCTCAGCAAAAACGCTTTCGTTACAGATAATACAACCCGATCCGTTCATAACGGATGCAGACGGTTGTATTATCAGTAACATTGCCAAGACAGATCCGCCATGAACTCCACTGAAAGTCAATAGGGGACGGATCCATTTTCTATTGTGTCAGAGAAAACGGATTTGTCCCCATTGACTTGCATTGTGGGTCATGACAGATCCGTCTTGCTCCGCATCCCAGGACGGAGAGAAAACCGCAGCATGCTGCGGTTTGCTCTCCGGTATGAGAACGCAACCAAACAGAATGAAATGCATTTTGGAGCATTCCGTTCTGTTCAGTTACGTTTTATCCCCATTGACAATGAATGGGGACAAAATGAAAGCGTTTTTTTTTCCGGTATTGAGTTCCTATGAGGAATCTCAATACCGGAAAATTGAAACACTAGTGTGAAAGTAGCCTAAAAGTTTATATTCACACTACTCCTAATGAGAGAAGCCTACAAAGAATATGTTTATTGCTGTCCCCCAGCCCCTACCTACGGCTGTTAATCGTTTACTGTGGTCAAAACGGCTAACATATCAGTGATTGACAACTCTCTCTGTATACACACTCATATAAGGAAGGCAGACTGCCCACTGGACTCCCAAGCATAGCAAGAATTAGGTGTAATTGACTCATTTCATGAAACCGGGGTGTTCAAATTAATAGCAATGTGGAGCTTAACTAGTGAGGTCATTGATTCTGTGAAGAAACAGGTGTCAATTATGGCCCTTATTTAAAGAAGGAGAGCAGCTAAAATGATCTCCAATGCTTTAAAATGGCAAACAAAACCCAAAACACATCATCATAGAATAAGGCTACTTTCACACTAGCGTTGTTCTAATCCGGCGTTCAATTCCGACACCAGAACTGCCCGCCGGATCCGGAAAAACGTGTGAAAACGGATTACATTTGAATCCTGATCAGGATTTTGATCACAATGAAAAAATGCATTGGAAAAAACGGATCCGCCATTTATGGACTTTAACTTTTTTTTCACATTTTTCGGGTTTAACATGCAAAAGCCTGATCCGTTTTGACTGAACACACAGTGCCAGATCCGGCGTTAATGCAAGTCAATGGGAAAAAGGCCTGATCCGGCGTTCAGTCAAAGTGTTCAGGCTTTTTGGCCGGAGGTAAAAAAACTGCATGCTACGTTTTTCTGAAAAGCCTGATCAGTCAAAAAGACTGAACTGAAGACATCCTGATGCATCCTGAAGGACTGACTCTCCATTCAGAATGCATGGGGATAAAACTGATCAGTTCTTTTCCGGATTTGAGCCCCTAGGACGGAACTCAACGCCGGAAAAGAAAAACGCTAGTGTGAAAGTACCCTAAGAAATACTACCATCCGTGTAGATCATTGAATAACAAGAATGGCAAATAATAATCCAATGATCAGCTCCAGGGAAGATCCTCAGTTACCTGTAAGTACTGCAACAAACAGAAGCCAAACTATTTGCAAGAAACCCTCGTAAAGTACCATTGCTGAGAAAAACACGTGTTGAAAAGGTTACGGTTTGCCAGGGCCGGAACGAGGTATTTCGGCGCCCTAGGCAGAGCAGAAAAATTGCACCACCCCGTTTCCTGAAGCAATTTAAAGTAACACTCCCTCCTAATAAAGAGATTAAAACACATTTAAAAGAAGCAGTCAGGGGCAGATCCAGTTACTTACAGCTGACGTCTCCACGGATTTCAGTTCTTCACTTTACTTTTCTTCTCCATTTGGTCCAGAGTATCTCCGTGCAGATGACTTCAGTCAGGAGTGTGCAGCCCCCTCTGCCACATAAGAAGACACCAGCATATCAATATGGTAGATGAGGGACTGTTCTGCAAACCAGCCCCCAAATTTATACAGACCACTGTCATTCTGCTGCTACTCCCAATACGGTGTCTGCTGTACTCTCTCATGCCCACAAACACTATACAGATATAACAGTGCAATATAGATAGCCCCCCCCCCTCCATAGTAATAGTGCTTCCAGACTGCTCTCATTAGTAATAGTGCCCCCAATAGTGATAATACTCCCCAGGAGTGCCCCATTAATAGCAATGCCCTCCCTAATATGCCACTAATAATAATGCCCCTACAGTACACCTAGTAGTATTAATATAACCATAATGCCCTTCCTGCAATGCCCCATTTAGCTCTAATACCCCCTTGTAGTTAGAACTTCCCTGTAGCCTTGATAAAGGCCTCATTGAGCAGGCTGAAACGTTGCTGGGATTAAAGTTTTGGGGTCTTCACCCTACCACCTAAAGCTGGAAGTGCTGCCTCGTTATTTGTGAAATTATATTATATATATATATATACACACACACTGCTCAAAAAAATAAAGGGAACACTTAAACAACACAATGTAACTCCAAGTCAATCACACTTCTGTGAAATCAAACTGTCCACTTAGGAAGCAACACTGAGTGACAATCAATTTCACATGCTGTTGTGCAAATGGGATAGACAACAGGTGGAAATTATAGGCAATTAGCAAGACACCCCCAATAAAGGAGTGGTTCTGCAGGTGGTGACCACAGATCACTTCTCAGTTCCTATGCTTCCTAGCTGATGTTTTGGTCACTTTTGAATGCTGGCGGTGCTTTCACTCTAGTGGTAGCATGAGACGGAGTCTACAACCCACACAAGTGGCTCAGGTAGTGCAGCTTATCCAGGATGGCACATCAATGCGAGCTGTGGCAAGAAGGTTTGCTGTGTCTGTCAGCGTAGTGTCCAGAGCATGGAGGCGCTACCAGGAGACAGGCCAGTACATCAGGAGACGTGGAGGAGGCCGTAGGAGGGCAACAACCCAGCAGCAGGACCGCTACCTCCGCCTTTGTGCAAGGAGGGAGGAGCACTGCCAGAGCCCTGCAAAATGACCTCCAGCAGGCCACAAATGTGCATGTGTCTGCTCAAACGGTCAGAAACAGACTCCATGAGGGTGATATGAGGGCCCGACATCCACAGGTGGGGGTTGTGCTTACAGCCCAACACCGTGCAGGACGTTTGGCATTTTCCAGAGAACACCAATATTGGCAAATTCGCCACTGGCGCCCTGTGCTCTTCACAGATGAAAGCAGGTTCACACTGAGCACATGTGACAGACGTGACAGGGTCTTGAGACGCCGTGGAGAACGTTCTGCTGCCTGCAACATCCTCCAGCATGACCGGTTTGGCATTGGGTCAGTAATGGTGTGGGGTGGCATTTCTTTGGAGGGCCGCACAGCCCTCCATGTGCTCGCCAGAGGTAGCCTGACTTCCATTAGGTACCGAGATGAGATCCTCAGACCCCTTGTGAGACCATATGCTGGTGCGGTTGGCCCTGGGTTCCTCCTAATGCAAGACAATGCTAATTCTCATGTGGCTGGAGTGTGTCAGCAGTTCCTGCAAGACGAAGGCATTGATGCTATGGACTGGCCCGCCCGTTCCCCAGACCTGAATCCAATTGAGCACATCTGGGACATCATGTCTCGCTCTAGCCACCAACGTCACGTTGCACCACAGACTGTCCAGGAGTTGGCAGATGCTTTAGTCCAGGTCTGGGAGGAGAGCCCTCAGGAGACCGTCCGCCACCTCATCAGGAGCATGCACAAGCGTTGTAGGGAGGTCATACAGGCACGTGGAGGCCACACACACACTACTGAGCCTCATTTTGACTTGTTTTAAGGACATTACATCAAAGTTGGATCAGCCTGTAGTGTGTTTTTCCACTTAAATTTTGAGTGCGACTCCAAATCCAGACCTCCATGGGTTGAAAAATTTGATTTCCATTTATTTATTTTTGTGTGATTTTGTTGTCAGCACATTAAACTATGTAAAGAACAAAGTATTTCAGAAGAATATTTAATTGATTCAGATCTAGGATGAGTTATTTTTGTGTTCCCTTAATTTTTTTGAGCAGTGTATATATATATATATATATGCCCCCTGTAGTGCCAGTATATAATGCTCCTCCTCGCCCCTATTGTGTCAGTACATAATGCTGCCCCCTAGTGCCAGTATAAAATACTCTGCCATGGAGCCAGTATATAATGCTCTCTCCCCTAGTGCCAGTATGTAATACTCCCCCATAGTGCCAATATATAATGCTGACAAAAAGTGCCGGTATATAATGCTCTCTCCCTTAGTGCCAGTATATCATCCCCCCCCCCCTTAGTGCCAATGTATAATGCTGCTCCCCCACTGCCAGTATATAATGCTGTCCCCCTCCCCCGAGTACCAGTCTCCACCCCAGTGGCAGTACATAATGCCCCCCTTACAGTGTTTTAATTTATTATGCAAATTATACTTATCTCAGATTTTTCTAAATGGTGGATGCAAATGACAGCATCATTTTCAAGTCATCAACCGAGTAAAAATCTAATTTTATTGAACACACTTCCCAATTATAAAACAGTATTTTTTCACAAATTAAAAAACTCTAAATGCACTTTTCCAAATTATTACGCACAACAGTTTCAAAACATTTTATAGGTCGTAAAGAACTGAAAATGATCATTTGTTAAATTTGCAGCATTAAGAGGTCACATTACCTGAAATCAAAAGCTATTTCAATCAAAAACATGTTAACAGGCCAAGTTACATGTTAATATAGGACCCCTTCTTTGATCTCACCTTCACAATTATTGCATCCATTGAACTTGTGAGTTTCTGCTTGAATTTCTTTGCAGGATCTCAGAACTGCCTCCCACCCTCATCTTTTACTTGAGGATACTCCAATGATTCTCAATAGGGTTGAGGTCAGGGGAAGTGGTGGCCACACTGAGTTTCTCTCCAGTTATGACCATAGATGACCATAGCAGCCAATGAGTTCTTTGCAGCATGAGATGGTACATTGTCATGCATAAAGATTAATTTGCTACAGAAGGCACAGTTATTCTTTTTCTACCATGGAAGAAAGTGGTCAGTCAGAAACTCTATATACTTTGCCAAGGTCATTTTCACACCTTCAGGGATCCCCCATGATTGTGGCCAAAAACATGACTCCACCACCTCCTTGCTGACGTTGCAGCCTGGTTGGGACATGGTGGCCATCCACCAACCATCCACTACTCCATCCATCTGGACCATCCAGGGTTGCACGGCACTCATCAGTAAACAAGACAGAGAATTAGGGCCCGTTCACACGACCGTATGGCTTTTTCAGTGTTTTGCAGACCGTTTTTTTTAACGGATCCGTTTTTAATTTCATTAGTGTTTCAGAGTCCGTTCTGTTTTTTCCATATGGCATATACAGTATACAGTAATTACATAGAAAAAATTGGGCTGGGCATAACATTTTTAATAGATGGTTCTGCAAAAATGGAACGGATATGTAAGACATATGGAGTACATTCCGTATGTGTTCCGTTTTTTTTTGCGGACCCATTGACTTGAATGGAGCCACGGAACGTGATTTGCGGGCAATAATAGGACATGTTCTATCTTTGAACGGAACGGAAACGGAATGCATACGGAGTACATTCCGTTTTTTTTGAGGAACCATTGAAATGAATGGTTCCGTATACGGAACTCAAAAAACGTTCGTGTGAACGAGCCCTTAGTCTTCATGTATGTTTGGTTAGTGGTGGCCAAATAGTAGGCTTATGCACAACTGCAAGCCTCTGGAGGATCCTACACCTTGAGGTCCGCGGGACTCCATAGGCACCGGCAGCTTCAAATACCTGTTTGCTGCTTGCTCTAATGGCATTTTAGCAGCTTCTCTCTTAGGCTAACATGCACACAACCATATTTTGTTTCCATGTCTGTTCCGTTTTTTCTTTTGCGGATAGGATGCGGACCCATTAATTTCAATGGGCCTGCAAAAAATGCGGACAGCACACGGTGTCAGTATGTCCGTTCCGTAACCCCGCAAAAAAAAAAATAGAACATGTCCTATTCTTGTCCGTTTTAGGCATTGTTACAATGGATCCACAAATAAAAACGGATGGCATACGGATGTCATCAGTTTTTTTCCGGATCCGCAATTTGCGGACCACAAAACACATGCGGTCGTGTGCATGGACACGTACGTAAGGGCTCCGTGCCCGTGCTGCGGATCGCAAATTGCGGTCCACAATGCATGGGCACGTACCTTGGGGCAGCCGTCATGGACGGATCCGTTTGTATTATCTGGAACATTGCCAAGACGGATCCGTTTGTATTATCTGGAACATTGCCAAGACGGTTCCGTTTTCTATTGTGCCAGATTGTGTCATAGAAAACGGATCCGTCCCCATTGACTTACATTGTGTGCCATGACGGATCCGTTTGGCTCAGTTTCGTCAGAGGGACACGAAAACCCTGCAAGCAGCATTTTGGTGTCCGCCTCCAAAGCGGAATGGAGACGGAACGGAGGCAAACTGATGCATTCTGAGCGGATCATTCAGAATGCATTAGGGCAAAACTGATCCGGTTTGGACCGCTTGTGAGAGCCCATGACGGATCTCACAAACGGAAAGCCAAAACGCCAGTGTGAAAGTAGACTTAAAATCATTTTACCATACAGCACTGGCTTGTCAGCACTGTACAGTGTGCGGATTTCTGCTGCTGTGGAGAACTCAGGAGGAGAGCACAGATCGCTGTCTTGCCTGTGCTCCCCCCAAGCTAATTCTGGCACAGCACATCAGTACCCTGTGCCCTGTACTGATGTGCTCTGCCAGGATTTAGCTGATCGGAGCAAGCTCCTGCCTGTGCCGGCACTTCTCTCAGCTCAAGGCTCTGGTACCGATGTGGTATAGAGAGCCTTGAGCAGTGAGGAGTGCGGGCACAGGCAGGTTATTTTTTTTATTTGTTGGCACTACAGAGGGCACAATGGGGGCATTATTTCTATGGGGTCACTGTGTGGGGGCTAATATATAATGGTGGCATAACCATGTGCCAACATACTGTATATACTGGGAGCAGTACAAAGGGGCTTTATATATATACACTGAGGGCACTGCTGTAAAGAAGGCAATAAAATACATAAATTTTTAATGCCATTTTTCACCTTAAAGGGGTTATCCCACTTCGCCTTTTTTAACTTACCTGCTGCCACCGAGCCGTTCACTTCCTGGATTCTGGCTGGGGGCGGGCTTCATCTTGATTGAAGTCTTCTCCCGGCCGCGCCGCACGCTGGACTAAACGCGCACGCCTACGCACATGCGCCATGGTGACTTATTTCTGTCCAGTATAGTATAGAGCCGGAGTGCGCGTTCGCAGCTCTGTACTATTCTGTTTAAGATCTTTCTTTATTCAAATTTTTCAAGTACTATTCAAGTACAGCTCTGTACTATTCTGGCCGGGAAGAAGTCACCGTCGCGCATGCGCGGCAGCTGCGCGTTCAGGACAGCGAGCGGCCCGGCCAGGAGAAAAGAAGGAGTCTTCTGCGCAAGCGCGGCCATCGGGATTCTGGGGAAGAGCGGTGGCCGTAACCAGGGGAGACCGAGTCACAACAATAAGGTAAGTGGGGATGAATTTTATCCTAAACGGTGGGAATTTGTTAATCAAGTATATTTACAAAAATGATCACTGTCAAATCATTAACAGATTTGACAGTGATTATTATGATGGGAATACCCCTTTAAGGACCAGGCCGTTATTTGCAAATCTGACGTGTCACTTTATGTTGTGATAACTTAAACACTTTTACTTATCCAAGCCATTCGGAGATTGTTTTCTCGTCACATATTATACTTCATGACAGTGGTAAATAAGTCAAAATATTTCATTTTTATTTATAAAAAAAAAAATTACCAAATTTACCAAAAATCGCAATTTTCAACATTTACATTTCTCTGCTCCTAAAACAAATAGTGATACCTCCTAAAATAGTTACTTTACATTTCCCACATGTCTACATAATGTCTGGATCATTTTGTAAATGACATTTCCTTTTTTTTGGGACGTTAGGCGGCTTAGAAGCAAATCTTAAAATTTTTAAGATTTCCAAAACCCAATTTTTAAGGACCAGTTCAGGTCTGAAGTCTCTTTGTGAGTCTTACATAATAGAAACCACCCATAAATGGCCCCATTTTAGAAACTACACCCCTCAAGGTATTCAATCAAAACCGATTTTACAAACTTTGTTAACCCTTCAGGTGTTCCACAAGAATTAAAGGAAAATGGAGATGAAATTTCAGAATTTCACATTTTTGGCAGATTTTCAATTTTAATCCATTTTTTTCCAGTAACAAAGCAAGGGTTAACAGCCAAACAAAACTCAACATTTATTACCCTGATTCTGTAGTTTACAGAAACACCCCCTATGTGGTCGTAAACTGCTGTACGGGCACATGGCAGGGCGCAGATGGAAAGGAACGCCATATGGTTTTTGGAGGGCAGATTTAACTGGGATAACTTTAAGTTGCCATGTCGCATTTGAAGACCCCCTGATGCACCCCTAGAGTATAAACTCCAAAAAAGTGACCCCATTTTGAAACCTATGGGATAAGGTGGCAGTTTTGTTGGTACTATTTTAGGGTACGTATGATTTTTGGTTGCTCTATATTACATTTTGTGTGAGGTAAGGTAACAAAAAAGTAGCTGTTTTGGCACAGTTTTTATTTTTTGCTTTTTACAATGTTCATCTGACAGGTTAGATCATGTGGTATTTTTATAGCAGCGGTCCCCAACCACCGTGCCGCGGCCCAGGACCGGGCCCTGGAAGATTGTTTGCCAGGCCGCGGCAATACAGAGGAGGGGAGACGCCAGGACAGGGGCGGGCAGGCAAGGGGGAGGGCCCGCAGCCCCACAAGTGCTTTTTTTTCAGTGCGGCGGCCGGCCCCTTCTTATATTTTGAGTGCGCCTGCACTGCGCTTCATAACCTGTTATAATCCCGCGAGACCCGTGACCTCCTGCGGCGGGTCTCGCGGGATCACTGCTGGAATGACACGGCGGTGCGCCGCAGGCAGAGCCACAGGATTGCGCACCAAACTGAAGCCCGCCACAGCCTGCAAGTACAGGGGGGCAGATGATCAGTGGCACTAATGTTTGAATTCAGAAAGGGGGGAGCCCGCACCGGCCATATGAGGGCAGGGCAGGGACAGCAAAAACTGAAATATATAGAGAATGGGGGCAAAATGAAATATAGGTAGAGAGGGGCTTCTGACAAAACATTGGCAATTATAACTGGGTTATTATTGCCAAAGTTTTGTCAGTGGCCCCTCTCTACCTATATTTCATTTTGCCCCCATTCTCTATGTATTTCCTTTTCATTTTGCCCCCTCATTATTTGCTGCCCCTGCCCTAATATCATATCACATTATAATAACCGGCACTAATGTCTGAATTCAGAATGGGGGGCCCACGACGGCCATATGAGGGCAGGGGCAGAGAGGGGCAAAAAATGAAATATATAGGAGTGGGGGCAAAATGAAATATAGTGAGAAAGGGGGCGACTGACAAAACTTTGGCAATAATAACCACATCAGCCACATGAGGGGCACGGTGGTGCTCATGGTTATTATTGCCACAGGGGGGGCTCAAATTCAAAAGGTTGCCCTGGGGCCCATAGAATTCTAGTTACGCCACTGCGCCAGACGCATGCATGCCCGACGCGCATATCACACACAGCGTGCGGCCGTACAGCGTTCCTTCCAACTGTGATGCTGGCTAGCCACTGCCACCAATATGAAAGCTGAAAAGGGCTAGTGAGGGAGGGATTGGTTAGGTCTCATTGCCCCACCAATGGAAATGAACATGAAGGCGGGGGAAGGAATTTCTCGGCATCCAGTTTCACACACTAAGCCCCGCCCAATACTACCCCCCCCCCCCCCCCCCCCGGGAAAATTGTCTGACATGAAACTGGTCCTTGGTGCCAAAAAGGTTGGGGACCACTGTTTTATAGAGTAGGTTGTTGCGGACGCGACAATACCAAATATGACTCCTTTTTTTTGGTTGTTTGCTTCAGTTTTACATAAAGCATTTTTGAAAAAAAATTTTTAGTGTCTCCATATTCTGAAAGCCAGTTTTATTATTAAATTTTTTGGGCAACTGTCTTATGTAGGGGCTAATTTTTTTGGGGGTATCAGATGACGGTTTGATTGGTACTATTTTAGGGCGCATATAACTTTTTGACCGCTTGGTATTACACTTTTTGTGATAGAAGGTGACAAAAAAAAAAAATAGCATTTTTTTTACAGTTATATATTTTTTTTTTTTTACGGTGTTCACCTGAGGGGTTATGTCATGTAATTTTTTTATACAGCAGGTTGTTACGGATGCGGAAATACCTAATATGTCAACCTTATTTACTTATTTTTTTACACAATAAATGCATTTTTGAAACAAAAAAAAAATCATGTTTTAGTGTCTCCATATTCTGAGTGCCACAGCTTTTTTTTATTTTTTGGGGCGATTGTCTTAAGTAGGTATATTATTTTTTGCGGGATGAGATGATGGTTTGATTGGTACTATTTTGGGGTACGTATGACTTTTTGATCGCTCGGTACTTTTTTTTATGTTATTTTTTTATGGTGTTCACCTTAGGCGTTATGTCATGTGATATTTTAATATACCTTGTTGTTACGGACACGGCAATACCTAATATGTCTACTATTATTTTTTCACTTTAAACACAATAAAAGCATTTTTGAAACAAAAAAAATAATCATGTTTTAGTGTCTCCATATTCTGAGAGCCATAGTTTTTATTTATTTATTTTTGGCCAATTGTCTTAGGTAGGGGCTCATTTTTTGCGGGATGAGGTGAAGGTTTGATTGGTTCTATTTTGGGGGGCATACGCCTTTTTCATCACTTGGTGTTGCACTTTTTGTGATGTAAGGTGACCAAAAAATAGTTTTTAGCACAGTTTTTATTTAATTTTTTTCTACGGTGTTCAGGTGAGGGGGTTGATCATGTGATATTTTTATAGAGCTGGTCATTATGGACGCGGCAATACCCAATATGTCTGTTTTTCTTTTTTTTTTCACAATTTTATGTTTTATTTTGGTAATTTTTTTTTATTTTAAACTTTTTTTTATTATGAAAAACCCTTTTTTTTTACTTTTTATTTTTGTCCCACTATGGGACTTCAATTTCTGGGGTCTGATCCCCTCTGCAATGCATTACAATACAACCTGTATTGTAATGCATTGGCTGTCAGCTTTTATGCTGACAGCCTGCCTATGAGAACCTGCCTAAGGGCTGGATCTCACAGGCTTCCGTAGGAGGCAAGCCCCGATGCCTATGGAAGGCATCAGGCTTGCCTTTTCTGCCATCGGGTCCCCACCACTGCAGCGCGGTCAGCTTTGACTGCGGCATACAAGGGGTTAATACGCCGGCATCGGTATCTTCACCCGGCAGTGACTGCCGGGTCTGTGCTGCTGATCGGGCGGGCGCAGCTCCTGCACCAGCCTGCCATACATGTATGTCGCTGGTCCTTAAGTCAAGTCCAGCTGTGACGTACATATGCGGCAAGGGTGCTTAAGGGGTTAAAATACTAAATGGATGCACACACTGATGCAAAATGGCTATGAAAATTGAGTTTATCCGTTTTTAATGGATTCTTTTTTATACGAATGTACCCTAAAATTCAACCAATCAACATGGTCATTTGTCTGGTAATGAACCTTATCAGCTTTCTAGTAGCTCCTCTTTACAGTACAGTGCCACACTACATGTCCACACCAAAATTACTCTGTAAAGCCCGCTGTGTGAACGTCCCCTTAGAGTTAACCTGCAATGGCCAGGTTCTAGAACAGCACAGTGATAAATTGCACAAGTGCACTCAGATCACAGTGCAATATCAGATAGTTATACACTTGATATTTTTGATAACTAAATCACTAGCATTTTTTTCCCATGTTAAAATTGCAATATAATTTTGACGACATTCTCAAAGAAGGCTTTACCACTATATTGCAGAAAATCAGAAGTATGTGATGTGTGTAGCTCCACTACATACTTTTCATATGAAAGATCTCATTGTATCACAACATGGGATACATTTCTGTGACGCCCTTACATTGAGAAGCGTTTTCACAAATACAGTGAGTTAGGCTACTTTCACACTAGCGTTCGGAGCTCCGCTAGTGAGCTCCGTTTGAAGGGTCTCACAAGCGGCCCCGAACGCAACCGTCCAGCCCTAATGCATTCTCAGTGGAAGCGGATCCGCTCAGAATGCATCAGTCTGGCAGCGATCAGCCTCCGCTCCGCTCAGCGAGCGGACACCTGAACGCTGCTTGCAGCGTTCGGGTGTCCGCCTGGCCGTGCGGATCCGTCCAATGTAAGTCAATGGGGGCGGATCCGTTTGAAGATGACACAATATGGCTCAATCTTCAAACGGATCCGTCCCCCATTGACTTTCAATGTAAAGTCTGGACGGATCCGTTAAGGCTACTTTCACACTTAGATTTTTTTTCAAACTATAATGCAGACGGATCTGTTCTGAACGGATACAAACGTCTGCATTATAGGAGCGGATCCGTCGGAGACATCAGGCGGACCCGCTCTAAACGCTAGTGTGAAAGTAGCCTTAGTATGGTCAGTGTGTAAAGGCGGCTATACGCCTCCAATAGCTAATGGCCCAATGTTCATTAGGCTGACATCTATTTCTTCCAAACCCCCCTTCATACAAATACAAGCTTGGCATCTGTTGGGTGAAAAGTATCCTTATTTTTGCTGATAGAACCCGGACCCATACGTTTCTATGGGGCCATGCACACATCCATATTTTTTACCAATCCATGTGGCCATTCAACAGATTAAAGAATATGTCCTATTCTGGTCCGCATTAAGTCATTGGACGATACAGTAGACCATGGGTATATCTGCTGCCACTAGGAGGCGACACAAAGTGGGGAAAAAAAGGGCTCCTCCCACCAGCTACACCCCTCCTGCAGATAATCAGTTTTAGCTTAGTGTCTGTAGGAGGCAGACATGCCCGTTTACAGGTTTACTGTTTTTTTTTTTTTTTTGTGGGAATACAGGAGGCAGAAACCCCATTACCCCAGGGGTGAGGAGGAAGACCAGCAGGTCCCCAAACCACCAGAAAGCAAGAAGGTATGGCAGACCACAAAATCTGCCCTAACCCACCAGCGCATGCGTCACTCTTTCTGATTCCTTTTCTCAACAAGGAGCAGCATGCTAAGGAGGGTGACCCAGCTGGAAGTATACATTCCACCTGCTCCTCTCCTACCCCAGCCTATTTAACTAATTGAGGCCTTCAACAGTTTTCTTTCCTGGAATGAGTTTGCTGTCCAGGATAGGGAACTGCTTTTACTCCCTTGCTCCCCCTTTTGCATTTATTTTGCCATTGGTGCTCCAGACTGCGCCACACCAACCCCTGCCCAGCCTAGTGCACTAACTCATGCCACAGCTTTGGTAGCCTAGCAAGCTGCAGTTCAGCAGCCCCTTCCACCGCTGTTTTCTTTCTAGACTGAGTTTCAGAGTCCAGAATGGGGGACTGCTTGATCCACCCGGCTCCTCCAGCTAACCTAGGCCACATGTTCTGTGGCGTCCAGTCAGGTGCTGGAGCTAGACAAAGCCCAGATCTCAATCCAATAGAAAATCTGTGGTCAGACTTAAAGATTGCTGTTCACAAGCGCAAACCATCCAAGTTGAAGGAGCTAGAGCAGTTTTGCAAGGAGTAATGGGCAAAAACCCCAGTGGTAAGATGTGGCAAGCTCATAGAGACTTATCAAAAGCGACTTGAAACTGTGATTGCCGCAAAAGGTGGCTCTACAAAGTATTGACTTTAGGGGGGTGAATAGTTCTGCACATTGGCCTTTTCTGTTATTTTGTCCTCTTTGTTGTTTGCTTCACAATAAAAAAAAAAAAACATCTTCAAAGTTGTGGGCATGTTCTGTACCTTAAATGATGCAAATCCTCAAACATGTTAATTCCAGGTTGTGAGGCACCAAAATACGAAAAAAGTCAAGGGCGGGGGGTATGGTGTGTGTGAATACTTTTGCAAGGCACTGTATACCAGACATCCACATTACCCCCCTCAATGGATGGAGTAATTACCTTATCACTAGGTGCCATACCTGACCAGCCGATCCAGTACTAAGCATCAGCATGCCGTCGCTAAATTCTGAATGTGTCTTGGCTACGTAGTTTTGAGGTGCACCAGACATCCTTTCCCATAACAAGTGGAGTAATTCCGTAATCTCTCAATGCCATATCTGACCAGCCTATCCACTACTACCGTGCATCAGGAAAGTAATGGTGCTGGCGCTAAATGCTGTATGCAACAGGCCTACATAGTTCTGAGGTGCACCAGACATCTGCATTACCCCCCCCCCCCCCCCTCAAGGGTTGGGGTAACTTATCTCTAGGTGTCATTTATGACCAGCCTATGCAGTACTACTATTCCTCAGAATTACCCTCTTCAATGTCGAAGTAATGATGCCGTCACTAAAGATTGTATGCAACAGGCCTACGTAGTTCTGAGGTGCACCAGTAATTACGCTATCACTAGATGCCATGTTTGCACTTTCACTGGGTATTGTATGTGACAAGCCTATTCAGTACAACAGTCGGCACGAGCCTTACCTCCTTCAAAACCAGAGCCGTCAAGCATAGCTTGCATTTGACAAATCTACATAGTTCTCAGGTGCATTAGCCAACTCCATTGCCCCTTTCATTGAGCGGAGTAATTGCAATATCATTAGATACCGTGGTAGACAAGCCTACTTCATACAGGCATGCACCAGTCAATGACTTACTAATGGAGAGGTCACTAGATGTTGTATGGGACAGGTCTACGCCTCTGCGTCAATCAACCGCATAGGCACCAGACAGCTACGTCACCCCCTTCAATAGGTGGAGTAATTGCTCTTTTAACCATACTCCACGAAAATCAGCGGTTCCGATATAAACCAGGGAGATTCAGATCTCCTGTCAAGAGATTGAGTGCTATAGCTGGTTGTGGAATTGGACATCCTACGCAGTTCTGAGGAGCTCCAGGGGGCTGCACTACTACTTTTACAGCATGGAATAATTGTCCTATGGCTGGTTGCTGTATTTATCAAGCCTGTGTTCTGATGTGCACCAGAGGCTTTATTTCCTTCAAAGACAGTGTGAAGTACTCGCATGAGCATCCGATTCTTTGTCAGGCCTGAGCAAACCTGGTATTTACCAGGCAGCCACATTGCACCGCTTTGATAGTAGAATAATTGCACTATTGCTAGATGCTGTATCCAACAGAGCCATGTAGTTCTGTCATGCACCAGGCATCCACATTTATCCCCTCAATATGTGGAGTATTTGCACTACCTCTGACAACACAATTCTGTTGTTTTCCAGGAGGATGCATTTCTCTTCAGTTGGCAGTGATTGCACTATTGCTAGATAATCTCTGTCAAACCTGCATCACTCTGATATTATCCAGACAGTTGTATTTCTGTCCTTATTAGGCGGAATTCTTACACTACCACTAGACGCTGTATCTGGCAGTCCTACACAGTCCTTGCAGCAGACAACTATATTACCCGCTTCACTGAAGGAGCAATGTGACAAGTTTATGAGGATTTGGCATGCGCTTGACCAGGTCTGTTGAGTATACGCTCTCTTGTTCACATCTAATGGCGGCATTATCCCGTTTCATAAGCACGGTCTTGGTGAGGTCATTAGATGCTGCAGCCAATGAATATACTCAGTCTCTGATGTGCACTATACAGTTGTGTGACCTCGACATTAGACATAACGATTGGCTTGTTGCCTCTTTCTATATGATTAGTTCTCCAGTCCTCTGATCGCAGTACAGTAATTAGATCATGACTGAATTATCTGTGCCATGGCAGTGCACATAGGCGGGGTGCTAGGACTACCAATAACCGCTGTGTCTTTCTGCTTCACAGCTGTTACATACTCCAGGCTGGACAATATCTTTGGCATGACTACACTCTTATTGCTTGCACCTGTCACTCCTACTTTCCCTATTCCTTATACAAGGTAACGGTGTGGACGCTCATGTATTGCATATCATCAGTATTCATTATTATTGCTTCATATGGTGCTGTAATTATCCTGTTGTAGTGTATTTTCTGTTCCTAGGCAATATACTTGATCGTTACCACCTAGACCCAAGATGCCATTCAGGCACCCCCCTGCTCCCGTTTGCCTCTTTGGAATCAGTCTGAATACAACTGGTTTGCCTGCAGAGTCAACCTTCATAGGTCTTCCCTTCCAGAACAGTCTGCGTATTCACTGCTAGGAGGCAGCGCTGATGAATATTTCCATTCCATCACCATGACGGTCACCCTTTTGGGAATGGGTGTTTTCCCTCTCTTCTGGCTGATGGAGCACGGTGGTGTCCTGCACCTGGTCGCAGATGTATGTATCCCATCCTACAAATTTTTGGTCTGTTCTCGCCTCATAGGTAATTAAAGAGGCACAGAAAAAAAAAAAAAAACCTGCTAAATGTATTTCCTGTTTCAAAAAGTTGCCAGATGGGTATCCTAAAAAGATCTGTAAGGACTGTATTTCCAACATTGTCCGGGAGGAACGGGTTTCTCTAAGGGAAGAGTTCCGTTCCATGATTCAGGAGTAAATTAAGGCTTCTGTGTCTCAAATGTCTGGGGCTGATCCGGGTCGGTTACCCCCTAAATGGCAAAGAATTATACCACTCTTCTTCTGACTCGGAATGCTGGGGTGACAATGCCTCTTCCTCTAGACCAGTGTTTCCCAACCAGTGTGCCTCCAGCTGTTGCAAAACTACAACTCCCAGCATGCCCGGACAGCCTTTGGCTGTGCAGGCATGCTGGGAGTGGTAGTTTTGCAACAGCTGGAGGCACACTGGTTGGGAAACACTGCTCTAGACAATGGGAGGAGGAAGAGACCCCCTTTCAGAAGGAGAGATTTCGGAAGGAAGTAAAAAGTTTTATTTAGCGGCAGATGAAATGCCTGGCCTATTAAAAGTAGTGAGAGCCACCATGGGGGTAGAAGAGGTTCAAAAAGCGCATTCCATTCAGGAGGAGATGTTTGGGGGTTTAAGAGTTAAAAGAGCCAGAGTGTTTCCCATTAACGAAAATATCCGTGATATGATCCTGGTCAGACCCAGAGAAGAGGCTAGGAGTCTCTAGAGATTTCAGGACGCTTGAGTTACCCTAAAGGGGGTAGGGGTAAAGGGTTTCTTCTTATTTCCCAGAACAAGCCTGGAGACAAAACTAGGAGTTGTTGTTCAGGTTCCAGTTCCAGACCAGGGCCAGGGATTTTATTCCAGTCTCTTCCTAGTCAAAAAGAAAGGTTCCTTCTGTAGGATTATAAATCTAAAATTCCTCAACAAGTACATAACTTACAGGAAGTTCAGGATGGAATCCCTGGGGTCCTTAATCCCCCCGATAAAAAAAGAATGCTCTAATGTGCACAGTGGACTTAAAAGATGCGTACTATCACATCCCAATCCACCACAATTCTCAAAAATTCCTAAGATTCGCTATAAAAGATCAACTAGGAAACATTCACCATTTTCAGTTTACAGCACTTCCGTTTGGGATTTCCTCGTCTCCCGGAGTATTCACCAAGCTAGTTGTCGAGATGGTAGCGTATTTGAGACAAAAAGAGCTAATTGTTGTCCCATACCTAGCCGATTTCTTACTAGTGGGAGATACGGTAGATCGTTTGTTAACCGATCTAAACATTTTATCCATTCTAAAACAGGAGCTATGCTGGATTATCAATCAAGATAAATCCTTTCTACAACAATCAACCAACGTACGTTTTCTGCGAGTCATCCTGGACTCTCGAGCTCAGACCACCTTTCTACCTCTAGACAAAATCCAGTCCTTAAAAGGAGGAGGTCAAATTCTTCCGGAGAAGGAAGACCTGTTCTATAAGAGAAGCTATGAGTTTGTTGGGGACGTTAACGGCATGCATTCCCTCAGTAACCTGGAGTCAATTTCATTTCCACGCCATTCAATCCTGGATTCTGGGACAAGCAGCAACAAATCCCTAAATCGGAAGGTTCCCATTCCAGGTTCTGTGAAGACTTTTCTGTGCTGGTGGAAGATAGACAGGAACCTCTCACAAGGGGTAGCCTGGAGAAGGTCACCTTATATCCATAACAGTTTAAAAACTGTCCTACAATAGGTGCCCAACAACTGTTTAACCACACAAACTTGGGAACCAAGGTCTCTATCTCACTTACCAGGGAGTCCTTCCTCTGACTGATCTAGTTCCCACAGCATCTATTCCTCTGACCTCTTCCTGGCGCTCCACCACCCTCCTTTTTCTTTTTTTCAACGAATTCCATAACAAGACAGACACAAGCCTGTCGGGCTGGGGAGCGAAAATTGGGGACTTTTATTACCAAGGCTCCTGGCCCCTATCGGTGAGCAGCCAGTCCTCAAACTTCAGGGAACTGAGTGCGGTGTGGCAATCCTTAAATATGGTGAGAGAAATTCTTCGGGATCACCACCTAAGGTTCCTTTCAGACAAAACAATGACAGTGGCTTACTTCTCACATCAAGGAGCAATTAAATCAAATAAGGTTCTAGGTCTATCAAGCAAAATGTTCTACTGGGCAGGGGGAAAAAAAACACAAAATCTATCTCGGCGACCAATCTCGAAGGATCCCTAAATCAGGAAGCGGACTATCTAAGCAGACGCACAATAGACCAAACAGAATGGTCTCTAAATCTGGAGGTCTTGAATATGATAGTCGACACATGGGGGACTCCAGACAGACTTGTTTGCTTCAAAAGACAACAGGAAGGTGAACCGATTCTGTTCCCTGGATCCTAGGTGCAATCCTTGGGCGATAGACGCATTTGCCGCAACATGGGACTGGAGTCTGTGTTACGAGTTTCCTCCAATACCAATAATTACGAGGGTGATTCAGAAAATCCAACAAGAGAGCTCGACAGTCATCCTGGATAACCCCCTTCTGGCCGAAGAGGAGTTGGTTCTCCTCCCTCAAAAGACTTTCAACCTCAGACCCTTGGACCCTTTCGCTCAGGAGACCTTCTACATCAAAATCCCATTCTACACCCTCACCCAGAATTCTTAAGACTAACAGCTTGGATCCTGAGGTCGACATTCTGAGGCGCCAAGACCTTTCAGAAAAGGTTATATCTAATCTCAAGTCCAGTAGAAAAAAAGTGACGTCCGCCATCTACTTGAAAATTTGGAAGAGCTTCTGCTCTTGGTTAGGGGAACCTTCTCCGAACCTCGAGAAGCCAAAAATAGAAACGATTTTAGAATTTCTGCAACAAGGACTTGATCTAGGCCTCAGACCCTCTACACTGAAGATACAAGTATCGGCACTCAGCTGTTTTTTTTATTCGGACTTAGCCAATCTTAAATGGATCAGGAGGTTTATAAGAGCAGCATCTAGACTGAGGCCCATGTTGAAAACACAAGTCCCTTCCTGGAACCTTAACACCGTATTGAATGGCCTAACAATGAGCCCGTTTGAACCCTTGGAAGACTGCCCGCTCAAATTTCTATCTTTTAACACAGCCTTTCCTATTGCGATCACGTCCGTAAGAAGGCTGGGTGAAATCCAGGCCATTTCGATTAGAGAACCCTATCTTAGAAGATAGGATAGTGCTTAGACTGGAACCTGGGTACCTTCCCAAGGTGGTGTCAAATTTTCACAGAGATCAAGAGATTATTCTCCCATCTCTTCTGTAATAACCCAAAAAATTGCAGGGAATCTACCTTTTATTCTCTAGATGTCAGACGTACGGTTTTAAAATACCTAGAGGTTACTAAGAGTTTGAGGAAGTCCGATAGTCGTCTTATTCAGTTCTAGGGGAAAAACAAAGGTGTAAAAGTATCTAGGTCCTCCATAGCTAGGTGGATAAAGAATACCATTACCTATTGTTATAGTATTCAGGTTTTTTTTTTGTCCCACTAACCTAAAAGCTCACTCAACTGGAGCTATGTCCACTTCACAAGTGGGTGCCTCATTGGAAGATATTTGTAGAGCGGCTACCTGATCCAGTATGCATACTTTCATAAAGCACTACCGTTTAGATTTCTCCAATACTTCTGAATTGTCTTTTGGATGAAAGGTCCGGCAGTTGCGCCGTCACCCCCCCCCCCCCCCCCCCCCCCCCCCTTTAATCTTATAATTTTGTATATCTCCTTGTGTGGCCGTCATGGTGATGAAATAGAAAATCTGAATTAGACTTACCAGTAATTCGATTTCCATGAGATCTCCAGGACGGCCCATTAAACCCTCCCAATTTTTTTTAATTTTACTTAGATTCTAGGATGGTATGAATTAATACCTTCCGGTTCTATACTATTATGTTACTATAATTGAATCTCCACCATCTCACTCTTTAGTAATTTTGGAAGCACTGGTGGAGGTGCTTTAACCTTTCTCTGTTCCTGCACCTACAGAGGTCAGGGGTCAATCTCCTTGTGTGGCCGTCATCGTGATCTCATGGAAACCGAATTACCGGTAAGTCTAATTCAGATTTTCCTATCTGCTCCAATTTCAGCACCCCCTTTGCTACAGGCGGCACTTTGCCACAGACATGGCAATTCTATGTTCTCCCTGGACCATCCTTTTTCTTATTCTAATCTCCTGTTTTTAATGTGCCCATAGCTATTCAAGCAGAGTCATCCAGCAACCCACCAGCGTGCCCTCCGTTCAGCGATCCTATGGAACCATTTTTTGGAGACACTATCTACAGCATTCCCTTCCGTGGTTGTCAACTGGGTGACTGTCAAGGAGGGACTCTGGTCCCATGTAGAATCCATTCTGCCTGTGATCCCTAGTAGATACTCCTTTCCATTATGTCAGTTCAGCCTCATGTTTATCATGCTAGAGCATGGAGATCTCTCGCTCCTGTTCCAGGTTTATAGAATTTCTCCAGTGGGGGCTGGACCTAGGGTTTTTGCAGAGAGCTTTCCCCCAGTCAGGTGGATACTTCCCTTCAGGGTAAACCAGCTGTGGTCACCCCACTACTTTTTGGTGCTTCTACTGCAGCTGTTTCTCTTGTGGTGGCATGTTTATTTGGTCTCTTAAATTCGACAGTCACATGTGGAGCAGTCTGTTCGACTCTCATTCATCCTAGGGTGTGTTCCGAGTTCTGCTTGTTCTCTGCCCAGACCTCTTGGTCTCTCAGCTGGTCTGACTCTACTTTGCCCCCGCCACGTTCACAGCTGCTATACTGATGTGTCAGACCACTGTCTGTCCATTTTTATGTTTTATTCTCCCTCTTGGCATCTATAGATGCATTTCTGTTGCAGAGTTCTGTAAACCACTTTACCAGTTGCACTATACTCTTTTGTCCCCCACCTGGAACTGCTTTGAAACTTCCCATGGTCTTCTGTGTCCAATGACATATGCAAGAAAATAGGATTTTTGTCACCTCCTAATGGCAGTAACTATACCCATGATCCTTTGTGTCAAAAATCCCATTTTCTATCAGTGGGATAGAGAAAAATGCAGAATGCATAGGGAAGGTCTGCAGCCCGAAATATGTACGCAGTCTTGTGGATGAAGCCTTTAGGCTGATACATAGCTAATGTCTATGGCCAACCTAAAGGGGTTGTGCAAGAAAGGGGGGTAGTGGTAGGGGGTCGCCACGCACCACACCACTTTACCAGATCTGTAAGAGGACGATTACTTAACTGCTCCCTGCGCCTTCTCTTCCCAAACTGTGATGCTCCACTGGGCTCCCTCAAGGTAAACATCCGGTTTGACATCAGCACAGCAATCACTGGCATTGCACCATGTGACCATCTGTCATGACGTAAGGGGAGCCAGTCACCTTCTTGACCAGTGATCGGCTGCGGTTATGTCAAAACAGATGTTTACAGCAAGAGAGCCCAGCAGAGAAGGAACGGGGAGCCAGTTTCGGGAAACAGGTAAGTGGGGGGAGGGGTTGCCAAACCGCCTCCCCCCCATTCTTGCACAACCCCTTTAAGTTTCTTATTTGTGCTCAGGCAGTATAAAAGACCTATTCATACAGTATATACTGCCTATTATTGATAATGAAACATCGCAGGCTGTAAAACTATATATTGCATTCTTTATCACTATTGTGCAGTAATATAAAAATAATTTCTTATGTTTCATGTTCCTAAAGAAACAGCGGTCGAGTATATGTTCGTCACCTGTCTTGTAAGTAGAAAGCACCTGAATTATTATTGCATCTTCTTCCATCAGAAACGTAGTCATACCAAACCTTTTCTTTATTTACACAGTGTTTAAAAAAAAGGGGGCAGAAGAAAGGACAGAAGAGTAAAAGATAAAATATAACACTCACACTGACGAGATACAGCAGAGAGGGGCTCGGGGTAGTTTTCTGACAGGTATACTTTAGTTCTATATATAAACCACACTCTCGAGACTCCCTTTGGTAGAAACAGTAATAAAGGAGGCTGTGGTTTCCAGATGTTCCACCCAATCGCTATGTTACAAAGATAGGTAACAGAAGGTTAAACTAAGACGGTGCTCGCTATAAAATAATGGAGGGGACAGGAGATGAAGGGGAGAATTTTCTTAATGGTATTTACACACTTGTATTTACATACCACGGGTGAGAGTAGGTCTGCTAAGACTAACTGGTGGGGAGATTGGCAGGAGATTCTCAGTAACACTAAACCCCATTTTCTACCAGAGGGGTTTGCGGCAACTCTTCTGGCAACAAGAAAGCTTCTTAAGCCCTCCACGTGAGGGCCACAGTTCGACCCATGCTTCTGTAAATTATCCTGCTGGTTTAGACAAAAGATCTTACGCATCAAACAAGTCACTCTAAAAAGGAATGGCTGCGTCTCATCTTTTTAAGGGGTTTTAAAGGCTGGTCCATATTTTACTCGGTACTTGTTTATATCCACAAAATGTAGGGTCTCCGAGTCCCGGGTAGTGACACAGGGAACCATACCATCCACCCCCTCTCCCATCAGCCATTTTCTGTTATCAACTGCCATCTCCCGGCTCACATGTTCCATATTCCATTTGCTCAGCAATGTTTGGAAGCGCTGGTGCAGTCGTTTGCTGACTCTCTCATGGGACTAGAGGAAACAAGATGACACAGATTCAATGTTAAATCTTAACATGTCTAAATGAACACCAAATATATAAAATACACAAAAAATAGTCCTATTCAAAACCATTTATTTTCCACACTAAAGGTGGTCAAACAACTATTCAGACAACAGATATTCCTTCAACCCCTAATACATATGTGCACTTGGCCAAGTATGCATGTGTTTTCAATAGAGGGAAGGGAATTAAAGGGAACCTGTCATCAACTTTATGCTGCCCATACTAACGGCAGAATAAGGTAGAGACGGGTGAGTTGATTTCAGCAGTCTGACATTTATAAGTTAAAAGTAAGTGGTTGCCGAGAACCAACATCACAATCATTGCAGACTGGGCCTGGAAAAGAGTCATGGCCACCTGAGAAGAGTCCTGGTTATCCATGAATTCCTGCTCTCCTGCCCACCTGCTGATGACTGACCGGCTTCTACCTAGTTTTCTCCCCTTCTCTCTAGGAGAGAACTGCCAATCATCAGCAGATGGGTGAGAGAGCAGGAGATTAGGAATAACCAGGACTCTTCTCAGGTAGATTTGACTCTTATTAAGCCCTGGGCTGCAATGATTATGATGCTGGTTCTCAGCAACCACTTACTTTTAGCTCATGAGTGACATCACTGACATCGGCATTTCTGTCACTATTTTATGCTGCCCTCCGTGAGATCAGCATAAAGTTGATGACAGGTTCCCTTTAAGCTACTGCCAGACCCAAAGAAAATGTCTCAGCTCCCATGAGGACAAAGGATGTGGCAAGCTGAAATCCAACATGCCAAAGACTTTTGTCCTCTGACATATGCCACCGGGAAAGAGTCGCGACACCCCCTTAGACAGTAGATGGTCAGTTGGACATGTGCATTCAAAAGTTTAGAGAAGGTCATTAAATTTACATGTAAAGGTTAGAGTGCATTTTAGATTGATCCAGAAATTTCACAGACAAGCCAAATATCCCCAACTTTTTGTGAGCATATACACACATATAATATATATATATATATATATATATATATATATATATATATATATATATTACACACATCATATTTTTCACTTTCTAAGATGCACTCCGCCCCCCCTTCCCCTCCAAAAGTAGGGGGGAAATTGCAGTGTGTCTTATAAAGCGAATGGTGCAATTTTTTCAAGGCTAACACTGATACATCGCCGGCCGCTATGCTGCACAGCGCAGCCTGCAATGTATCAGTTACAGTTAACCTCTATCACGCAGGGTAGGAGAATGGGCTGGAGGCCTGCAATTGCTGTTGCACTTGCGGCAGGGCCCGGTGCAGTCACTGTACTCCATTACACCGGGCCCCATTGACAGCAGTCTTTACATATAAAGTCTATTCATGTAATCCTGCGAGTGGAGCCTGGTGTAATGGGGGTCACTCTTTACACAGGGACATGACAGAACACAGAGGGGACCAGCATAAGATACTATATGTGTATCATCCACAGATGCCCCATATCAGTGTGTCATCCACAGATTCCTCAATGCCATCCACAGACCACAATTAGTTCAAAACCCACCAAAAGCACACCTTTTGGTTCAAAATATATTTTTTTATTTTCGGTCCATCGTTGCATGCAAAAATCACCAGTACAGTTAAAATATATATATATATATAAAAAAAAAAGTATCCAATACGGTGAGTGGCAAAACGGAGAAAAACAAAATGGCTGATTTGTAATTTTTTTCCATCACTATCTCCCAAAACATTTAATAACTCATACACACCCCAAAATCTTATTATCAAAAACTACAGATTGTCCCACAAAAAATTAGCCCCCACACATCTCCGTAGACAGAACTATAAAAAAAAAAAAAAAAAGTCATGGGGATCAGAATATGGCGATGAAAAGAAAAAAAAAAAGAAAAAATTCTGAAGTTTTTGTTTTCAGTATTAAAACACAAGAAAAACTATACATATGTGGCATTGCCGGATTCGTTCTGAACTGGTGAATGAAGAACACAAGTCAGTTTTACCGCATAGTGAACGCCACAAAAAAAAAAAGTGGCGGAAGTAAATGGGACAGTTTAGGTGTAATTACACTGCTCACTGCTGTGATGTCGACGGCAAGAAGATCAGCAATGAAGAGAAGTCAGCGTTGGCACGGCGCGCGCATTCTCTTCAACCAGCTGGTCGTGTCAGACACCCGCCGATTTGATACTGACAGGTTATAAATAAAAAAAAATTTAAAATTTAAAAAACTTTGAGAACCCCTTTAAAGACGCAAAACACTGAGCTGTGAATGTGGCCTAGGGCTGTGTTCAGCCCTTGCCATTTACGTCATTTTATATTTACCTTGATACCAACCAAAACTATCTGGGAATAGACAAAGCCAGACCCTACGGACTGCAGTAGGATTGTAATTTTATTTTAAAAAAATGCTTCAATCCCAGTGATGACGGTAAGGTGATACACATTCAGTTCAGAGATCACCATGACGGAGAAAATGCTAAAATACAGGATTATTACTGATGTGTGTGAATGGCCTATAGCTAATACTTCTTATGGCTATGGGAAACAAAATGAAAAAAAAATAAAAAAATAATAATAATAATAATAATAATAATAATAATAATAATAAATAATATTATAATAAAATATAAACTATGAAAAAGGGCAGCACTCCAATAGATAAAAATAAAAATAACTTTATTTACCCATAAGGCTGTAGCGACGTTTCGGCTCTTACACAGGAGCCTTCCTCAAGCAGGAAGGCTGCTTGAGGAAGGCTCCTGTGTAAGAGCCGAAACGTCGCTACAGCCTTATGGGTAAATAAAGTTATTTTTATTTTTATCTATTGGAGTGCTGCCCTTTTTCATCATATATATATATATATATATATATATATATATTTAAAAGTTGGGGAAAGAAGAGTAGAGTAACTTATTTTTTCTAAAACCTTCCTTTAAAATGTTCTAAATAGCTCAAAACCTATTTTTGAAATGTACTTTCTTCAAATCAATAATTCAGTTCTCCTACTGAAATTAGCACCCAAAGTCCTGGGTGCGAGTCTGTTTTAAAAATCATTTTTCTAGTACAGCGCTGACATAGTCCTGTGCACCCCTCAAGCTTGGGTAAATTCTGGCACCGCGCATCAGTACCCCGTGCATATATGCTATGCCAGGATTTGGCCAAGCCTGAACCCCCTCTGCTCGGCTCATGGCTCTCAACAGCACTGCAGTACAGGAGTACCAATCTGCTATAGAGAGCCTTGAGCTGAGCGGACACAGACAGGAGCCCGCTGAGGTCAGCTAAATCCTGGCATATCACGTCTGCACAGGGTATCGATGTGCTGTGCCACAGTTGAGCTAAGCTCAGGGGAGCACAGGCGGGAGCTGCAATCGGTGTTCTGGCCTGTGCAGTGATCACTGAGGCCCCCAGAAAAATCTGTACACCAGTACAGAGCAGACATGTCAGCATTGTACAAGAATAATGATTTTAAGACGCAACAGCACCTAGGTCTTTGGGCGCCTATTTGAGTAGGAGAACTGTATTATTGATTAATAAAGTATATTACAAAAAAAAAAAATTAAGGCTATTTAGAACATTTTAAAAGGAAAGTTTTAGAAAGGTTAGTTACTCTTTAAATAATTTCTCCATCTGTCCATATGAGACACATGACATTTCTGCCCTTAACTACTGATAAAGCGAGCGACAGAGTGATCAAAGACTTACTAGGTGGCCCCCCTCCTGTCCATGCCCCCTGCAGAGCGTTTAGTGAAACATGACATATAGGGATGATGGGCTAAGGCCAGTTTGGACGGGGTCGCCCTACCTTACCAGGGAGGGTGCTCCGTGGTTAGGCTTACAGGGTCAGTTTAACACCCGCCTGTAGGGTTTTCCAGGGTCAGATTTGGTTGACCGTATAAAGATCCCGCCAGAGTCATCAGGACATCCCATGTACATATAGAGTAGGGTAGGAACAAACCGTTCTTTATACTTTTTTCGCCTTGTGGCTGCCGAGTACCCTGTGCAAATGGCATCAGTTTTTTTGTCTCCTGCGTATCATAGGAGCGTCTGACACCATTGAGGCCAATCTCTATATTTTTATACTGCTCCTGAGTACGTATTTTAATGGAGTATCAATAAACATGATGGGCTCTGATATCTTCCTTACTGGAACATATTGGCGGAAGTCTCAGCTTTTAATACCTGCATGTATGACTCCCCTGTTTAGTCAGTAGCATTTCTTGTTGGTGCAAATCCTCTCTTTGTTTCCTATGTTTATTTACTACATTCTGTGTAGTTTGCTCTTGTGGTGCATGTGGACCGCGTCGACGTCCTCCATTGTATGCATATTTTGCTGGGGTTAGTCGATTATTGCGGTCCACATGCGGTGGGGCTGCTCCTCCATTAAATAGACACGCCACAGTGTCAGGGGCTGAGCAGCTCCTCCAGAATTGCCACTTCATTTCTGTGTTTTTGTCTTGTTAGATTTGAGTGTGTTTGGACACTCTGTTGCACCTGGTAACCTCCATCACATGGTCTGGTATAGGTGTGGCTCACGGCCTGGCCTCATTCACATTGCACTGCCACAGTATTCATGCTGGGCCTTTGTGTGGAGGCTTGGCTGTGTGCTGAATTACAACACCCCCAGACTGTGTTCACACCATAGTTAGAGAAGCGGCTAGGACCCTCTGCCATGCTGAGTGACCGTGACGTGGTGCAGTGATGGGCTCTGATATCTTCCTTACTGGAACATATTGGCGGAAGTCTCAGCTTTTAATACCTGCATGTATGACTCCCCTGTTTAGTCAGTAGCATTTCTTGTTGGTGCAAATCCTCTCTTTGTTTCCTATGTTTATTTACTACATTCTGTGTAGTTTGCTCTTGTGGTGCATGTGGACCGCGTCGACGTCCTCCATTGTATGCATATTTTGCTGGGGTTAGTCGATTATTGCGGTCCACATGCGGTGGGGCTGCTCCTCCATTAAATAGACACGCCACAGTGTCAGGGGCTGAGCAGCTCCTCCAGAATTGCCACTTCATTTCTGTGTTTTTGTCTTGGGAGTATCAATAAAGGCTATGTTTTAGCATAGCTTTCACCCCAGTGAGTTTCCACGTATACACACCTGCTGTGCCCTCAATAAGGCAGTGCGACGGTACATGTAGTCCTCAGATTTGATGACGTATACCATCTTGTAAGAGTTCAGCTTGAATTTGCACTGCAGTTTGTCCAGACTCTCTAGATTCTCCAGCGTTCGCTTTCCATTCCCTTCCTTCTCCTGTTGTTCGCGGCCTCGCTGGCACTTCCGGATTCTGCGCAGGTTCCTGCGTGATAATAAGGGACTGGTTAGGCTGACGTCTATACGCGAAGAAACTTGATCTGCGGGAGGGAAAAAAGCTCTCAAAAGTTAGGTGAAAATAATTCATACAATAGAAAGCTCAAAAGTGGAGTGGTCAGACTAAATGTGAAGATAGGAATACTGGAATAGCTTCCCAACAGAGGTGGTAGAGACTAAACCAAGGAAAAAACCCTACAGGAAAAAAGGCAAATGTGATTACTGACTAAGTCCAGGGATAGTGTCGTCGGCACAGGTATCAGATGATGAGCTCACCTGGGTAAGAAAACAGGTTTCTGTGCGAGATGCTCTCTCAGCTCTGGGGAAGTAGAGTCACAGTTCATGTATCTTTCCACATAGTCCGACCAGCGCTTAAAGAAAGAAGACAATTTGTGCAGAATTAGTCCCGCAGCCCAGAATGCCAAGACCCATAACAGGAAAGCAGACAATAAGAGAAGAACTGCGGAGCAGCAAGAGGTCTACGAAGCTCACAATTAGGGCTCGTTCACACGTATGTGTGCTGCCCGTTGCCGTATTGCAGACCGCATTTGCGGATCCGCAATACACGGGTAGCGTTCAGTGTGCATTCCGCATCACGGATGCGGACCCATTCACTTCAATGGGTCCGCAAATCCGTAGATGCGGAACGGTAGCACGGAACGGAACATTACGGAGGCTCTACAGAGTGCTTCCTGGGGTTCCGTTCCATGCCTCCGCACCGCAAAAAGATAGAACATGCTCTATCTTTTGGCTGAACGCAGGGATTGCGGACCCACTCAAGTGAATGGGTCCACGATCCCCATGCGGCTGGGCCACGGTCGGTGCCCGTGCATTGCGGACCGCAATTTGCCGTCCACAGCACAGGCTTCACATGGTTGTGAGAACGAGCCCTTAGGCTCAGTTCGGACTGCGTCTTGCTGCAGTTTTCAAGCGTTGTTTTTTTGCAGCTTAAAAACTGCAGCGTCCAGGTGAATAATGCCAAAAAATATATAATTATATAGAAAAATATATAAAAAATAAAAAAGGGTCTAACAATAATCATTTGAGGAAAAAAAAATGAAGTAAGGCCAGATTAACACGTGCACAATATAGGCCCATTTTTATTCAAGTCCTGGCCTGATTGTATGTCTAAAGGGCATCTGTCAGCAGTTTTGTACCTATGCTACTGGCTGACCTGTTACATGTGCACTTGGCAGCTGAAGACATCTGTGTTGGCCCCATGTTCATATGTGCCCACATTGCTGAGAAAAATTATGTTTTAATATATGCAAATGAGCCTCTAGGAGCAATGGGGGCGTTGCTATTACTCCTAGAGGCTCAGCTCTCTCTGCAACTGCTGTACCCTCTCCACTTTGATTGACAGGGCCAGGCAGTGTAAATGTCATCACGCCTGCCTGGCCATCAGAATGCAGAGGACGCGGCAGTTGCAAAGAGTGCTGAGCCTCTAGGTGTAATGGTAACGCCCCCGTTGCTCCTAGAGGCTCCTTTGCATATATTAAAACATTATTTTCTCAGCAATGTGGACACATATGAACATGGGACTTCAGTTTGGTCATTATTGTTAAGCTAAGGCCTGTAGGGCTTAGTGTTGTTAGATGAGCTGCTGGCCATGGTAAGAATGCTCCCATACTGCTGCTGTGTGAAACCGGCTTAAAGGGGTTGTCTCACTTCAGCAAGTGGCATTTACCCTGTAGAGAAAGTTACTACAAGGCACTTACTAATGTACTGTTATTGTCCATATTGTCTCCTTTGCTGGCTGGATTCATTTTTCCATCACATTATACACTGCTCGTTTCCATGGTTACAACCACCCTGCAATCCATCAGCGGTGGCCGTGCTTGCACTCTATAGGAAAAAGCTCCAGCCTATGAGTTCCCACTGCCCCGGCCACCAGAAAGGTCGGCACTTTTTCCTATACTGTGCAAGCACGGCCAACGCTGATGGATCGCAGGGTGGTCGTAACCATGGAAACAAGCAGCGTATACTGTGATGGAAAAATGAATCCAGCCAGCAGAGGAGACAATATGGACAATCAGAATACATTAGTAAGTGTCTTGTAGGAACTTTCTCTACATGATAAATGCCACTTGCTTAAGTGACACAACAAGTGGAATTCTTAGATAACCCGAACGTCCATATCGCAAGATCGCTCGATTACTAGACACAACCCGTTAAAGGCTGGGTTTATAAGTGATTAAAAATCCCGCAGAAAATAAATCTTGCAGATTTTGCTGCATTTCCACACTACGAACTGCAACGAGACCGCATGTATGACATGTGGTTTTTACTGTGAAAGAGCCTTCGGCTTTAACCCTCTCCGTTCCAGAGGGTGAAATCCAATGTATAAATTGACATGCTGCACCTTTTATGTATGCACTTTGCTGGTGCTGTACCACACTGTGGATTTGCTGCACAAAAATCTGCGGTTAATCAGTTACTTGTGACCCCGGCCTCCGGATGACATTTACACACCCTACAACTTGGAAGACATCTGGGACAATACAATACTCCTTTATACCCTCCTACTCCGACTCCCAGCCCATGCAGAGGATGCACTATGTTATCCACTACGCAGTATGGCGCTATCCAGCTGTCTCAACCACACATGGCCTCTAGTGGAACGGCTTCTCTGGTCTGTGGGTTTTATACCATTGTTACTTCACTGGTAGCATTGGCTTAAAGTTTAACCCCTTATGACTGAAGCCTAAGTTTGGCACATGAGGCCCGCCAATTTTTTTCATTATTTTGATCTCCTCAATTCAAAAGGCAGTTTATTTATTTTTCCCATTTTGGGGTACATCAGATGAATTCTACAACATTTTGTTCTTCCTGTATTCATTACGTGGCAATAATGACACTTTACCTTTATTCTATGGGGGAGTAGGATTATGGAGGTCAAAGGATTTGGCCAGATTATAATTTTAGCTGCACATGTGCTGGTAATAATCATTACCGATGTCCGATAGTGTAATAAGAATAATTCACGTTTACACGTATGTCCCCTGACCTGCGTGCCAGCGCGGAGCTCAAAACATGTCAGCCGATGAAGGACCCAGTCCATCCTGCACATGCGCTAGGTGCCCTGTCCGTCTCCCGTATAAGTGAATGCTGATGGACTCATTACACTATTGGACATCAAGGCTGACAGTTTAAAGATACTTATTACTTGCTGCATGCATGTGATGTTACATCGGCAGCTAGTAATAGTCAAAAATTATGTCACCATATTTTGACACTGTTCACTTTTTTCTTCTTTGCAGTGCAAGTTATAGTTTTTACTATTTATTTATTTTATGCACTTATATAGCACTACTATATTCCGCAGCACTTCCCAGACATTATCATCCAACTGTCCCCAATGGGGCTCACTATCTAAGGTCCCTACCAGTATGTCTTTGGAGTGTGGAGATAACCGGAGTACCCAGAGGACACCCACACAAACACAGGGAGAACATACAAACTACATGCAGATGTTATCCTTGGTTAGTTTCAAACCTAGGACCCCAGCGCTGCAAGCACCTGTACTAACCACTGAGCCACCGTGATACCATTTTGGGATACATTGATCCTGTTCACCATTTTTTAAATAAATTTTTTGAACAAAAACCGCTGGAACAGTATTTACGGTAAACTGGCAGAATGTCAGAAACCCAGCGGGCCCCATTCTGGTGAATGGAATCTGTCAGGGCCAGGCAATATGGTATTCTGACCATATGCAGGAACAGAATACCAGAATGGAACAAAAATACCAGATTTTAAAACTTTGATGTGAACCTAGCCTTACACCTAATCTGTCAGCACAATCTTGCAGCTCTTCTCAATGAACAGCTTAAATTAGGGTTTGATTAAAAAAAAATTGGTGGCCATAACTCATGTGTGAAGGGGCCTTACTTAACTAACAGAACGGACCAATGTAGTGGAGAGATTAGTACGGAAACCAGAACTAGGTACAAGTCTAAGATCACAAGGATAGGACATCTAACTTATGCTCAATCTGGATGTTGTCCCTTGGAAGGGGAGGAAGAGCACAAATCTAAGAGTGAACAATGGCCCAAAATTACTATTCTAAGTAACTGAATTATGCAGCAGAATATGCAACAAAATGTGACGTCTCGTTTTAGACATTTATAAGGGAAAGGAGCAAAAAAAAATAAAAAATTTAATAATGAATCCACAGCTCCTCACCTGATGAGGGGTGCAACTTAGTGGAAAATGGGGCAACGCATAGAAGATACATTTCTTGCCAAAGTTGTGTCACAATTTGTCACAAAGTAAGCCAACTAATAGTTGGTTAGACAAACAGCGTCAGCGCTGTGCACCCAGCCTGAGCCACTGTGATAAATCTAGCGGATCTCAAGTCTTAAGGAGCATTTACACAGCTCCAATGAGCAATTATCAGAAGGAACCGTTCCTTCAGATAAACCCCTGCTCATCAGCGGAGGTGAAGAGCTGCCTTTACATGCTGCTTGTCCTCATACAGATTCACTGTTCACACAGCGCTATCTGCTGCCCAGAATCTACGATTGCGGAGCCGGCACCACAGATGATTTCACCCAATGAACAAGCGTTTTGCTCCTTTATATTGTAGGAAATGAGCGTTCATAGGAATGTTTGTTCCGGATAATCTGTTGGACAACTGTGAAATGTAAATGCGCCACTAGTCCTAATTTACATAGATTATTAAATCTGTCCCTGTGTGTATGTCTACATGTGATAGCTGTGGGGACCACTCACAGCCAAATCCGCATTTGGGGGAGATTTATTAATATTTTTAAGACACAATAGCAACATTAAAGGGGATTCTGCACTTTGTTTAACCCCTTAGGGACGCATGACGTACCGATACGGCATGTTTCCCAAGTCCTTAAGGACCCATGACGTACCAGTACGTCATCAGTTTAAAACGAGATTGCGGCGCTGCGGGGGTTAATCGGAACAAGATTCTGATCCCCGCGGTCAAATTTTAAAATGCCCCAAATAAAGTTTTTTTTTCAACCCCCCCCCCCCCCCCCCCGTTTTGCAGGCGGTGCAGAACATTCATTGGCGTCCAGTGGTATACCAGAGTGTCAGCATTGCTGACACTCTGGTATAAACAGCTGACATCTGTGCTGTGAAGTCAGCCGTTTAACCCTTTCCATACTGTATGGAAAAGGTTAAACAGTAAGAGGGGGCTCCCTCCCTCTGCTGTGCCTTTGTAGCCCCCCGACAGGATGGGGTCACAGAGGGAGGGCCTTACCCTTCCCCGTCTGCTCAGTTGTGAGCAGACGGGGAAAGTTCATATGGCAACAGGACGCCTTCTCAGGCATCCTGCTGTCCATGGTGCTGAACAGATCTGTGCTAAAGGCATAGATCTGTTCAGACAAAGTGTAAGTAAAATACAGTACAATACACTATATAGTATACTGTACTGTATTATACAGACATCAGACCCACTGGATCTTCAAGAATCAAGTGGGTCTGGGTCAAAAAAAAAGGTAAAAAAAAAAAAAAGTGAAAAAAGTAAAGATAAAAAAAAAACAAAAAAAAAAAAACATTCATCACTGAATAAAAATTAAAAAAATAAAATACACTACACATATTAGGTATCGCCACGTCCGTATGACCTGATCTATAAAACGGTCATGTTACTTTCCCCGCACGGTGAACGCCATAAAAATAAAAAAAATTTATTGAAATTTTGCCCACCTTACTTCCCAAAAAAGGTAATAAAAGTGATCAAACAGTCATCTCATCCCGCAAAAATCATACCCTACCCAAGATAATCGCCCAAAAACTGAAAAAACTATGGCTCTTAGACTATGGAAACACTAAAACATGATTTTTTTTTGTTTCAAAAATGAAATCATTGTGTAAAACTTACATAAATTAAAAAAAAAAAAAGTATACATATTAGGTATCTCCGCATCCGTATCAACCGGCTCTATAAAAATATCACATGACCTAACCCCTCAGGTGAACACCGTAAAAAAAAAAAAGTGTAAAAGAAGCCATTTTTTGTCATCTTACGTCACAAAAAGTGTAATAGCAAGCGATCAAAAAGTCATATGCACCCCAAAATAGTGCTAAACAGTCATCTCATCGCACAAAAAATGAGACCCTACCTAAGATAAATCGCCCAAAAACTGAAAAAACTATGGCTCTCAGACTATGGAAACACTAAAACATGATTTTTTTTGTTTCAAAAATTAAATCATTGTGTAAAACTTACATAAATAAAAAAATTGTATACATATTAGGTATCGTCGCGTCCGTGACAACCTGCTCTATAAAATTACCACATGATCTAACCTGTCAGATGAATGTTGTAAATAACAAAAAAAATATATAAAAACGGTGCCAAAAAAATTCTTGTTACCTTGCCTCACAAAAAGTGTAATATAGAGCAACCAAAAATCATATGTACCCTAAACTAGTACCAACAAAACTTCCACCCTATCCCGTAGTTTCTAAAAAGGGGTCACTTTTTTGGAGTTTCTACTCTAGGGGTGCATCGGGGGGCTTCAAATGGGACATGGTGTCCAAAAAAACAGTCTAGCAAAATCTGCCTTCCAAAAACCGTATGGCACTCCTTTCCTTCTGCGCCCTGCCGTGTGCCCGTACAGCAGTTTACGACCACATATGGGGTGTTTCTGTAAACTACAGAATCAGGGCCATAAATAATGAGTTTTGTTTGGCTGTTAACCCTTGCTTTGTAACTGGAAAAAAAATATTAAAATGGAAAATCTGCCAAAAAAGTGAAATTTTTAAATTGTATCTCTATTTTCCATATAATCTTGTGCAACACCTAAAGGGTTAACAAAGTTTGTAAAATCAGTTTTGAATACCTTGAGGGGTGTAGTTTCTTAGATGGGGTCACTTTTATGGAGTTTCTACTCTAGGGGTGCATCAGGGGGGCTTCAAATGGGACATGGTGTAAAGAAAAAAACAGTCCAGCAAAATCTGCCTTCCAAAAACCATACGGCGCACCTTTCCCTCTACGCCCTACTGTGTGCCCGTACAGTAGTTTACGGCCACATACGGGGTGTTTTTGCAAACTACAGAATCGGGGCAATAAATATAGCATTTTGTTTGGCTGTTAACCCTTGCTTTGTTACTGGAAAAAATTTATTAAAATGGAAAATTTGCCAAAAAATTGAAATTCTCAAATTTCATCTCCATTTGCCAATAACTCTTGTGCAACACCTTAAGGGTTAACAAAGTTTGTAAAATCAGTTTTGAATACCTTGAGGGGTGTAGTTTCTAGAATGGGGTCATTTTTGGGTGGTTTCTATTATGTAAGCCTCACAAAGTGACTTCAGACCTGAACCGGTCCCTAAAAAGTGGGTTTTTGAAAATTTCAGAAAAACTTTAAGATTTTCTTCTAAAGTTCTAAGCCTTGTAACATCCCCCAAAAATAAAATATCATTCCCAAATTGATCCAAACATGAAGTAGACATATGGGGAATGTAAAGTAATAACTATTTTTGGAGGTATTACTATGTATTATAGAACAGAAGTAGATTACACAAAAGAATGGCATGAAGCCACAGTAAAGGCCCCTCAAAAGAGCTTGACTCAGAAACTGATAGAAAACCTACAAAAGAACACTGAAAGCTGATAGACTATAAAAATATTGTTTTATTTGGGTACATGATTAAAAGCATACATAGAGATAACAGACAAATGCACAAAGTGCAGCACAATCCTGGGAGAGTTAGTAGAGTACAAAAAGGGTAAAAAGACAGAAGTGACCCAAGTATGGATATATCTAAATGAGGCAAAGTTACCATGTAAAATATATGTTAAAGGGATACCCACTATTGGTAAGAGTACACATGATCTCGTCAAATATAAAGTGCAAGTGCAAGCTTATATATATAAGCAAAGGAGAGGAGAAATAACCCTTCAATGTGGGTCCCTAAATATATATATATATATATATATATATATATATATATATATATATATATATATATATATATATATATATATATATATATATATATATATATATATATATATATATATATATATATATACCTATTCAAGTAATCTAAGCGGGTAAATAAAGTGCATGTGCAAATCACGTAACAATTTACAAGAGAAAACACATAATGAGTGTTTGATCAAAAAACACAAGACAACCGCAGAAGTTTAACAGGTAAGCAGGTGAACAGGAATGAGGTCACATACCGTATGTAAAATGATGGTAAGTCCACAGGAAGACTGCACACCCCGACGCGCGTTTCGATTTGAAACCTTCCTCTGGGGGTTCGAAACGCGCGTCGGGGTGTGCAGTCTTCCTGTGGACTTACCATCATTTTACATACGGTATGTGACCTCATTCCTGTTCACCTGCTTACCTGTTAAACTTCTGCGGTTGTCTTGTGTTTTTTGATCAAACACTCATTATGTGTTTTCTCTTGTAAATTGTTACGTGATTTGCACATGCACTTTATTTACCCGCTTAGATTACTTGAATAGGTATATATATATATATATATATATGTATTTAGGGACCCACATTGAAGGGTTATTTCTCCTCTCCTTTGCTTATATATATAAGCTTGCACTTGCACTTTATATTTGACGAGATCATGTGTACTCTTACCAATAGTGGGTATCCCTTTAACATATATTTTACATGGTAACTTTGCCTCATTTAGATATATCCATACTTGGGTCACTTCTGTCTTTTTACCCTTTTTGTACTCTACTAACTCTCCCAGGATTGTGCTGCACTTTGTGCATTTGTCTGTTATCTCTATGTATGCTTTTAATCATGTACCCAAATAAAACAATATTTTTATAGTCTATCAGCTTTCAGTGTTCTTTTGTAGGTTTTCTATGTATTATAGAAGTAGAGAAATTGAAACTTGGAAATTTACAATTTTTAAATTTTTTTTGGTAAATTTGGTATTTTTTTATAAATAAAAATGATTTTTTTTTTACTTCATTTTACCAGTGTCATGAAGTACAATATGTGACGAAAAACAATCTCAGAATGGCCTGGATAAGTCAAAGCATTTTAAAGTTATCAGCACTTAAAGTGACACTGGTCAGATTTGCAAAAAAAATGGCCAAGTCCTTAAAGAGGACCTTTCACCAGAATAAAACATCTAAACTAACTATACAGCCATGTAGAGCGGCGCCCAGGGATCCCCCTGCACTTACTGTTATACCTGGGCGCCGCTCCGTTCGCCCGGTATAGTCTCCGGTATCTTCATAGTTCGGCTCCACCCAGGGGAACCTGACGGCGTCTCTTTCTCCTATGCTGTAGCGCTGGCCAATCGCAGCGCTCAGCTCATAGCCTGAGTTTTTTTTTTTTCTCTCAGGCTATGAGCTGAGCGCTGCGATTGGCCAGCGCTACAGCATAGGAGAAAGAGACGCCTTCAGGTTCCCCTGGGTGGAGCCCAACTATGAAGATACCGGAGGCTATACCGGGCGAACGGAGCGGCACCCAGGTATAACAGTAAGTGCAGGGGGATCCCTGGGCGCCGCTCTACATGGCTGTATAGTTAGTTTAGATGTTTTATTCTGGTGAAAGGTCCTCTTTAAAGGCGAAATAGTGCTGAGTCCTTAAGGGGTTAAACTGAGGATCTATCCTCTGGATAGATCATCAGCATCTGATCGGCGGGGGTCCGACACCCGAGACTCCACCGATCAGCTGTTTGAGAAGGCAGCGGCGCTCCAGCAGTGCCGAGGCCTTCTCACTGTTTACCGCTGGCCCAGTGACGTCACGACTTGTATCAACTGACCTGGGGGGGGCTAAGCTCCATTCAAGTGAACAGAGCTTAGCCCCGCCCAGACCAGTTGATACTAGTCGTGACGTCACTGGGCCAGCGGTAAACAGTGAGAAGGCCGCGACGCTGCTGGAGCGCCGCTGCCTTCTCAAACAGCTGATCGGCAGGGGTCCCGGGTGTCGGACCCCCGCCGATCAGATGCTGATGATCTATCCAGAGGATAGATCATCAGTTTAAACAAAGTGCAGAGCCCCTTTAACAAAAAGTTGCAGATTATGATATGTTGTCATATTTGTGACCTTTTGAGGTTTTTTTAAAGTCACAGGAGAGGGTAGGGACTTGGCAAAATTAGACAGTGCCTCCAGTGGCCTACCGAATTTACCGTAATCTATGCCAGAAACAGGTGTAAATTATAGCAGACATCTACACCAGTGAATGTCAGTTAGCAGTGTTCGCCAGCGAACACATGCGGGCTGCCATCTTTAGTAAGGTAGACTCACCCATCCGGCGATGCACAGGGGAGCCCTTACCTGTGCCTGTGTCGGGAGTCGGTCTGAAATCAAATGTAGTCACCGGGAGCAGGCAGTTCCGAGAACATCCACCGGGGGCCTTCATCGGGCTGTTCTCGGAACTGCCTGCTCCCGGTGACCGCATTTGATTTCAGACCGGCTCCCGGCACAGGCAAGGTCTTATCTGTGCATCACCGGACGGGTGAGTCTACCTTACTGAAGATAGCAGAGCACATGTGTTTGCTGGCGAACACTGCGAACTGACCATCACTGATCTACACCAGCTGATAGCTAGCGAAGATTTCAGTTTCTAGAGCATGTAAAAATAGGAGGTGCGCCAAATTTACTAAGAGGCCTGTGCTTCAATAAATTTGCCACATCTTACTCCAGTGGACTTCTTCGGGTACTTTCACACTAGCGTTTTTGTTTTCCGGCACTGAGTTCCGTCAAAAGGGCTCAATGCCAGAAAATAACTGATCAGGTATAGCCCCATGCATTCTGAATGTAGAGCCATCCGGATGTCTTCAGTTCAGTCATTTTGACTGATCAGGCAAATGATAAAACCACAGCATGCTACGGTTTTATCTCCGGCGAAAAAAACTGAAGACTTGCCTGAATGCAACATACAATTAGGGTCCATTCACATGTCACGAGCGTTTAGCGGACCGTACCTGGCTGGCACTATGATAGAAATGCCTATTCTTGTCCGTGGCTGCGGACAAGAACAGGACATGCTCTATCTTTCTTGCGGGTCCGTGGAATGGAACTATGGATGCGGACAGCACACATCTTTTGTGGCCCCATTGAAATCAGTGGGTCTGCACCCATTCATACGGACGTGTGAATGGACCCTAAGGGATGCTCTGCATTGTAAGCATGAATGACGTATTACTAAATCACTACAATTAGGGCATATGGAAGTCACAGAGGGGGGCCCTTACTGTACACCAACGTGTTCATCAGTAAAAGGGAAACCAGCCACTGCACACAGTAAAATGCCAGTAGAACCGTTGTTGGGTAGGTCCGATAAGTGTATGATGTATACACAAATCATGTATCAGAAAGGACTCCTATTAGAGTGAATCAACTTTTCAAAAACCTCATTCAATTATTTTCTATAAGAAAAATACAAATTTTGCATGGATACAACTTCAACTGGAGGAGATAATATCACAAAATAAGATTGGTGCCGATGACTGGAGAAATGCTTCTGCAGACATCTGCACCTTGTGAACACAGCCGAATAAAAAAGGTTTGTTGTGAGCTGCTCTCCTTCACCATATCAGTGTGGCCCAGCTACCCAATACAGCCAGTTAGTGTTCAGACTTGGGCTACATGCACACGGCCGTTGTTTTGGTCCACATCAGAGCCGCAGTTTTTGCGGCTCGGATGCAGACCCATTCACTTCAATGGGGCCGCAATAGATCCGTGGCTCCGTTCCGTGGACTGCAAAAAAAAAAACAACATGTCCTATTCTTGTCCGCGCTTTGCGGACAAGAATAGGCAGTTATATTAAAGGTTGTCCGTGCCGTTCCGCAAATTGCGGAAAGCACACGGACGCAATCAGTGCTTTGCAGATCCACAATTTGCGGACTGCAAAACACAACGGTTGTGTGCATATAGCCTTGGTGGGGAAACGGGGGGCACAGTGGGCAAGCTTAGCACCCATTAAATGCATTATGTGCATCCAACAGGAGCACCTTCGCATCATAGAGCACCAATCTCATGACTGGTGAACTTTAAAAAGTAGGCGCGAGGTTGAAAGAGGATGTTCAAGGGGCAATCATACCAATTTCACATCAAAACATTGATACTAATGTGCAAGGTCCCATTCACGCGGCTATTTTCAATCCACATTTGATCTGCATTTTTTGCGGAACAGATGTGGACCCATTTATTTCAATGGGGCCGCAAAAGTTGCGGATAGCACATCGCGTATACCGTTCCACGGCACCACAAAAAAGATAGAACGTGTCCCATTATTGTCTGTTTTGCCGACAAGAATAGGCATTTCTAACATTATGCGGAATGAACGTGGCCGGTATCCACAATTTGTGGACTGCAAAACTGATATGGTCGTGTGAATGGGTCCTATGTCTCCCATCAAAGACCATTCCTTTTCAGCGGATTGCCCTGGCACCAGTGACAGATGGCAGGGGAAACTACAGTCAACCACTACTGCATGGCTGGCCATGTAAATACACAGTTTGCTCAAGTCCACCAGAACTAGAGACACTTCTACAGGGGTCCCCCCTTTATGATGTCCATATGTTATGACATGGTAAACGAGGACATAAACAGGGGTTGTCTACATGCCTCATTGTAAAAGGGGTTCGAATCTTAACTTTTTTTTTTTTCTTATAGGGGTTGTCCAAGAGTTTAATACTGACAACCTGCCCTAAGAATAGGTCATCAGTGCTCTAGTGAAGGCCGCAGCCCCGTCGCAGCTTACCAAGAACAGTGCCGTCTATTGGCTAGTGGCTGTGCTTGGTATTGCACTCAGCTCCATTCCCTTGCATGATGAATGTGATGTCGCTGGCCTAGGAAGAGGCTGTGGTGCTCAGAGTGCTGCGGTTTCTTCAAACAGCTGATGGTTGGGGTGCTACGAATTGGACCCCCATCCATCAGATGCTGATTTTTAGAGGGGTGGTTTGGTATTTAATAAGAGAGGTCATCAGCAACAAATCGCCTACTAAATGTTTCCATGTATGTATTAGCATATCTAGTGCTGAGGACTGGAGAAAGTCACTCACCGGTCTCTGGGTAAAATAATAGCATCAATTATTTAGGTCCCATAGGACGGGAGGAAAGTCTTATTATTTCAAAGTTCCTTTTTATCAAATGACTAGGCAGTGTTTTAGAGCCCATCTTAAGAAATGTTTACCTCCTTCAGGACCCACAAATTTTCATTTTTTTCTCCCCACCTTCCAAGAGCAATAACTTTTTTACTTTTCACGATCACAGCCATTTGCGGTTATCTCACCATTTAATTCATCATATCATGTATTGGAAATAATTATTTGTGTGCTCAGATTATGGAAAAAAACACAATTATGCCATAGTCTTTTGGGTTTTGTTTACTTTGAGCTAAAAACGACATGACGACATTCTGCAGATCAGTACGATCATGGTAATACCAATATACAGGTTTTTATTATGTTTTACTACTTAAAATGAAAACCTTAAATAAAAGGTAATTTTATCTGCATCGCCATATTCTTATTCACCTGACCTTTTTTTAGATTTCTGTCTACAGAGCTGTGTGGGCTTCTTTCTTGCAGGACAAACTATGATTTTTATTTGTACCATTCTGGGTTAAGGCTACTGTCACACTCGCGTTTGGTGCGGATCCGTCATGGATCTGCACAGACGGATCCGTTCAGATAATCTAACCGTCTGCATCCGTTCAGAACAGATCGTTTGTATTATCTTTAACATAGCCAAGACGGATCCGTCTTGAACACCATTTAAAGTCAATGGAGGACGGATCCGTTTGGCTCAGTTTCGTCAGACGGACACCAAAATGCTGCAGGCAGCGTTTTGGTGTCCGCCTCCAAAGCGGAATGGAGACTGATCGGAGGCAAACTGATGCATTCTAAGCGGATCCTTTTCCATTCAGAATGTATTAGGGGCAAAACTGATACGTTTTGGACCGCTTGTGAGAGCCCTGAACGGATCTCACAAACGGAAAGCCAAAACGCCAGTGTGAAAGTAGCCTAAATATGACTTTATGAATGGAGTGATGGTGCGCATATGTGACCATTCACTTCTACGCCAATCCAGCACTCTCAGCAGTTCTGAAGAAGTGAACAGAACAGCGATCACGCATGCTTAACACCACTCTGTTCTCATGGAGTAGAAAAAGGTCATCCCAAGAGAAGCTAGTCCTTACATATAGCTGCTGGAAGCTGAAAATCACTTGCTATGATGGTCAGGAGTTACTTCAGGGTCCTGTATAGCACACAGTGTACCAAGAAATAAACTGGCGCCGCCCTCACCTGACATCCAAAAGGCTCAGCTCATCCTGGCACAGACAGAGGACAGTACAGGACACGTGGTACCGCACTGTAAAGAGGAGCTACTAGATAGCAGAAACGGGTATTACCAGAGAAATGGCCATGTCATTTGGTTGGATCCGAGTCCTAAGCATTGTATGTCAAGTCTGGTTTCAATTGAAATGCAATGTGTCACCAAAAATATTTAAAACCAGGGAGTGACACGCAGCCCGTTTCCTAATCTGCTTTTATTTTGTGACTGCGGATTATTTTTCATCCTATTTCTGAACATGATTAGGCCTCCTGCACACGGACGTTTTTTTTTCCCGTTTACTGGCCGTTTTTTGCGTTCCGTATACGGTCCGTATACGGAACCATTCATTTCAATGGTTCCGCAAAAAAAACGGAATGTACTCCGTATGCATTCCGTTTCCGTATTTCCGTTCCGTTTTAACATAGAACATGTCCTATTATTGCCCGCAAATCACAGTCCGTGGCTCCATTCAAGTCAATGGGTCCGCAAAAAAACGGAACACATACGGAAATGCATCCGTATGTCTTCCGTTTTTTGCTGAACCATCTATTGAAAATGTTATGCCCAGCCCAATTTTATCTATGTAATTACTGTATACTGTATATGCCATATGGAAAAACGGAACGGAACAGAAACAAAAAACGGAACAACGGATCCGTGAAAAACGGATCGCAAAACACTGAAAAAGCCATACGGTCGTGTGCAATAGGCCTTATGGGGGAGCTGTTCTGATCAGCGTTTAGAGAGATGCTTTACAGCAGCCGCCATGGGCCATAAACACAACAGACAGGAAGGGATCTCACAGACTCCTATGGAAGAGTCTTCTGGGCACGCTCTGTGACCTGTGCAGAGGTCAGGAGGGAGAAGATAAGCGGTGAGAACACCTATTGTCAATGGTGGATCCTGTCTTATCTCTATATAGAGATAATATTTGTCTAATCTTGACTGTGATAATAAGCGGATAACTGCAGTAAAGACCAAGACGCCTATTAGGCTTAGTGGCCAGTTCAAAAACTGCAGGATTTTATGTTTTGTTTTTTTATATAGATATTGACATAGAAAATTAAAAAGGGGTGCCATTTTTGTTTCAAAATATGTTTTACATAAAAAAAATATGATGTAAACAAAAGGTCCTTTTCTGATGACACATTTCCTTTAAGACTGCCTAGGAAAGACCACAATTAGGGTACTTTCACTCTAGCGTTTTTCTTTTCCAGCACTGAGTTCCGTCACAGGGGCTCTATACCGGAAAAGAACTGATCAGGCATATCCCCATGCATTCTGAATGGAGAGCAATCCGTTCAGGATGCATCAGGATGTCTGACTGATCAGGCAAAAGAGAAAACAGTAGCATGCTACGGTTTTATCTCCGGCGAAAAAAACTGAAGACTTGCCTAAATGCCTTTTTGCATTTTTTCCCATAGAAACGTATTAGTGCCGGATCCGGCATTCAGAATACCGGATCCGTCCTTCCAGTCTGCGCATGCGCAGACTGAAAAAAAAGGTGAAAGAAATAAATGCCTGATCCGTTTTGCTGGATGACACCGGAAAGACGGATCCGGCATTTCAATGCATTTTTTCGACTGATCAGGCATTTTTAAGACTGATAAGGATCCTGATCAGTCTTACTAATGCCATCAGTTAGCATACGTTTTGCCTGATCCGGCAGGCAGTTCCGGCGACGGAACTGCTTGCCGGATCTCTCTGCCGCAAGTGTGAAAGTAGCCTAAACTGAAAGTATTGTATCCTGAGGCCACTGTATACTGTAATGCTGACATCAATGAAGCTTGTTCTCACACAGACTGTATATTCCCAGCTTCCAGAGACTTCTCGCCACTTTTTCCCCTTTAGTTTTGCAGAAATCCAAGCAAATCTGTGACTAAGTGGCAATAATTGAACAGTCTTAGGTAAAAGGAACACCTATAAACCCATGATTTGGCAGAGATGCAACCGTGAACCTTTGTTTAGTACAGTCATCTTCATAAACTGCATGGCATTCTGGTTCTTAACATGGTGACTGATAGAGGTGGCATGTGACCCTACGTGTCCAGCCATAGCCCCTATTGAAAATCACTGTGCGCGGTACACCACTAGAGCAGTGTTTTAGGATAAGGCCTGCTGTACAAAATGTGCCATTCTAAAAATCGGAGTTCATCCTTTGCACCGCATTTCTAACAGTTTTAGACACTTTTCTGCAGTTTTTGTGACTCACCTGACAAAGGGGCATGGCTTAGAGAAGTCATGCCGCACATTTCTTGAGGAAAACCAAGCTAAAAAATAGGTGGAGAAAAGGGAGACTAGATGGTCTATATGTGTGTGCCAGATTTGTCACGCAGCATCAGACACTTTGATAAGGCTACATTCACACGACTGTAGTGTTTTGCAGATCTGCAAAACACCGATAACGGCCCATGTGCAATCCGCAATATGCAGAACGCACATGTCTGCCACTATTAGAGAAACTGCCTATTCTTGTCCGAGATTGCAGACAAGAATAGGACGTGCTCTATATTTTTTGTGGGGTCCATTGAAATGAATGGGTCTACACCCGTTCCGCAAAACTGCAGAACGGATGCGGCCTCATACAGTCGTGTGAATGAGCCCTAAATCTGCCCAAGTTCAATACGGTCTATAGACAGCATTAGGAAATCTGCCCCATAGTCTACGTAAGACACCCTATAACAGACCGAGTGCTATAGAAGGATTAACATTTGACACCACGATTGCACACTTGCTCCACTGCGCTGTACAAAGACTGAAGATATTCAGACTGAGCGGCCACTACTGGAATGGGGACTGAGCGCCTAATGATGGTGGGATTCAGTCACCATGTTGAGACTTTTATGGAATACAGTTGATAAGTTCCAAGAGCTTAAGGGGCCATTCACACATCCGTAGTGCACAATACACCCGGCCGGCACCCCCATAGAAATGTCTATTTTTGTCCGCAATTACGGACAAGAATAGGACATGTTCTATTTTTTGCCGGAGCCGCGGACCGGAAGATCGGCGGTGCGCTGCAGAAATGCGGATGCGGAGAGCACATAGTGTGCTGTCTCCGCATCCATTCCGGCCCCATAGAAAATTAATGGGTCTGCACCCGTTCCGCAATTTGCGGAACGGATGCAGACCCATTATTACGGAAGTGTGAACGGAGCCTAAGGTTGGAAAAGTTTATGAAAGGAGAGCTACTAAAAACACATGAAAATATAGGAAACCCTCATAATAAAACTAAAACAGTTATGCCTAGTGCAAGTTCTGAAAGATGCCTTCATATGACCCAGGGCATCAAAAAACATAAAAAACAGAAGCTTAGCATCAGGCAACACCTCACCGGGCATAAGAGTATCAGTTTTGTGCTGAGTGTTCCTCAAACAAGATACTTCAATGCCTTAAGGGGTTGTCCCACTCCAGTAAATGGCAATTATGTAGAGAAAGGTAATAAAAGGCACTTACTAATGTTATTAACCTCTTCACGACCGCAATCTGTATATATACGTCATAGCTGCACATGCCCCGTGCAGCTATCACGTGTATAGACGTCAAGCCAGCTCTTTAATCCAAGCGCTGCAAAGCGCTTGGATTAAAGCTTCTGCCCCTGCCCTTGTGCTGTCACGGACAGCATACAGTCTAGTAATGCCAGCAAGGGGCCAATCAGAGTGGCCCCTTGCCGGCAATCGATCCGATTGGTTAGTCTGTGCAGACTAACCAATCGGATCACGGCAGTGTTAAAATGCCGGTTTCAGGCTCTGATCTGCGCTCTGCAGATCACAGCCTGAAATCGGTAATGTGTCCTGAAGCCCCTGATCTGTGCCCCCTTCTTGTTCTTGTCCTTCTTACCCTGCCCCCGATGGGGTCCGCCCCCTCCTGCCCCGATCTGTGCCCCCTTCTTGTCCTTCTTCTTCTGATCCTGCCCCCGATGCGGTCCGCCCCCTCCTGCCCCGATGTGTTATAAGTGAAATGCTGCCCCCTGCCCCCGATGCGGTCCCCCTTCTGTGTGTGATGGCGGCGGCTCCATTCCTGAGCCGCCGCCATCAGCAGCGAGTGTCAGCTCTATGCTGACACTGCTGTAACTGCATAGATGCCGCAGTAGCGGCATCCATGGGGTTAATAGAGGGAGGGTCTCCCTCTCTCAACCATCAGGGCTGCTGCGATCGCAGCGCCCGATTGTTGCCATGGCAACCGGACGCTTTGCAAAGGCGTCCGGTTGCCATGGCATAGGCGTCCGGTGCTGCCACCTACAGGCATCTGATTGTATTATACTTTGCAATGCAAAAGCATTGCAAAGTATAGTACAACCATCAGCCCCACTGGATCTTCAAGATCCAAGAGGGAACTGATAAAAAAAAAATTTGAAAATAATAAAAGTAAAAATAAATAAATATGTAAAAAATAAATTTCCTTTTCCTATAAAAAAAAAACAAAAAAACTAACAAAAACCACACATATATTAGGTGTCACCGCGTCCGTAGCGACCATCTCTATAAATATATCACATCATCAACCCCGTCCAACACCATAAAAAATAAAAACGGTGTAAAAAAATAAGCCATTTTTGTCACCTTACATCACAAAAAGTGCAACACCAAGTGATCAAAAAAGGCATATATACCCCAAAATAGTACCAATCAAACCGTTACCTCATCCCGCAAAAAAAGCACATATTTAAGACAATCGCCCAAAAAATAAAAAAGCTATGGCTCTCAGACTATGGAGACAATAAAACATCATTTTTTTGGTTTCAGAAATGCTATTATTGTGTAAAACTTAAATAAATAAGAAAAAGTATACATATTGGGTATTGCCACGTCCGTAACGATCTGCTCTATAAAACTGTCACATGACCTAACCCCTCAGATGAACGCTGTTAAAAATAAAAAAACTAAAAAAAAAAAACTGTTCCAAAACAGCCAATTTTTTGGCCACCTTGTCCCATAAAGTGTAATAATGATCAAAAAATCCTATGTACCCAAAAATGGGACCAATAAAAACCTCAACTCTTTCTGCAAAAAATGAGCCCCTGCACAAGATGATCGGTAGAAAAATAAAAAACATATGGCGTTCAGAAAACCAATCCAGCAAAATCTGCCTTCCAAAAACCATGCGGCGCTCCTTTCCTTCTGCGCCCTGCCGTGCGCCCTTACATCAGTTTACGACCACATGTTGGGTGTTTCTGTAAACCGCAGAATCAGAGTAATAAATATTGAGTTTTGTTTGGCTGTTAACCCTTAATGTGTTAAAGAAAAAAAAATTAATAAAATAGAAAATCTGCTAAAAAAGTGAAGTTTAGAAATTTCCTCTCCATATTCCTTTAATTCCTGTGGAACACCTAAAGGGTTAATAACGTTTGTAAAATTGGTTTTAAGTAACTTGAGGGGTCTAGTTTCTACAATGGGGTCATTTATGGGGTATGTACTATATAGGCCCCACAAGGTGACTTCAGACCTGAACTAGTCCTTAAAAAGTGGGTTTTGGAAATTTTCTTAAAAATTTTAAGAATTGCTTCTAAACTTCTAAGCCTTGTAACGTCCTAAAAAAATAAAATAACATTTCCAAAATGATGCCAACATAAAGTAGACATATGAGGAATGTTATGTAATAAATATTTTATGAGGTATCACTTTCTGTTTTAGAAGCAGAGAAATTGAAATTTAGAAAATTGCTAATTTTTAGTTATTTTTGGTAAATTTGGGATTTTTTCATAAATAAAGGTGATATATATTGACTCAAATTTATGACTATCATGAAGTACAATGTGTCACGAGAAAACAATCTCAGAATGGCGTGGATAAGTAAAAGTGTTCCAAAGCTATTACCACTTAAAGTGACGCATGTCAGATTTGTAAATTTTGACCTGGACACTGGGGCATCAATGACCTTTGGTCATGAAAGGGTTAATAATGTTATTACCCATATTGCCTCCTTTGCTGGCTGGATTCATTTTCCATCACATTATACACTGCTCATATCCAGGGGTTACTACCACCCTGCAATCCAGCAGTGGTGGTCGTGCATGCATACTATGGGAAAAAGTGCCAGCCTCTCTGGTGACCGGGACCATGGGAATGCGCATAGGCCGGCGCCTTTTCCTATAGCAGTGCTGGCGATTCTATGGCACGTGTACCAGAGGAGCACTATTACTAATGAGCTCTTCCACTGTGGTGTGCTCATTAGTACAGCCTTTCACCCCCCTCTTCTGCTAAATAAATCTCATCCATTTGATTGAGCCCCAAGGAACACTCGCTGCTCCCTGGATGCACAGGACAGGACCTGCACTCCAGCACGACGACGGCTCGCAGCACTGACTGGAAGCAGCAAGACCTGTGACACGTCATCTCGCTGGAGCACAAGTCTTCTTTTATGAAGTGAGTTTTACTTTATTGCACAAGAAGAGTTGGGAAGGGGGCATAAATAATACTGTGGCCTCTAATGGGGGCCATTATTAATACTGGGGTCCACTAATGGGAGCCTTATCAATACCCGGGCCACTAATGGCAGCCTTATCAATACTGGGGCCCACTAATGGGGGCCTTATCAATTAGAGTTGTTGCGATACCAAATTTTTGATTCGGTTTCGATACCATGAAAAAGTATTGCGATACTCGATACCATTCGATACCACGCGAAAAAAATAAACAAAAAAAGCCACGTGCATTCCTCATTTTTAAAAATGGCGAATCGCGCAGTTTTTATTTTATTTTTTCTGTTCCGGCATTCACCACCTAGATTTTTTTTTTTATATTTTAATAGTTTGGACTTTTCTGACGTGGCGATGTAATATGTTTATTTATATATTTTATATGTGAAATTGGGAAAAGGGGGGTGATTTATACTTCATATTTTAGTGTTTTTTTTTTTTTCACTTTTTATTTAATAACTATTTCCCCCCTTAGGGGCTAGAACCTGGGATCTTTCATCCCTTTTCCTATTCACCCTGATAGATCTCTATCAGGGTGAATAGGACTCCACACTGTCCCTGCTGCTCTGTGCTTTGTGCACACAGCATCAGGGATGTTACCATGGCAACCAGGGCTTCTGTAGCGTCCTGGCTGCCATGGTAACCGATCGGAGCCCCAGGCTTACACAGCTGGGGCTCCGATCAGAAGCTGCCACTGCACCACCAATGAGGGGGAGTGGAGAGGTCCCTGTGGCCACTGCCACTAATGATTTTAATACTGGAGGGTTGAGAGGGGCCGGCGCACTGTGCCACCAATGATTTTAATGGGATGGGGGGATTGAGGGGGGGGGGGGGGGCACACTGCACCACCAATGATTTTACCCCTTTATACAGGAGGCGGGTACTAGCAGATCAGCGTCAGTTAACTGCCGCTGATCGCAGCTCCCTGTCAGGGGCAGGGTGCCGGCAATGCGATTCTGCTGCCGGCACCCGCCTCCTGTATGTGTTAAAGACTGACTACTGTATATGAGTCCAGACTTTCACTATTAGGCCACACAGAGCGGCGCCCAGCGATGTCTCAGCACTCACCATTTAGTCCTGGGCGCCGCTCCGTTCGCCCGCAGTGCCCCATTACTGTCTCCTCTCCTGCTCCACATGCTGCTGATTACTATCGGAGCGATGGGAGGAGACATCAGCTTCACTAGTGGGCGTTCCTTCTCCCTGGCTGTAGCGCTGTCCAATCGCAGCGCAGGGAAAAGGAACGCCCACTAGTGAAGCTGATGTCTCCTCCCATCGCTCCGATAGTAATCCTATCATTGGGGGCGCAGTGCGCCCGCCCCTCTCTTCTCATTGCCGCCCCTCCTCCACCCCCTCTCTTCTCATTGCCGCCCCTCCTCCACCCCCTCTCTTCTCATTGCCGCCCCTCCTCCGCCCCTCTCTTCTCATTGGTGGCAGCGGCAGCAGCACAGGGGGAGGGAGGACAGCTTCCTTCTCCCCGTGCTGCTGAGAGAGAACATGAGCGCGCCGATAGCAGCGCGCTCATGTTCAGAGATACTAGACTGCGCAGAAGCGCAGCCCAGTATCGAAAAAACGGAAATCCCGGTATCGTATCGATACCGGGACAAAAGTATCGATTGGGTATCGAAATTTCGATACCCGCAACAACCCTATTATCAATACTGGGGCCTGTTAAAGGGGCCTTACGACCCACTAATGGGAGCATTATTAATACTGGAGCCCACTAAAGGGGGCATTATTAAAGGGATTCTGTCACCTCTTTTTACCCTATAGAAATGCGGACATGCACTGCTAGATCGCCGCAAAGTGCTGTCCGGTTTCCTTCACTATCAACACGGGGTAAGCAGCTATATCCCTGGACTTAGCACCCGCCAGTTCTCATTTTCCAGTGCCGCCATTATATAGATGTAAATCAGCCTGGTGAGGAGCCCGAGGGGCTGTACTAACCTTCCTGGAGCCCAGCCACGCCCCCTGTGAAGGAGCCCAGCACCGCCTGTACCCACGTATCTCCTACTTGCTCACAAAGTCAGATCGCCGTAATCTCGCGGTGCGCAAGCTCGCAGATGCGCAGTGTCGGCATAGTTTTCCTTCCCTGTGCTGGCATCAGCCTCAGGGAAGAAACTGCGCATGCGCACCACGAGATTACGGCGATCTGACTTTGTGAGCAAGTAGTAGATTAGTAGATACAGGCGGTGCTGGGCTCCTTCACAGGGGGCATGGCTGGGCTCCAGAACGGTTAGTGCAGCCCTTTGGGCTCCTCACCAGGCTGATTTACATCTATATAAAATAATTTTTTACACTCAATAAAACCACTCAAAGATATGGGACCGGTATATTGCGGACATGCTAGCGGCGATCTAGCCGTGCATGTCCGCATCTCTATAGGGTAAAAAGAGGTGACAGAATCCCTTTAATACTGCGGCCTACTAATGGGAGCCTTATTAAATACTGGGGGCTACTAATGGGGCATTATTATTACTGGGGCCCACTAATGAGGGCCTTATTAATACTGGGGGCCACTAATGGGAGCCTTCTTAATACTGGGAACTACTAATGGGGCATTATTACTGGGGGCCACTAATGGGGGCATTATTAATACTGGGGCCTAGTAATAGGGGCATTATTATTACTGGGGGCCACTAATGGGGGCATTATTAATACTGGGGCCTAGTAATAGGGGCATTATTATTACTGGGGGCCACTAATGGGGCATTATTATTACAGGGGGCCATAATGGGGGCATTATTAATACTGGGGCCTACTAATGGGGGCATTATTAATACTTGGCCCACTAATGGGGCATTATTATTACTGGGGGCCACTAATGGGGCATTATTATTACAGGGGGCCATAATGGGGGCATTATTAATACTGGGGCCTACTAATGGGAGCCTTAATACAGGGGGCCACTATTATTACAGGGGGCCACTAATGGGGCATTTTTATTACAGGGGGCCAATAATGGGGGCATTATTAATACTGGGGCCTACTAATGGGGAGCCTTATTAATACTAGGATCTACAAATGGGAGCCTTATTAATACTGGGGGCTACTAATGGGGCATTATTATTACTGGGGGCCACTAATGTTGACCTTATTAATACTGGCGCCCACTAATGAGGGCCTTATTAATACTGGGGGCCACTAATGGAAGCCTTATTAATACTGGGGGCCACTACTGGGGCATTATTAATACGGGGGCCACTAACGGGACATTTTATTTTTAATACTAGGAGGCGCCAATGGGGCATTCATTTTAATGGGGCCTGTGTTAAGCCACGCCCCCACAGCTTAACTTAGCCAGTATTTTTCAGTATTCAGGTTAAATTGCCGACTTGGCAATAAATAAGTGGGTTTTGGGTTGCACTTGGGGCACTCGTTCTCTAAAAGGTTTGCCATCACTGTCCTATAGTGTGCAAGTACGGCCACCACTGATGGATTGCAGGGTGGTCAATAACCCCTGGAAGCGAGCAGTGTATAATGTGATAATGTGAAAAATGAATCAATCCAGCAAAGCAGGCAATATGGGTAATAACAATACTTTAGTAAGTGGCTTGTAGTAACTTTCTCTACATGATAAATGCCACTTGCTGAAGTGAGACAATCCCTTTAAATGTTGCAGGGCGACACCTGCAGCTCCTCTGCTCCTTATCCACCCGACAACAGTTCCTGCCTGCACTCTGGCCTTGCCACAAGGACACTGTGAAAGCAGAACATCGCCCACATCAATTAGAACATTGGAAAAGAACTCTGGACGGAATTTATCAAGCCCTGTACGCAGTAAAAAAAACATCAAAAGGCACCATTTGTGAAATTTTTTGCTTTGTGTGTTCTGTTGCTCACGCCCCTCTGTAATATAAAAAAAATAGATTTTTGTACTTACCGTAAAATCCCTTTCTCGGTAAATTAATTGGAGGACACAGCACCATGGGTATACGGCCAGCTACCACTAGGAGGCAACACTGGAAATAAAAAAAGTTTGGTTCCGCCCAGATGGACATTACCATCTTCTTGACACTAGGCTAACCAGTTTGTACCAATAGCAGTAGGAGAGAGAAAAAAAAAAAAAAAAAGTAAAAAGAACCAACACGTCCTGGACCGGAGAACGAAGAGAGAACAGCAGGTCATGTCTGCCTCCTACGGACTGTAGACTAATACTGATTAGCCTAGAGTCTGTGGAGAGGGTATAGCCTGGGCGGAGCCAAACTGTTTTTTTATTTCTAGTGTCACCTCCTAGTGGTAGCTGGGCGTATACCCATGGTGCTGTGTACCCCAATGACATTAACAAGAACAAAGTATGGGGGAGGGGGATGGGGTGGTTAGGTTAACTGGGGTGTGGCCTTCCATAGCCCAACAGTTTTACTAAAATGTATGACAAAAACTAGAATAATTCCAGTACAAATCTATGCCAGCTTATAACTGAACAAGTACATGCATATGACTGCTAAAGATATGTCAAATTTATTAGGAGGCCTGTGTCATTTAATACATTTGGCACACCTTTCTCCAGTGTATTTTTATTTTTAATTAAGGCTACTTTCACATCTGCACTTTCCTTTTCCGCTATTGAGATCCATCCGCTCAATAGCGGGGTGAAAAAGCTTCCGTTTTGTCCCCATTCATTGTCAATAGGGACAAAACTGAGCTAAACGGAATGCACCAGAACGCATTCTGTTCTTTTTGGCTGCATCCCCATCGCGGACAGAATAACGCTGCAAGCAGCATTTTACGGTCTGCGATGTGGTGCGATGTAAAGTCAATGACGACGGATCAGTTATCTGACAATAGAAAATGTATCCGTCCTCCATTGAAAGTCAATGGTGTTCATGACGGATCAGTCATGGCTATTGTAAAGATAATACAACCAGATCCGTACAGAACGGATGCAGGTGGCTGTATTATCATGACGGAAGCGTTTTTGTCGACACATGACGGATCCAGCAAAAACGTTGGTGTGAAAAGTAGCCCAAGGGCTCATTCACACGACCATATGCCCTCCGAGACATAAGGTCCGTGAGCGGGCCATACATTGTGCGCACGGGAGCGCACAGCATCATAGGTTGCTGTGATGCTGTGTGCATCGGGTCGCCGGCGGGGCTACTGTCCCGCACTCATATGATATTATGAGTGCGGGACAATAGTCCCGCGGGCGGTCCGTTGTGCACAGCATTATAGTAATCTATGATGCTGTGCGCTCCCGTGCGCACAATGTATGGCCCGCTCACTTATGTCTCGGAGGGCATATGGTCGTATGTATGAGCCCTAAGACTGGCATAATTATCTGTCCTGAGAAATACTATACACCTTCATTGTGGTGGAATTAGAGGTTAAATGTAAATGAGCAGCACAACATGTAAATTTATGACGAACTACCTCTGCTGGGTACAATATCTCTAGCTCTCACTATAGCTGCCTAGGTGTTCTATGGAAATTAAATCATCTAAAATTATACAAACCAGATATGTCAATTATTCAGGCATATTAAATATTCATATCTGCTATTCTTGCATACATTGAATTCTTTTCTTTTGATACCAGTTAAAATCGACTTAAACGGTTGAGCAACTTACAGTAAAAAAATAAATAAAAAAATTATTATTCCCACAATGTAGTGCAGCGCTCATCGCTGCCACAATTTTACTGACGGTCCCCAATGACAGCCAGTCGAGCTGTAAATAGACAGAATTGCTAGATCTGATCAGTACAATATAAGTAATACCAAGTACTCACAAAGTTACTCAACTTTTTCTGTCGATTATGAACTGTAAGATGATACTTGAAGCCAAGTAGTAGGAACATGTGAAGGTTACTAACAGACCATTGAACACTAGGGTCTGTAGAAAACATTAGATCAAGAACAGGGATTTTTTCTTCATTTGCTACATGAGTAGTACAGGAGAGAAACGAGGAGAGAGGCAGAGGGGTTAGTGATTCAGGAAGATGAAGAATGGCATTATGATGGAAAAGATTCAATGGGAGAAGCAGAGTGGAAAAAAAAAAACAGAACAAATCACTACGTCACCCTGGATCGTTAAAACAAGTTTATTATATTACAATTTGATTCTGGTTCCAAAACATTTTAGATATTTTGGAATTTAGGTATTTTCTGGATTCTGTAACAAACCACAGATTGGCGACATTCTGTACAGGTATATAAAATTCAGATCGTACACACATTGCAGGTTTTGTTTGACCGGGGTGGGCTGTGATTTGATCTCAGAGGGCGATTTTCTAGTTGTTTTCACACATCCCCCCCTGTGACCCTTTCCCCAATAAGTCCTGGAGGTCGGGGTCCTGCCTATGGTGGCGGTAACCGAGAGCCCCTCAGGAACGAGTAGGGCTTACCTCGGTCTCCGCTGGGTCATCTGAGTTTTCTTCCTCAGTGTCCAGCAGTTCAATTGTTATTTGGACCTGTCCACAACTCTGGGAGAAGATCAACTGCACAAAGGAAAGAAAAAGAAACAGAAGTGAAAAGATCAAACATTTTAGGATCAAAAGGGTCTTGTAATTGTAACCCAAGGACAGAGTTATGTATCTCCCGTATGTACTATAATCCAATGTGGATAATCTGTCTGCAAATCCAGACCTAGAATCAGCGGCAATTCTATTACGTTTGGATAACCCTTAGGCTACATTCACACGACCGTATGTATTTTGTGGCCCGCAAATCACGGATACCGGCCTTGTGAATGTGGCCGGCCCTATGACAGAAATGCCTATTCTTGTCCGCGATTGTGGACAAGAATTGGACATGCTCTATCTTTTTTCCGGAGCCACGGATCGAAACTACGGATGCGGACAGCACACGGTGTGTTGTCTGCATATTTTGCGACCCCATTGAAATGAATGGGTTTGCAAAATTGCGGAACGGATGCGACCAGAAATACGGTCGTGTGAATGCACCCTTATGGTCTTGATAGATATATAGATAGATTAGATATATATTTTTATATTTTTTTGTCAGATCTAATAATGACATTTGACAAGTTTCAAATGTGCTGACATCTAGTGGCCGATAAGGCTACTTGGCAGATCCGGACGCCAACAAGTAAACTTACTACCACACTACTTCTGTGCATTGTTTCTCAGGCTACTTTCACACTCGCGTTTGGTGCGGATCCGTCATGGATCTGCACAGACGAATGCGCACCGATAATACAACCGCATGCATCTGTTCAGAACGGTTCCGTTTGTATTATCTTTAACATTGCCAAAACGGATCCGTCTTGAACACCACTGAAAGTCAATGGAGGACGGATCTGTTTTACATTGTGTCAGTCGGATCCGTTTGCCTGCGCATCGTCAGGCGGACACCAAAAGGCTGCAAGCAGTGTTTTGGTGTCCGCCTCCAGAGCAGAATGGAGACGGATCGGAGGCAAACTGATTCATTCTGAGCGGATCCTTATCCATTCAGAATGCATTAAGGGCAAAACTGATCCGTTTTGGACCGCTTGTGAGAGCCCTGAACGGATCTCAGAAATGGAAGCAAAACCGCCAGTGTGAAAAGTAGCCTTAGATGCAACAATATTTTAGCATTACACACTATGAAGGACTTTACTGGAGATTTTATGAATAGTGATATTATATGGTTTATTCTTTTTCCAACAAAGCTGGCATTTTTATTTTTTTATCAAGAAACCCACGCAGAGCAAGCACACTGTATAAATGACACATTCTTAATCTCCACGTTTCCTGCCATTCATCTTTATGTGGAGAAATGGGCTATACATAATAGCAAGGTCAGAAATCAGATACACATAACATACAAGTGTTTCTTACGAAGAATACACAGAAGGACTACATGGAGATTCTTTTGTAGTGAACAAGTCATTTCCGCAGAGTTTTAATTCCACTATTGAACAGGTTTTACACTGCAGACAAGAGAGCCGCCATGCTTCATAGGGGTTGTTGCCCTTTAACCCCCTATAGTGACATTTAAATTGGAAAATCCTAACACTTTTTCACTGTAAATTTTGAATTTTAGGGCTAATGTCTAAGCCCATACAGGGACAGAAGGACAATCTGTGAGCCTCCTCCTCTCCCTCCATGCGGCCTCCCTTTCCTCCTCCACACAGGGTGAGGCTGTGACCAAGAACACCGCTCAAGCTGTAAAATAGCCTGACAAACAGCCCTCAGTAGTCCCCCTCCCCTATGTAGCTTGTTCGTGTCTGTTTGCTATGAGAGTTCAGGCTGATCAGTAACCAATGAAAGAGAGCGGTCAATCTGCTAGTGACGGGGTAATGGGCAACTCACCTTAAAACAGTTCTCATCAGCCATCAGCTGCTCTGCTTTTCGCTGGTAGTTGGCCTCACCCAGGCTGCGGGATGCTTGGGTAGCCAGGAGACCCCCTGTAGCACTGCAGCTGCCCTCGGAGAGGTAGAGATCAGTCACCTGCACACAGATTTCATCACTGACTATGTGCTGGAGCTAAGGATATAAAAGGGAGAAAAAAAAAAAAAATCACATATAACAGAAACTAGAGCAGCAGAACAGAAGTCCCTATACACGTCTCAATAAAAAGTGTGAGGAAAGGTCATTTAAAGCATACTATCCCAAAAATATATAAAACATACCCATTAAAGTCTGGGCAGCTGATTTCTCTTGATTTGGATATAATGGACAACTGCATAAGAAGGCGATAGAGATATATGCTGAAAATTGTGGGCAGCACTGTACTGTGCAGCGTTTTGTATATACAGAAATAGATCCTAAAAGGGGTATTCCAGCTATAGGATATTGATGGCCTATTCTCAGGATAGGTCATCAATATCAGATCTGTGGGGTTCCGGCAACAGGTAGCCCACTGATCACTTGCTTTTGGCAGACACAAACAATAGAAGCTAAAACAGTGGATGGAGCCGGAAACAGAAATCTCTGTAAACTGTGTAGTGGCCAGGCCGGCATACTGCAGCTCAGGTCCAATTCAAGTGAACAGGAGCAGAGCTGCAGTACACCACCAGGGGCACTACACAGCGGACGGAACCCTCAGCTCCGTCCAGACCGCACCAGTCCGATACGGATGTCAAGTAATACTCGTCTTTACGTATGGAAGCCAATGCAATGCATCTCCTTTGATCCCATTTTCTGGTGGCCAAAGCTTCAATCCATTCCACTGTCCAAAGCCGTATGGAGTGGTGGATGTAATGGAGAGTCTGACGGCAAATGGACAGACAACAGACCTTGCTTTCCATGTATGGTTTCTAGCCATGGTTTTTCTCCACAAACAAAAATTCCCTTTCTAATGTATTTGTGTGAACAAAGTAGTATTAATATTTAAAACTATTCCCTACACCTATCAATCTTGCTACATACCATACCTTCTAGTTTTTAGATATTGATGATCAGAATATATCAGTATCAGGTTGGGGTCTGTTGTCTGGCACCCTCACCAATCGGCAGTTTTTGTCAGCCGCTAGAACAGGAAACAGCACAGTGGACGGAGCCAGAAGCAGACCGTGTAGTATACAGCAGCTCAGCTCCCATTGAAATGATGGACCGCCATCAATCTGATATAATGACCAATCCTGAGGATAGATCATCAATATCTAGGAACTGGAACACCCCTTTAAGGACACATCCAAATTTTTTTTTTACATTTTCATTTTTTCCTCTCCGCTTTTCAGGAGCAACATTTTAACTTTTCCATTTATATAACCATGAGGGCATATTATGTACAGGACAATTTGTATTTTTTAATGGCACCATTTAACTTAACATATCTTGTACTGGAGAAAGAAAAAAAAATTCTTTGTGTATTGGAATTGAAAAATAAAATTCTGCCATGTTTTTGAGTTTTGCTTGTACAGCATTTACGATGTGCTAAAAATCCTGCCGCTAGTTCACGTGTGCCCCCGTACTGCCGCTCCGTCCCCATTGACTATAATGGGGGTGGGGGCGGAGTTCCGGCGGCGGCACAGCAGCGCACGGCGAGAGGCAGCCGGGCTCAAAGTGCATGCAGTACTTTTAGTCCGGCTGCCTCCCGCTGTGCGCTGCCGGAACTCCGCCCCCGCACCTATTATAGTCAATGGGGACAGAGCGGCAGCCTGGGGGCACACGTGAACTAGTGGCAGGACGGATCCGACAGGCTGTTCACTTACTGGAAGAGCCTGCCAGAGTCCCCTGCTGCTACTGTGAAACTAGCCTTATTTTGCAGGTGGGTCAATAGGATTACCGTGACACCAAATTTATATACTTACTTACTTATGTTTTACTACACTAAAAAAAAACTAAAAAACTTGTTAACGCATTGCTATATTCTGACAATGATTTTATTTTTACATCTACAGAGCTGCGGGAGGGCTCATTGTTTTGCAGGTTGATCTGTAGTTTTTATTGATATCATTTCAGGGTACATATGACTTTTTGGTCAGTTATAAAAAAATTTTTTAGGGGGCAACGTGACCCAAAAAACAAAACAAAAGAAAAAAACTGCAAACTGCCTATTTTAATTTTTCCATCACAATGTTTACTGCCCACGACAAATACTTTTAGATTTTATTAGTCTGGGCATATTCCAACACAGTGATACCAATGATGGTTATTTAGTTTTTATTGTTTATTTTTAGCTGTAAATTTGGAAAAGGCTATAATTTGAATTTTTATACTATATTAAATAAATGGTTTCTCATTGTACTTTTCAGTCCCCTTAGGGGACTCTTACATGCAAACGTCTGTACCATAGAAGATATGGGATTTTTTCAGCAGTTCACTATGGCAGCCTTGGAAACCTTCACAAGGCCCAAGGCTGCCACTGCAATTAATCACAGCACCGCAATTTCATTGCTGGGGCTTCAATTGAAGAACAGAAGAAACCCTCCCTCAGTCTAAACCCACAGGTGCCTTGGACACTACTGGCAGTGTCATCTTAGGGCCTAAATGACCAAGATCGCAGTAGTCCAATGCCAATGTTACTGTCAGCGGGTGTCTGCTGTATTATACAGCCGGCGCCCACGGCATAATGAGCGAGCTCAGTCCATGAACCCCGCTCAATACAACAGCTTAACGCACAGGATTAAACCAAAAATATTAAACAACTGGGTGGTACCGGTGATGCATATTGGCTTGATAGAAAAGCAGGGCCCTTCACACAGATGATATGCACATAAAGCCGTGGAAGAAATAATAAAGCTTCCCAAACTCTGGTTTGGAGGCTGTAAAACAGGTGCTCAAGTGCATGTCACCCGTGCCTTTAAAGAGAGCGAATAACCAGCGAAATTTGCCCTGCTTATTTTCTTTTTTTGCACTGCTGGAGTCTGGAAAAGTCGGCTAGATTCAGTTACCAATGATACACTAACCGGTCACAGAAACGCTACTGTACGTCACAACTCACCTGCCTGACTATGCTCTGTATCAATTTGTCCATAGTGAAAGCAATAAAGGCATGGATGGTGAACATCTCCCTCAGGGAGTCTTCATACTGGTTCGAATCCATATTCCCGTCCAGCAGGTTACGAACCATGTCTAGGAATGCCGGATAATAATCCACAGCCTCTATATCCACTGCAACACAGATAAAGCAGACGTAAGTACAATCACTTGACTAATGTACATATACAGGCTTTTTAAGAATAAGCTTTGATATCGGACAAAATGGCACAGGAGTCAAATAAATAAGAAAAAGTGGAAAAGACATAAGGGGACATTTATCAAAACTGGTGTAAAGGAGAAATGGCTAAGTTGCCCATAGCAACCAATCAGATTCCACCTTTTATTTTTTCAGAGCTCCTTTGTAAAATGAAAGGTGGAATCTGATTGGTTGTTAGTACACCAGTTTGGATAAATCTCCTCCATAGTATAGACATAAAAGTAAATTCCATTACACTTACTTGGCTCTTTGAGCCGAAGCTGGATGGCTGGACTGTCATTCTTGTCCCTCTTTAGGCCCAGCACCTCTCTTTCCCATTCCCTTTCCCTCAGCTCCTCCTCCACTTGTTTCTCCGCTTGGTTGTAAATGCGTAGGAGGCGAGAGCAGAGTATCTGGTGCAATCGCAGGAAAATGTACCAGTTATTGTTAACATAGAATAAGTTGTAGGCATCCTCCATGCCCCTGAACTTCTGCGCTGCAGTGTTTGCAAACATCAGCTTAGTTTTTGGTGGGGTACTAGCCCCTCCACCCCCCACCCCATTGTGTTTCTTGTTAACCCCATCTTCTGTTTCGGCAGTCTCCTCCTCCTCTTCCTCCTCCACATCAGACAACTCCCCTCGCTGGGAGAAAAGCAGATCTGGGATGAAATGGTAAATGATTTGTTTTATCTTGTACTTGTCCTCCTTCTGTATACCAGTCTGTCGCTTCACGTGATGGATAATGAGTGAGGCAGCATCCTCTAGAATTTGCTTGTCCTCGTATGTCAGGGTGAGATGAGGTCCTGTGGGGACGCCAGAATTGTCTTCTGACGCTTGCTCTTGTCTCTGTAAAACATACAGACATTGGATTAAACATTTTAGAAGTTTTTCCACAGCCATGTAATAATCTAAAATTCTAAAATGGCATGGAGGCTGTAAACGTCATTAAAATAGTTATGCTGAGGTTGACCCATCGTCAGGATAGGTCATCAATATCTGATCAGTGGGGTACCCTGCCGATCAGCTGTATGAAGAGGAAGCACCGCTCCATGCGAGCAGTACTTCCTCTTCATTACACTGCACGTCGTCTTGGAAGTGCAGTGTAAAGACAAGTACTCGTTCCATTGAATTGAATGCAGCGAATACTTGTAATTACACCACGCCGCCGCTCCACAGGAGAGGAAGTGTAGTGTAATGACAAGGAAGTAGCGCTGCCTCCTCGTAAAACAGCTGATCGGTGGGGGTGCCGGGTGTCGGACCCCCACCAATCTGATATTGATCACCTTCTGAAGTCAGTCAAAAATTATCTGATTGTGGGCGTACCAGATCCTAATCGATCTTATATTGACTAACTATCCTGAGGATAGATAATCAATATGGAGACTAGAAGGAGTGCTTTAACTTCCAACCTTCGACTGTAAAAATGCTTGATACAGAAAAGGGTGGAGAAATGTTCTTAGACATTTGTGAGTGAAGTTATCTGTAGATGTCGGCAGGATACTAACCTCATCATAGATGCTCTCAATTTCATTAAGAAGGCTCTTGGAGCGCAGGACCTTTGTATCTATTTGCTTATAATTTATACCCTGGTGGTCTAGTGATTTCAGGTAGTACTTCTCATTCTGTTCTCTCCAAATCTTATTGAAGCCTCGCTGGGCTTCCCTCCATTCTTCTTCCTTCATTTTCAACCTGGATAAAATTGATACATAAGCATCAGCAAGAAACATGCTAGGTGGATAGCACCACAACACACAAGTAGGTATATGTGCAACCTACAGGAAGTGTTAAGCAGAGCTTTGATACAACACGCACCTTTTCAACACAATTGGGACGGCAACAGCTGGATTTTTCTTCAGGCCATCTATTATATCAGCAGCCTTGTCAGCATATATCCTTTGCAGGGCCTTGCGGTGGATGACTTCTGATGTTCCCCCTAAAGTGTTGTCCAAACGAAACTTGGCCTGGTCCTCTGCAGATAATCGTGAAAGCTTCTTTTGAATTGCCTCCAGAACACGGATGGTAGCCAAATTGGTCTCCAGCACCACATCCAGCTGTAGCAAATTAAACACAAAATTCACTGAGGCAAGGTTTACTGCATTTATGGGAAAACAAGAAAATGATCACATGCAAAAGGGGTTGTATCCTCCGAGCAGGTCATCAATATCAGATTGGCACGGTCTGACTCCCAGCACCCCTGGTGATCAGCTGTTTTAAGAGAAAGCAGCACTCGCCATCGATAATGCAGCGGCTGTGGAGTGTCATTACAGCTACTCTATCCCATTCGCGTAACTACAACTGCTCGGTCACATTTACCATTTATAAAGGTCCGTTTACAGGGGACGATACTACAGCAGACTGTAGGGAAGGAACGCTAGCGAAGGAGACCGCTCAATTTACATGCAACAATCTCCTCCAGAGTATGGAGAGAAGCGATTGCTAATGCCCTCGCTCTTCCCCATAAGGAGATCGTGTTTACACAGTACGATCTGCTGCCAGTAAACGACCGGCATTACCCGATGAACAAGCTTTTTGCTCAGCGGTACATTTACACTGCCCGATCATTGCTAACAAGCGTTACTATGAACGCTTGTTCTGTGCAATTCTCGGCCCGTGTAAAAGGCCCTTTACACTGCACAGCTGCTGCAAGGTCAACGTGCTGTGTTCTCTTCGAACAGTCGGATTCCACCGATCTGATATTGACAAGCTATCCTGAGGATAGGTTATCAATATCAGTAACCAGACAACCTTTTTAATATATATGTGCAGTTTACCTGCAAAATTGTGTAACCAATAACAATCAATTTGAAAAGCATGTCGATTTGCAGTAAAACCACATGTTTGTGTGGTTTTTGCCACATGGTGGCGCAATCTGTACCCACACTCAAAATAGGGAGTACAATCAAACCTACTAAACAGCCTCCCTGGGGTGTGTAAAAGGAAAGCAGCGGCACTTCACACACACTGTACTGTACTAGACCCTGAAGAAGATCCTGCCCCTCTACACAAAAGTGATTTACAGCCTCAAGGGGCTTTCTTTTATATGTAATTTATATCTGTTCATTTTTGTTTGCTCTTCCTTTTTTCCTATTTTAGCATGACATTTTTGTGTTTCAGAACCAATTATTATTATTTTTTTTTTTTTTAAGTGCGTCATTTAATTTATTTTATTGTGTAGGGACCAGTGATAAAGTGTTTTTTTAAAATACTTTAACAGGGAATTCTTTTACATTTTATTAGAAAACAGTCTCTAAAGTGTTGCTAAGGAAATCCCATTGTCAGCAAGTAGAAGCTGAAGAGGCATGCTTCTCATCTTGCCTCTGGTCTCCTTGGCGCACGTGCCCAATTTATTTTACTAAAAAACAAGTTACGTGGTTGTAAGTTGTTGCTGTTCTTTCTTTTGTGTCAATAAAAGGAGTTAAAAAAATAAAATAAAAGTTACAAGCTTCCATACTGTATCTAGCTTCCATCTGATGCCAGTGCCGATAGCTGGCATGAGAACTGCCCTCAATCTTGCCAGCATATCTGAAGTTAACACTGCTCCAATAATCAGCACCCAGAGCAGGTAACACAGGAGTACACGCTGTCAGCTCTGACTGCTGCAGCCCTGCTCCTCTCCCTTTGTCCCTAGCACTAACCAGAGATGCACTCGGAAGATAGGGAGTATGGCTTTAGCAATCAGTTGTGATAGCAGATGAGCATATCGTTTACTTGTGAAATAAATTAGACATGCAAAGCAGGGCATTCATGGGGGTTGGATCAGAGGACAGTCTCTGTCTAAGGCTACTTTCACACTCGCGTTTGGTGCGGATCAGTCATGGATCTGCACAAACGCATCTGTTCAGAACGGATCTGTTTGTATTATCTTTAACACAGCCATACCCGTTTTCCATTGTGCCAGTGAAAACGGATCCGTCCCCATTGACTTACATTGTGTGTCAGGACGGATCCATTTGACTCAGTTTCGTCAGACGGACGCCAAAACGCTGCAAGCAGAGTTTTGGTGTCCGTCTCCAAAGTATAATGGAGACTGATCGGAGGCAAACTGATGCATTCTGAGCAGATCCTTATCCATTCAGAATGCATTAGGGCAAAACTGATCTGTTTTGGACCGCTTGTGAAACCAAAACACCAGTGTGAAAGTAGCCTAACATCTCAGATGCCCCAGTCGCTGTTGTCTGTGGCATTTGAAGGGATAAACTCCCAAGATCAGAGTGACTATTAACTACCTGCGCCTGTAATAGTACATCACTGAGCAGGAACTTGACAGAAATCTGTCTCTAAAGAAAGAATGGAAGAAGTAGAGAATATACATATCATCTGCTAGGGAAGGAGATTCTATTACTATAAAATTGTTGGCCACGTCAACAAAGAATGATCTGTAATGAGCAGCGTACATCCCACATTATAAGGACATGTTAATGGTCTACACTTACCTCAAACCGCTCATCTTCACAACGATAAATGTGTTCCTCATACTGAGTCTTTTTAGAACTGACAAAAGTGGAATCTTCTGACCAGGAAGGAAAGGAAACCCAGGTGTCATTTAGGACCTGTGGAGTAAGGCAAGTACAGATTAGCTCATTACAATGGATATCAATATATTGTGTCAGAGCCCAAGTTCAATGACAAAATAACATTTGATTTCTGTGACAGATATGAGACCCAAGTCACATGACTGCTGTCACTTCCAGCATTATTACTCCTTTCTGTGTCTGACTACCTTGGAAGCATCTGAATAATTAGATTGTATTTGTCAGGCTTTATTATATAATAAAAAATAAAAACTTGTGCCGTCAGCGTGGCATGTAGAGAGGTCACAATGTATAGTCTATTAAAGGGGTTGTCCGAGACTCGGACTAGCCCTAAAATGGCTTAAAATAAAAAATGTTATACTCAACACCCCCCCCCCCCCCCAGTTGAATTTTGAAATGTCCAATTAATGCTAAAGTATTCTGTCCATGTCTGTACTAAAGATAACCCGCTTTACATAAAGGGTACCTAAAGGTACAAAATAACTATACTGAAACCTACTGTAAATGTGACTAAATTAATTTTTGTAATATACTTTATTACAAAAGTCACCTAAAGTTCAGGTGCCTATTGTGCTTTAGAATTCATACTCCTATACATTGCTGTCTATGGAGTATGGATTCACTGAGGCTGCGCTGAGCGTCGTACAGGCAGGAACATCACTCCTCCCGTCTGTACAGGCATAGCTGGAGCTTCATTGCACATGGCTACCTGAGCCCGCTCTGCTAAAGCCTGACTTTGCCCATCTATGCCAGGCTTTAGAAGAGCAGCGCTAGTACAAGCAGGAGGAGTGATGCCTGTGCAGCCTCAGTGAATCCACCACAGCCTTAGGCCTATTGCACACGACCGTATGGCTTTTGCAGTGTTTTGCGGTCCGTTTTTCACGGATCCGTTGTTCCGTTTTTTGTTTCCGTTGTTTCTGTTTTTCCGTATGGCATATACAGTACACAGTAATTACATAGATAAAATTGGGCTGGGCATAACATTTTCAATAGATGGTTCAGCAAAAAACGGAACGGAAACGGAAGACATATGGATGCATTTCTGTATGTGTTCCGTTTTTTTTGCGGACTTATTGACTTGAATGGAGCCACGGAACGTGATTTGCGGGCAATAATAGGACATATTCTATGTTAAAACGGAAATACGGAAACGGAATGCATACGGAGTACATTCCGTTTTTTTTTTGCGGAACCATTGAAATGAATGGTTCCGTATACGGACCGTATACAGAACACAAAAAACAGCCAGTAAACGGGAACAAAAAAACGGCCGTGTGCAGGAGGCCTAAGTATGGATTCTAAAGCACAACAAGCACCTGAACTTTAGATGACTATTTCACTAAGAAAAGTAAAAAAATAAATAAAGTATATAACAAAAACTAATTTAGTCACATTTAGAGAAGGATTTAATAAAGTAAATTTGTAAGTTTAGGTACACTTTATCACGCCCCCTTCCGGCTTCTCCGGACCGCGGTGCGCACGCTCCAGGTGACGCTGCCGTCATGTGATGCGGCACCTAGGCGGGAAAGTAAGGGACGGCCAGTATACATTTAAATCACCGACTCAAGGCGGCCCACAGGTATCGCTATACACACAATGTGCCTAAGCCGTGGCACTGCGACCAGATAGTGTCCCCACTTCGGGATGAGGTCAGGGTTGTTATACGTACGCTGCCATCCCAGATATAGGTTAGGGATCGTGACCATGTCCCTCCTGTAAAACTCTGTGCTGGGTCACTTATACCTCCACTTCCCTTTTTTCCATCAGGGATTTGTGGCATTTGCTATTATACGCATGTTTTGTAATGTTCCAAGCACTGCAGCCCTATGCAATGCTTACTTTTGTATAGGATATTTCAGCTCGTGTCCCCTGATGAATCTGGGGCGAAAATTGGATGAAACGCGTTGGCCACTTTTCTCTTGTACACATTTTGTATTTTTCTTTTTTTGTTTTTCTGCACATTTTTTGTGCGTTGTATTTCTTAAGATTTTTTGTGGCACTCCCCTACAGCATAATAGATCTTTGAAAAGTGGTAGGGCTGTATGGGGCCTTTATTTAGGGAAAGGTTCCGGACGGGGCCGCTCTTTTCAGGGCGATGACTCCGTATTACAAGGTCATTAGGGACTGATAGCCCTGTTGGGGCATACTAGGATCGGCATAGGTTCTGGCTACTTGTTTATATTTGCCAGATGTGACACCGTATGAAAAAAAACGTCTACTGTATCAACGACAGAACCACAGTATCTGCAGCCTGTCCCTGAGCTACGTCCGCATTCTACCAAATCCATGGACTGATGCGACAGTATACGATAAAGAGTGTCCATGGCATCAACAGGACAGAGCCACTGCATAACTATCCTGAACTAAAGCCACTCTATACACCCTACTCAGGGTCGTTTGTTTAATGGACCAGAAACAGACCACAAGTACATGTGGCCTTTTTTTATTTAGAATTGGGGGTTTGATTTTTCAGGGGAACGTGTATTTCATTCCCCATTACTTTTACTACCAGTATATTAAAAGTTAAGTTTTACTAGTCACTACTGCTCCCTCAATTTGCATGCTGCCTTTATTGCGGCAGACCGTCGGAGGTACAAATGTCACCCCCTCAGATGGGCATATTTTGCAGTTTTGTAAACACTTTAAAGAAGAGAACGGAAGTCTGTTGGCCTGTGACAGAGGATAGAACATTAATCACTGCTTTTGCAATTAACCGGATAAATCAAAGTTAGAGGTCCATGAGTGCACCTATTTACCTCTTTGCAAAGCGGGGTTCGTCCTGTGCATTTGGGCTGCTGGAAGCTTTTGGGTAGTGCTCTGTAGCTGGAGCCTAAACGTTTACATGAAGCATAATCAATTTCCATGGCAATGCCTTCTGTACTCCTTTCTTTCGGGAAGTTTTCCATATGTGAGGACTCCTTGTAACCCAGAAAGTTCTTGAACCAGGTGAACAGCTCAGGAAACTTGCTGTTTATAAAGTGAATTAAAAAAAAGGAGGTTAGAGGATTTAGGACAAGATTGTTGTTGGTCAATAAAAACATCTTGGTATTAAACCATGGCCACCATTTTAAGCTTTTGGGGTTGTTTCACACGAGCGAGTCCATTGCAGGAATCTTGCTCCATGTGAGAGGGTGACCTTCCGTTCTGGACTTGCAGGAGCGCATGACATTATCATGATTTATAAACTTCTACAGGATCATACTGACAGCTTTAGGTCAGTATGATCCTGTAGAAGTAAGGTCAAGCAGAGACAGACAGCATTATAAATCAGGATAATGCTGTGCGCGCCTGCAAGTCCAGAATGGAGGATCACGCTCACATATAGAAAGTGATTGCCGCAATGGACTCGCACGTTAAATGTAAAACTGCTTGAGAAATTTCTAGCAATGTCTTGGAAGTAAGCCACTCACGCAAGAAAAGGGGACACCAACTGTACTAGTTCCGATCGAGAGATGACTTCCTGATTAAAGATGACCAGACATCGTAAGAAGTTGTCATATGCCTCCGTACTTCTCAGAGCTTTACGGACCTATGAAAGGCATGAAAAAAAAATAAGAATGACGATCATAATCCTCACCACCACTGTCCTCTGCTCTTTCCACTGTGTGCAATGTATAACTACTGAAAAAATTCTATGACAGGTTCATGTGTTACTGTACATGTTTAACAGAAAGTAGTAACTTAATAGTCATAGTCACCTTATCAAAGAATTGAGACTCTGCCCCTGCTCCATGTTTGTTTGCATCAGTCGAGGACTGGTCCTTTGGAATAAGTATTTTCGGTTTCTTCTATTAAAAGAGAATAAAGTTAGCGAGAAACAACTAGGGCACAATTTAAATACGGATCTTAAATGGCAAGTAATTTTTCACTTATTAAAAGACATTTAAGCCTCTTGAAAACTAACGATGTTACACAAATACAATGCACAATGTTTCAGGTTTATTAATCAATCGAATGGTTCTTCTCATCTGAATATGCTTTACACTCACCTTAACAGGAGGAGTGACGCCGGGTCCTGAATGTCGACGTATCTGGCAACCATTTTGGCTGGGCCTTTGTTGTTTATTGTTCAGCTGAGGTTTTTTCACAGTGCCGCCGTGGTCATTCCTCACAGACTCAACCTTTTCTGCTGTGGTTTTGCTCAAAAGCTTAAAAAAAAAAAAAAGAAATTCCAGGTAAGACATGAAATGTTCCTGAAAATCATAATGTTTCGCGACAAAGTGCCAGAGGGGATCTTCTCTTAGCCAGGCTTCGGTATAAAAAAAATAAAAAAAAGCTTTTCTAACAACAACATACAAATGAAGCAGCCAGCCTGCAAATATTACACCAACTCCACACAAGGATCTGATAACTTACCACTGAGCTATTGGCATCGGGCAGGAACTGTCCAAATTCTGACAAAAGATCTTCCTGATTCTTGAAAAGTCGTGCAACCTGGGCATAGACCTCTTGCTCGGTCAGAGCAGGGGTGTAGTTCCCCCCTGCTTCCTTGGCATTACGCTGTTCCTTCTATGAAGAGAAGAAGCATTTACATATTGCAGGTAGAATGGAGCCACCACAAACATAAAACTATTATACCTTTAAGGTAACATCAATGCATATGGCCATCTTTGCTATTAAATAAAGCAATTTTGTAAAATGTCAATTTTTTTTTTTCTACAGCTCTTATGCAGAACTATGCTTGACAGCAAACCCTATGTAGTGGAATCCTGTAGCCGTAAACCCGGCATGCTCAACCTTCGTCCCTCCAGCTGTTGTAAAACTACAACTCCCACCATGCCCTGCTGTAGTTTGATAGCTGTAGGTTGTCCGGTCATGCTGGGAGTTGTAGTTTTGCAACAGCTGGAGGGCCGCAAGTTGAGCATCCCTGCCCTAAACTATTTCACTTATCCCTTAGTTCTTGCTAAAGGCCTCTTTACGCTGACAGATGAAGCTGAAGATTGTCGAGAGGGAAGTGGTTCCTTCCTGACAAACCCTTGCTCATCAATGGAGGAGAAAGCTTCATTTGCATGCAGCGATCTCCTCCACAGTATGGGAAGAATCTATCGCTAATCCCATCGCCCGTCCCCACACAGCATTATTTTTTGCTGTCAGAAGGGTGGCGATTACATGGCACGAACTGCTGACGGCAGATGATTTAGGTGACTGCACCAACAATCCTATTACCTTGTGTTTTTTTTTTTTCCTTCATGAGGTAATTGGTGGCACCTTTACATTGGCAGATCATCGCTAACGAGCAATAATCTGCTAACATCGGGCAATGTAAAAGGCTTTACCTACTAAGGGGACATATAGAAGGGAGGATGGCTGCAGGTTCAGACTACAGAGTTTGTCAGGGGCTTCAGACTTCATGCATGGAAGCAATGAAAGGTAGACCTATACATTATGCTAGGTAGAAGCAGAATCTTTTACATAGACAACACACACAGGTCTTATTCTCAATGTAAAGGACAGCCTTATCCATGTTGACATTTTAGGCTCTATGTGCTGTCTTTTAGCCAGTGCTATCAACTATTCATTTATAGGATATAACAACAATTCCCCATTTTCCCCTCACAGGCACTACTGACTACCGCTACAGTAATAAGGGACAACTGCGTACTTTAGAATATGCTGCCCAATACATCTGTGTTCTGAGCTTTTCAGATATAACGGTGAAATACAACCTTTTTAGACATAATTTCAGCAAGCAGATGAGCATCTGATCAGGAATATACACTTTCAGCACTAACGAAAGACATAATTACAAGCTATAGTATTCAGGCATAAAGAAAAAAAAACTGAGATTACAAATTATGACGAAGCCACCAAGTATTACTGAAGGAAGATTTGGGAGACCACATTAGGTTTTTGGCTTGGCCATGGGTGTCTGATGTGTTGGAGAAGGGGACCAAACCTCTGCTTTGATATCATCTCTCCAGGGGACAGAGGCAGCTGCTGTACCACTGATGTTTTATGCGTCAGATGTAGAATACTTCATAATCCTAGTTTTTCTTCCACATAATACTTTAGAAGAGAATAGTGAAACTGCGCAGTCTAACCTGGTATGTGTGCAGGATCTCAAGGAAGGCTTTGTATATGTCAGGCTGGCCCTGGAAGCGGTTCTTTATTTTGTTCACGTAATTGATGGCATGGTTGAACTCCACTGGCTGGTTATTTTGCATGGTTGGAGTAGCTGCAGTAGCCGTTGGCGTGGCATGTGCCAACGGCCCAGGTGTGTGTGGCTGTGCTGGTGGAGAACGAGGGGATGGGTACTGAATTGGTGTGCTCTGCTGATTTGTTGGTGTATGCGCCTGCGATGGCACCGGCTGAAAAAAATAATATTGAAATAAAAATTAATATTAAATATCACACGCAGAGCATGCAAAATAATGGCAGAATTAACAGAAATGTTAACATAATTTAGCGTTTGCATTCTGCCATCTTGAACCACAGGCTGTAAACATGGTCACTGCCAAGGACTTACGGTAAGTAATAAGACATATACAATCTTCAGAGAACCAAACGAAAAGTGTTACTTCCTGATTCTGTGAGTGTAAAGGATAGATAAAGCTGCAAGGGAAGAAGAAAGATGATGGCTTTTTACAGCCATCTTTCCCCTGTACAGCTTCCAGATCTTTTCTTCATGCCGTCACCCCTTTTTTCTGTTTGTGCTTGACTGTAATACCTACTGTAGGTAATGGCGGTGGTGTATCCTTTACCCTTGTAAAGGAGTGAGAGCACGAAGACATAGCTGTAAGGCTGGGTTCACACTTGAGCGTTTTACAGCGCGTTCAAACGCGCTGTAAAACGCTCAACACATGAAAACCAATGCTTCCCTATGGCCCTGGTTCTCACTTGAGTGTTTTACAGCGCTGAAAAACGCCCTACGCTCAAACAAGTTCTTGAGCTTCTTTGGGGCGTTTTGACGCGCGTTTGTGGCCATAGGACACTGCAGTCAATCACACAAACGCGCGTTTACTATTGCAAAAAACGTGCATAAAAAAACGTGCGACAAAAACGCGCGTTAAACGCGCATATAAAATGCGCTCAAGTGTGAACCCAGCCTAAGAGACATGTAGGAACTCTGCTCGTTTCAGACTTTTAACCCCCAACACGAATTCTTATGCCTTTTTTTTTATAAATGCTATGCTTTAGATGCTAAACTATGTGACGGCAGCAAGGATTGTAAAGTGCTAGGTTTCATTTTTAGTAAAGGGCATCTACTTTCAGAAAATGTACGATCGTTTAAAATGATTTTTCTGTATTTCATAGTTCAGGTTTCAGTTATACTGGTGCAAAGTGTGTAAATTGCCCTGGCAGTGAAAGGTTTCACGGTTTTTAAAAAACACAGGAACATTTATTTTTTCAAGTGTAAATAATGTAAACTATTGAGACATCATAGAGAAGGGTCAGAAATTCTGATCAGATGGTTTTTTAGGCACTTCTGGTGTAAAGTAGAACTGGCTTAGTTGCCCACAGCAACCAATCAGCTTATGCCTTTCATTTTGGACAGCTCCTTTGGAAAATGAAAAGTGAATTGTGATCGGTTGCTATGGGCAACTAAGCCAGTTCTACTTTACACCAGTTTGATTAATGACCCCGTTAATCTCCCCAAGATCAGGTCAGTTGAAGTGACCTTGAATCTTTAGGACAGGGACAAAAAAATGGCCGTCCAGCTGTTGCAAAACTACAACTCCCAGCATGCCCCGATAGCTGCAGGCATCTGAGCATGATGGAAGTTGTAGTTTGACATATGTGCTCATGCTACAATGAATCATTTTTGTTGTAGACTTTAGCGCAGCATAGCCCTAGCCATAATGCAAACAATCTCATATGAAGAACTTTTAAAAGGGGTCAATCGATACATAAATTTGTAAAAAGCCAATAAACAGTAATGTTGCACAATGTTTACAATGACATGTGGTACCCCAGACTTTGAAGATAAAGGTCCCTGGTATCAGTGGTCATGCTTCCATGGCTGTTCCTGGCCTCCTTCACTACAGAGCAGACGCTGCTCTTTGTATAGGGACACACGTCGAATTACTATTCAGCGCTTGTGCAGTGGGGGAAGCAGTCATGTGAACAAGTTAGGATATCAGATTGCTGTGTTAACATAGTAAAATTCCAAGGTAGCCCGGGGCCTTCAACGTCAAGCTGGGGTACAGTACACAATCACATGTATAAATCATTACAGTTTATGGGCTTTTTACAATTTTAGACAGACAGGTCAGCCACTCTAATCATACTACTAATAAGGTCACTTCAATGACAACATATGACACTTACTTTACTAACTTTTGCTGGGGCTGGTGGAGGCGTTGGGTGTACTGGAGGAGGGGCAGTCTGCGTGGACGGCTGTGAAGGTGGAGGAACCTGTGGGACAGGGGGCTGAAGACCATGGGTTGTGATCTGGTGGACCTGTCCAGGTGTTGTGACATTTACCAAGTCATTTGTTTGCACCTCTATTTTATACCCCGGGGGTAAAAATGTGTTAAAACCCATTATAAGGTCCGGATGGCCTTTGAAAAGCTGGGAAACCCGACTGATGACCCCTGGAGTGTCAATACTGGAAAAGATGAAAAACAAAATATAATTTAACTTTTTAAAGATTTTTGACAAATGTGTTTTAATTTATGTATTTATTAAAAAGAAAAAAAACAGAGGTCAAGCCTGGTCCAGTATAGACTGGAGACGTCTCATCACGGATTTACTGTTTTATATGGTACTTCTAAAGTCAGAAGCTCCGATTTTGGCTTAAATGCCAAAGAGCCTCAACTATTCAGTCTGCATTCTATTAAGCAGAAGAAGAAACATGTATAAAGCAGGCATAAACGGGGATGTCTCACTTCAACAAATGGCATTATCGCTTGGACAAAGTTAATAAAAGGCACTTACCACTTACTAATGTATTGTGATTGTCCATATTGCCTCCTTTGCTGGCTGGACTCATTTTTCCATCACATTATACACTGCTCATATCCAGGGATTATGACCACCCTGCAATCCAGCAGCAGTGGAAGTGTTTGCACACTATAGGAAGAGGATGGCCCCCTCTAGTGACCAGAAGTGCTATGGGCAACTTTTTCTATAGTGTGCAAGTACGACCACCACATCTGGATTGCAGGGTGGTCGTAACCCCCTGAAATGAGCATTGCATAATGTGATGGAAAAATGAATCCTGCCAGTAAAGGAGGCAATATGGACAATCACAACGCATTAGGAAGTGCCTTGTAGTAACTTTCTCTACATGACAAGTGAGACAACCCCTTTACCTACCAAAAATGTTGCTGCTGAGTTGTGATCCATTTACCTCTGAGATTTGAACTCCTTCATAATGTCAAGGAAATCATTGTAAACCTGGGGCTGGCTGCCAAACTGCAATTTAACTTGATCCAGGTAAGAAAGTGCATCTTCCACCTGAAAGAAAACGACATTTGATCTTTTTTAACTATCCTATTTCAGTGCAAAGATCTATCCTATCTAAATTCACATGACGCATTCAGCCAATGAAAGCTACAAAATGAAGATACTATCTTTAATTCACATACCTTTAGCCTCTGGAACTGCTGACCCTGGGCAGGTGCAGCCGGAGGGGTTGAATGAGGATGACTTTGTACCCCAGGACCTCCATGGCCAGGCACAGGGTTGCTGTGATGATGAGCACCATGTACGGCTGCCAGAGGTGTTTGTCCATGGCTGCCAGAACTCTGAGGCACTGTTGAAACCTGGAAGAAAATTAAAATCAACAATTCAAATAGATGACAAATTTAAAAAAAAAAAAAAATGTGGATAGGCCATCAGGGCCAGTGTAGCACCACCATTAGGGACAAGTAGTCCCAGTCCCCGTTCTGTTCGCAACCATTCTCTTTCTTCTCTGCATAGACATTTTTATCCTGCCTCCTGTGAGAATTAATGCCTCCTGGAAGTCTACGATTGAGTGGTAGGACAAATGATTTTTCAATTTGAAGTGCCGCCGTGCACTATTATTCCTACTACTTAAAAAGCTTTGTTTTGTGATGATATATTTTGACAGAAGCTTTTGGTTTTTGGTTTCACTTGTTTATTTATATTATTTAACTTGAGGGCCATTGATTTTATAAGAGATCATTAAAAGTTACATTTTATACACATTTAGTGAATTTTGGATCACTTTTCAGTATAACTTTTCCCAATTATTGGTGATCTGCTGTATATGTATTCCCCCCTTTTTTCTTTTGTCTATGAGCTCCAGTACAGCGGAGGGAACCCAGCCTAGGATTTCATTTATATGCTGCACATATCAGCGTGCTGTAGTTTAGGCCCCAATTTTGTTGGGAGAGTTTGTTTTTATAAAAAAAATATATATATATATATATTTTGCAGTTATTGGGGGGGAAGAACGCATATAATCCTGATATATTACCATTAATTTAAAAAGTATTGTATGTACATATTCCACACAAAAAAATTAAAATAACCTGAAAACAGAAATGTTTTACCTGATATCCAGGAGTCACAGAGTACTGGACGCCCGTTGTGGGCTGCATGGCATCAGACTGTGATTCATAAGAAGGAGGGGCTGGAGCGAGAACACGGTGCTGGTGGGCAAATGGTTCAGTGATCCGCCGTGGCTGGGGTGGGTAGGGTGCTGGCTCTGGGTCATCCAGTCTCCGCTTCATCCTGAAAACATAGTCGGGTGCCAGTGATGTCCCTGCAGGTAGGTAAGAGGATAGTCATTATCAGAGCTGCAAATTTTAAGTTTAAAGTCCAGCTTAACTGTAAACCTGAATGAGATGTGATGGCCATCAACCCCAATACCCCCCACCATCACACGTCTTGAAACGGAAAGCATCCAGGAAGGTTTGTTGGATCATTCTGTGGCAAATCCAAGACTCGGACCAGAAACTGACTAGGTTAGCAGTAGGGCAGGACAATTCATCAAAGCAACTCGATTCAGTCATCCTTTTAGTGTCTGACGATTTAAAAAAAATTATTATGTAATATTAGAGCAGGCGGTGTAGTCTTTACAGCCCTTGCTGCCTATGCCACAGCGTGGGCATAAACTGAAGCGACCCAGCACAGGCTGCACTGGTATAGTGCTGCTGATCACTGCGGCATACTCTGGGTGTGAGGACAGACCAGAGGCTGAAGTTAAAGGGTTTCTATCACTTCGTTTCACATAATTAGCTTTCAGACACTAGCGATCCGCTAGTGTCTGCTCTACCAAACCATCCTAATATAATAGGTTTTGGGGCAGCCGTTTTGCTAAAAAAAAAAAAGAACTTTTATTAATATGCTAATGAGCCTCTAGGTGCTATGGGGGCGTTATTAGCACCTAGAGGCTCCGTCTACCTTCACAAACTGCCGCCGCCCAGCGCGTCCCTCCAGCCCGCCCATCTCCTCCTGAATGCGATCCTCCCTGTGAGTGCCTGTATTCGGCGCATGCGCAGTGAATGTCTGACCGCTTCCCTGCTCAGACATCTCCACTGCGCCTGTTCCCCGGAGCACTATGACGTCATCGGCGCAGTGGAGATGTCTGAGCAGGGAAGCGGTCAGACATTCACTGCGCATGCGCCGAATACAGGCGCTCACAGGGAGGATCGCATTCAGGAGGAGATGGGCGGGCTGGAGGGACGCGCCGGGCGGCGGCAGTTTGTGAAGGTAGACGGAGCTTCTAGGTGCTAATGACGCCCCCATAGCACCTAGAGGCTCATTAGCATATTAATAAAAGTTCTTTTTTTTAGCAAAACAGCTGTCCCAAAAGCAATTCCATTCTGTGGCCCCGCAAAAAAGAGAGACAAGAATAGATATTTCCATCATGGGACCGGCCATGTGCGCAAAATGCGGAAGGCACATGGCCTGTGTCCGTTTGCGGACATGTGAATGCTGAATCTATATGCATGTATAGTCTCTGCACATCTTGGGCTTGTATTCTTAGGAGATGTTGAGGGCCTCAGGTTATGCTCGGGAGAGTCTGAGGCACAATAATTCCGGATTTGGGATTGTAAAAAGTGTATACATGTGAGAACTAAAGGGATGGCCAACGTTATCCAACTACAACTATCAAGTACTTCAAGGACCACTAAAAAGCTCAACTAATATACACTGCTCAAAAAAATAAAGAGAACACATCCTAGATCTGAGTTAATTAAATATTCTTCTGAAATACTTTGTTCTTTACATAGTTGAATGTGCGGACAACAAAATCACACAAAAAAATAATAATATGGAAATCACATTTTTTAACCCATGGAGGTCTGGATTTGGAGTCACACTCAAAATTAAAGTGGAAAAACACACTACAGGCTGATCCAACTTTGATGTAATGTCCTTAAAACAAGTCAAAATGAGGCTCAGTAGTGTGTGTGGCCTCCACGTGCCTGTATGACCTCCCTACAACGCCTGTGCATGCTCCTGATGAGGTGGCGGACGGTCTCCTGAGGGATCTCCTCCCAGATCTGGACTAAAGCATCTGCCAACTCCTGGACAGTCTGTGGTGCAACGTGACGTTGGTGGATAGAGCGAGACATGATGTCCCAGATGTGCTCAATTGGATTCAGGTCTGGGGAACGGGCGGGCCAGTCCATAGCATCAATGCCTTCGTCTTGCAGGAACTGCTGACACACTCCAGCCACATGAGGTCTAGCATTGTCTTGCATTAGGAGGAACCCAGGGCCAACCGCACCAGCATATGGTCTCACAACGGGTCTGAGGATCTCATCTTGGTACCTAATGGCAGTCAGGCTACCTCTGGCGAGCACATGGAGGGCTGTGCGGCCCTCCAAAGAAATGCCACCCCACACCATTACTGACCCAATGCCAAACCGGTCATGCTGGAGGATGTTGCAGGCAGCAGAACGTTCTCCACGGCGTCTCCAGACTCTGTCACGTCTGTCACATGTGCTCAGTGTGAACCTGATTTCATCTGTGAAGAGCACAGGGCGCCAGTGGCGAATTTGCCAATCTTGGTGTTCTCTGGCAAATGCCAAACGTCCTGCACGGTGTTGGGCTGTAAGCACAACCCCCACCTGTGGACGTCGGACCCTCATATCACCCTCATGGAGTCTATTTCTGACAGTTTTTGAGCAGACATATGCACATTTGTGGCCTGCTGGAGGTCATTTTGCAGGGCTCTGGCAGTGCTCCTCCTGTTCCTCCTTGCACAAAGGCGGAGGTAGCGGTCCTGCTGCTGGGTTGTTGCCCTCCTACGGCCTCCTCCACGTCTCCTGATGTACTGGCCTGTCTCCTGGTAGCGCCTCCATGCTCTGGACACTACGCTGACAGACACAGCAAACCTTCTTGCACAGCTCGCATTGATGTGCCATCCTGGATAAGCTGCACTACCTGAGCCACTTGTGTGGGTTGTAGACTCCGTCTCATGCTACCACTAGAGTGAAAGCACCGCCAGCATTCAAAAGTGACCAAAACATCAGCCAGGAAGCATAGGAACTGAGAAGTGGTCTGTGGTCACCACCTGCAGAACCACTCCTTTACTGGGGGTGTCTTGCTAATTGCCTATAATTTCCACCTGTTGTCTATCCCATTTGCACAACAGCATGTGAAATTGATTGTCACTCAGTGTTGCTTCCTAAGTGGACAGTTTGATTTCACAGAAGTGTGATTGACTTGGAGTTACATTGTGTTGTTTAAGTGTTCCCTTTATTTTTTTGAGCAGTGTACATCTGTATAAGGCCTGGTGCATGCGGTGCCATGCTGGCTCAGTTTTGCATGGAGTCATAAGAGGACAGGCAAAGGAATATATGGGGACATTTACTGTACCCCCAAATGCATCCATTTTCACAGAGTATTAAAGGGGTTGTCTGGTTTCTTATATTCATGACCCGTCCTCTGGGTAGCCGATATGCAAATGAGTTTACTGGAGCACTGAAGAGTCGGCCAGAGGACCAGTCCATAAAGCCCCTACAACCTTAGTCGGCCCCCCAACCCCCAGCTTGGTTGGCTTATCATGTGTTATGCCATCAGTCTGAGATGATACATCACTGGGATATGCCATTAAAGTCAGATAGTTGCAGGTCTCAGAGGTGGAACCCGCACCTATCTCTAGAATGGACCCCAAAATGAAGGAAAATGCACGGCACATGCGTTCAGAAAATAGCAGAGTGTCCTCGCTAGGCTATTTTCGGCAGTCCCATAGAAATGGAGGTTGGCCGTCAATATGTGGCGGCTCTCCACTCACTTCAGGGGTCCCACCTCTGGGACCCGCACCTGTCTGATCCTGGTGGCGCATCCTAATGATATGCCACCAATGTCTAAGATGAGACAATGCCCTTCATTTTTATTCCAGAATTCTGGTGCAAAATGGTGCATCTTGGGCCCCACGCCCTTATCGAGCATGTTGGAAAAGTATAGAAACTCTAGACGTCCCAATTTGCACCACGTGATGCAAGGAGAGCACGTCATTGGAGCCAATCACAGGTCCAACTATCCTGTGTGTCTCCCCGTTGATGGATGTTGACATTGGCGAAGAGGGGAGGGAAACTGCCCATCCTGGAGCCACACAGACTGAATCCAGCGGTGGGTACTAGGTAAGTGGAGGGCGGATTTAGTCTTGGACAACACCTTTATTGGGGTGAAATATATATGAGCCACTCTTTTACCAGTTTCATTTTCATGGTTTTCTGTCACTTTACAACTTTATATAGAAAAGGACTGTATCACAGGTGTGCTGCTAAATTCTATCAGCTGCTATTCGAATTGTGGTATTTTCTTGTGTGCATTATATAGATTTGTATATGGTCTATATTTTATTTGTATTTTAGGGGTATGTTCTTAACATTTTACCACATCTTAGTGGAATAGATCAACACATTAAAGTGTATTATCATTATACCGCTTGGTGTTCCCTTTTGTAGTGTACCCCCCCATACTTGTTGTATACATTCTACTTTACAACTTTATTCTGTGATTACTGCAATACAAAATGTACACATTTTTTGCTATGTTTTAACACTTAAAGGGGTATTCCCATCTGAGACAATGGGGGCATATCGCTAGGATATGTCCCCATTGTCTGTTAAGTCCGAGTCCCACACCTATATCGAGAATGGAGCGGGGAAGGTGGTGGCTGGAGGACCATGGGTTTTCCCAAGGTCCAGCCACCACCAAGCGCTTTACCCACAGAAGTGAATAGGAGCACGCCACGATTGCGCGGCCACCGCTCCCATTCATTTCTATGGGTCCGATGGAAATAGCCACGGCTATTTTAGACAGTCCCAATTAATTAATGGGGGGTGGCTGCAAATACGCAGTGCACCCTCCACCACTTTCAGGGCTCCGTTCTCAGTGTAGGTGTGGGTTTGCATTACCATATTAGGACATCCATATTTTTTGTTATACTTCCTTCTACGGAGCTATGTAAAAGTAATTTTTTTTTTTACTTTTTAATCACTTTTATTAAATTTTTTGGTAGGTGAAATGGCCAACGAATAGCAATGTGGCAGTTTGATTTCCCCCCCCCCCCCCCCCCCCCCCCCCCCCTTATTATAGTGCTCACTGTAAGGGTTCATTCACACGTCCACATCCGTTCCGCAATTTTGCAGACCGGGTGCGGACCTATTCATTTTCAATGGGGCCGCATCCGCACTTCCGTTCCGCAGCCCCGCAAAAAAAATAGAACATGTCCTATTCTTGTCCGCAGCCATGGACAAGAAAAGGCATTTCTATTATAGTGCCGGCCATGTGCGGTCCGCAAAATGCGGAACACACATGGCCGGTGTCCGTGTAAATTAAACAGTTGCGGATGTGTGAATGGACCCTTACAGTTCCTGCATATTCGGATGCGGCAATGATGTTTATTTAGATTTTTATTTGAAAACTAGTTAAAGGCCTTATATTTTTAAGTTGTTTTTTTTTAGCTATTTCGTCAAGTGACTGGGCCTGAGCTGCAATACCAAGCACAGCGTTGTCCACTGTATAGTGGATGTGCTTGGAGGAGTGCCGCGGCTTCCTTAAAAGGCTGATCGTGGGTGCCCCTGGTGCAGACCCCCCGCCGAATTGATATTGATGACCTAGCCTGAGTGTATAGTGTAACTGGCACTGAGTTCAGTTTTGTCATTTTTATCTCCATACTCACTTGTTTTCAGACGCTGTGCTCCTACAAACCAGCAGTAATATGCATTGAGAGGACTCCTGAGCTCACACACATAATGGAGAGGACTCAAAGAGGAGTCCTCTCAATACATTTTACTGCTGGCTTGTGGGAGCACAATGTCTGAATGCAGGCGAGTATGGAGATAAAAGTTACTTAACCGGACTCAGCATCACTTACACTATAGACCGCTTACTCTAGTTTGGGGGGGGGGGGGGGTTTCAGAGATGACACATTCCCTTTAAATAAATAATGGGTGCTGCAGTGTATACACCATATATCATGTCTGTATAGCAGAATGTATGGGTGCATGCAGGGGCGTAACTACCATAGCGGCAGACCATGCAACTGCTAAGGGGCCCAGTTGGGATCATCTCCTCTTCTACTGGAGGTGAAAACTTGGTCAGGGCTCTAACCTCTAAAGAAATTACTTTTAGCAATCGAGGAAGTGGACAAAATGGCCCAAGGGCCATTGAAAGGGGTTTAGGCAGAAACCCTTCTGTCCTGTGGGGGGCCTGGTTTGATCCTTGCTATGAGGCCCTTACCTCTCTATGTACACCACTGGGTGGTGCATGGAGCCCTTGCTGCAGCTGTGGCCCCTGAAATCAGTTCTTGGGGACAGAACTAAGGAAATCAGAAGGCTACACGTGCTCTATTATATGCGTTTTATTTACAGGAATGTGTACAGTTCCTTTAAGCCCAAGCCAGGGCTTTACAATGGAAAGCGTGGGAGTCTTCACAAGGCTCCTGGCTCCTACGTTTTGTCACTCAAATGCCATGGTTGCACTTGTACATAACAGACATGCAACTCTGCCACCGGATATATGCTTCGTAAAACAGCAGACAACGGCCGGCTATGGTGCTGGCTCAGTTCCCGAGATGGCTGAAGGTTTAAGGACCTGATAAGTGATGAAGTAGTTAATATGCCGCTGTCCTAAAGACAGAAAATTGAGTCTACACTCGTTATTAGGAGGTGTTAATTTCACCACTTTCTGTTCTTAGGTTAGTCATTTGGGAAGTTTAACTTATGAATACATTGGACTCAAGAGCAGCAAGTACACCAGCCTCATCAGGTCTACGAGATTTATTTAAAAAGGAATTTTTAACGGGTTCCGACATTACAATATCAATACCTGGCGCTGTAGGGCACGTTTACTAGTCATATTGCCAATATTTCCACTGACCCGCTGCTCCATTGCGGCGCTGTGCCCCCGTTCTGTTTTGCCACCCTGCATGCTAATTAATAGCACCAGTACAGAGAGGAGACGGCCACGTTTCTCAGTGGGCAGCAAATGAGAACGGGGGCACAGCGCTGCAAAGGAGCAGCGTATTGGTAAATAAATTAGCAATATGACATCTAGTAAACATGCCCTACAGTGCCAGGTCTATATATTGTAATGTCAGAAACCGTGAAAGGTCCTCTTCAATAATGTTTGTGTTGTGAAATCTGGGGACAGATCCCATAAAGGGCTGTCCACATTGAAAATTTTAATCTGCTGTGGTTGGTTCACTTCAGATGCCACAATAGCTCTGTTGCCACAGCTTCAAGTGGCAGCTGTCCGCACAACACGCCAAGAGGAGACTGCGGTCCCAGCTTCTAACAGCCAGGTTGCGACCTGAAGCACTTCCTCCTACTGAAAACAATGGGAGGCAGACACCATGTGGCTGCAGCCCAAATTCTGCCATAGGGTTGTTGCGGGTATCGAAATTTCGATACCCAATCGATACTTTTGTCCCGGTATCGATACGATACCGGGATTTCCGTTTTTTCGATACTGGGCTGCGCTTCTGCGCAGTCTAGTATCTCTGAACATGAGCGCGCTGCTATCGGCGCGCTCATGTTCTCTCTCAGCAGCACGGGGAGAAGGAAGCAGTCCTCCCTCCCCCTGTGCTGCTGCCGCTGCCACCAATGAGAAGAGAGGGGCGGCAATGAGAAGAGAGGGGGTGGAGGAGGGGCGGCAATGAGAAGAGAGGGGCGGAGGAGGGGCGGGCGCACTGCGCCACCAATGATAGGATTACTATCGGAGCGATGGGAGGAGACATCAGCTTCACTAGTGGGCGTTCCTTTTCCCTGCGCTGCGATTGGACAGCGCTACAGCCAGGGAGAAGGAACGCCCACTAGTGAAGCTGATGTCTCCTCCCATCGCTCCGATAGTAATCAGCAGCATGTGGAGCAGGAGAGGAGACAGTAATGGGGCACTGCGGGGCGAACGGAGCGGCGCCCAGGACTAAATGGTGAGTGCTGAGACATCGCTGGGCGCCGCTCTGTGTGGCCTAATAGTGAAAGTCTGGACTCATATACAGTAGTCAGTCTTTAACACATACAGGAGGCGAGTGCCGGCAGCAGAATCGCATTGCCGGCACCCTGCCCCTGACAGGGAGCTGCGATCAGCGGCAGTTAACTGCCGCTGATCTGCTAGTACCCGCCTCCTGTATAAAGGGGTAAAATCATTGGTGGTGCAGTGTGCCCCCCCCCTCAATCCCCCCATCCCATTAAAATCATTGGTGGCACAGTGCGCCGGCCCCTCTCAACCCTCCAGTATTAAAATCATTGGTGGCAGTGGCCACAGGGACCTCTCCACTCCCCCTCATTGGTGGTGCAGTGGCAGCTTCTGATCGGAGCCCCAGCTGTGTAAGCCTGGGGCTCCATCGGTTACCATGGCAGCCAGGACGCTACAGAAGCCCTGGTTGCCATGGTAACATCCCTGATGCTGTGTGCACAAAGCACAGAGCAGCAGGGACAGTGTGGAGTCCTATTCACCCTGATAGAGATCTATCAGGGTGAATAGGAAAAGGGATGAAAGATCCCAGGTTCTAGCCCCTAAGGGGGGAAATAGTTATTAAATAAAAAGTGAAAAAAAAAAAAAACACTAAAATATGAAGTATAAATCACCCCACTTTTCCCAATTTCACATATAAAATATATAAATAAACATATTACATCGCCACGTCAGAAAAGTCCAAACTATTAAAATATAAAAAAAAAATCTAGGTGGTGAATGCCGGAACAGAAAAAATAAAATAAAAACTGCGCGATTCGCCATTTTTAAAAATGAGGAATGCACGTGGCTTTTTTTGTTTATTTTTTTCGCGTGGTATCGAATGGTATCGAGTATCGCAATACTTTTTCATGGTATCGAAACCGAATCAAAAATTTGGTATCGCAACAACTCTATTCTGCCATGTGAATGACCCCCTAAAGCCTCATTCACATGTCAGTGTTCCAAGTACATGTTCTTCTCGGACAGCATACGTACCCGTTCCTTTTAATGCGTGTATTCACACATCGGTTGTTTTTACCATGGTCTGTGTTTTTAGCACGGAAGCGTGCTCTATTTTGTCCGTGTTTACAGATCCATCACGCACATTATGGTCTATGGGATGCCATCTGTGTTTCATGGATCATTAGGAAGAGATGCTTTGAAAATTATTTTTCAGCTGCATAATGTGGATGAAACACAGATGACAGCAACCAAAAAATGGACACACGGGTCCTTCATGGACATCTTCACGGAGACATCACTGACCACCTTTTCACGGATTTGAGCAAGCTGAGGCTTAACAAGAAATAACGGTCCGGTTAGGCGACCATGCTGGGAAAAAATTTATAAAAAATTCTGAAAGGAATGAAAAGTGGACGAATCAGGTTTTTGTTTAGTTTTTTTTAAAAATTTATGGCATATTCACAACTCTCTTCATTCACTCCTACCAGTAGATATAGCACGGTTGCATATTTTTGTAACTAAACTAAAATCTATGTTATAGTGAAATATCAAATGTTTTGATCATGGGGGGGGGGGGGGGTCTGAGTGCTGAGACCACCGATTGCTAAGACAAGGAGAAAGAAGCGCTCGAACAGAGCATCTTGTCTCCACTGCCTAAGAAGGGCTTAGTAGAAAGTCTATTGCGAGAGTTATCCAATCTGGTATAAAGAACTGGCTTAGTTGCCCATAGCAACCAATCAGATTCCACCTTTCATGTTCCAGTGAAGCTGTGAAAGATGAAATCTGATTGGTTGCTATGGGCAACTAAGCCAGTTCTACTTTACACCTGTATTGAAAGTAGAGCATGTCCATAGAAAACATACTGTGAGAGAGGGGCCTGCTGAGCTGCTCAGAACTGGCTTGAAACTTTGTTGCTAGCAGGAAGACGGAGAGGCAGCTTGGCAACATTTGTAGGGTTAATCCCTTCTCAGCGATTTATGGCTGCATAAGACGACCAGAGGTGGTCAGGACTATGGAAACAGGTGCTACGCTACTGCCGAAATTCCCATTTGTTTCTAGGAGACTTGCAGACATGGCGCAGAACAGCCAATTTGGCCGGTTCATTATCTTGTCCACCTCTGGTCGCTGCATACAGATGGTGTCCTCTTTCTCATAGGACTAACCCTTTAAAGGGGTTTTCCGAGATTTTTACACCGACGACCTATCCTCTGTATAGGTCATCCATCAGTATCTGATCGGTGGGTGTGGGGGCGCTGGCAGTAGAGTCATGGCCTTCTCTGCTTTTTCTAGGCCAAGTGAGGGTGCAGATGGGTCACCAGTATCTGACACCAGGGACTCCCGGCGATCAGCTGCGGCCTTCTCCGTGCTTACCAACCAGCGCCGTGCATTGAATAGCGGCTATGCATTGGATCGCCCTCCGCTCCTTCAACTCGATGTGGGGCTAGCCGCTATACTATGCTTGGTACGCACAGAAGGCTGCAACTCTCAGAGGAGCCCCTGTGACTTCCCAAACAGCTGAACGCCCCACCTATTACATATTCCAGGAGGATAGGTCATGGGCAGTAAACCCGTTTAAGCCATGCTGCTGCAGATTGGTTCATTTGTTGTTCTTCAGTCAGGAGGGAAAATATAATTTATGGAGGTAATGTCCAGCGATTTTAATGGGTAATAGGTAAGGCACCATGTTGTTCAAGAAAAAACCTTAAATGCTTGAAGATTTGGTCACAGAGGTAAAGTCCTTCAGCTTGTAGAACAACCAGAATACCTTCTCTCCCACATGATTTTAAATGTACAATGTAATAATGAGAAATATGATCTGCGTACCTGGCGTATCTCCTGCCGGCCCCCTGAGCAGTCCATTTTTTTCTTTGTGATCTGACCCCTACGCATATAGGCCACAAGGGGTCAGATCAGAAAACACAAGAACAAAGCTCAGAGGCCAACGGGTAATACGTTGGGTACACAGCATAAAATTGTGATGGGACCGCCTTAAGGGGTTGTCAAACTTTAGCAAATAGCATTTACCGTATAATGTAGAGAAAGTTAACACAAGGCACTTACTAATGTATTGTGATTGTCCATATTGCTTACTGGATTCATTTTTCCATCACATTATATACTGCTCGTTTCCATGGTTACAGACCACCCTGCAATCCAGCATTGGTGGTCGTGCTTGCACTAGCCCATCATTGTCTAGGGCACCAGGATGGCACTTTTTCCTATGTTCCACCACTGCTGGATTACAGGGTGGTTGTAACCATGGAAACGAGCAGTGTATAATGTGATGGAAAAATTTATCCAGCCAGCCAAGGAAGCAATACGGACAATCACAGTACATTAGTAAGTGGCTTATATAAGCTTTCTCTACATGATAATAGTCACTTACTAAAGTAAGAGAACCCCTTTAAGAAAGCAGCACGCAACCAGAGTGGCAAAGACAACCATGCCACCGTCCGGAAAAATCTTACAAAAATACTTAAAATCTTAGGTTGCTCTTGAGCTTCTGAGTAGGGGTACTTTCACACTTGCGTTTTACTTTTCTGGTATTGAGTTCCGTCCTAGGGGCTCAATACTGGAAAAGAACTGATCCGTTTTATCCTAATGCATTCTGAATGGAGAGCAATCCGTTCAGGATGCATCAGGATGTCTTCAGTTCAGTCCCTCTTAAGTTTTTTGGCTGGAGAAAATACTGCAGCATGCTACGGTATTTTCTCCATCCAAAATTCCAGAACACTTGCCGGAATGCCAGTTCCGGCATTATTTTCCGCTAAAATTCATTAATGCCGAGTCTGGCACCAAGTGTTCGAAAAAATGGATCTGGTTGCGCAGACCTTTGAAAATGTGAAAAAAATAAAAATAAATACTGGATCCGTTTTTCCAGATGACACCAGACAGACAGATCCGGTATTGCAATGCATTTGTCAGACAGATTCGCATCTGGATCAGTCTACAAATGATATCCGTTTGCATATGGATTTCCGGATCCGGCAGGCAGTTCCGGCGACAAAGTAAAATTTGCAGAGAAAATAAAAACATATGTCCCATTCTGCACTACAGACAGACTGACATACAGCCTCTATAACATGGAAATCCAGCAGGACCACGCATGTACTGAAATAAATCTGATTTTTCTTCCCTCTTGTATGACGTATTAAAGCAGTTTTAGGACTTCTGGCACTCCCAACAACCAGCCGACTGTTCACTAGGCACAGTGCCACACACCTAGTAGTGGCTATACCTGGTATTGCAGCTTAGTTCTAATCACACCCACTACTAAAAGTACAGAGCTTTGCCTTGTAAACAATGACGGGGATGCACAGGATAAGCCATCCATTTAGCAGGAGACAGTTCTTTTGTTTTTTTAAGTAGCCACATTACAAGAATTTCTATAGGTATTAACAGGAGCTAGCCAGAAACGTAGAAACCAGCGCCAAAGCACAGAGATGGCTAACCTCCGGCACTCCAGCTTTGGTGAAACTACCACTCCCAGCATGCTCCATTCATTTCTAAGGAGCCAAGCAAGTGTGCATTTTGGGAGTTGTAGTTTTACCACAGGGAGTGCCGGAGGTTAGCCATCACAGGTCTAGGCACATTGACATGTTAAAGGGATTCTGTCACCCCGCTTTAGCCTATAGAGCTGCGAACATGCACGGCTAGATCGCCACTAGCATGTCCGCAATATACCTGTCCTATAAAGCTGTGTCCTTTTATGGTGTTTAAAAAGTGATTTTATAGATATGTAAATGACCCTGGTAAGGTGCCCAAGGGGCTGCACTAACCTTCCTGGAGCCCAGCACCGCCTGCGTCCTCCGAATCTCCTTCTTGCTCACAGTTAGATTGCCGTAATCTCGCGATGCACAGTGGCGGTCTAGTGTTCCTTCCCTGCTGGCATCAGCCTCGGGGAAGGAACTGCGCATCGCGAGATTAAGGCAATCTAACTGTGAGCAAGGAGGAGACTCGTGGGTACAGGCGGTGCTGGGCACCTTCACAGGGGGGTGTGGCTGGGCACCAGAACGGTTAGTGCAGCCCCTTGGGCACCATACCAGGGTCATTTACATATCTCTAAAATGATTTTTTACACTCAATAAAACCACTCAGATATGGGACCGGTATATTGCGGACATGCTAGCGGCGATCTAGCCGTGCATGTCCGCATCTCTATAGGGTAAAACGAGGTGACAGCATCAACCAGAGTGGGGCGTCCATGTGCAGCCTGTTCTAGCCATGGCCTGTACCCTCACCAATACTTCAGGAAACAGAAATAGTGTCTGTCTTACCAGACAACCTATTACAGAACATACTGGAGAGGGCAGCCCTTGCTCAAAATTCTCCTTTAATACCCAGAATGGTTCTCCCGTTGGAAAACCTGGCTCTTCCATGCATGGCATGGGCACTGGATGGGTCATTTCCCTACAGCATCACTACAGGAGACAAGTGGAGAGGATACATGGGGAGAGTTAGCAAAGTGGTGTAAAGTAGAACTGGCTTAGTTGCCCATAGCAACCAATCAGATTCCACCTTTCAGTTTCCAAAGGAGCTGTCAAAAATGAAAAGGTGGAATCTGATTGGTTGCTATGGGCAGTTCTACTTTACACCAGTTTGATAACTCTCCCCCACAGTGCCTAGAAAGACCGTCACTTTCCCTGACTTGTGAATTGGTTAAAGAAGTTGCCCCACGAAAAATATTCTAGTTTTCAAACCAGCAGCTGGATTAGAACACTTTTGTAATTGCATGTAATTAAACATTTAGCATAGCCACCGAGTTATTCAATGTATCTGTATAGCGCCACCTGCAGTTTGTTTTCTTATTTCTTTGTCCTGCTCACCAAGAAGGCCGCACATGCTCAGTTTCATCCATCAACTGCCTCCTGTGCTGTGATAGGGAGAGCTGAGACACGCCCCCTGAGCTGTGATAGGGAGAGAGCTGAGACACACCCCCTGAGCTGTGATAGGGAGAGCTGAGACGCCCCCTGAGCTGCAGCAGAACAGACACGCCCCTTGAGCTGTCAGCTTGATATAAATCTAGCAGAGCAATGAATGGGGAGATCTCTGGATCCATGTGAGGTACAGAGCTGGTTCTAGCTTTGTTAGAAAGAGCTTGTCATGTACTATATGATGTCTGATTTTCATTTTTTACATTAGTCATGGGATAACCCTGTAATTATACAGCGTGACAGCCCGATCCCCTGCATAACAGCTTAAGACCAGTTTCAGTCGAGCGAGTACACTGCTTGAAACTCTCTCCATGTGACAGCGTGAATTCCCATAGTGAGCTCTGCTGCCCTGACCGGACCGCATGGCATTATAGTGATTTATAATGCTGTGTGTCTCTGCCCGACCTCAACTCTAAGGCCCCTTTCACACGGGTGAGTATTCCTCGCGGGTGCAATGCGCGAGGTGAACTCATTGCACCCGCACTGAATCCGGACCCATTCATTTCAATGGGGCTGTGCACATGAGCAATGTTTTTCACACATCACTTGTGCATTGCGTGAAAAAATAAAAATAAATCGCAACAGGTTCTATATTCTGCGTTTTTCACGCAACGCAGGCCCCATAGAAATGAATGGGGCTGCGTGAAAAATCGCATCCACGAGCAACTGCGGATGCGGTGTGATTTTCACGCATGGTTGCTAAGACGAGAGATGTATGACCCAGGACCCCCATTTACTTTATTATTTTCCATTATAACATGGTTATAATGGAAAATAATAGCATTCTTAATACAGAATGCCAAGTATAACGTCAATTGAGGGTTAAAAAATTATAAAAAAATAATTAACTCACCTCATCCACTTGATCACACAGCCGGGATCCTCTTCTTTTTGAAGGACCTGCAAAAGGAGCTTGGCTGACGTCATCAGGCTCACCACGTGGTGAGCATGGAGACGTCAGCGCAGGTCCTTCTATCTTCATTCAGCAGGACCTGCGATGACATCAAAGGTCCTTCAAGAAGAAGAAAGACGATGCCGGCTGCGCAATCAAGTGGATGAGGCGAGTTAATTTTTTAACCCCTCAATCCACATTGTACTTAGCATTCTGTAATAAGAATGCTATTATTTTCCCTTATAACCATGTTATAAGGGAAAATAATAACATCTACACAACACCTAACCAAAACTCTCGGGTCTGGGTTCCACATTCAGTTTTTAATTGCACTCGCGCGGAAACAACGGCATACAGAACTTGCTTGCAAAAATCGTGTGTTTTTAACTGAACGCATCCGGACCTAATCCGTGACGCTTGTGTGAAAGAGGCCTAACACTGCCGTCTTCCCTTACTCACCAAGCGCAGCGCCGTCCATTGTAAAAAGGCTGTGCTTGGTATTGCAGCTAAGCCAGTCACTTCAATGGGGCCGAGTTGCGCTCAGGTCATGTGACCAATGAACGTGCCGCCACTTGACCTAGGAAAAGCTGCGAGAGCGCGGCACTACTGTAAGAGTCTGTGTTTTCTCATACAGCGGTATCAGACCCTCATTGACTCAGGACAGGCCATTGGTATAAAAGTCTCCCCTTTAAACCAGGAATACTCCCTGATCCTGGATAACCTCTTTAATCAGCAGGAACGGATAATGATAACCTATCCTCAGGACAAGTAATTATTACCACATCGGTGGGGGTCCGAGTCCCTGCACCCCCCACGATGAGCTGTATCAGGGGGCCACGCTCAGCCCCATGGATGTACAGTGACATCACATGGCCTCGGAAGAGCAGCACCAGCACCTGATCAGCAGGGGTCCCGGATAGGATATCAATATTAATTACTAGATAACCCCTTTACGATGATACCCGTTTTGTGAAAATCAGAGGCAACATTCAAGAGAAGAAAACCTATTCATTCTGCAAATTAGGTTTTCAGTGCACCAAGGGTGGGTCACAGCCCCAGGAACACTGCAATAGATTTTCACAAGACAGGTATCATTTTAATCAGCAGGATCGACCCTACCAGGCAGTATGGATGCTTTAATAGGGCTGATCCTGCCGACAGACTGGAAGCAGCGCTGGTGCAGAACTGGCATCCACTGGTTTAACTCTTTAGGTGCCTCCTGCTGATGGCAATAGTCTCAGAGGTGAAGCTCAGGATCTGATCACAAGCAGTCCTCAGCATGGCTCTCCCCTGTACCCCATGCTCCCGGTGACCCCGGGGCAGTGCCACCACACGACACATCGGATCCATGTAGCTCTACCGCTACCGGACTGCCGCCACCACCACCATCATCATCATCATACAAAAACGCTGCGATTTCCCAGCGGCCCCTCAGCAGGGAACAGGTCAGAAGTGACTCCTCTCCCAGGACTAGCCCTGTGTCCGAGCAGCTGCCCCGGGAGCGCTCCCTGCACAGCCTATACAGCTCTCCCCAGGATTACCCGCTCTGTTCCGGGCTCCGGTAAGCGTCCACCCGTTCTTCTCTGTCACAGGGGGGAAATCCCGCCTCCGACCCCTCTTACTAGACGCGACAGCTGATTGGACCTTCACAAACGTCTATCACATAAAGCAACCAATAGCCTGCACGGGCAGAACCACTTTTGAGGTGATAAGGGCGGGGCCACAGGCCAGGCCCCTAAGACAAAGCACTACCGAGCATGCGCGAACGGAAAATGGCCGTCAATGGAATGAAAAGCAAGATCCCGCCCACCCCTCTACGTTCATCACTAACATGGCCACGCCCCTTTCCAGAGCTATTGGTTGCTATGCACAGAGCTGGGGACGGAGCTCAATAGTGTACGAGTGAAACCCTGATAACCACGCCCCCTCCACAAGACACACCTCCTTATGTCGTGTTTACATGGTAAAAAAGGGAGCCCGGGCCGGAGAGCGGCAGTGGGTGGCTGCAGGCTGACTGTACGCATGCCATCCGGGCTGATGCTGGGCACAGAGCCGGCCAGCGCGTGGAGTGGGATCTGTCTGACCCGCTCTTCGTTCTCATGGCTATAGGACCCCCTCGGGCACGATCAGGGTGACTTGAGGGTCACTCCTCCTGGGACCCGGGGCCACAGACACGCTCCGGTCCGCGCTGACAGTAGAGGACAGGTCCGGGCTCACAGAGCTCGGGTCATGTCATCACATCCAGGCGGCCGATCAGTATACAGACGGCGGGTGGGGGAGGGTCGGCGTGAAATGACAAGCCCATAGCGGGACCCACAGCACGGGCATTTCTAGGTACACGTCGGGCGGCGAGCATCGGGGCTGATGCCAGCTGTGGGGCACACCGTGCGGCATACGGAGGCTCCCTCACCCCGGGGAGCAGCCTCCCCCTCCACATGCCCATGTGCCGGAGCGCGCACAGCTGTTCTGCGGCCTCCACCTCAGCACAGGGTCCGTGGTGGGATACTCTCGGTCCCCCCATCATCGCCCGCCCCCTTCTGCTATCCTGATCCCACATCAGCCCGGCGACCAGCTCACGGCTCCTCTCCTCACTCCCCAGCGCCTCCGCCACCAGGGCATTTGCCACCTTGCAGACCCCCATGAGTGTGCCCACCACTCGTGCTAGACCCGCCCTTCACTCCCTCCTTCCCTCGTCCCGCACAGTCCTCCTTACCTCACTGTACGACCAGCCGCTCGGTTCCGGTCTCCGGTAAACGTCCACCCGTTTCTCTCTGTCACGGGGGAAATCCCGCCTCCGACACCCAGCACAGGGCGCCACCGTGCGCGACAGCTTATTGGTTACCTTCCAACGCCCATCAAAACCAGAAACCAATGGGTTATCGAGGGAAAGCGCTCAGCGACTGTGGGTGGGGACCTAAGCATTAGCCCCGCCCCCGAGCCTGAGCGCTAATAAGCAGGCGCGAGCGGAAAATGGCCGTCAATGGAATGAACAGGCAAACCCCGCCCATCGTTCTACGTCTTTCAGGCACCATACACCGCCCCCTTGTAGCGCTAGTGGCTGCCTTTCGGAGATGTGGGCGTGGAATGTTACCGAGGACGGCAGAGGACACGCCCTCTCCCAGGGAGACACGCCTCCGGGTGGTGTTTACCTGCTATAAGAAAGGAGTACGGGGAGAGAGAGCAGAGAAGGCTTCTGCTGGTGGAGGAGTGGGGAGGGTTGTGGTTACTATGGAGGAGGGCGGTTTGCTGGGGAGTTCCGAGCTCAGAGTGGTGGTATGCCACTGTATGTGAGGCGGGTGTTCTGGGCACACTAGAGGGGAGGGCTCAGAGCCCAGTCAGGGTGCTCATTTTGTCCTCATCACTAAGGGGAGGGCCCAGAGTCCCGGGTTAGTTTTGTCCTCTCCACGTAGGGGGTCTTGGAGCCCTGTCAGGGTGCTCATTTTGTCGTCCCTATGTAGGGGAGGGTTCGGAGCCTAGTCAGGGTCCTCATTTTGTCCTCATCACTAAGGGGAGGGCTCAGAGCTTGGTCAGGGTGCTAGTTTTGCCCTCTCCACGTTGGGGGTCTCAGAGCCCAGTATGTCCGCGCCCCCCCTTCCCATGTAGGGTCCTCATTTTTAGTGATGAGCGGCATAGGCAATATTCGTTTTTGCAATATTTTGGGCATTTTTCGCATAATATTCGCAGTAAATTCTAGAATTCGTGATCTCCAGTCATTATTTTTGCGATTGTGCAAAATCGGCACTAATGATGCACAATACATGCAACTTTACATTTTATCAGGTCTGAGTAGATGTTACTGATTGATGCACTAAGTATAGTTGTGACATCACAGCACTATGTCTGTAGTATGTATGGACAGCAGAACCACTACCTAACACCCTGCACTGGAACCTATCAGCTACACTATCTAACCTACACTGACTATCTCCCACTAACTAGTTGTATTATATATACAGTATATCCTCTCCTGGATCACATCATACCTCACAGACCGGACGTTTAGCGTCTCCCACTCTCGCACCACCTCCTTGTCTCATTCCCTCTCTGTTGGTGTCCCGCAAGGCTCTGTCCTGGGACCCCTGCACTTCTCTATCTACACCCTCGGCCTGGGACAGCTCATAGAGTTCCATGGCTTTCAGTATCACTTTTATGCTGAAGACACAAATCTACCTCTCTGGCCCAGATATCACCACCTTACTATCCAGAATCCCACAATGCCTATCTTCCATATCCTCCTCCTCTCGCTTTCTAAAATTTAACATGGATAAAACAGAATTCATCATCTTTCCCCCATCTTGCTCAACCCCCCCAACAGACCTATCTATCATGATCAATGCTGCACACGCTCCCTGCTGCCTTGGAGTGACCTTGGATTCTGCCCTCTCCTTCTGACTGCACATCCAAGCTCTTTCCACCACCTGCCGCCTCCAACTCAAAAACATCTCCCGCATCCGCAGTTTCCTCAACTTTGAATCTGTGAAAAAGCTTGTACATGCCCTCATCATCTCCCGCCTAGACTACTGTAACATCTTCCTCTGTGGCCTTCCATCTAGCACTCTCGCACCCCTCCAATCTATCCTCAACTCTGCTGTCCGACTAATCCACCTCTCACCCTATTACTCCTCTGCCTCTCCCCTCTGCCAATCCCTTCACTGGCTCCCCATTGCCCAGCAAATTCACTTCAAAGTACTAACAAATACATACAAGGCCGTCCATAACCTGTCCCCTACATCTCTGAGCTACTTTCCCGATACATCCCCACACGCACTCTCCGATCTTCACAAGACCTCCTTCTCTTCTCTCCTCTTATCACCTCTTCCCACAATCGCCTTCAGAATTTCTCCTGTGCATCCCCCAAACTCTGGAACTTGCTACCCCAACATATCAGACTCTCACCTACATTGGAATCCTTCAAAAGAAACCTGAAAACCCACCTCTTCAGACTAGCCTACAACCAGTGACCCTGCTGCCTCTATACCGCCATGACCAGCTTCCCCCTCACCTACTGTGTCCTTCCCCCATACCTGATAGATACCTGGTGGGCCCTCTCTCCTTCTGTACCAGTTTGTAACTCGTCTTGTTCATGCTTAGTGCAATTGTCTGTATTATGTATGTATGCCCCTTTTCATATGTACAGCGCTATGGAATGGATGGCCCTTTAATAAAAAATAATAAGCTAACTAATGAAATTGGATAAGGAATATGATCCAGATCAGAGCACAGCAATGTCACTGCTCTCTCTCTCTCTCTCAGAACTGCAGAAAATGGCTGCTGGGTTGCTAAGCTCTGACAAAGATATTGCAGCCTTCTCGTTGGCCCACAAGCAAGTAAGGAGGTTTGTAAAATGTAAGGGTGAAACTGGATCGCACATCCTCAATACTATGCTTTTATCTAATAACTGCTCAATTTATATGGCAGGTATTTATACACCCTTAGGCCGAATGCACACAGCCGTGTTCCGCGGCCAAGAGCGGTCCGTGGTATGCCGGGCTGGATTCCTGTTCAGAGCAGGAGTGCACGGCGTCATTGGTGGCTATGACGGCGTGCGCTTCATGACGCCGCTACACTACAGTAATACACTCGTATAGTGTATTACTGAGTGTATTACTGTAGTGCAGCGGCGTCATAGCCACCAAAGACGCCGTGCGCTCCTGCTCTGAACAGGAATCCAGCCCGGCATACCACGGACCGCTCTCGGCTCAGAGCCCATTCAGGGTCTTCATTTTGTCCTCATCACTAAGGGGAGGGCTTAGAGCCTGGTAAGGGTGCTAGTTTTGTCCTCTCCATGTAGGGGGTCTCGGAGCCCAGTCAGGATGCTCATTTTGTTGTCCCCACACAGGGGAGGGCTCAGAGCCCAGTCAGGGTGCTCATTTTGTCCTCTCCACGTAGGGAAGGGCTCAGAGCCCAGTCAGGGTGCTCATTTTGTCCTCATCACTCAGGGTGCTAGTTTTGGCCCAGTCACAGTGCAAATTTTGTCCTCCCCACGTAGGGGGGCTCAGAGCCCAGTCAGGGTCCTCATTTTGTCCTCATCACTAAGGGGAGGGCTAAGAGCCCGGTCAGGGTGCTAGTTTTGCCCCTCTCCACATAGAGGGGTGTCAGAGCCCAGTCAGGGTTCTGCTGGGATGGTATTTTTTTCACTATTGTTTTGTTGGCCCTGTGTACTTATGTTGCCCTGCCTTCTGTTAAATTGAACCTGCTTACAACATAGTGGCACTTTTAGTTTTTTTTTTTCCAGGGCAACTTTAAAGGGGTTATCTCATCTTAGACAATGGGGGCATATCTCTAGGATAGGTGTGCTCCCATTCACTTCAATGGGAGAGGCGGGGAGCTGTGCCTGGTGGTGGACGGACCCCGGGAAACCCGGGGTCCTCCAGCCACAACTCTTTCCGACTCCGTTCTCCTTGTAGGTGCGGGTCCCAGAGGTGGGACCCGCACCTATCAGACAATGGGGGCATATCCTAGCAATATGCCTCTATTGTCTAATAAGGGATAATCCCCTTTAAATTCCCAGTCCGCCCCTGCTGTGTGGTATCCTATGACTACGTGAAAATTCCTGCAAGAGGGTTGTATCTCTGTCCAGATTGGTTGTTTTATGAAGACACAAGCAGTGCAGACCGATATCTTTTACTTTACTGTACGCCAGTATGATTACACTGTATTAAAGGTCACATCCAAACATTACATCCATGTGTGTAAAACTTGTCCAAACCATGGCTGTGAAAAAAGTAATCTAATTGCTGTAAAAGATTTAAAGAAGTACTCCGATGCTGGTCTTTAATCCTTAGAAATCTATTATTTCCTTATTATCCACCATGACGGCTACCATAGAGATTGACCCTTGTCCTCTATAGGGGCAGGAACACAGAGTTTAAAAGACCACCACCCACTCTCACTTTCAGTGTTTTCCTGTCCCTATGGAGCACCTCACAGAGCACCTCCGGTGGGAGGTATCGTTTTTAGAAGAAATTGTTCAGTACCTGATTCGTGAGGTATCGTTTCCTATCTCCCTTTGCCCTCCGGTAGATTCCAACGCTGGGCAGAGGTGTAGCACTCGAGGGAACATGTCCCTGTTATCGGGGGCCTGATTTCCCTCCATGACCCGGGGTCTCCCTTCGGTGAGGAAGCAGACCGCCATAAGCGCGGCACGCCGCCATCGATACCTGCCGCAGGTTCGGCGCTCAGGCAATTCCGGGTGGGGGCGGAGCTAGGCAGCAGTGGAGAGTGCGCGCTCGCCTACAAATAACGTCCGACGGTGCATGACTCCTGCCTCCACTGTGAGTCCTATTCAGCTCCAGGAGACATGTCTGCTCCAGATGCCACAGCAAGCCACATGGAATCGGCGGACCCTCCCTCGGCCACTCCAACAGTAAGTTACTCTGTGGGGGATAAGAAACAAATGTTTCTTTCAGTGTGCCTTATGCTTGTCTAATGCATAGTTGCTCCTCTCTTATAGGGAGCAAAAGCTAAGATCAATGCCAGAAACGCAAGATGTGCTACTTGTGCTAAAAGGCTACAGGAAGGATATACTAAAAAAAACTCTGTAAGCCTTGTATTAATGATCTGGTAAAAGAGGAGCAGCCGTCTATCCTCATGGAGGTTAAGTCCATGATACAGAGCAAAATTAAGTCCTCCTTGGCCTCGCTTAAGTCTGTTTCCTTACCTCCGCCAAAAAAAAACCTGAATATCTATTCCATCCTTCTCGGATGCTGAGGACATGGACTTGGGTTCCTCCGACTCAAGACAGTTTGATCATGACGACAACTTGTCTGAGGGCGAAATTGTGGAGGATGCAAGGAAATTTTACTTTTCTTCTGAAGACCTTGACGATCTATTGGGAGCGGTACAGGCTACTATGGGCATCGAGGATGTCCAAAAGCCCAAATCGGTTCAGGACGAAATGTTTGGGGGACTAAGAACAAAGAAATCTAAAGTCTTTCCCGTAAATAAAAACATAAGGGACATGATCCTAGACGAATGGAGTCAACATAACAGTAGAGTAGGAGTAGCAACACATAGGGGTATCCTGGCCTTATATGTGGTGGTGCACACTGTGTTAGACGCCAGTCCACAGCGTCCCTCCAAGACCGCTCTGGTCGAAACGTCGCATTAATTTGATGGAATAAAGGATACAAAGAGACAAGAGAGTGCTGCGGTTTCTTTAACCCCTAGATGCCTAGACGAATGGGGTGATCCTGAAAAGAGACTGGGAGTCTCTAGAGAATTTAAACAAAGATTGTTGTTTGACCCGGCCGAAACAAAAATCTTTAACGAGACACCAAAAATCGACGTTCAGGTCGCAAAGGTGGTAAAAAAGGACTTCCCTACCATTTGAGGACTCTTCACAATTATCTGACCCAAGGGAGAGGAAAGCCGATTCTCTGCTACGTAAATGCTGGGAGACTTCCATGCTGGGTATTAAGACCAACAAAGCTGTGACATCAGTTGCCAGAACTATGTATATCTGGCTTAATGAGCTTGAGAATCACTTAAAAAACAAGACTCCCAGGGAAGAAATCCTAGGTTCCATCCCCCTTCTTAGATCCGCCACTGCCTTTTTAGCTGACGCCTCAGCGGAATCTGTCAGATTCGCAGTGAAGGACGCAGCTCTATCAAACGCTGCGAGAAGGGCGCTATGGCTTAAGTCCTGGGGAGGCGACAGAGCATCGAAAGCCAAACTATGTTCCATTGCCTTCTCTGGGGAGTATGTGTTCGGGCCTGTTCTCAACACAATCTTGGAAAAGGCAGCGGACACAAAATAGGGGTTCCCAGACGAGAAAAAGAAAAAACCTTTTCGTCCCTACTCTTTCCAGTCTAAATCCTATAGAGGTAAAGGGAAGACTGGACGATAGAGTTATCCGAAAGGAGGCAAAGGCAGGGTTTTTTTCCTCAATCCCCAAAATACACAGTCCGATAAGCAATGACGCCAGCGTCGGGGGAAGATTGAGGAATTTTCTATCCCCATGGCAGAAGGTGACCCAAAATCTCTGGGCCCTAAATATAATACAAAGCGGATACTGCATAGAATTTTCCTCAAAACCCCCAAAAAGATTCCAGGTGACATACCATAGCCCAAGCGTGTTACAAAAGATCTGGCAGGGAGTCATAGACTTAAAAACTTCAGGCGTCATAACAGAGGTCCCCAAGCCAGAAAGGGGGAGGGGGTTTTACTCAAGACTATTCCTGGTCCAAAAACCCGACGGATCCTCCCGTACCATCATAAACCTCAAAGAATTAAACAAGCACATAACTTACCGAAAATTCAAGATGGAGTCGATTGCGTCCATAATTCCCCTAATCAAAAAAGGGGCATACATGACATCCATCGACCTCAAGGACGCATACTATCATGTCCCCATACATCAAAAATCGCAAACCTACCTCAGGTTCGCACTAAAAGATCAGAAAGGCATAATAAATCATTTTCAATTCACAGCATATTGATAGACGACTTCCTCATTGTAGGAGAGTCTTCGCTGACAACATCCAGGCTGACTGACAAAGTCATATCAAAACTGGTCTGGTTAATAAACACGAAAAAGTCTTGTTTAATAGCAGACACAAAAATAAAATTTCTGGGAGTATTGCTAGACTCAAGTTCCCAGTCGTCATCCCTCCCACTAGAAAAGCTATAAGCTTTCAGGGAAAGGATACAAAAATTCCAGGCTCAGAAAAATTGCTTGATAAGAGAAGCCAGCCATGAGCATACTGGGGTCAATGACATCATGCATTACCACCGTAGCTTGAGCCCAAGGCCACTCCAGAACGACACAAACCTGGATTCTGCGGAATTGAGACGGAGAGCAATCCTCCTTGGACGGAAAACTATCAATTCCTCACCATGTAAAACTAGACCTAAATTGGTGGAAGGAAAGAAATAACCTATTAAATTGTGTAACCTGGGAGACAGTCCCAGAGGTCCAAATCATAACGGGTGCAAGCAGCCAGGGATGGGGTGCGAAAGTGGACTCCTCAAACTAGCAAGGCAAATGGTCAGACGAAGTAAAAACCAGATCGTCAAATTACAAAGAGTTGAAAGCTGTGTGGGAAACCATAAAAGTATCTCACAACCTACTACTCAAAAAACATCTGAAAGTATTTTTAGACAATATAACTATAGCCTACCTAAAACACCAGGGGGGCACGAAATCTCCAGGTCTAAAGAAGCTTGTAGAACAAATCTTCAGATGGGCAGAAGAAAATGTTCTTTCCATTACAGCCTTCCATTTGAAAGGCTCAGAAAATATAGAAGCCGACTACCTCAGCAGGAAGACTCTAGACCCCAGGGAGTGGTCTTTGTGCCAGGAAACTTTTCTGAAAGTCTGCAAGAAATAGACCTGTTTGCGTCAAAACAAAACGCAAAAGTAGATCTATTCTGCTCTCTAAATCCCAGAGACCATCCTTGGGCAATGGACGCTTTCTCCGTCAAGTGGACGTGGGATTTAGCGTACGCTTTTTCTTCCCTGGGCTCTAATTCGCAGAGTCTTGCAAAAAATATTGAGGGATCAAGTAACTGGTAGTCCCATACCGGCCCAAGAGAAGCTGGTTCTCCATCCTAAAGTAGCTGGCCATGGAGGATCCATGGGAAATTCCATCCCAAGCGAACCTTTTATCACAAGGTCCAATCATACATGAGAACCCCAGCCTGTTCAGACTATCAGCATGGATCCTGAAGGCGAAATGTTAAAAAGCAAGGCCCTTTCAGGAAAGGTTATCAATACTCTGAAATCTAGCCGTAAAAAAGTCACCACGGCTATTTATCTTAAAATATGATAAAAATACTGCTCCTGGCTAGGAGATTCCTCTCCAAATAAATCTCCCCCTTGCATTCAGAAAATTTTAGATTTTCTCCAAAGAGGCCTGGACATGGGACTTAAACCGAGTACGTTAAAATCCGCATTGGGAGCTTTCTATGACTCTGACCTATCCAGCCACCAATGGATTAGGAGGTTCATACGAGCGGCGTCCAGAATAAGACCGTCCCTTACCCTGAGGGTACCACAATGGGACTTAAATCTAGTATTGCGAGGACTGATGAAGCCCCCATTCACGCCTTTGTCAGACAGCTCTATCAAACACCTGTCGTACAAGACGGCATTTCTAATCGCCATTACATCGGCCAGACGCTTAGGGGAAATCCAGGCCCTATCCTGCCGAGAACCCTACCTTTCGGTATTTCCAGACATAATAGTACTTAAATTAGATCCGGGTTTCCTTCCCAAGGTGGTGTCAAACTTCCACAGAGATCAGGAAATCATTCTGCCATCCTTCCCTACAGACGCTCTTAGCCCAGATGAGACACAATTCCATCTCCTGGACGTAAGAGATGCCATTATCCTGTATTTGACAGTCACAAAAGATTTTAGGAAAGATGATAACCTCCTAGTTCAGTTTGCAGGGCAGAACAAAGGGTAAAAAGTTTCGAAGGCCTCTATCGGGCGCTGGATTAAATCTACTATCTCATGCTGTTACTCCATGGTAGGTCTGTCTAGCCCGACCAACATTAGAGCCCATTCCACTAGGGCAATGGCATCCTCTTGGGCAGAAAATCCTGGCGTTTCCCAAGATACCATCTGCAAAGCTGCTACCTGGTCAAGTATAAATATGTTCATAAAACACTATCGTATTAATGTTTCAGCTGGTGCAGACTTGACCTTTGGTCAAAAAATTCTGCAAGCTGCTATTACCCCCCATACCAAGTAATCTGGTAGTTCTCTATGGTAGCCGTCATGGTGGATGATAAGGAAAACCGTAATTAGACTTACCGGTAATTTTGTTTCCTTGAATCCACCATGACGGCTCGGATATTCCCACCCTGAATAAATGTAAAATTTTGAGTATGACGGAATACTCAAGTTTTTGCTTGCTCAAAAAAATAAATATATATATATATATATATATATATATAATGGATATACAGTACAGACCAAAAGTTTGGACACACCTTCTCATTCAAAGAGTTTTCTTTATTTTCATGACTATGAAAATTGTAGATTCACACTGAAGGCATCAAAACTATGAATTAACACATGTGGAATTATATACATAACAAACAAGTGTGAAACAACTGAAAATATGTCATATTCTAGGTTCTTCAAAGTAGCCACCTTTTGCTTTGATTACTGCTTTGCACACTCTTGGCATTCTCTTGATGAGCTTCAAGAGGTAGTCCCCTGAAATGGTTTTCACTTCACAGGTGTGCCCTGTCAGGTTTAATAAGTGGGATTTCTTGCCTTATAAATGGGGTTGGGACCATCAGTTGCGTTGAGGAGAAGGACAGCTGATAGTCCTACTGAATAGACTGTTAGAATTTGTATTATGGCAAGAAAAAATCAGCTAAGTAAAGAAAAACGAGTGGCCATCATTACTTTAAGAAATGAAGGTCAGTCAGTCAGCCGAAAAATTGGGAAAACTTTGAAAGTAAGGGCTATTTGACCATGAAGGAGAGTGATGGGGTGCTGCGCCAGATGACCTGGCCTCCACAGTCACCGGACCTGAACCCAATCGAGATGGTTTGGGGTGAGCTGGACCGCAGAGTGAAGGCAAAAGGGCCAACAAGTGCTAAGCATCTCTGTGAACTCCTTCAAGACTGTTGGAAGACCATTTCAGGGGACTACCTCTTGAAGCTCATCAAGAGAATGCCAAGAGTGTGCAAAGCAGTAATCAAAGCAAAAGGTGGCTACTTTGAAGAACCTAGAATATGACATATTTTCAGTTGTTTCACACTTGTTTGTTATGTATATAATTCCACATGTGTTAATTCATAGTTTTGATGCCTTCATAGTCATGAAAATAAAGAAAACTCTTTGAATGAGAAGGTGTGTCCAAATTTTTGGTCTGTACTGTATATATATATGTCTGTACATATAGAGATAAGCTTTATATTATATACACTTAGGTTGCACCCACTTTGGTAATTTGTAAACACTGAGGATGAGAGTGAGTGGTGGCCTTTTAAACTCTGTGTTCCTGCCCCTATAGAGGACAAGGGTCAATCTCTATGGTAGCCGTCATGGTGGATTCAAGGAAACAAAATTACTGGTAAGTCTCATTACGGTTATTCAATATACACTACTCATAAAAAGTTAGAGATATTTGGCTTGTGGGTGAAATTTCAGGGTAAACCTGAAATGCACTCTAACCTTTACAGGTGAAGTTAATGTCACCTTCTCTAAACTTTTGAATGCACATGTCCAACTGTTCAATGTCTCAGTACTTTTTGCACAACTTGCTGTTCTCTAACAAGGAGCTTAACGACAAAATTCACAACAGGTGCTTGATCTATGAATTGCCTAATAAATTTCCTGGTTCAATAAGAATTGGTATTTAAACAGTCCTCCTCATCATGCTGTTCACATTTTAACATCATGAAACCAAGACGACGCCTAACAAATGATCGCCAGTACCTCACCATTGCAAGGCTTCAAACCTGATGTTCTCAGACGAAAGTGACCACTGAGCTTAGACTATCACAGAGTGTCATCAGCAGGTTGCAACAGAGAGACTGAGTCACAGAAAGGCATAGAAGAGGACGTCCTTTGGCCACATCCCACACTGATGACCTCTTCATTGTGAATAACGCCCTGCGGAACCCGATCATAAATGCCACACAACTCCAGGCACATTTAAGGGAGGTGAGAGGCGCCCAAATGTCATGTCAGACCATTCAAAAACATTTACATCAGCGTGCTCTGCGTGCTAGACGATCTGCAAAGGCACCTGACCACAGGCGGCGTCTTGCATGGGCCAGGGAGCATCTACACTGGACGAGGGACCAGTGGGCCTTAGTGCTGTTCACTGATGAAAGTCGATTCACGCTGAGCAGAAATGATGGCCGACAACGATGTTGGAGACGTCAAGCAGAGCACTATGCATCAGCAACTGTTGTCACCAGACAAGCCTTTGGTGGTGGTGTTACAGTGTGGGCAGGTGTGTCTAGTCAATACAGAACTGCCCTATACTTTGTGAATGGTACAGTGACAAGCCCATACTACTAATAACATCATTAAAGGGGTATTCCCATCTGAGACAATGGGGGAATATCGCAAGGATATGCGGGTCCCAAGAACTGAGCATTTTTAAGATTATTTTTCATTTTCCATGTCACTTTTTACATTTAAACTAAAACGCAAAGTCCTGCAGTTTTCACACTGGCCACTATGTCTAATAATTGGCATCACTTCTTGGTTTGTACAGATCACTTTACTGCAGTTAACTTATTCTTATCCTGCCTGTAATTATATCATCTCTGTGTATCGATAAGACAGGATCCACCATTCACAATAGGTGATTGTCAGAGCTTATATATTCTTTCATTCAGGTGCGTACATAGAAATCTTGGGGCCCCATAGCAAAACTCAGAATTGCCCCCCCCCCCCTCCCCCAATAAAAAGTACAATTATTAAAGCTGATTAGTGAGGCTGCGGGGTGTTGCAGTGATATTGATGAAGAAAATTGGAATAAAGGCTCATGCACACGACCGTATGAATTTTGCGGTCTGCAAAATGAGAATCCTCAAAAAATACGGATGACGTCTGTGTAACATTCGTATTTTTTGGGTGGGAACCATTGTAACAATGCCTTCTCTTGTCCACAAAACAGTGCGGGGCTATGGAACAGACATCAAACATACGGATGCAGAGAGCACACGGTGTGCAGTCCGCATTTTTTGCAGACCCATTGAAATAAATGGGTCCGCAAAAAAAGGAATGGACACGGAAACAAAATACATTTGTGTGCATGAGCCCTAATTGAAATAAATTTATTTAGTGGATATTTTTGCTCTTTTTTTTTTAAGCATTTTCTAAAATTTTATGTGTATTATATATTATGTTTGCAATTTTCAAACAGAGCATCGTAAGTGTTAGGCTACATGCACACGAAAACTGTTTGTTTCCGTGTCCGTTCCGTCTTTTTTGCGGATAGGATGCGGACCCATTAGTTTCAATGGGTCTGCAAAAAATCAGTTATAACCCCCATTGTGCCCCCTTTATAGTAATAATGCCCACTGTGCCCCCTTCATAGTAATAATGCCCATTGTGCCCCTTTAATAGTAGTAATGCCCACTGTTCTAGTAATGCCCTCTGTGCCCCCTCCATAGTAGAAATCCCCATTGTTTCCCCTTCACAGTAATAATGTCCACTGTGCCCCCTTAACAGTAATAATGCCCTCTGTGCCCCTTTTACAGTAGTAATGCCCTCTGTGTCCCCTTCATTGTAGTAATGCCCTCGGGCTCTGTGCCCCCTCCATAGTAGAAATACCCATTGTGTCCCCTTCACATTAGTAATGCCCTCTATGCCTCCTCCATAGTAATAAAGTTCTCTGTGCCCCCGACATAGTAATAAAGTCTTCTGTGCACCCTCCTTAGTAATAAAGTTTTCTATGCCCCCTCCATAGTAATAAAGTCCTCTGTGCCCCCTCTATAATAATAAAGACCTCTCTGCCACCTCCATAGTAATAAAGACCTTTGTGCCCCCTCCATAGTAATAAAGACCTCTGTGCCCCCTCAATAATAATAAAGCCCTCTTTACCTCCTCTGTATTAACCCTCCCCCCAAAAAACAAAACAAAAAAAACACAGTAACTACTCACCTTGTCCCGTTCCTGAAGCTCATATACCTCTCCTCCCTGCAGGCACAGATCGCTCTGCACGGTGTGGGCGGAGCTCATGCAGATTTCCGGGCTGCAGACTCCACCCATACAGGCCAGCAGCGTGATCTGTGACTGCAGACTGAATGGTGGAGCGGGGAGAAGTCTCTTGCTTCACCATTCTGTGCGCCGCTGGCCTGAAGGAGGGGAGGAGCACGGGGAGCTGAGCGGTCAGTGAGTGACAGGACCGCAACTCCCAGCGCTCCAGCAATGAGTGCTTTCATCTGTATTGATGGAAGTGCTCATTGCTTCTGGCACCCCACTGAGAGCCAGCACCCGGGGTGGACCGCCATCCCCCACTGGCTGTACTTGACTTGTTCTGACAGACAGGGGGCAGGGGCCAATGCCATTCATCAGCAGAAGCAAGGAGGAGGGGAGTAATCAGGAGGAGGACATAGGACTTAGGCTGGTATTTCTCTCTCTACTGTTACTGGTATGCAGAGTGTATTCAGGTCAGAAAGGGGGTGGAGCAATGAAGCCTGGCTGGGCACCCTAACCTCACGGGCCCCATAGCCAGTGCGTGGTCTGCATATATTGACGGTACGCCACTGCTTTCCTTGGTCACAGAACATGCATAGAAAACTCTCCCATGTAAGTCAATATGAATCCTTCCTGTCCATTGGGTCTATGGCCCATGGGGCTGCCATAAAGCAATTTTTTTAATACTGTGTAAATGCTGTTAAGAACAGCTCAGGCAAGATGGCCGCCCCATAATCATGTTCAGGAAAAAAAAAATAATAATCTACAATCAGAAAATAAAAACAGATTAGAAAGAAAGGAGATGTGCTACTATCTGGTTTTAACTGGCAGTTAAAAATTTTGGTGACACATTTCTAGTCATTGTGCCTTTGCATGAACAACATAGGCCTAATTTTATCTTCAAGGATGACAATGCGCCAGCTTGTTGAGGTCGCATCGTTAGGGAACGGCTGAGGTAGACTGGGGTTCCTCAAATGGAGTGGCCTGCATTTTCTCCAGACCTGAATCCCATTGAAATCCTATGGGATCAGCTGAGTCGCCGTGTAGAGGCCCAGAACCTCAAAGACCTGAGGGCCGCCTTTCAAGAAGAGTGGGATGCCATACCTCAGCAGACAATAGGTCAATTTGTGAACAGTATGAGACTTCATTGTCAAGCTGTAATTGATGCTCAAGGCCACATGACAAGATTTTGAGACACTGATATTTTTGTGGGGGTATACCCACCACTGCTTTTTGGAACGAGGAAATCACCATTGCATGCTTCTACTTAGATGCCCTACTTTCATGATATAATACCACTGTAGTGTGAACTTTTTATGTTTTCCATCAATTTCACCCAAAAGCCAAATATCCCTAACTTTTTGTGAGTAGTGTCTATTTGGAGTGAGTGCAATGTGGCTTATACCTACAGTCATGGCCAAAAGTTTTGAGAATTACATAAATATTGGAAATTGGAAAAGTTGTTGCTTAAGTTTTTATAATAGCAATTTGCATATACTCCAGAATGTTATGAAGAGTGATCAGATGAATTGCATAGTCCTTCTTTGCCATGAAAATTAACTTAATCCCAAAAAAACCTTTCCACTGCATTTCATTGCTGTCATTAAAGGACCTGCTGAGATCATTTCAGTAATCATCTTGTTAACTCAGGTGAGAATGTTGACGAGCACAAGGCTGGAGATCATTATGTCAGGCTGATTGGGTTAAAATGGCAGACTTGACATGTTAAAAGGAGGGTGATGCTTGAAATCATTGTTCTTCCATTGTTAACCATGGTGACCTGCAAAGAAACGCGTGCAGCCATTATTGCGTTGCATAAAAATGGCTTCACAGGCAAGGATATTGTGGCTACTAAGATTGCACCTCAATCAACAATTTATAGGATCATCAAGAACTTCAAGGAAAGAGGTTCAATTCTTGTTAAGAAGGCTTCAGGGCGTCCAAGAAAGTCCAGCAAGCGCCAGGATCGTCTCCTAAAGAGGATTCAGCTGCGGGATCAGAGTGCCACCAGTGCAGAGCTTGCTCAGGAATGGCAGCAGGCAGGTGTGAGCGCATCTGCACGCACAGTGAGGCGAAGACTTTTGGAAGATGGCCTGGTGTCAAGAAGGGCATCAAAGAAGCCACTTCTCTCCAAAAAAAACATCAGGGACAGATTGATCTTCTGCAGAAAGTATGGTGAATGGACTGCTGAGGACTGGGGCAAAGTCATATTCTTCGATGAAGCCTCTTTCCGATTGTTTGGGGCATCTGGAAAAAGGCTTGTCCGGAGAAGAAAAGGTGAGCGCTACCATCAGTCCTGTGTCATGCCAACAGTAAAGCTTCCTGAGACCATTCATGTGTGGGGTTGCTTCTCATCCAAGGGAGTGGGCTCACTCACAATTTTTCCCCAAAACACAGCCATGAATAAAGAATGGTACCAAAACACCCTCCATCAGCAACTTCTTCCAACAATCCAACAACAGTTTGGTGAAGAACAATGCATTTTCCAGCACAATGGAGCACAGGCAAAAGTGATAACTAAGTGGCTCGGGGACCAAAACGTTGACATTTTGGGTCCATGGCCTGGAAACTCCCCAGATCTTAATCCCATTGAGAACTTGTGGTCAATCCTCAAGAGGCGGGTGGACAAACAAAAACCCACTAATTCTGACAAACTCCAAGAAGTGATTATGAAAGAATGGGTTGCTATCAGTCAGGAATTGGCCCAGAAGTTGATTGAGAGCATGCCCAGTCGAATTGCAGAGGTCCTGAAAAAGAAGGGCCAACACTGCAAATATTGACTCTTTGCATAAATGTCATGTAATTGTTGATAAAAGCCTTTGAAACGTATGAAGTGCGTGTAATTATATTTCACTACATCACAGAAACAACTGAAACAAAGATCTAAAAGCAGTTTAGCAGCAAACTTTGTGAAAACTAATATTTATGTCATTCTCAAAACTTTTGGCCACGACTGTACATGTGTAAAAGTACACCAGGGGGTTGCTTGGCGAAGGTTGCAACTTTTGCAAAAGTCGCACATAGTAAATGTGCCATAATCCATTTCTAATCTCACTTTTAGCCCTTAAACATAGACCACTTTGAAAAGTGGCAAGAAACACCAAATGTCGCAAAAATTTACCAAATGTTGTAGAAAACGACGGGTTTGCCATAACGTGACTTTTTAAAAGTGGTTTTCTGAAGCTTTAATACTGATGACTAGAGATGAGGGAATCAAAGTTGACGATCTGGAATTCGATCCAAATTTCAGGAAAAATTTGATTCGTCCCGAAGTCTAATTTCCTCGCACTTAATGGTGATGAATCGCATTTTTTCTAAAATGGCTCCTGCACATGTTATAATGAGGAAGTAAGAAGCCCGGGAACGAGGGATCAACCACAATGCCATGCATGCAGCCATCTAGCCAATCAGCCGCTAACCAGCCCCTGTGATGTCACAGCCCTATAAAAAGCCTCAGTCTGCTCGGTCTTCGCCATTTTCCAGTGAACATAGTGCATGGAGAGACATGACAGGCACTAGGGACAGTGACTAGGAAAGACTTTATTGTGGAAAAATAACTATTGAGCAGTTCAGGGAAAGATTATTGATAGTGTAGGGATATAATAGGGAGGTATTATCCACCCTATGTGGAGAGAGCAGGGACCAGTTGTGTAACGGGGTGCCGAAGGCACACTCGGTCTCCCATCAGCCACAGACCTGCTGTTTAGCTTCGGTGCGAGGATCTGTGTTTGACCTCGTTCCCAGGGTGGCTTTGCTCCCTCCTAGGTCTGCCTTGAGCACCGAGCTGATCACTCTGTGCTCGACCTGTCGGTCATGTGACGCTGGCCACGTCACATGACCCTCACTCCCCACTATAAATACAGGCAGCCTGCTGGCCACAGGTTGCCTGTTAATTTAGGTTCCTGGTGTTTGTTGGATACCTGTGTACTTACCTGATCCTGTTCCCTGACGATCCTTTGCCTGCTTCTCCTGTACTGCGCATCCCTCCTGGTATTTTGACCTCGGCTTCCACCTGACTATTCTTTGCGGACTTCTTTGGTACTTCTCGACTCTCCTGGTATTTATGACCCCGGCTTCTCCTGACCATTCTTTGCTTATCCCTGTACTGCGTTGTCCTCTTGGTTTTGACCCGGTCCGTTCACTATCCGTTATTTGTCTTGTCTGTCCTTCCCGCACGTATCCTAAGTTAGGGACTGCTGTCCAGTTGTCCCCTGTCATCAGGACTCGTGAGGCAAGTAGGCAGGGCCAGGGGTGAGGGTGGAGCGCAGTGGTCACTATCCTCCCCCCTGTGTGTGTGTGTACGTGACTGTTACAAATTAACAGGCCCAATAACCACTGTATAATGAATCCTCTGGTTACCCTGACTGACCCTGTCTCTAATCTGACGAAGATGGTGCAGGAGCTAGGGTAAAAACTCTGTTCTTTTGAGTTAGGGCAAGGTTCTTCCACTCCTCAGGCCTCCAGTCCGCATTTTGAGCCCCAGATTAAGCTCCCAGAACCCTTTTCTGGAGACCGGAAGAAGTTTCTCTCTTTTAAGGAGAGTTGCAGTCTTTACTTCTGTTTGCGCCCCGTGTCCTCTGGCCCCGAGAGTCAATGCGTGGGCATTATCATTTCCCGACTACAGGGTGATCCCCAGGACTGGGCGTTCTCTTTACCTGCTGGCGCCAGTTGTTTAACTTCTGTGGAGGGGTTCTTTCAGGCCCTGGGTACCCTCTATGATGAACCAGACAGTGCTCTGGTAGCCAAGACGGCTATATAGGCACTAGTTCAGGGCAATCTACCTGCAGAGGATTATTGCACCCAATTCAGAAGGTGGTGTGTCCCCTCAGGATGGAAGAACCAGCCCTGAAGAGTCAGTTCAGTTCAGGTCTGTCTGATAATATAAAGGATCTTCTGGTCAGTTATCAACTTCCAGAGACCTTAGAGGAGATGATGACCCTTGTTGTCCGACTTGACCGACGGGTTAGAGAGAGACGACAGGAACGACAGTTCTCTTCCCAGATGGTGGTCCAGCCAGAGGCCTATCCCAGAGACAACGCTGAGGTCTCCACCGAGGAACCCATGCAGGTTGGCATGACCCGAGGGAATCTTCGCCGCAGACGTGGAGAATGCTTTTACTGTGGAGATTCTGACCATTGGATCAACCAGTCTCCTAAGAAGGTCCTCTCTGTCAAGTTTACTAAGGCAAGGCAACCTAAAGACCAGGTACACCCTGATTTTTCTAAATGTAAGCTTTTGGTACCATTACGATTTCTCTGGGGGTAGATAAATGGCCGGGTAAGGCCTTTATTGATTCTGGCTCAGCGGCCAGCTTTATTGACTCTGAGTACGCTGTAAGATTGGGTATTCCAATGTTAGCTTTACCAACTCCTATCCATGTCATGGCTATTGATGCTACTCCTATTATTTGTGGTACGGTGAGCTCATGTACCTCAGAGATTTCTCTAACCGTGGGTGTGTGCCACTCAGAGAGATGTTCCCTTTTAGTCCTGGAGAACCTACCGGTTGAGGTGGTACTAGGGTTGCCTCGGCACCGACTACATAACCCCACTATAGATTGGTCCAAGGGGGAGTTGGTGAGATGGGGGCCTAAGTGTGACTCGTGCTTGTCCGTGGTACAGGCTGGGGTCTCAGTAAAGTCTGATACTTTACCCACTGTTGTTAGGGAATATTCTGATGTATTCTCATCACCAACCCCAGAGGTTCTACCCCCCCATAGACCTTATGATTGTACTATAGAGCTAGTAGAGGGGGGCAAGTTTCCTAAGGGGGCGAATTTATAATCTTTCTAAGCCCGAACGCAAGGCCATGGAAGATTATATTAATCTTCTTCGTTAAGAAAAAAGATGGTGGTCTTAGGCCATGTATCGATTACCGGAGATTAAATAAAATTACTGTCCAGAATAGATACTCCCTCCCATTGATTCCGGATTTATTTAACCAGGTTCTGGGGGCAATCTGGTTTTCCAAGATTGACCTGAAAGGGGCATACAATCTAATCCGAATCAAGGAGGGAGACGAATGGAAGACGGCGTTCAATACTCCGGCAGGACACTTTGAATATCAAGTGATGCCTTTTGGACTCAGCAATGCCCCAGCTGTGTTCCAAAACTTTATGAATGACATTCTTAGGGAGTTCTTAGGTAAATTTGTTATTGTCTATCTTGACGACATTTTGATATTCTCTCCTGACTTCGAATCCCATTTGTCTCATGTTAAACAAGTATTAGAGGTGTTGAGGGAGAATCAGCTATCCGCTAAGCAAGAGAAATGTGTCTTTGGTGTACAGGAGATTCTGTTTCTAGGGCATGTTCTGACTCCTCACGCCTTCAAGATAGATCCTGGTAAGGTACTAGCAATTAAGGAATGGGTAAGACCTTCATCCTTAAAGGCCTTACAACGATTCTTAGGTTTCGGCAATTACTATCGTAAATTTATTATGAATTTTCCTGTAATTGCTAAACCGTTGACCGACCTTACTAATAAAGGGGCGGATTTGGAGAATTGGTCTACTGAGGCCATTTCTTCATTTGAAAAATAAAAAAAGGCATTCACTAGCGCTCCCTTTCTGATCCAGCCTGATCAGAAGAGACCTTTTATTGTGGAGGTGGATGCGTCCGAGGACGGAGCAGTAGCAGTCCTTTCACAAGGTCCTGCTAGCCTCACTAACCTGAGACCGTGTGCCTTCTTCTCCAGAAAATTCTCTCCCACGGAGAGAAACTACAACATAGGGAATAGGGAGCTGCTGGCCATTAAATGGGCATTTGAGGAGTGGAGGCATTTTCTGGAGGGGGCAAGGCATTGTGTAACTGTTGTCACTGACCATAAAAACCTTATGTTTCTCGAGTCTGCTAAGAGGTTGAATCCCTGTCAAGCCAGATGGGCTCTGTTTTTTTTACTCGTTTTGATTTTTCCATTACGTTCAGGCCGGGAAGTAAAAATGTGAAGGCAGACGCATTGTCTCGGAGCTTCCATGCTTTTCAACCTACTGAGGTACCACCTGAATCCATCCTACCAGCAAAAATCTTCATAGCAGCTCTAACCCAGGATATCTCGGCTCGCATTAGGTCTGAACAACATCTGGCACCGGTATCCACCCCAACAGATAAGTTGTTTGTTCCCGTACAATTTTGTCACCAGCTGTTGGGTGAGTGTCACGATTCTGCCTTTTGTGGACATCGGGGTGTTAAGGGCACTAAGGATCTGGTTTCTAGATCTTATTGGTGGCCCACTCCAACTAAGGATGTCAAGTCCTACGTGTCAGCCTGTGAGGTTTGTGCCAGGTCCAAGACACCTAGGACTCGCCCTGCTGGTAACCTACGACCCCTACCCATTCCCAGTAGACCCTGGTCCCATATCTTGATGGACTTTATAACTGACCTACCGCCGGCGGAGGGTAAGACTGTGGTTTGGGTAGTGGTCGATAGGTTTAGCAAGATGGTTCATTTCATTCCCCTGTCTAAACTCCCGAATGCCAAAACCCTGGTGTCTATTTTTGTGAAAGAAATTGTTAGATTGCATGGTATCCTGGAAAATATTGTTTCTGACAGGGGTGTGCAGTTTGTGTCCAAATTCTGGAGGGTCTTCTGTCAAAAATGTCAAATTTCATTGTCTTTTTCCTCTGCCTACCACCCTGAGAGTAATGGGCAGACTGAACGCCTTAATCAGTCTGTGGAACAATTCTTGAGGTTGTATGTTGCTGATGACCAGCAATTATGGGTTAAATTTCTTCCATTGGCTGAATTTGCTTTGAATAACCGTGTCAATTCTTCTGCTGGGGTTTCACCTTTCTTTTGTAACCATGGTTTCCATCCATATTTTCATTCTGGGTCATCCGTCTCCTCCTCTAACCCTGAGGCGGATAGGCTCTCCTCTGAACTCTGCACTGTTTGGGCCCGGGTTCAATCGAACTTAGAAAAGGCTCAAAGTTCTCAGAAACTCAAGGCAGATTGGAGACGTTCAAGGGGGGGTGAATTTTCAGGTTGGGGGATAAGGTATGGTTGTCCTCCAAGAATCTCTCTCTTAAGGTAGATTCTATAAAGTTTGCTCCTCGTTTTATTGGACCATATAAGATCACGGAGGTGATTAACCCGGTATCATTTAGGTTGGAGCTGCCCGAGTCATTCCACATTCATAATGTGTTCCATAAATCTCTACTTAAAAAATATTTTGAACCTGTAGTACCATCGAAAGCCTCGCCTCTGCCGGTTCTTGTTAATGATGCTGTCGAGTATGTGGTGTCTAAAATAGTGGATGTCAGGAAGGTGCGTAATTCCTTGCAGTACCTGATTCACTGGAAGGGGTATGGACCTGAAGAGAGATCTTGGGTACCTGGCAGGGAGGTTCATGCTCCTAGACTTGTTTGAAAATTTCATTTAGAACACCCTGAAAGGCCATCGTCTGAAGTCTTGGGTCCGATGGCCCCTCGTAAAAGGGAGGGTACTGTAACGGGGTGCCGAAGGCGCACTCGGTCTCCCATCAGCCTCAGACCTGCTGCTTAGCTTCGGGAGCGAGGATCTGTGTTTGACCTCATTCCCAGGGCAGCTTTACTAGCTGGGAGGCTCCCTGCTCCTAGGTCTGCCTTGAGCACCGAGCTGATCACTCGGTGCTCGACTGGTCGGTCATGTGACGCTGGTCACGTCACATGACCCTCACTCCCCACTATAAATACAGGCAGCCTGCTGGCCACAGGTTGCCTGTTAATTTAGGTTCCTGGCGTTTGTTGGATACCTGTATACTTACCTGATCCTGTTCCCTGACGATCCTTTGCCTGCTTCTCCCGTACTGCGCATCCCTCCTGGTATTTTGACCCCGGCTTCCACCTGACTATTCTTTGCGGACTCCTTTGGTACTTCTCGACTCTCCTGGTATTTATGACCCCGGCTTCTCCTGACCATTCTTTGCTTATCCCTCTGTACTGCGTTGTCCCGGTCCGCTCACTATCCGTTATTTGTCTTGTCTGTCCTTCCCGCACGTATCCTAAGTTAGGGACTGCCGTCCAGTTGTCCCCTGTCATCAGGACTCGTGAGGCAAGTAGGCAGGGCCAGGGGTGAGGGTGGAGCGCAGTGGTCACTATCCTCCCCCCTGTGTGTGTGTGTACGTGACTGTTACAAATTGTACAGTGTAAAGCCTGGGTAACAGGAGCTATTCTATTACACCTTGCTGCACTAATTGGGGTTACATACAGTGATCTAATACTTCAGATTTTAGTTTTTTTTGCATTCCTTGATAGATCAGTAATTCCAGTAATCCTTGATTTTGTTATTGGGGTGAATTGCAGTCTGATACAAGTTTTGAGGTGTTTTTATTTTATCTACAGGTGAAACTCGAAAAATTAGAATATCGTGCAAAAGTTCATTTATTTCAGTAATGCAACTTAAAATTAGAATATTGTGAACAGGTTCAATATTCTACGCTCAAAGTGTCACACTCTAGTCAGCTAATTAATCCATACCCGCTGAGCAAAGGGCACCTCAAAATTGTGACTTTGGGGTTTTCATAAGCTGTAAGCCATAATAACAAATAAAGGTGTGAAATATCTCGCTTTGCATGTAATGAGTCTATCTCATATATTCGTTTCCCTTTTTAAGTTGCATTACTGAAATAAAAGAACTTTGCACGATATTCTAAAAAATTAAATTTAAAAGGTGAAATTGCGGTCTGATACAACACGTTTTGGGGTGTATTTAGTTTATATATAAGTACATCCGTTCATCCTTGATTCTGGGGTGAAATTGCGGTCTGATACAACAAGTTTTGGGGCCTATTTAGTTTATGTATAAATACATCTGTTCATCCTTGATTCTGGGGTAGAATTGCGGTCTGATACAACAAGTTTTGGGGCCTATTTAGTTTATATATGAGTACATCCGTTCATCCTTGATTCTGGGGTAGAATTGCGGTCTGATACAACAAGTTTTGGGGCCTATTTAATTTATGTATAAGTACATCCGTTCATCCTTGATTCTGGGGTGAATTTATAGTCTGATACAACAAGTTTTGGGGTGTATTTAGTTTATATCTAAGTACATCCATTCATCCTTGATTCTGGGATGAAATTGTGGTCTGATACTACAGATTCTAGGGTGCTCAAATTATATTAAATGTAAATATATGAGTTAGTCCCTAGTTGTGGAGTTGGTGAGAAATTGCAGACTGATGCTATTGCTCTTTTACCCTTGCAGTTTCTTTTAATGTACAGTATGTTGGACAGACAGGTGACAGGCCCTTCTAAAGGAACGGGCAGTGGCCAAAATGTTTCTGGAGCTGGCAGGACTTGCAGCAGAAGGGGTGATGGGGGTGGTAGCAGCAGTCGCAGTGACAGGCCAGAGCTGCCAGTGTAATCTAGCGGTTATGTTTTGACCAGCAACCCAGCTGTCCTTGAATGGTTGACTCGGTCTTCTACTTCGTCGTAAGTGACATCAGACACACCTAGCCAAGAGTCGTGGGTGGGTTCCTCTGACACCACTCTTAGTTGGCATGGCCTGGGAATAAGCTCTGTGCCCCCACCTGTCCTGAACCTGCCTCTGTTATTTCCTGTTCCTTCAGCTCGAGAAGTATTGTATGCCGTCGGCTCGGCTCCACTTTTCAGTGAGGATGAGATTCTAGAGGACAGTCAGCAGCTACTGCCCAGCCAAGTTCGGGGCACTGTGTTGATTCCACATGCGGTTGCCACCTCACCACTCTGTGACTGGGCCATTGTGTTGACTCCTCGTGCAGTTGCCATCCTCCCCAATGTATGACAGGGCCACTATTGTCCCTGTTTGACATTGTTGACATCACTATTTATTTTGCCCTTCTTCTGATCTGTCAAAAGGATGGAAAAATTAGAAACGCAACGGATTCTGTCTTTGGAGCATCCATAAGGCCTGTATCACACAGTCCCTATTTTGCATCAGGATACACTCATGATTTGGAAGCCAAAAGCAGGAGTGGGTACAAAACACAGAAGACATCCAAATATTCCATTCACGTGTCATCTCTATTTAGGATCCACTACTGTGTTTTTTTAACCTTAGCAACAGTGATGGTCAGTTCGCAGTGTCCGCAAGCGAACACATGCGGGCTGCCATCTTTAGTAAGGTAGACTCACCCGTCCGGCGATGCACAGGTAAGCCCTTACCTGTGCCGGGAGCCGGTCTGAAATCAAATGCAGTCACCGGGAGCAGGCAGTTCCGAGAACAGCCCGATGAAGGCCCTCGGCGGCTGTTCTTGGAACTGCCTGCTCCCGGTGACTGCATTTGATTTCAGACCGGCTCCCGGCACAGGTAAGGGCTTACCTGTGCATCGCCGGACGGGTGAGTCTACCTTACTAAAGATGGCAGCCCGCATGTGTTCGCTGGCGAACACTGCGAACTGACCATCACTGCTTAGCAATACTAATGGATTGAAATGCTGACTGTGTGAAGGCGGATGCTCTAAAGACAGGATCCTTTTTTTGGGGATGTTTATATGACGGATGAAAAGAAGGCCAAAATAAACAGTGATGTCTACACAAACTTACTGCTGACACCCTCTCCACTCGGTCAGGGGGGCACTACCTGTTTCAGCGTGTAACAGAACAGGTTCTGTAGAAATCTATGTGGAATCAGCTGATGGTGGCGTAAAAGGAGTGCGCACTTTCACTCTATAGTAGAATCTTGGGCCACTGCACGGTTCTTTATACCTGACGCTAACATTGACCTATAAAGCTGAGTTCACACTTGAGTTATTTGATCAGTTTTGGCCCCGTAACTGACTAAATAAGTGAAGTATGAAGCGATTCTAAGAGTGACGCCTGTCAACTACCAGTCATACAGACGCAAAGTAACTATTTCACTACCACAGCGGACTACCTATGCATGTTTCTGCAATGTACAGTGTTCTAGACCCATATACAGGCTCTCTGAATGGTGCTGAGCTGCGATACCAAGCACAACCTCTATACAATGTATGACACTGTGCTTGGCAAGCAGATAGAAGGCCGCAGCACTCAGAGAATAAGTCATCAGTATTAAAGGGGTTGTCCACTTTATTTATAGTGAAGATGTATTCTCAGGATAGGTCATCAATATAACACCTTTAAAGTTTCTGAAAACCCTTTTAAGCCACAAAACTGACATCTGATTTGATAAATGTCCCGCTATGTTTTATGTTAAACATATTGTTTTAAAATTTTGGGGTAATTTTTGCACTGGCCACTAGGTCTAATAATAGGTTATTGTTTCCTGTTCTCTACATGTAATTTTGTAGCTATCTTATCATCACAGGTAGAATTACAATAGGTGATGTTACAGCTTATCAGCTCTCTCCTGACCTCTGCACAGGTCACAGAACATGCCTAAAAACTCTTCCATAGAATCATTGGGGTCCCCTCCTGTCCATTGTGTCTATGGCCCATGTAGCTGCTCTCAAAGGACAGGACGACTTAACATATTTTAGGCCTAGTGGCCAATGTGAAAACTGCACGATTTTAGGATTTATTTTTTTAAATATAAACAGTGATGTGGAAAAAATTTTAAAAAATCTCTAAAACTGTAAAAAAAAAAGTGCATTTTGCTTCCCCCCTCGAGGATTACCAACTCCTGGTATTGCACATGGGTACCCTGTACCCATGTACTATGCCAGGATTAGCTGAGCAAAGCGAGTTGCTGCTTCACTAAACTAAGAGAACTGCATGTTAGCTCTTAGCTTAGCGGAGCAGGCAGAAGCAGGAGCCCGCTCCGCTCAGCTAATCCTGGCATAGTACATGGGTACAGGGTACCCATGTGCTATGCCAGGAGATGGTAATCCTCCATGGAGCACTGGCATGAGCAGCAATATGCGCTCCTGCCCATACTCACAGCGCTGCTGCGGCCACATTCATAAAATGTGTACTCCGTACATCGCTGAGCAGTCAGAGCTTGAGAGTTTTAAGCGCACAGTAAATGGTGCACTTTAGGGAAGTAAAAGTATAATAAAAATACAAAATTGATTAATAAAGTATTTTAGAAATTGTTTTATTAGGGACAACATATTAAAAGTTTATATAAAGGTTTAGTTACTCTTTAAATTTATTTTATTGGGATTTTATGTGATAGACCAGCACAAAATAGCAAGTATGTGTGACATGAAAATGATACATAGTTTTCAGAATTTTTAATAAATAAAAATCAAAAATTTCCCCCCTTTCTTATTGTGGAAAAAAACAAAAACTTTCATTGTCACTCTGTGTCACCCTTATCTCCTCATAGATTGTAAGCTCTTGTAATCAGGGCCCTCATTCCTCTTATTTTAATTCAAGAAAGTGGAAAACCGCGCTGCTTGATACACCTCCTCCCTTCTTGGTATGGGTTACAAAAGGCACGGGGAAAGATCTGCAAGGTGTCAGGTATTTATTTCATATAAGATATGAAATCATAAAAATTATGATTTCATATTTTTATGAAATATGAAAATTGAAAAATTTTATTGACGGACATATAAACGCCAGTTATTTTATTGATGAGATCTAAAGTCAATTCGTGCAGTTAATGAAACAGGGTGCAATTAATTATATCAAATATAATTTATTACAAATATATACAGAAAAAAAAATGGCATACAAATTAATACAAGGACAATATCAAAATTGACCACAAGATGGTGCTCCACCATTTACGCCAGGTTCACTTAATTTACTACACCAAGTACAATACAATGCTACTCTTTTTAAAAAAAAATCTAATTATTACCGATTAGTGTACTGGTTATCAAAACATTATAATGCAAAAAAAAAAATATATAGAAATGAATCTGTGGAAAGTCCCTTATGCTCAATCAAAGAATATGGCAGTAAGAAACACCTTATAAATACGCTCGTTGGCCTTACTACGGATAATAAAATCCGATCAGAGATCCCACTCTGATAGAAATATTACAGGAATTTCAATGATGTGCACGTTCATTAAAATTTCCCATAAAATTACTGTTTTAACACTATTGACCCACTAATAATGGGGTCTCAACTATATGCCCATTGGAGCGATTTATAATTACTGCAAATGAAATAAATTATACATTACCCCTGGCTTTGGGAAAAAGAGCTTTTAGAAGAGACCCAGCTTTCCAAGATTTAGATCTGTCAGTTTCTTTCTGCGAGTCTCGGGTGTGTCCCTGGAAGAATTCCTTAGGGTGTAGGGAGCTTTTTCTTAGGACTGGAAGTGGTGAAGATGTTCTGTGATCTGTGACATCCTGTGGTATGTTCCTGACGTGTGTTAATGATGATCCCCTGATCCCCAAAACTGGATCAGATATTCTAATCCTTATCTATGTCCATCCCCTCTTGGATTAGGGATTTCCAATTAGATAAGGTGGGTGTGACGTATGTTAATCATGGGGATGATGTCATTTAATTGGCATTCCTTAGAAACTTCTGCCCATCTACCACTTGATGGCACTGTTGTTTCATATATGAAATTTAAATGTTCAGGAATGCCAAATGTACACATATCTAACCTGTTCACATGACTTTCTTAACCTTTTCCCATTATATCAACCAAGAAGATATTCTTTCTGACACTTTGCTCAGACCGACTAGCGGTATTAGAGGTTTCCCTAATCCTTGAATTTATGGGGCAGATAAGAATACAATAGTCCTTAGAAAGTTTTATCCAGTTTGTGTATCTTCGCCATCCAAATGACTAATTAATTGCCATCTAAGATAACTGAGCTCTTCTCTAAAAGAAGATCCTCTTAGTAGAAAACCAGCTTATATGCCTCTACAGAATATACTCTCATTGATACATATGTGGCATAATATATATATATATAAATATATATATATATAAATGGATATAATGATATATTATCAATAAATAATTTAAATCGCACTCGATGTTCAGTCCGTGAGGTTGTAAAGTGCCCAAATTGTACATCCATTCCACCTCTTTTTTGTTGATTTTGGCACAGAAATCCCCCCCACACCAGTGTGTTTTAACTAGTTCTACACCAGTGAACCTTAATCCTTTGGGATTCTTTTGATGACATTTAATGAAATGTAGGGGTACACTATGGGTCTCCAGGCCTTTTTTTTATGTTGTGAATATGCTCCTGTACCCTTATCTTTAATTTTCTGGTGGTCCTCCCTACGTACTGGAGGCCACATGGGCATTCCAGCACATAAATCACTCCTATGCTCTCGCATGTGATACTCCCCTTGATTTTAAAGTCCTGTTGATTTTTTCTGGAATTAATGGACTGAACATTCCTCCCCTTATCTGACTTCCCTCTGTTTTTGCAGGGAAGACAAAAACCGCACCAGGAGAACTTATTTGTTTTTTGCTTATCTATTGATTTGCATTTGGCACTATGTACCAGGTGTTGCCGTAGGTTAGGGGCTTTTTTGAAAATAACCAGAGGGTGTTCAGGGAGAATTTCCCCTAGAACGGGGTCATTTTTGAGAATACCCCAATTTTTACGGATCGCATTTTTTATTTTTCCTGCATTAGTGTTGAACTGGGTAATAAAACTGAATCTATAGTCTGTGGTCCTATCTTTTTTCGCACCACTCTTTTCCTTTCCACTTCCCTCGATCTCTTCTATACAACTAGTCAGAACTTTGTCTATATATCCCTTCTCCAAAAACCTTTCTTTAATATTTGTACTCTGTTCTTGAAACACTTTTTCATCGGTACAGTTTCCGATAAATTCTCTTGAACTGCCCTTTAGGGATATTTCTAAGCCAGGGGTTATGATGGCAACTTGACATATCGATGTAAGCATTTACATCGGTGACTTTAAAAAACGTCTTCGTTTTAAGCCTGCCCTCCTCCACAAAAATAGTCAGGTCTAGAAAATCTACCGTACTGGCACTAATAGTACTAGTAATGTGAAGGTTCAAGTCATTGATATTTAGTTTGGCAATAAAATCCTCCAGACCTTGCCTCTCTCCTCTCCAGACTAATAGGCAGTCATCGATATATATGCGCCAGGTTTTCAGTTCACCATTTTCCAGTGTTTTATTTAGCACCGGGCTGATGTTATCTTCCTCCAATGAGGCCATGAAAAGATTTGCGAAACTGGGGGCGAATTTCACCCCCATTGCGGTCCCAGTGCACTGCAAGTAAAAAGTGTTTTCAAAAATAAAATAATTATGGCACAAACAAAAATCGGTACATTTTAGTATGAAGTCCCTTTGGACAGGATTCATATTGGGGTTCCTGCTGAGGGCATGCTCTATACCCCTCAGTCCCAAATCCTTGGGAATGATGGTGTAGAGTGAGGTGACATCAACAGTGGCCAAAAATATATTATCTCCAATGGGTTCCATATCTTTTACCAGCTGTATTACACTTCCGGAGTCTCTCAAATACGAGGGAATCTGCGAAGCAGAACTCTGGAGGAAAAAATCCACATACTCCGACAGCCTACTAGTCACCAAATTTATTCCTGAGACTATAGGTCTCCCGGGAGGATCGCTAAGACTTTTGTGGATTTTTGGGAGGTGGTAGATAACCGGTGTAACTGGATGTTTAATCTGCAGATAGTCAAATTCTTTCTTATTTAGGGTACCCTCATCGTAGCCATCTTGGAGGAGTTTGAACATTTTTTTCTTAAATTCAGTGACCAGATTACTTTTTAGTTTTTGATAAGTATCCCCATCTGCAAGGAGCCTACGCATTTCTTTGTTGTAATTTTCTACATCCATAATAACCACCCCTCCACCTTTATCTGCCGGTTTAATCACAATTTTTTCATTAGTCTCCAGATTTTTGAGTGCCAATTTTTCTTCCTGTGTAAAATTAAAATACCTTGGTTTAGTGTCTGAAGGGAGGAGGTGTATCAAGCAGCGCGGTTTTCCACTTTCTTGATTTACTTGCTTCTGTGATCTTCCCACATCGCATTGAAAACCTGCAGCGCAAGATTACAGATACAGATACGTATGCTAGTGACTTTTTTACTGTGAAACTCTTATTTTAATTGCTCACTTGTTTGCTGCTATGGTATTTTTGACTCTGTACGCCGTGGAATATGTTGGCGCTATATAAATAAATATTAACATATTTATAGGTCATCAAACCATGCACACATGGTGGTCAAAAATAACACCCTTCGTCAGATATTTTCAGACTACCATCTCTAGAATTGGTGGATTTTTCCATGCCAATATTACGTTCACCTAGGTGAAATACAGCAAATTGCCTTGTAGTCCAGATATTTTGGCATTCTAGTGATGTCAGCACTCAGGATAGGACATCGCAGTGACGTCACGGGAGGGCATAGAAAGCCTTGAGAGGCTAGGGAAGGGGACAGACAGCGGGAAAAGGCGGCGGGCTTAGGCATTTTAAAAAGGAAAGCCTGCCCAGCTGGGCACTTGGTAGCTATTTTTCATAAGAATAAAAGTGCTTTTCCTGGACAAGGAATAAACACCTAGACGACGTAAAGGTATGGTTATAATGATTTTCCAACCTTCTGATAGCCATTGCTGGTAGTTATAGTAGTGAAATTTACATGACATACTCCCTTTAATATCTCGCACCAAGGTTCAACAGTTTAGTAGCCACACCACAATCCTCTTCATCCGGTGGAGGAGTATTTTTCCTGTACAGATACACTGTTCTTCTCCCACCAACATCCAACCTATTCTTGCCCATAGTACTAGTAAGAATTTGCCTGCTACAGCATTACAAAGAAGAAAACATTTGCCATTTCAACGTACAACAAACATGTACCATCAAGCACAGAAAAGTGAATTCAACAACATGAATGTAGGCCTTCAAAACATGCATATATAATGTTAAACAATTCAGCCTCCTCCAACCCCTTTTATTTTGCCATTCTAGAATCGGTGCATTTTTCACACCAATCTTTAATTTCACCCAGGGGAAAGATAGAAAATCCCTAATGGCCCAGAAATTCCCACAGTTTGGCATGCTACTGGCATTAATTCAAGGTCCAACATGTTTGTGGTCTCTTCATGATCTTCTCATTCACTACAGGCACATTCTTATGGCACCATTACTCTTCTGCCCCAAGAACTAAACAGTTCTTGCCCACAATGCCAGCAAGAATTTGGGATGCAACACTGTTACAAAGTTGAAAATATTAACTGTCTCAATGCACAATAAACATGTAGATATTCTGGATCATCAGGCTGAGGAAAGATAATTTAGTGAGTGACATTTATATAGGCCTTTAAACCATGCACAAACGGGGTGAGATTTATCATCTCCCTACACCAGTTTGCTGGCAAAAAAGGCACAAATCCTGTGGTTTCTGGTGTAAATGCTACAAGCTGCCACAGACTCAGTTTAGGCATACTGGGGGAGATTTATCAAACTGGTGTAAAGTAGAACTGGCTTAGTTGCCCATAGCAACCAATCAGATTCCACTTTTCATTTTCCAAAGGAGCTGTCAAAAATTAAAGGTGGAATCTGATTAGTGGTGTTAACAGATACCCTACTGTGTTGCATTAAGTTCCAACAGGTGTGCAGCCTTTTCATGATCCTTTTCATCCATTGGAGGCAGATTCTTCCAGGTACCATGTAGGTACATTATTCCTCTTCTTCTTCCAAGAAACACCCTATTCTTGCCAACAATGTGAGTATCAATTTGGGATGTAACACCAATATAATGTGGATGATATTTGCCTTCTCAGCAGGCATCAAAAGTTGCAGTATTCTGGACCATCAGGCTGAAGTAAATTAATTTATCTTATTTTGACGGAGATCCACGTTCTCATGCAATACCGCAGGATCTACACACAGACTTAATTCAGATATACCCCAGGTGAATCTGCTGGGTTTTTTTTTGTTTGTTTTTTTCTTTCGATTTCTTTTCCTAGAGGTTTCTGTGAATACAAGTGGCTTCTGCAATAGTGAAGCTCCGTTGGTGTTTGGTTAAATTTTTTTATTTGCACATACTCACAAACACGCTCTTTAAAATTGGCATTTAAAAATCCCAGCGTCTTAAACTTTTGCCCGTCGAGAAATCGAAAGAAAAAAACGGCAGATTCACCTGGGGTATATCTGAATTAAGTCCGTGTGTAGATCCTGTGGTATTGCATGAGAACGTGGATCTCCGTCAAAATAAGAACAACTAGCTACGGAGGGATTATATACACGCCTTGGTTGACATAGTGCTGTGTAAGTATAATCTGTGCAGTGCAGGTCACCTAACCATACGGACTTACACTATCTTAACTTTTATTAGTTGCAGGATATCCATATATAGGGTATTTGCAGCCCTCGGTTCTCTTTCAAAAGGGAGAAGGAAGAAAGAAAAATTGTTTGCATACTGGCCTTGATGATATGCGCGGTCCGAACTCTATATATTTACACCTTTACAAGAAACTATCAGACTTAAACATATTAGTCAGGCACCCTCCCATAGGGGAATGTGCCCTAAGTACCCCAAGGTGGCCAGACGTGGGTCATTTAGGAGCTGGAAGGAGAGCTCATGTGGGGGGGAGAGGCCTAGCCAGCAAGAAGCAAGACACTGCTTGTGTGGAGAGATAGAGCTACTCCGGTGACTGGGTCCACTGAAGGAAAAGGCCTAAAGGCCTATGTCACTAGAGCAGTTAGGAGATGACACAGCCATGCCTAGAAAACCAGCAGTGGGCATGGACTGCCAACATAACACCTTTAAACCATGCAGACATGGTATTGAAACAGTCTGGCCTCCTCCAACCCTTTTTAGATGGCCCTTCCATCTCCAAAATTGGTTCATTATTCACAACAATCTTTGCTTTCAGGTTAAAGATAGAAAGGCTATGCTATGACCAAGGGTGGTTGCTCACCAGAATCGCATAAGCGAAATTGATTGTACATTTTTCTATATGTTTCAAGATTAAATAAAGTATGATGGATTATATTTGAGTGGTGAACAAATTTCTATTTTCCAAAGATAGAATAGCGCCTGATGGCCCAGAAATTCTGACAGTTGGGCATACTAGTGATATTGATAGTTACCTTCATTTGTCGCTCCATAATCCAGAGGGTGTGTATTTTCTTCATGATGCTCTTTATCCATTGGAGGTGCACTCTTCTGGAACCTTATAGGTATACTAATCATCTCCTCCAGAGGAAAAAAAAAACTATACCACAGTGTTAGGAAGCATTTGGGATGCAACACAAGATATTCGTAGTCTCAACAACACAATGAGCATGTACATAGTCTGGGCATGGTCACCTGATCCTCTTCAGCAAACCATTGGCTTCAGCGGTGATGTTTCCACAAGAAAAGAAATGACCATTCCCATTCTGGAGAGAAAAAAACCAAACTCCAGACACAGGAGCCACTGGAGAGGACCAGAGCGGTGTGGAGCAGATAAGTATGATTCTTTCACTACTAGAGGCAGTTTAGGTGCACCATATGTAGCAGTTTTATATTCCATGGATACAGTGTGTGGCACTACTGTATGTATGAATATATCAAAGAAGAATAAAAAAAAAAAAAGGTGTTTACATCAACATAGAAGGGGATTCTTTACGGTAAGAGCAGTGAGACTATGGAACTCTCTGCCTGAGGGGAGGGGGTGATGGTGAATTCACTAAAAGAGATCAAGAGGGGCCTGAATGTATTTCTGGAGTGTAATAATATTACAGGTAAAATTATTAGATTTATGGAGAAGAGACAAATTAGTTATTGTCACGGCTGTGTCACGGTCTTGTTGTTGTGCACCGTGACACGTTAGCTGTGCATGCTGGTTGCCTGGGGCAACGTGTTGTGGTGCAGCATGTTTGTGCTTTCCTCCTTCTTCTGGTTCTTTCCCTGTCTGCTGCTGGAGGGGTTAACTTCTTGGCTAGGTGTGTTCTGGGTGTGGCCTCATGGCTCTACTTAAAGGGCTTCTGTCAGCCCACTAAACCGTTTTTTTTTTTTGTTTAATAATAATCCCTACACTGCGATCTCTGCATACATAAGTAAAATAATAATTTTCGTTCAGTAGAATTTGATAAAACGCTATTTTTATAATATGTAAATTACCTTGCTACCAGCAAGTAGGGCGGCTACTTGCTGGTAGCAGCCGCATCCTCCGATCCTAATGACGCCCCCTCCGCATTGTGATTGACAGGGCCAGGGAACGGAATCGTTCTCTGCTGGCCCTGCATGTTTTCATTCAATATCTGGCGCCTGCGCCGTGGCCGTACCTATCTTCAATCTGCGCAGGCGCACTGAGAGGCGGCCACTCACTCGGCCGCTCCATCCTCAATGCGCCTGCGCCGATGACGTCACATCTACACCCGGCGCAGGCGCATTGAGGATGGAGCGGCCGAGTGAGTGGCCGCCTCTCAGTGCGCCTGCTGTCACGGAACCATGAACCAGACGTACAACAAGAGATAAGTGAAAATAAGAAGGCTTTATTGAACATAAAGCTGTAAAGCAAAAGTCCAAACGAATGGTGAAACCGAAGCAGAGTCTTTGAGAGGCCAGAGATCAGGAACCAGAAGGGTAGTCAGACGAAGCCAGGATCAGGAACCAGCAGGGTAGTCAGACGAAGCCAGGATCAGGAACCAGCAGGGTAGTCAGACGAAGCCAGGATCAGGAACCAGAAGCAGCAGCAGTCTTAGAAGCATGTGAACACAGGAGGACCAAGCAAGGAACTGAAGCCACAGACCTCCTATATATATATGAGCTAGGCATCCAGCTCCTCCCAGTGGGAAGGAGGAGCCGCAGGGTGGAAGGCTACAGAAACCCAGAAACCAAGATGGCCGCCAGCACATGTCAAACGAAGGAGAACAGCAAGAAGGTAAGACCATGACAGTACCTCCCCCTCAAGGGCCCCTCCTCCGCGGAGCAAAAAAACGGTTTCTGAGGGAAGCGTGCGTGGAAGGCTCGGAGCAAGGCAGGAGCATGGACATCTGCGGAGGGAACCCAGGAACGCTCCTCTGGACCATAACCACGCCAATGGACCAAAAACTGCACCCGACCGCGGACCAGGCGTGAGTCCAGGACATTGCTCACCTCATACTCCTCATGATTGCCCACTCGGACCGGACGAGGCCGAGGAACCGAGGAAGTGAAACGATTACACACCAGTGGCTTCAACAGGGAGACATGAAACACGTTAGAGATCCGCATGCCAGGAGGAAGCGCAAGGGCATAGGCTACCGGGTTTACCCTGCGAAGCACTCGGAGGGGACCAACAAAGCGAGGCGCCAGCTTGGGAGTGGGCACTCGAAGGTTGAGGTTGCGGGTGGACAACCATACACGGTCTCCGACCTGGTAGGAAGGAGCAGGCGCTCGTCTGCGATCAGCCTGGAGTCTCTGGCGCTGCGCAGAGACCTCAAGGGACTTCTGGATCTGTACCCAAGAAGCACGTAGGACGGAAAGGTGATCCTCCACAGCCGGAATATCCTGGGGAGAGAATACCTCCGGTAACACGGCAGGTTGGAACCCATAATTGGCCATGAAGGGAGACGTCCCAGAGGAAGAGTTCACCGCCGTGTTCCTGGCAAACTCAGCCCAAGGCAGAAGGTCAACCCAATTGTCTTGGTGATCGGAGACATAGCAACGAAGGAATTGCTCCAAGGCCTGATTGGATCGTTCTGCGGCCCCATTGGACTGAGGGTGGTAGGCCGAGGAGAAGGAGAGATGAATCCCCAACTGGGAGCAAAAGGCGCGCCAGAACCTGGACACAAACTGACTCCCCCGATCCGACACAATCTCCTTGGGCAAACCGTGCAACCGGAAGACCTCCCTGGCAAAAATCGTGGCCAACTCTTGTGCAGAGGGTAACTTCTTGAGAGGAACACAGTGGCACATTTTGGAAAACCGATCCACAATCATGAGAATGACCGTATGGCCTCGGGATGCAGGGAGGTCCACAATGAAATCCATCCCCAGGTGTGACCATGGGCGCTCCCCGGTGGCTATGGGTTGCAGAAGGCCCAACGGAAGGTGCCGAGGGGACTTACTCTGGGCACAAACGGAGCATGCCACTACATATGCGGCGATGTCGGAACGTAGGGAAGGCCACCAGAACAGACGTGAAACAGCCCAGGACAGCTGATTCTTTCCAGGATGCCCCGCGGTCTTGGAGTTATGGTAGGTTCGCAACAACCGAGTGCGCAACTCCTCAGGCACAAAACATCTGCCGTTGGGTCTCCCAGGGGGAGCACCAGATTGAGCCGCCAAAATCTGCTCACCCAGGGGAGAGGTCAGGCTGGTGCGAATGGCGGCCAGGATCTGATTCGGAGGTATGACCGAAGTCGGAATCGACTCCTCCCTGGACAGCTCGGAGTACTGCCGTGATAGGGCATCCGCCCTGATGTTCTTGGAACCGGGTAGGTAGGAGACCACGTAATTAAAACGTGACAAGAACAGAGCCCATCTGGCCTGACGTGGTGTCAATCTCTTGGCCTCAGAAAGGTAGATCAGATTCTTATGGTCCGTCAGGATGAGAACCGGAACCACCGAACCCTCGAGCAAGTGCCTCCATTCTTTAAGGGCCTGCACGATGGCCAATAACTCCCTGTCACCAATCTGATAGTTGCACTCCGCGGAAGACAGTTTCCGGGAGTAAAACCCACAAGGAAGCAGAGGACCCTCTGGTGTTCTACGCTGAGACAGAAGGGCGCCTACTCCCGTCTCAGACGCGTCCACCTCGAGGACAAAGGGCAACCCAGGGTTGGGATGCGACAGAATCGGAGCCGACACAAAAGCGGACTTTAGGGCCTCAAAAGCTCGGATGGCCTCGAGCGGCCAGACCTGGGAATTACTGCCCTTCCTGGTCAGATCCGTGAGAGGCTTGGCCAGCATGGAAAAGTCCCTGATGAACTTCCGATAATAATTGGCGAAGCCCAAAAAGCGCTGCAGGGAACGAAGACCACTGGGCTGGGACCACTGTAAGACAGCCGAAACCTACTCAGGATCCATGGAGAACCCCTCAGCGGAAATGATGTAACCTAAGAAGGTTACCTGGGATCGGTGAAATTCGCATTTCTCAAGCTTACCGAACAGCTTGTTCTCTCGTAACCGTTGCAACACTCGTCTGACATCCAGAATGTGGGCCTCCATGGATTTAGAATATACCAAGATGTCATCCAAATAGACCACCACACACTGCTGCAACAGGTCACGGAAAACATCGTTGATGAATTACTGAAAGACTGCGGGCGCATTGCACAACCCAAAGGGCATAACCAAGGATTCATAATGACCGGTCCTGGTGTTAAACGCGGTCTTCCACTCATCGCCCGCCTTGATCCTTACCAGGTTATATGCCGCCCTCAGGTCGAGTTTGGTAAAGACCGTGGCCCCTTTAAGGCGATCGAACAGCTCGGAAATCAAGGGTATCGGGTAAGCGTTCTTGATCGTGATGCGATTGAGACCCCTGTAATCGATGCAAGGCCTCAACTCACCGCCCCTCTTTTTCACAAAGAAAAATCCAGCCCCTGCCGGGGACGAGGATTTGCGAATGTGTCCGCGTGAAAGCGCCTCCCTCACGTACTCCTCCATGGCCTCATTCTCCGCTACCGACAGTGGATAGACTTTGCCACGAGGAGGAACGGCACCAGGTTGTAACTCTATGGCACAATCGTATGGGCGGTGCGGAGGTAGGGCAACCGCGCGCACCTTATCGAATACATCCCGGTACTCCTCGTATTCAGGAGGCAACAGAGAGTCCGAGGAAGTACACAGCAACTTGACAGACCCATGGATGCAACTAGCCCCACACTGCGGTGACCACGAGAGGATCTCGGCCGATCTCCAATCGAAAGTCGGATTATGCTTCTGGAGCCAGGGGTACCCCAAGACCACCGAGTAGTGTGGAGACGAAATAACCTGGAGACAGACCGACTCTCTGTGAACGGCACCAATGGCTATCCCCACTGGAAGGGTCTCATGAGTCACGTGTGACGACAGAAGGGGTCTGCCGTCTATCGCCTCAAGAGCCAGTGGGGAACCTCGAGCCTGCAGAGGAATGGAATTGGCGGCAGCGAACACACTATCAATGAACAAACCACCAGCACCAGAGTCCACCAACGCCTGGGTCGTCACCGAGCCCCCGACCCAGGAGAGGACAACAGTGATCAGTGGTTTGTCAACACGGGAAACCGGGGACGAGGAGACTCCACCCAAGATCTGCCCCCGACAGGATCTCAGGTACGAGCGTTTCCCGGACGGTTCGGACATGCCAACCGAAAATGCCCACCGAGACCACAGTACATGCATCGACCCTCGCGTCTCCGGAGTACCCTCTCCCCCTCGCACAGGCGAGCAAACCCCAGCTGCATGGGTTCACCCCCAGACAAGTCATCCCCAGGAGGCGTGGGAGGAGAGGGAGGCACGGGTGGGACAGCAAACGTAGGCGCCAATCTGTTAGAAGACCTCCGCAGGCTCTCCTTAAAGGAAGGTCTCTCCCTGAGTCTGGTGTCAATCAAAATCAGGAAAGAAATAAGAGACTCGAGCTCCACTGGTAGGTCCTTAGCTGCAACCTCATCCTTCAAGGCATCCGAGAGACCATGAGAGAAAGCAGCGACCAGAGCCTCATTATTCCAGCCCACCTCCGCTGCCAGGGTACGAAACTCAATGGCGTATTCAGCTACGGATCGTGAACCCTGTCTGATGGACATAAGGAGCTTCGCAGCAGAGGCAGCACGAGCCGGCACATCGAATACCTTCCGAAGAGAAGCAACAAAACCGGAAAACTCGGCAACCACCGGATTGTTGTTCTCCCATAAAGGGCTGGCCCAGGCCAAGGCCTTGTCCGAGAGCAGCGAGATCAAGAAGCCCACCTTTGATCTCTCAGTAGGAAAGGCATGTGGCAGCAACTCGAAATAAATGCCCACCTGGTTAAGGAAACCTCGGCACTTAGTTGGCTCTCCCCCAAAGCGCTGTGGAAGAGGGGCAGAACCGGTCATACCCCGAAACACCGCAGGCGCAACAACAGGTGTCGGGGTAGACTCTGGCGCAACAACCGGAGCGGCAGTAGGAGCGACAACCGACCCATCGGCAACGGGAGCGAAATGAGCCGTGCGTTCAAGCAGGGTTTGCAACGCCACAGCGAACCGACCCAACAGGTGATCCTGCTGATCAAGTCTGGCAACCAGCATGGGTAGCGAGGATGGCCCTGTACCGTCAGAACTCATGGCTTGGTCCTAATGTCACGGAACCATGAACCAGACGTACAACAAGAGATAAGTGAAAATAAGAAGGCTTTATTGAACATAAAGCTGTAAAGCAAAAGTCCAAACGAATGGTGAAACCGAAGCAGAGTCTTTGAGAGGCCAGAGATCAGGAACCAGAAGGGTAGTCAGACGAAGCCAGGATCAGGAACCAGCAGGGTAGTCAGACGAAGCCAGGATCAGGAACCAGCAGGGTAGTCAGACGAAGCCAGGATCAGGAACCAGAAGCAGCAGCAGTCTTAGAAGCATGTGAACACAGGAGGACCAAGCAAGGAACTGAAGCCACAGACCTCCTATATATATATGAGCTAGGCATCCAGCTCCTCCCAGTGGGAAGGAGGAGCCGCAGGGTGGAAGGCTACAGAAACCCAGAAACCAAGATGGCCGCCAGCACATGTCAAACGAAGGAGAACAGCAAGAAGGTAAGACCATGACACCTGCGCAGATTGAAGATAGGTACGGCCGCGGCGCAGGCGCCAGATATTGAATGAAAACAGGCAGGGCCAGCAGAGAACGATTCCGTTCCCTGGCCCTGTCAATCACAATGCGGAGGGGGCGTCATTAGGGTCGGAGGATGCGGCTGCTACCAGCAAGTAGCCGCCCTACTTGCTGGTAGCAAGGTAATTTACATATTATAAAAATAGCGTTTTATCAAATTCTACTGAACGAAAATTATTATTTTACTTATGTATGCAGAGATCGCAGTGTAGGGATTATTATTAAAAAAAAAAAAAACGGTTTAGTGGGCTGACAGAAGCCCTTTAATCTTGTGTTGTGAGACTGAGGTCAGTGGTACGCCAGCCTTGGTGTGTGCTGGAGCTTTGCTCCTGCCCTGGATATTTCATCCTTCCAGTGTGAGGGCCACCTAGTTAGACATCGAGGTCATCTGTCTTCCTTATGTATTTTCCCCTTCCTTCCCTAGTATATGTTTGGTGAGGGCTTATGTATAGGGTTGAGCGAACCTGAACTGTAAAGTTCGGGTTCGTACCGAACGTTAGTATTTTTGTACCCTGGACCTGAACCCGAACATTTCTGTAAAAGTTCGGGTTCGGCTATTTCTTAGCGCTTTTTGAAAGGCTGCAGAGCAGCCAATCAACAAGCATTTAACTGTGTGACCTTAGAAGCCATCACAGCCATGCCTACTAATGGCATGGATGAGATTGGCCAGTGCAGCATGTGACCCAGCCTCTATATAAGCTGAAGTCACGTAGCACTGCAGGTCACTCTGCTGTGCTTAGTGTAGGGAGAGGATGCGGCTATTTTGAGGGAGAGAATAGGACAGAATCTTTAATCAGAACTTCAATTGAACTCAGCGATCTACATAGATTTTGTTGTGTGGGTGCAGTGCACAATCTTTCTACCCTGCCCTGAGCCCAGTGACAGAGAAAAATAACTTTTATCTGTCTGTTAGTTAGGTGGGCGGCGGCGGCCATTTTATGCAAGCTCAGTGCACCAGCACTGCATATGTGCTTTTGTGACATTCAAATCCAAGCTTGAAATACTGCAATAACAATCAAGGGTGAACTGATTACCTGGCGCAGATATATCGATGACTGCCTATTAGTCTGGAGAGGAGAGAGGCAAGGTTTGGAGGATTGTATTGCCAAACTAAATATCAATGACTGAAACCTTCATTTTACCAGTACTTTTAGTGCCAGTACGGTAGATTATTTAGACCTGACTATTTTTGTGGAGGGGCAGGCTAAAGTCACCGATGTAAATGCTTACATCAATATGTCAAGTTGCCATCATAACCCCTGGCTTAAAAATATCACTAAAGGGCAGTTCAAGAGAATTTATCGGAACTGTACTGATGAAAAAGTGTTTCAAGAACAGAGTACCAATATTAAAGAAAGGTTTTTGGAGAAGGGGTATACGGATGAAGATCTGACTAGGTGCATAGAAGAGATCGAGGGAAGTGGAAAGCAAAAGAGTGGTGCGAAAAAAGATAGGACCATAGATTATAGATTCAGTTTTATTACCCAGTTCAACACTAACGCAGGAAAAAAAAAAATGAGATCCGTAAAAATTGGGTTATTCTTAAAAATGACCCCATTCTAGGGGAAATTCTTCTTCCTGAACACCCACTGGTTATTTTCAAAAAAAAGCCCCTAACCTACGGCAACATCTGGTACATAGTGCTGAATGCAAACCAATAGATAAGCAAAAAACAAATAAGTTCTCCTGGTGCGGTTTTTGTCTTCCCTGCAAAAACAGAGGGAAGTCAGATAAGGGGAGGAATGTTCAGTCCATTAATTCCAGAAAAAATCAACAGGACTTTAAAATCAAGGGGAGTATCACATGCGAGAGCATAGGAGTGATTTATGTCTGGAATGCCCCTGTGGCCACCAGTACGTAGGGAGGACCACCAGAAAATGAAAGATAAGGGTACAGGAGCATATTCGCAACATAAAAAAAGGCCTGGAGACCCATAGTGTACCCCTACATTTCATTAAATGTCATCAAAAGAATCCCAAAGGATTAAGGTTCACTGGTGTAGAACTAGTTAAAACACACTGGTGTGGGGGGGACTTCTGTGCCAAAATCAACAAAAAAGAGGTGGAATGGATGTACAATTTGGGCACTTTACAACCTCACAGACTGTACATCGAGTGCGATTTAAAACCTTGTATCGTACAGTCCGTTCTATTGTACATCCTCCTCTTCTCTTACCTGTGACCAGGTAGGACCTGTGATGGGAGGAGTTCTTCCTAACTGGGATAGGATGAGAGGTAGATTGAGGGTCTGACGAATATAGTCCGGGGCTGACTAGTCAAGTCATGTGACAGAATGAATGAGGTGATTGAGCAGAGCCGCTGTGACCAGCTAGAAGGGGCCGGCCTGAGATAGAAGTGTGGAGGGGTATTGTATAGCTTCCACTTCTCTTACCTGTGACCAGGTAGGACCTGTGATGGGAGGAGTTTTTCCTAACTGGGATAGGATGAGAGGTGGATTGAAGGTCTGACTAGTCGAGTCATGTGATAGAATGAATGAGATGATTGAGCAGAGCTGCTGTGACCAGCTAGAAGGGGCCGGCCTGAGATAGAAGTGTGGAGGGGTATTGAAAGAGGTGTGTTTAGATCTATTAGGAGCGAGTACTAGAAAGATGGTTTTATTTGTTTTATGTATTTTGATACTGTGAATCTGTTGATTTTTAATGAAACTATTTATACACTCCTTTTATGATAAATATTGATGTATTTTTGAATTGTATTTTTATATTGTAACAAAGGAGGTGTGACACTGAGTGGTGATGCAGGGAAAGGGTGTGCCTATTAATGGTATTTAAGATTGGTTTCTGATGCTAAGTTGTTCGCTCCTGACGAAGCGTGACAGCGAAACCCGGGTCGGGCGATACAGAAGTGTGCATACCATTGTTTTATGCGTTTTATCAGAGATACTGTTGTAAGTACAATAAATCATTGCACGTGACGGTGGCAGTCTGGGCTTCACTATTGTTGCGACCTTTAATTACCCACAGGAGTGTCGGAGAGAGGAGGGATCCTCGGGTATACCCCTTGCAGATCCTTCCCCGTGCCTTTTATAACCCGTACCAAGAAGGGAGGAGGTTTATCAAGCAGCGTGGTTTTCCACTTTCTTAATTTACTTGCTTCTGTGATCTTCCCACATCGCATTGAAAACCTGCAGTGCAAGATTACAGATACGTATACTAGTGACTTTTCTTCTGTGAATTTGCTGCATATGTCATTGTGAGATACACCCTTTACATACTGTTGTTCTATTCTGCTATAAAAAAAAAACCACCCATTTAGGGCAAAAAACGTAGTTTTGCTGCCTATGCTGCATATGTCATTGTGAGATACACCCTTTAGATACTGTGGTTCTATTCTGCTATAAAAAAAACACCCATTTTGGACAAAAATCTTAAATTGCGGCCTAGTCTACATCTGTACGTGTGAGATACACCCTTTAGATATTGTGGTTCTATTCTGCTATTAAAAAAACACCCATTTAGGGCAAGATCCTAAATTTGAGAAATATGAGGAGAGCGTGAAATAAGGGACGTGGCACCGGTCATGGTGCTGCTGGTGGAGCTCCTGTTGCAGGGAGAGGATGTGGTCGATCTGTGCCAGCTACACGCACAAGTGAAACACGTTCCTCAGGTGCGAGTAGGCGACAGAACCTGCAGCGGTATTTGGTCGGGCCTAATGCGGCTCTACGAATGGTGAGGCCAGAACAAGTACAGGCGATCGTAGATTGGGTTGCTGACAGTGCCTCCAGTTCCTTCACATTGTCTCCCACCCAGTCTCCTGCTGAAAGATCAGAGTTGGCACCTGCAGCCGATGTCCATCAGTCTTTCACCTCACCCCCTTGCAAATCAGCCAAGCAGTCTGAGCCCCAAGTCATACAGCAGTCTCTTCTGCTTTTTGATGACTCTGTTAGCAGGGTTTCCCAGGGCTATCCACCTATCCCTGCCCCAGAAGTGGAAGAGATTGAGTGCACCGATGCCCAACCACTTATGTTTCAAGATGAGTACATGGGAGGACCATCGCAGTACGTCTCGGATGATGACGAAACACAGGTGCCAACTGCTGGGGCTTTCTGTGCAGACCGACAAGTAGGGCAGGGGTGAAGACTGGGTGGAAGATGATGTGGAGGACGATGAGGTCCTCAACCCCACATGGAATCAAGGTCATGCGGGTGACCTGTGTAGTTCGGAGGAAGAGGCGGTGGTCGCACAGAGCCACCAGCACAGCAGAAGAGGGAGCAGGGTGCAAAAGCGGAGCAGCCGTCCCCTAGACAGTACGCCTGCTACTGCCCACCGCAGCAAAGGGACCGAGCACATAAAAGCCAGCTCCAAGGAGTTCGGCGTGGCAGTTCTTCAGACAATGTGCTGACGACAAGACACAAGTGGTTTGCATGCCTGAAGCGAGGCATAAACGTTTTCAACCTGAGCACAACCTGCATGACCAGGCATCTAAGTGCAAAGCACGAGCTGCAGTGGAGTTGACACCTCAAAAACCAAGAAAGGTCTCTGGCTCCTCCTGCATCCTCTTCTGCTGCAGTCTCGGCCTCTTCATCCACCTCTGGAGTGACAGTGCCACCTGCCACCCCGCAAACAGAGGATCTGCCAGCAACACCACCATCTGGGTCACCAAGCATCTCCACAATATCCCACGGAAGCGTTCAGCTCTCCATCTCCCAAACACTGGAGCGGAAGAGAAAGTACCCCCCTACCCACCCGCGATCCCTGGCCCTGAATGCCAGCATTTCAAAATGACTGGCCTTTGAAATGCTGTCATTCCGTCTAGAGGAGACAGGGAGTTTTAAAAGCCTTATGGCGGTAGCTGTCCCACAGTACGTCGTGCCCAGCCAAAACTATTTTTCCTGGCGTGCCATCCCTTCCCTGCACAACCAAGTGGGGGACAAAATCAGGTGTGCACTGCGCAACGCCATATGTGGTAAGGTGCACCTCACTACGGATACGTGGACCAGTAAGCACAGTCAGGGACATTATATCTCCATAACAGCACACTGGGTAAATGCAGTGGCGGCTGGGCCTGAGGCGGATAGCAGTTTGCCGCATGTCCTTCCACCACCGAGGATTGCAGGGCGCTTCAGTTTGCCTCCTGTTGCTTCCTCCTCCATCCTCTACCGGCTCCTCATCCGGTCAGCGTAACACCTGGCTTCACCACCAACTTCAGCACAGCCAGGGGTAAACGACAGCAGGCAGTTTTAAAACTTATCTGTTTGGGGGACAAACTCCACGCCGTGCAGGAGCTGTGGACGGGACTTGAACAACAGACCGATGAGTGGTTGGTGCCAGTGAGCCTCAAGCCCGGCCTGGTGGTGTGCGATAATGGGCGAAATCTCGTAGCAGCTCTGGGACTAGCCGGTTTGATGCACATCCCTTGCCTGGCGCATGTGCTGAATTTGGTGGTGCAGAGATTCCTTAAAAATGACCCCGATATGTCAGAGCTGCTGCATAAAGTGCGGGCCATCTGTGCGCACTTTCGGCGTTCTCACCCTGCTGCTGCTCGCCTGTCAGCGCTGCAGCGTAACTTCGGCCTTCCCGCTCACCACCTCATATGCGACGTGCCCACAAGGTGGAACTCCACCTTGCACATGCTGACCAGACTGTGCGAGCAGCAGCAGGCGATATTGGAGTTTCAGCTGCAGCACGCACGGGTGAGTCGCTCTGCGTAACAGCACCACTTCACCACCAATGACTGGGCCTCCATGCGAGACCTGTGTTCCTTGTTTCGAGTACTCCACCAACATGGCCAGTGCTGATAACGCCATTCTCAGCGTTACTATCACACTTCTATGCCTTCTTGAAAAACCGCTGTTGGCGATGATGGAAGAGGATGTGGCACAGGAGGAGGAGGAGGAGGAGGAAGAGGGATAATTTCATAGGGTTTCTAGCCAGTCATTCACAAGTGGCTCCGAGGGTGGGTTCCTGCACCCACAAACGCCAGGTACACAATTGTCCAGCCAGGGCACAGTTCTGGAGGATGACGAGGTGGAGGAGGAGGAACCATGTTCACAGCAGGGTCGCACCCAGACCAGCTCATGGCCATCCCTGGTGCGTGGCTGGGGGGATACAGAGGACACAGCTGATACACCTCCCACAGAGGACAGCTTTTCGTTGCCTCTTAGCAGCCTGGCACACATGAGCGATTACATGCTGCAGTGTCTCCGCAACGACCGCCGAGTTGCCCACATTCTAACTTGTGCTGATTACTGGGTGGCCACGCTGCTGGATCCCCGTTACAAGGACTGGAGCGTGATCGTAAGATGTGCGAGTACAAGCGCACGCTGGTAGACGCGCTGCTGGTGGCATTCCCACCTGACAGCGGGGGCACAGTGGAAGCAAAAGGCAGAGGGGGAGGAAGAGGTCGCCAACGCAGCTGGGGCACCGCCAGCACCTCAGAAGGCAAGGTTAGCATGGCTGAAATGTGGAAAAGCTTTGTCAGCACGCTACAACAACCAGCACCACCATCAGCTGATATGGAACGTCTTAGCAGGAGGCAGCATTTCACCAACATGGTGGAGCAGTATGTGTGCACACGCCTACACGTACTGAATGACGGGTCTGCCCCCTTCAACTTCTGGGTCTCCAAATTGGGCACATGGCCTGAGCTTGCCCTTTACGCCTTGGAGGTGCTGGCCTGCCCTGCAGCCAGTGTATTGTCTGAACGTGTGTTTAGCACGGCAGGGGGCGTCATCACAGACAAGCGCAGCCGCCTGTCCACAGCCAATGTGGACAAGCTCACGTTCATTAAATTGAACCAGGAATGGATCCCACAGGACTTGTCCGTACCTTGTGCAGAATAGACATGTATACCGGCCTTAACCACCTTAGCCCCCCTAGCTAAAACACCCTTAATGACCAGGCCACTTTTTACAATTCTGCACTACACTACTTTCACCGTTTATTGCTCGGTCATGCAACTTACCACCCAAATGAATTTTACCTCCTTTTCTTCTCACTAATAGAGCTTTCATGGTGGTATTTCATTGCTGATGACATTTTTACTTTTTTTGTTATTAACCGAAATTTAACGAAATTTTTGCAAAAAAATGAAATTTTTCATTTTTAGTTGTAAAATTTTGCAAAAAAAACGACATCTATATATACATTTTTCTCTAAATTTATTGTTCTACATGTCTTTGATAAAAAAAAAAATGTTTGGGTAAAAAAAAAAATGGTTTGGGTAAAAGTTATAGCGTTTCCAAACTATGGTACAAAAATGTGAATTTCCGCTTTTTGAAGCAGATCTGACTTTCTGAGCACCTGTCATGTTTCCTGAGGTTCTACAATGCCCAGACAGTAGAAGAACCCCACAAATAACCCCATTTCGGAAAGTAGACACCCTAAGGTATTCGCTGATGGGCATAGTGAGTTCATAGAACTTTTTATTTTTTGTCACAAGTTAGCGGAAAATGTTTTTTGTTTTTTTTTTCTTACAAAGTCTCATATTCCACTAACTTGTGACAAAAAATAAAAACTTCCATGAACTCACTATGCCCATCATGAAATACCTTGGGGTGTCTTCTTTCCAAAATGGGGTCACTTGTGGGGTAGTTATACTGCCCTGGCATTTTAGTGGCCCTAATGTGTGGGAAGTAGTTTGAAATCAAAATGTGTAAAAAATGCCCTGTGAAATCCTACAGGTGCTCTTTGGAATGTGGGCCCCTTTGCCCACCTAGGCTGCAAAAAAGTGTCACACATGTGGTATCGCCGTACTCAGGAGAAGTTGGGCAATGTGTTTTGGGGTGTCATTTTACATATACCCATGCTGGGTGAGATAAATATCTCGGTCAAATGCCAACTTTGTATAAAAAAATGGGAAAAGTTGTCTTTTGCCGAGATATTTCTCTCACCCAGCATGGGTATATGTAAAAAGACACACAAAGTTGGCATTTGACCAAGATATTTATCTCACCCAGCATGAGTATATGTAAAATGACACCCCAAAACACATTCCCCAACTTCTCCTAAGTACGGCGATACCACATGTGTGACACTTTTTTGCAGCCTAGGTGGGCAAAGGGGCCCACATTCCAAAGAGCACCTTTAGGATTTTACAGTGCATTTTTTACACATTTGGATTCCAGACTTCTTCTCACGCATTAGGGCCCCTAAAATGCCAGGGCAGTATAACTACCCCACAAGTGACCCCATTTTGGAAAGAAGACACCCCAAGGTATTTTGTGATGGGCATAGTGAGTTCATGGAAGTTTTTCTTTTTTGTCACAAGTTAGTGGAATATGAGACTTTGTAAGAAAAAAAAAAATCATCATTTTCCGCTAACTTGTGACAAAAAATAAAAAATTCTAGGAACTCTCCATGCCCCTCACGGAATACCTTGGGGTGTCTTCTTTCCAAAATGGGGTCACTTGTGGGGTAGTTATACTGCCCTGGCATTTTAGGGGCCCTAATGCGTGAGAAGTAGTTTTCATGTGCACACTATTTCATTTTTGGATCTTACTCTCCATGGTGATGTGGAAAAATCTGAGATAACCACTTGTACTTATAGAAAAGAGACAGCTGGCAATACCACTTTATTAGCCCTGTCCTGTCATCCGAAACACGTGGTTAAAAACATCCCTAGGGGTGAATTTATCAGATTAAGGAGGAACTGCTCAGATGATTCCACCTTCCTCATGGAGGCAGAAAAGTTGACTGCTCGGCTGCAGATCAGAGGTTACGGACAGTCTTTAATAGACACAGCTAAAAAAACAGCTCTTGCATTACCCAGGCGAGACCTGGTTTTTCCTAAATATAAAAAATACAAAGGTTTAAAACAAGGCGGCCAGACTGCAATGCCATTCTTTATAACTAACTATAGTCTTGAGTATCTGGATGTCTGCAAGATTGTCAGAAAGAATCTGACAGTTTTGCGCACAGATGCCGCCTGGAAACCGATTGTGGACAAGTGAATAAAATGTGTTGCCCGCAAGGCGCCAACACTTTCTCAAAAACTCAGTCCGAGTCGGTTTTCAGATGGTACGGTACCACAACAATGTTGGCTTAGGTCCAAAGGGATGTTCAAATGCGGGCACTGCATTTGTACGTGTTGCAGTGTCGTACAAACAGGACGGTATGTGGCCTCTGTTGCAGCCCAGCAGTCATTTGAGATACAACAATACATTAACTGCAATACCACACATGTGGTGTATTGTGTGTCTTGTTCTACATGTCAATTGCAATATGTGGGATGTACATCCAATGCCCTCAAAGTTCGGATATGCAGACATATCTCGGATATATCTCATGCTTTTGTAAAAAATGTGTCAGCAGTCAGCCAGCATTTTGCCTCCTGCCACCAGGGCAATATTGCTGGCATGAAAGTTCAGGGCATTGAACGAGTTAATTTTCCTAAACGGGGCGGAGACCATAGGAAAGCTCTTCTCAATAGAGAAGCCTATTGGATTTTTAGATTTCAGTCCTGTATGCCTTTGGGCCTTAATCAAAGACAAGATTTAATATTGCATTATTAGATGTATCTTCTTCTCTTGTCCTTTAGGGGCGGTTCTTGCGTGGGAGGAAGAGAGGGGAGAAAATTAAAAGAATTTTATTTTTTTTCCCCCCTCTATCTTCTTCTCATGCAGTTCTGTTCCTGTGTCTCAGTGGTATATGCTGTGGGTGGGGTGAAAGCAGTCTAATTGGCAATCAATAATCTACAGCTGAATCACTGCTTTTACTCTGTATATAAGATTTGTCAGTCTTATTCTCTGTATCATGAGGAAGGATCTGTAATATATGTTGATCCGAAACATGCTGATGAAATGAGCCTGATGTTTGGTTTTTAAGCACGTTTCCTAATAAAACACGCACTGCGAGGTGAAACTGGACAATCAATTTTTTCGCTACTTCTGAGCCTTGGTTCCGGTTCTGTGTCCGTGCTCCTCGGTGGTGTATGGTGAGGTGAGCTCCAACTTGGTGTTTTTATAGTTTGAAATCAAAATGTGTAAAAAATGCCCTGTGAAATCCGAAAGGTGCTCTTTGGAATGTGGGCCCCTTTGCCCACCTAGGCTGCAAAAAAGTGTCACACATCTGGTATCGCTGTACTCAGAAGAAGTAGGGCAATGTGTTTTTGGGTGTCTTTTTACATATACCCATGCTGGGTGAGAGAAATATCTCGGCAAAAGACAACTTTTCCCATTTATTTTATACAAAGTTGGCATTTGACCAAGATATTTATCTCACCCAGCATGGGTATATGTAAAATGACACCCCAAAACACATTCCCCAACTTCTCCTGAGTACGGCGATACCACATGTGTGACACTTTTTTGCAGCCTAGATGCGCAAAGGGGCCCAAATTCCTTTTAGGAGGGCATTTTTAGACATTTGGATCCCAGACTTCTTCTCACGCTTTAGGGCCCCTAAAATGCCAGGGCAGTATAAATACCCCACATATGACCCCATTTTGGAAAGAAGACACCCCAAGGTATTCAATGAGGGGCATGGCGAGTTCATAGAAGATTATTTTTTTTTGGCACAAGTTAGCGGAAATTTATATATATTTTTTTCTCACAAAGTCTCCCTTTCCGCTAACTTGGGACAAAATGTTCAATCTTTCATGGACTCAATATGCCCCTCAGCGAATACCTTGGGGTGTCTTCTGGGGGTCACATGTGGGGTATTTATACTGCCCTGGCATTCCCTAAAGCGTGAGAAGAAGTCTGAAATATAAATGTCTAAAAAAAATTACGCATTTGTATTCCGTGAGGGGTATGGTGAGTTCATGTGAGATTTTATTTTTTGTCGCAAGTTAGTGGAATATGAGACTTTGTAAGAAAAAAATAAAATCTATTTCCACTAACTAGCCAAAAAAAGTCTGAATGGAGCCTTACCGGGGGGGGGGGGGGGGGGGGGGGGGGGGGGGGGGTGAATGACAGGGGGGTGATCAATGACAGGGGGGTGATCAGGGAGTCTATATGGGGTGATCACCCCCCTGTAAGGCTCCATTCAGACGTTCGTATGTGTTTTGCGGATCCGATCCATGGATCCGTGGATCCGCAAAACACATACGGACCTCTGAATGGAGCCAGCCTTACAAAGGGGTGATCAATGACAGGGGGGTGATCAGGGAGTCTATATGGGGTGATCACCCCCCTGTAAGGCTCCATTCAAACGTCCGTATGTGTTTTGCGGATCCGATCAATGGATCCGTAAAACACATACGGACCTCTGAATGGAGCCTTACAGGGGGGTGATCAATGACAGGGGGGTGATCAATGACAGGGGGGTGATCAGAGAGTCTATATGGGGTGATCACCCCCCTGTCATTGATCACCCCCCTGTAAGGCTCCATTCAGTTGTCCGTATGTGTTTTGCGGATCCGTAAAACACATACGGACATCTGAATGGAGCCTTACAGGGGGGTGATCAATGACAGGGCGGTGATCAATGACAGGGGGGGTGATCAGGGGTTAATAAGTGACAGGGGGGGTGTAGTGTAGTGTGGTGCTTGGTGCTACTGATTACAGAGCTGCCTGTGTCCTCTGGTGGTCGATCCAAGCAAAAGGGACCACCAGAGGACCAGGTAGCAGGTACAGTGGGGGAAATAATTATTTGACCCCTCACTGATTTTGTAAGTTTGTCCAATGACAAAGAAATGAAAAGTCTCAGAACAGTATCATTTCAATGGTAGGTTTATTGTAACAGTGGCAGATAGCACATCAAAAGGAAAATCGAAAAAATAACTTTAAATAAAAGATAGCAACTGATTTGCATTTCATTGAGTGAAATAAGTATTTGGACCCTCTAACAAAAAAAGACTTAATACTTGGTGGAAAAACCCTTGTTTGCAAGCACAGAGGTCAAACGTTTCTTGTAATTGATGACCAAGTTTGCGCACATTTTAGGAGGAATGTTGGTCCACTCCTCTTTGCAGATCATCTCTAAATCCCTAAGGTTTCGAGGCTGTCTCTGTGCAACTCTGAGCTTGAGCTCCCTCCATAGGTTTTCGATTGGATTAAGGTCCGGAGACTGACTAGGCCACTCCATGACCTTAATGTGCTTCTTCTTGAGCCACTCCTTTGTTGCCTTTGCTGTATGTTTTGGGTCATTGTCGTGCTGGAACACCCATCCACGACCCATTTTCAGTTTCCTGGCAGAGGGAAGGAGGTTGTCGCTCAGGATTTCACGATACATGGCTCCGTCCATTTTCCCGTTTATGCGAATAAGTTGTCCTGTGCCCTTAGCAGAAAAACACCCCCAAAGCAAAATGTTTCCACCCCCATGCTTGATGGTGGGGACGGTGTTTTGGGGGTCATAGGCAGCATTTTTCTTCCTCCAAACACAGCGAGTTGAGTTAATGCCAAAGAGCTCTATTTTGGTCTCATCAGACCACAGCACCTTCTCCCAGTCACTCTCTGAATCATTCAGGTGTTCATTGGCAAACTTCAGACGGGCCTGCACATGTGCCTTCCTGAGCAGGGGGACCTTGCGAGCCCTGCAGGATTTTAATCCATTGCGGTGTAATGTGTTTCCAATGGTTTTCTTGGTGACTGTGGTCCCTGCTAATTTGAGGTCATTAACTAACTCCTCCCGTGTAGTTCTAGGATGCTTTTTCACCTTTCTCAGAACCATTGACACCCCACGAGGTGAGATCTTGCGTGGAGCCCCAGAGCGAGGTCGATTGATGGTCATTTTGTGCTCCTTCCATTTTCGAACAATCGCACCAACAGTTGTCACCTTCTCTCCCAGCTTCTTGCTAATGGTTTTGTAGCCCATTCCAGCCTTGTGCAGGTCTACAATTTTGTCTCTGACATCCTTGGACAGCTCTTTGGTCTTTCCCATGTTGGAGAGTTTGGAGTCTGCTTGATTGATTGATTCTGTGGACAGGTGTCTTTTATACAGGTGACTAGTTAAGACAGGTGTCCTTAATGAGGGTGACTAATTGAGTAGAAGTGTCTAACCACTCTGTGGGAGCCAGAACTCTTAATGGTTGGTAGGGGTTCAAATACTTATTTCACTCAATGAAATGCAAATCAGTTGCTATCTTTTATTTAAAGTTATTTTTTCGATTTTCCTTTTGATGTGCTATCTGCCACTGTTACAATAAACCTACCATTGAAATGATACTGTTCTGAGACTTTTCATTTCTTTGTCATTGGACAAACTTACAAAATCAGTGAGGGGTCAAATAATTATTTCCCCCACTGTATATTAGACGCTGTCATCAAAACAGCGTCTAATATACCTGTTAGGGGTTAAAAAAAAATCGCATCTACAGCCTGCCAGCGAACGATCGCCGCTGGCAGGCTGTAGATCCACTCGCTTACCTGCAGTTCCTGTGTGCGCGCGTTCACAGGAAATCTCGCGTCTCGCGAGATGACGCGTATATGCGTGACTCTGCCTGAGACTGCCGCATCCGGAACACGATCCTGCGTTAGGCGGTCCGGAGGCGGTTAACCAGCCATTGTTATACTACAGCGCAATTGCTCATTCTTGTATTTTGGATATTTCACACTCTTTTGGAGTGTACCCTAATAAAAAATTTTTTTTAATTAAAACAAAAAGTCAGCAGTGTTGGCTACCTCGTCCTCCTACACCGCTACGTCCACCGCCTCCCTAAAACTCCTACTCCATATGGACCTCGACCTGATAAATCAGGTTTGTTTTTTTGTACGTATTTTATTTTATTTTATGTCATTTCACTAATTTGTCTGTTACATTTTAGGGTGAAATTCAGCAATTTTTGGGTGTGATATACCACTGCTATACCTAGTAGACAGGTAAAATAAATTCACTAATTTGTCTGTTACATTTTCGGGTGAAATTCACCAATTTTTTTTTTTTTAAATCAGATAATTTTTATTGAAGTAAAAATAAATACAAATGTATTAAAAAAATACAATAACAAAATCCCCCATAACCCCAACATTATAGGAAGAGAGCAGCAAATTTAACATATTAGTCAGATACATTAGAATATGTGCAAATACACAGATCACAGTAATAAATTCAATAACTGAGACAATGGAGACGTCGGCAGACCCGCAATACCAAGCCCATAGACAGGCTAGCCAAAATGGTAACAATGGTTCAATAGCAAAGGTAAGAGAAATAACAGTGAACTCCCCCCCACATTTTACAATGAGTGACATGTACGGACGATGATCTCGGCCCCTGTATTCAAAAGATATCGGCCCACTCCCTGTACACCTTTCTTTGACCGACAATCATACCTTATTAGTTGCAAGCACGTAAGCACCACCCCTGCTTTAAGAACGACCTAGAACAATCCAGCTACTACAGTGCAAGGACAGCCATTGACTGCTCACCCCTGACCTGTCTGAAATTCACCAATTTTTGGGTGTGATATACCACTGCTAAACATAGTAGACAGGTAAAAAAATAAAAATAAAAAATCACTAATTTGTCTGTTACATTTTCGGGTGAAATTCACCAATTTTTGGGTGTGATATACCCCTAGCTTTACCTAGTTGACAGCTTAATAAATTTCACTAATTTTTATTTTACATTTTTGGGTGACATTCAACAGTTTTTGGCTGAGATAGACCCCTGCTTTACCTAGTAGACAGCTTAATACATTTCACAAATTTTCTTGTTACATACTTGGGTTTACATTTTACAATTTTTGCAGTGGGTGACATTATTTTCTATTTTAAAAAATAATCTGTTCCATTGGTGGGTGACATTAACCCATTTCTGGCGATGAAAAACCCCTGCTCTGCATAAGTGACAGGGAATTAAATTTCTAAAATTCGTCTTTAATTGGCCCTTTGATTCGATCCTTCTGCTTTAATAATTTGTCCCATATTTCCACTTCATCCCATTGCAGCCATTGACCTCCCTTGGATGAGGTCTCCCTTTCTCACGCTCCCTCTCTGGCGTGGAACCCTGATTCGCCAATAACCGTGATCAACATGGTAGGCTCAGAAAAGAACATCGAAAGTTGATAGAGAAGATATCCAAATGGATGGTGGATGTCACAGGGACGTGCGATCAGGCAGAAGTTATCTAGAGTCAACAAAGCGGCAGCAGGGCCTCTCCTGGCTACTGTTTCCAAATCCAAAATACTCCAGTGACATTCCCTATAATTTTTTATTAATCATTCCAATACAGGGCATCTTAAGAGTCCTGTATTGTTATTTAACGTCACTACCTCCCCAAGTCAGGAGTGGGTAATTGCCGCGCGCCCCCTCCTTTCCTTCAATTCTTCCGTTCTAATAGCTTCTCCCACATTTCCGCTCGATCACAATTAAATTTCATCCATTGAGCTCCCTAGGATGTGGTCTCCCTTTCTCACGCTTCCTCTCCGGGGTGGAACCCTGATTCGCCGCTAACCGTGATCAACATGGTAGGAGCAGAAAAGAACATTGAAAGTTGATAGAGCAGATATCCAATTGGATCGTGAACATCATGAGGACGTGCGACATGGTGGGGCAGTATGTTTGCACACGCCTACACAAACTGACTGATGGTTCTGCCCCCTGCAACTTCTGGGTCTCCAAATTGGGCACATGGCCTGAGTTTGCCCTTTACGCCTTGGAGGTTCTGGCCTGCCCTGCAGCCAGTGTATTGTCTGAACGTGTGTTTAGCACGACTGGAGGGTGTTATCACAGGTTCTATTTCCCAATGTTTTGGGGTGTACCCTAATTTAAAAAAAATTAAATAAATTTAAAACCAAAAAGCAGTGTAGGCTACCACCTCCTCCACCGCCTCCTACTCCATATGGACCCTGTCCTCCTAGATCAAGATTATATGTTTTTTTTTACGTATTTTATGTTATTTAAAGTCATTTCCCTATCCACATTTGTTTGCAGAGCACTTGACATGCTCTTAACCACATTTTGATGCCATTTGCAGCCCTCTAGCCCTTTCCATGAAATTTTTACAGCCATTTTAGTGCTCAAAAGTTAATTGACTTTAATGGGGTTCGGGTTCAAGTTCGGGTCCCGAACTCGAACATCCAGGTGTCCGCTCAACTCTACTTATGTACCGGGTGTGTTACAGTATGTCTAGTGTTGTGTTCCATGTCTGGTCTGTTTGGTGTGTTGTCCAGCATGGTTTCTAGACATTCCCCTCTCTGTCTGTGCCTTCGGTGAGAGGGCCCCTGGGTTCCCCGGAGGGGAGTCAGCGAGCAGCTCTGCCTGGGGCCACCATGCTTTCGGTACGCATGGGTGTACAGGTAGTCTTGGTGCTGGTGTTACACCCTGTTGCTGTGGCAGGTAAGTGCTTGTTATTCCGGTGTGTTGTCGTATCATTGGGTTTTTACCTGCCGACCTAGTTGCTGTTCACTGTCTTCCCTTACCTTTGCTGCTTGGCCTTTGAGACTCCTGTTCATCCGCGTTCTGGAGGAACAGGTCATCTCTAGCTCCTTACCTTTATTCAGAGATCATCAGGGCGACTCAGGGTCCTAGGTTCCTGTGTATGAGACCACCTACCATTCTGGTCTGCTCATACGGTTAAGAGTCAGGGCCAGGATTAGGGCGGCTTTGGGAGGTGACCTGCTCCCTTTTTCTGGTCTCCAGGCATAGCTGCTTCCCCATTTACCTACGGTATACGGTGGGGAGTTTTCCCCCACTCTCCATTGTGACAGTTATTTTGATTGCCAGATATGCAATTGGTAAGCATTTTTTCCCCCCTAAGTTGAGTAAAATTGGCTTCTGCTTCATGAGCGTTTTCTGCCTTTCTCTGGATCAATTCTGCATTTCGTCTTTTCAGGCTTACAAACAAGGTTACTATATTCAGGGGCACTGTGTGTAGCAGCTTTACATTCAAGGGTCACAGTGTGTGACACTACTTTATGCAGGGAACAGTTTGTGGTAGTATATTTAGAGGGAACAGAGTGTGGCGCTATGTTGAGGGGCACAGCTTTATATGCACCAAAATTAGCCATATATTTGGTGCATCTAGTTTTAGAAAAATCACGTAGTCGCCAAGAGGTTCTGGCTGAGCAGGATAGGGGGCGTGGCTTAGAGGGAACGTTGCATGGTTGAAGATGCAATAGTTTGGAACTGTATTGCTTATGGTGCTGTGCATGAGTTTAGTTCTGTTATTGTATAATGAGCTTAGTTCTGGTGCTATATTTATATAATGAGCTTGGTTCTATGACATACCACACTACAGGAACCTTACACGTATATCTTTGGCAGTCAAGCATGAAACTAGAGATGAGCGGATTGACTTGTCTCATCAGCAGGACTTCTTTACGTGTGGTAGGCTGTCCCCACAGGTGGTGAAGTGCTGACCTGCCGGTAGATTGACAAGGCCAGACATTTAGCCTGGCTCTGACAATTTCCTGCCTGCACCACTGCTCCAATTAGCCGAGCAAGAGCAGAAGCTCTGCTTCGGGTTTGGAGCAGTGACTGTGCAGGCGCTGCTACCCGGCAGGAAATTATCAGTGCTGGGCTAAAAGACCGGCCCTGTCAATCTAGCGTCATGTAGGTACTTCACCTGTGGAGACAGCCCCCACAGGTGAAGAAATCCTGCTGATGAGACAAATCGATCAGCATTCATTTCAATAGGGCTGCAAATGATGCTGTCTGTTCTGCAGCCCCGCAAAAAAAACAACATGTCCTATTCTTGTCCATTTTGCATAAGCAGTTCTAACAGAAGGTGTACCAATCCGCAAAATGCGGAATTCACACAGTCGGTATCCGTGTTTTGTTGAGCCACAATTTGCGGAACACAAAAATGGCTATAGCCGTGTGCATGAGCCCTTATACTGATGGCCTATCCTCAAGAAACACATTGCAATCAACGTAGGGCTATTTCTGAACATAGGAGAAACAGGGCAATAAATGTTTGGGTGCTATTCTTCATTTTCTTATACAAAAATGTCCTATAAATGGTTCTGCCACATTCAAAGTCTATGGGATTAGGGAAACATTTGAGTATTGGTACAAGGTAAAATCTAAAGCCCCCATTTCTATAGGAAAAAAAATTAAACCGCCATTGAATGCTTGATCAAAATGCTGCTGCATTCAGGTCTTTAATCTCCGTAAAAGAAAAGGAAAGCCATTATGTATAGTCTAATTTGTGGCTCTAGAATAACAAGGTGGCAAGTAAAGAGGGAAATATCTAATACTTTCCAATGACGTTTTAACAAGGGCCAAACTTGGTGAAAGGTTACTCGGGGTAGTAATATGTAGTGTTGGATGTAAATAATATCTACTGCGTATACCAGTGGTTGACAGAAGTAAAATGTAATGAAACATTAGCAAGGTACACTTTTATTATAACGAATCATAAAGCACTACATATTAAACAACTGGAAAATTACAATATAGGCACAGTAAACTTTTTTTTTGTAAGAAAGACGATATAACAAAAATACAGAATGTGATGTAAAGTTGCATAGCCAAAATCAAGAACACTTTCAGAGCCCCATAATTTACAAGTCACTTTACATAATGACATGCAGTATGTAGCACTAAAAGTTCAGCAATACTACACACCTGCCAATCCACCAGCAAGGCATCGGCCATTTTTTATTTTTAAAAAGCATAAAAATAAATAAACTCTTTAATCACATAATACTATTAAAAGTAACAGCCTGGAGAAGATTTGTACAGAGGTTGTGTTCATCTTCCATCAGTTTAGACCTGGAGTGAGTTCCAGCTAAAGATTCCTTTACTTTGATTCAGAGGTTATTTTATTATTATACAAAATCTGATCAAACAATATGATAAAGCATGGAATGAGGATGGCTATATGTGAAAGTATAAGATATTTTATTATTTACATAGCATATATAAACTTTTTTTTCTGCCCAGAAATGTGCCATCCATTGTGTCCAATACATACACAGATTTTTCACCATGTGGATTTGAAATCCGTCTGACATTATTGACTAGGGGTAATCCGAATGTGAACCAGCGACAGTTGTTAATGCTAACCTATAGATCCTGCTGCAGATTCTGTCATGAAAATCCGCCATGTGCGCATACCCCAACAGTGAAATCAATATATGTATATACTGTGTACTTTATTTATACAGTAAACAGTACTGTATATTGTGATCTACTGGTTAAATGTGGTGCACACACAAGTAGATCTCACTGTTGGACCACCAGCAATGTTGCCAACCTGAATTTTTCTCTTATACCGGACAACTTATCCAAAAATAAAAGCCTGAAGTTGTGTTTTTGTTTTTACAGACAAATTGGAAAAACCATAATAAATTATGATTATAATACACGTGTATAGCTCAATATACTAATATAAATCTGCATTTACTGTGAGCGGTAAAATAATAGGGTTGGCAACCCTGGCCACCAGGCTGTTCTCTAGCTGGCTTCTACACAAGTAGGAAATCTGCATCCTCATAGGTCCATGTTTCAGTATGTTTAACCACTTCACATCCGGGCCATTTGCCCCCTTCCTGCCCAGGCCTAATTTTGCAAATCTGACATATCTCACTTTGTGTGGTAATAACTTTGGAACACTTTTACTTATCGAAGCCATTCAGAGATTGTTTTCTCGTGACACATTGTACTTCATGACAGTCATAAATTTGAGTGAATATATTTCACCTTTATTTATGAAGAAATCCCAAATTTACCCAAAATTTTGAAAAATTCGCAGTTTTCAAAATTTCAATTTCTCTGCTTTTAAAACAGAAAGTGATACCTCATAACATATTTATTACTTAACATTCCCCATATGTCTACTTTATTTTGGCATCATTTTGGAAATGTCATTTTATTGTTTAGGACGTTAGAAGGCTTAGAATTTTAGAAGCAAATCTTAAAATTTTTAAGAAAATTGCCAAAACTTTTTAAGGACCAGTTCAGGTCTGAAGTCACTTTGTGGGGCTTACATAGTGGATACCCCCATAAATGACCCCATTGTAGAAACTACACCCCTCAAGTTACTTAAAACTGATTTTACTAACTTTGTTAACCCTTTAGGCGTTCCACAAGAATTAAAGGAAAATGGAGATCAAATTTTTAAATTTCACTTTTTGGGCGGATTTTCCATTTTAATACATTTTTTTCTTTAACACATCAAGGGTTAACAGCCAAACAAAACTTAATATTTATTACCCCGATTCTGTGGTTTACAGACACACCCCACATGTGGTCATAAACTGCTGTATGGGCACACGGCAGGGCGCAGAAGAAAAGGAGCGCCACATGGTTTTTGAAAAGCAAATTTTGCTGAACTGGTTTTTAGATGCCATGTCCCATTTGAAGCCCCCCTGATGCACCCTTATAGTAGAAACTCCTAAAAAGTGACTCCATTTTGGAAACTAGGGGATAAGGTGCCAGTTTTATTGGTACTATTTTTGGGTACATATGATTTTTTTGCAGAAAAGACAAAAGGTAATAGTGGCTCACTGTACCTTTAACAAAGGAATGGTGCTACAAAGCCCCGTTGGTCCACCCAACCAACACAATTTTATAAGAAAAAGGTAAAAATTGGGCTGAGCACTCAAAAACTGGAATACTCCATGTATAAGGTGGTAAATTAAAATATTTATTCTATGCAAGGCACACAGAATAAAAACGACTTTCAACTGACATATAATAACAAACACTGACATATAAGTCCTAAAATAAACTCTGCAGTAAATGTATCTAAATAAATATGACGATATGTTGCAATATAGTATCAGTTAATACTCCCTCACAAAGGGGTTCAAATCAACAGGTGTGTTAATCCACCTGCAGGACAGATTAATAAACTGTGAAGCGGTCATAAAATAAACTGTAAAGCAGTCATAAAGTAAGGCGGTATGGCAGAAGAATTTGCGGTGTATTCGTGGCGTCCCACTGTACCACGCTGCCTAAAACGCCTTTTACCTTTTCGGACGGCTTCTATTGCTGTAAGTATCTTTTGTGAACGGGCCCGTTCACATGGTCCTCAATTGACCAAGTTTATGGTATGTAGTACGTTCAGATGTTCGCAGAAATCTCAAGGTGTATAGTACAGCCAGTGTCCGGCAACACCAGGAAGTCAGTGGGATTCCAGAGAGATATCTTTCAATCTGCAATTCTTCAAAGACTACTGTGGATAAAGGGAAATATACAGTTGCTCATCCGTAAATACAGCAGGTCCTGACCAAACGCTTTTCAGGGTTTCCACTATACCCCTTCCTCAGTGGTCATTCACAAAGGATACTTACAGCAATAGAAGCCGCCCGGAAAGGTAAAAGGCGTTTCAGGCGGCGCGGTACAGTGGGACACCACGAATACACTGCAAATTCTTCTGCCATACCGCCTTATTTTATGACTGCTTCACAGTTTATTAATCTGTCCTGGAACAGTGTGGGTATTTTTCTGCAGGTGGATTAACACACCTGTTGATTAATCAATCAATGACACTGGCTAACTGAACTTGAGGTGTATACACACACTCACCATTTATACCTGAGGTGGAAACATACCAAACTTTGCTGATTCTACCATTTTGCGTATTTTAACCCCTTCGTGTGGGAGTATTAACTGATACTATATTGCAACATATCGTCATATTTATTTGGATCCATTTACTGCAGAGTTTATTTTAGGACTTATATGTCCGTGTTTGTTATTATATGTCAGTTTAAAGTCGTTTTTATTGTGTGTGCCTTGCATAGAATGAATATTTTAATTTATCACTTTATACATGCAGTATTCCAGTTTTTGAGTGCGCAGCCCAATTTTTACCTTTTTCATATGATTTTTTGATCATTCATTATAACACTTTGGCCCCTTTCACACAGGCGAGTTTTCCGCGCGGGTGCAATGCGTGAGTTGAACGCATTGCACCCGCACTGAATCCCGACCCATTCATTTCTATGGGGCTGTGCACATGAGTGGTGATTTTCACGCATCTCTTGTGGGTTGCGTGAAAATCGCAGCAAGCTCTATTTTGTGCGTTTTTCACGCAACGCAGGCCCCATAGAAGTGAATGGGGCTGCGTGAAAATCGCAAGCATCCGCAAGCAAGTGCGGATGCAGTGCGATTTTCACGCACGGTTGCTAAAAAACGATCAGGATGGGGACCCGATCATTATTTTCCCTTATAACATGGTTATAAGGGAAAATAATAGCATTCTGAATACAGAATGATACGTAAAATAGGGCTGGAGGGGTTAAAAATAAATAAATAATAATTTAACTCACCTTAATCCACTTGTTCGCGCAGCCGGCATCTCTTCTGTCTTCATCTGTGAGGAATGGGACCTTTGATGACGTCACTACGCTCATCACATGGTCCATTACATGATCCATCACCATGGTGATGGACCATGTAATGAACGCAGTGACGTCATCAAAGGTCCTATTCCTCACAGATGAAGACAGAAGAGATGCCGGCTGCGCGAACAAGTGCATTAAGGTGAGTTAAATTATTTTTTTGAATTTTTTTTAACCCCTCCAGCCCTATTTTACTTAGCATTCTGTATTCAGAATCCTATTATTTTCCCTTATAACCATGTTATAAGGGAAAATAATACAATCTACACAACCTTGAACCCAAACCTGAACTTCTGTGAAGAAGTTCGGGTCTGGGTACCACATTCCGTTTTTTATCACGCGCGTGCAAAACGCATCAAAACTGACTGCATTTGGGTACCTACTCGCGCGGGTTTGCCGCAACGCATCCGGACCTTATCCGGACACGCTCATGTGAAAGAGGCCTTTATGGGGCAAGGTGACCAAAAAATTGGTTGTTTTAGCACAGTTTTTATTTTATTTATTTTTACAGCGTTCACCTGAGGGGTTAGGTCATGTGACATTTTTATAGAGCTGGTTGTTACGGATGCGGCGATACCTAATATTTCAATGATTTTCTTATGTAGGGGCTCATTTTTTGCGAGATGAGGTGACTGTTTTATTGTTACCATTTTGTGGGACATACGCCTTTTTGATCACTTGGTGTTGCACTTTTTGTGATGTAAGGTGACAAAAATGTTTGTCACCGAGGGGTTAGGTCATGTGATATTTTTATAGATCTTGTTGTTACGGACGCGGCGATACCTAATATGTATACTTTTTTTTATTTCACTTTAACACAATAATAGCATTTGTGAAACAAAAAAATTATTTTTTAATGTGTCCATGTTCTGAGAGCTATATTTTATTTTATTTTTTTTGAGATTTTCTTATGTAGGGGCTCATTTTTTGCCGAATGAGGTGACGGTTTTATTGGTACCATTTTGTTGGACATAAGCCTTTTTGATCACTTGGTGTTGCACTTTTTGTGATGTAAGGTGACAAAAATGGCTTTTTTTGACACCGTTTTCATTATTATTTTTTTATGGTGTTCATGTGATATATTTATAGAGCCGACCGTCACGGACGCGGCAATACCAAATATGTCTATTTAATTTTTTTCTATTTTTAACATTTTCATTTAATTCCTTACTTGGGGAATTTTTTTTTTTTTTTACATGTGAATCTTTTTATTTTACACTTTTCGTCCCCCATAAGGTCATACAAGACCTCTGGGGGACATTTAACTTCACTTTATTTTTTTTCACTATTGATTTCTCCTGTAACTGGGGCCGACATAGTCACTGACAGAGGGCAACCCGATCTGCAGCTGCGCGATTAGCGTGCAGCTGCAATCTCTGAATGGACGTTCAGAAACGTCCATTCAGAGATATAGAACCACCTCCCGGACGTTTTTAGTCAAAATGCGGACGGGAGGTGGTTAACACTCTTTTTTCTATTAAAATGCTAATTATCAAATCACACAAGGACGTGCAGGTCGCAACCAGTGCTGTTATCTGCTGTGGGTCTTATGCATTATTCTTAAAGTTGTTCTCTGGGAATGATTTAAAATAGCCGCGAGCCTCCTGTCCTAGAATGTGAGCAGGACTGTTTGCCTCCACTTGCAGTGCTGTCTAGGGGGTGTGGCCTCACTACAAACTATACTCTGGCATTTACATATATTACAGTTTGGTGAGTGTTCCTGTCAGGCTGTTCAGCCATGATGGCATATCACAGACCAGATTGCATCCATTATAGAGTAGTGTAGTGAGGCCTCACCCCTCTAGGCAACTCTGCAAGTGGTTGCTATCTCTATTATCCAGCAACAGGTGCAACTTAACCAGCTCAAGACAAGACACTTTCATTTTTTATAGTGCACGTGTTTGGAAAGCGTAACTTTTGTTCTTAGTCACGTTATTTAAATAATTTTCTGTCCTTTTTCAGTGATACAGTAGGCTTTATCAGTATGTAGTTTTCATTTTAGTATGTTTTCTTTTATATTGTTTTATAACCAGAAATCACTGTGGTATGCGGTAGTGGTAGTGTTATTTTGTTTAATTTTACACATTGTGCCCCCCGATGATCATACAAGACCTTTGGGTGCATTTTAACATTACATTTTTTTTATTTTTTTTTTCTGAATTCTACTGTAACTGGGGCTGACATATTACCCCAGTTATAGGGTAAATACAGCCTACAGGGCCTCAGTGCAGAGCTGATCTGGGACTGCTAAGACCCAGCAGCTCCTGCAGTTACATGCCACCCAGCAATCACATGATCTCTGGAACAGGAAGCAGTTTACTGTGATGGGGGAAGGACTATAAACCATCTCTGCTTTCTCTGTGGGGAGCCCAGCTGTTACTGAAAACCACCTCCCCACTTCTGCAACTGCACAATCTCCATGCAACTGCAAATTCTACAAGGAGTATCAGAAATGGTCTTTCAGGTTACATGCAAACCACCCAAACATTTTATGGCAGTAGATCACCTGACTCATAAAAAGTAGATCAAATACTAAAATTATTTAGTTACTTTTGTTCTAACAAGAGAGGGCCCTGAAATTACAATGTTACTTGTGCTTATAAATCAGCTTCTAATAGCCCCAGGTACACAACACTTCAGTATATGTATGGCAATGTAAGATGCAGACTCTTCCATGTATGATCAGACTCAGGACATTGTTTAGAGAAAAAAAAAAAAAAAAGCTGGATAATTTTTAAAAGTAGCAAAACATAACTAAAACCATAAAATTTGGTAGCTCCATAATGGTAGTGACCAGCAGAATAACGTTTACATGTCATCTTTACCACACAGTGAACACTATAAAAAATGAAACCCTAAATCAATGGCAGAATTTTGTTGTTTTTTTCCCCACACTGTTGCCCCAAAAATGTTTTTAAAAGTTCTACAATTCATCTGATATACCCTAAAATGGTGTTGTTAAAAATACAATTTACCCCACATGAAAAAAAACCTCGTGGTTATCTTGATGAAAAAAAAAAAAAAAAAAAAGTTATAGCTTTTAAAATGTGCAGATAAAAAACTAAAAAACTCCAAGCCTTGAGTACCAAACTAGGCTGCATCGTAAAGGGGTTGCCCAGTCTTTGCTAAAGGTCTCTTTAGATGGAACAATTCAACAGGCGATTGTTGGGAAGGAACCATTTACATGTAGCGATCTCCTCCACAGTATGGGGAGGAGTGATCACTAATGCCAATGCTCGTCCCCATATAGACTCGTTTGTCGGGAGCAGAGTGTGATTAGACAGCACTATCTGCTGCTGGCAAAAGATGATTTAGGTGCCTACACAAACTATCCAATTACCTGATGAACAAGCGTTTCGCTCATTCATGGGGTAACCGGCGGCACCTTTACACCACCAGATAATTCCTATAAACACTCGTTAGTGATTATCTGGCAGATTCTCGGCCTCTGTAAAAGGCCCTTAAAGGGGTTGTCCGGGTTCAGAGCTGAGCCCGGACATACCATTATTTTCACCCAGGCAGCCCCCCTGAGGCTAGCATCGGAGCATCTCATGCTCCGATGCGCTCCCTTGCCCTGCACTAAATTGCGCAGGGCAAGCGATCTTTTATTTACAATAACACACTGCCGGGCGGAAACTTCCTCCCAGCAGTGTGTTCGGTGACGTCACCGACTCTGATTGGTGGGCTTTAACGCTGCCTTTGCCCTGCACGATTTAGCTCAGGGCAAAGGAGAGCATCGGAGCATGAACTGCTCCGATGCTCCTGTCAGGGGGGCTGCCTGGGTGAAAATGGAGGAATGTCCGGGTTCAGCTCTGAACCCGGACAACCCCTTTAAGTGATGGCCTAGCTGATCGGCAGGGGTGCGTGGTGTCAGGCCCCAGCTGACGAGCTAGTGATGTCCTACCATGAGGCCATCACTTAGTAAAGGGTGGCAACCCCTTTAAAGCCCATTTTGGTCTGATCATTAAGTAGTTAATTGCTACATTTCTCCTGTAACAAACACTTCACAGCAGATTGAACTTGTGCCTAAAACGGTGTACATCTTATAGCCTAACTTTGGCAAGGGTTGATGATATATAGGAGTGTGGTCCAGTTTCACCTAACTCCTCCGACTGTGTTGGCACATCATAACCAGCGCCATCTCCACTCATAGAATAGTTGCAAAGTGTTTGCTGATAGTTTGTGTGTTGCATGATGTTTGTACAAAAGTGGCATGCTTATATTCATAACAGCAGCGTGCAGACATCTGCAAATATAAGAGAACTGGTATCATGGCAATTCCAGCCATCAGCATAAAGGACCTAGTGGCAGAGGGGCCTGAGGCACAGAGAAGCTGGTAGTACAAGAGTCCCTGCTGCACATACAAACAGCAAAGGGCAAGTCTTATGCTAAGGAATGTCTTAATAAAGCTGTATTGACGTTTTAGTAAATACTCAAGTTCTTCTGAAAATAATACAGGAGCCTTATTTCCTAGAACTTAGCTTTGTGTATTCCCTCTGTTATTCCTTCTGGAAGCATATAAATACATTTCCAAATGGGGTGTTACTATTGCTGCTTCAGACAGACACTTTAAAACTGTCCATATAGGGCTGACAGTGTCTCTATAGGGACACACCCTATTGACAAGGGGAACAGTGACACCGAGTCAGCTTATTCTGAAATTTTCTGGAGAAATAAAGAAATTGTACAACAGAGATGTCAAAGAGAAGAATTGTAATTTCATGGGGACTTCAATTAGTTACAGTAATAATAAAATATGTCCAAAAATAAGGCAAGTAGCTATAAACAATTTTGTAAATGACAAGACAGCTTTCGTATACTAACCTCATTACATTGTTAAGTTGGTGTGTTCCTAATAAAAAAATAAAAAAATAAAAAAAACTTTTTGTGGTGTGTAAAGGAAAACAGACTTTGTTGCTAATAGCAACCAATCAGATTCCACCTTCATTTTTTGGCGCTGCTTTAGAAAAAGAAAGGTGGAATCTGATTGGTTGCAAAGCCAGTTTTCCTTTACACCAGTTTTGATAAATCTCCCTTCATTGTCTATCATATCAATGATGAAAATGATTGTTGTGTTCGATCCATTCCCAAAAGTCACATACACCTGTGAAATGTAGATGGAAACGCATGTATAGAATCCGAAACGAGTTTACATTCTGTACATTTATATACACGTATAACTTCTACACCGCCGTTCAGTCTGCAAACAGAACAGTACGGGTCAGGTTTCAAGAAATCAACTTGATCACATTCACAAAAACTAGTCTCCCTCACTCATTATATTGGCCCTACCCTATAAACTCACATTTCATAGTCTTGTCTATTTGATTGGTCCCACACGACTGCAATACAGAAGAGACATTTACAAATAGCTATTTTCATGTGTGTGGTATAGTTGCAGCCATGATAATTCACACAGCGCGTAGTAACGCTTTAGTGGAGAAGATTATTGGCTTGATATACAGTATTACTTTTCTTCATATAAGAAATGGCAAAAGTTTTAGCTTCTAACCCAAGACCCTGCAGTAAGGGATGTGAGGAATGAGCAGGATTTGATTGTGTGGTATGCACATCCAGAGCTGTTCTACAGTATACTTCATGTTTGTATGTACATAAAAGGAATGATAATAGTAACGTGTATATGTTTAAATGTATGCGTGTAAAATATATGAAAGATCAGGTGTCACATGTATATATTTTAATAAACTGTCTTATAGCATGTATTGCCTGATTATAGCGTTAGGATTGTGTAATGGCACAAATTGTAATCAGTTTTAGAGAGTGTCTAAAGGGCATCTGTCAGCAGATTTGTACCTATGAATCTGGCTGACCTGTTACATTTGCACTTGGCAGGTGAAGGCATCTGTGTTGATCCCATGTTCATATGAGCCCCCATTGCTGAAAAATTATGTTTTAATATATGCAAATTAGCCTCTAGGAGCAATGGGGGCGTTGCTGTTACACTTAGAGGCTCAGCTCTCTCTGCAACTGCTGTACCACCTGGACTTTGATTGACAGGGCCAGGCAGTGTAACCATCATAACGCCTGCCTGGTCCTGTCAATCAAAGTGCAGAGGGTGCGGCAGCTGCAGAGAGAGCTGAGCCTCTAAGTGTAACGGCAACACCCCCATTGCTCCTAGAGGCTATTTTGCATATAGTAAAACATAATTTTCTCAGCAATGTGGGCACGTATGAATATGGGACCAACACAGATGTCTTCAGCTGCCAAGTGCACATGTAACCGATCAGCCAGTGTCATAGGTACAAATCTCCTGACAGATGTCCATTCACAAGTCCGCAAAATGGTTCCGCATCTTTGCGGAACGGGCACGGACCCATTCATTTTCAATGGGGCCGCAAAAGATGCAGACAGCAAAAAAAATAAATAGAACATGTCCTAATCTTGTCCGCAGACACGGACAAGAAAAGGCATTTCTATTATAGTGCCAGCCATGTGCGGTCCGCAAAATGCGGAACGCACATGGCCAGTGTCCATGTTTTGCGGATCCGCAATTCAGTTGCGGACATGTGAATGGACCCTTAATTGTGCCTGGAGTATTATACTGTGTGATTCCTGGTTACAAATAGCATAATTCCATTGCTTTACATAGGACTTAAAGACTGGGACTTCTTATCTGCCTTTGTAGCACCTAAATGTAATGAAGGCCTTCAGCCCCTAATGTTGGTCCTTGATTCTTTGACACTGGAAGCTGCACCAATAAGCATTGCATGGTACTTGTATCAGCTGCCAAAATGTTCGAGGATGGCCATGTGACAGAAGTAATACTGCTCTGGAGTCTGTATACTCAGTGCTCTCTGTTTCCGCATTCTTGTCACAGTTTGCTGAATGTTCAAGGTGCCTACATCTTCTATTTGGGACAAGCAAATGTCCAATGTACAGAAAGTACCTGGGGGGAAATAATAAAAGTCCACATTAGCTTTCATTATCAATGAGTGTTAATGTATTAAAGCTAGGACTTTTCTCCTGCTAAGCCATTCAGTTTCTATATTTATTGCCATCATCCAGTACCTGTCCTTCCGATTCCTGCGCTGCAATGTACCACAATTGGAGGACCGCCAGCAGGATCTTTCCATTGGTTTCCTAGCTCATTCACCAATCTTCTCTGTTCCTTCTTTACAGCGTCTCTGAAATTGATAAGAGCAGCAGCAGAGCTGGGAACCCCAAAGTCTGGCCAGCTTAAGAACTGCAAATGACTGATCTGCCTCTTCTCTCGGCCCTGAAACGGGAGACATACTTATGCTACAAAACATAAGGCATATGAAATCAAGAAGTTTCAAATGTGGGTCTTAAGGTGGCCACACAGTCTAAATTTGTTGAAAAAGATGGGTCGGCACTTGAAAAAGGCTCAGGCTTGAGCCGAAACTAGTAACTGATGATGCTATTATACTTTGAATACAAGTCTCTTCATATCGTCAAGAAAGTGAGTGCCAGTCCTTCTTCGCTATACAGTCTAAAGTAGATCAGAATGGATGATTTCAACCAAAACGTTTATTCGTCAAGTAAAATTTAACTATTGTTTTAGCCGACCAATGACAGACCATCATCGTTTGGAAAGTCGTCCATGTTTGAAATTTTTGTTTGGAAACCTCTTTCGTTCCAAGAAAGATCGTTTGTGGATGAAAGATCTTTAATTGAAAGAATTCTAGAAAAATCTTTCTTTTATCAACTGGTTTCATTGAAGGTGTATGGCCAGTCTGAACATCTGTAATGGCAAAAATGGACTAAAATTTGTGTGTCTGCAAAATGATTGTTCACTGGATGATTGTTTATTCAACCATCAACCAACTTCTATCTAATGTGTTTGGCCACATTTAGGTTCACATTTGCGGCACCTATTATGGTATAGAAATAGAAACAGAAAAACAACTGAGACATCAGATCCAGTATATGCCAATACTAATGTCAGCCATTAGATGAGACTAAAGCCTGACCACCGGCTTGCCATGTGCTCCCATTGCACCTATGCTGTTGCTATAGCTCACTTGAGCTACAATGGGAGCTACTGAAACAATGCAGTGCCAGCCCGCTCTGCTGTTTCCTGGCAGTGGTGAAGGCCTAGTCACATCTCCTCTTAGTAACAGCGAGATAAGACAAACCCTTCAATTAAATGTTTCATATACAGAATTTGAATGTAATTTTGCATCAATGATTAGAAAGTAAAGTTATAACAAGCAGTAGACTACTAGGGAGAAAAATGTTACACATAAAATTAAAAAGGTTTTTACATTTTTGTCCTGCCAGTTCAGAAAGGATTGTAAATATAATATTTGTGACATCATATATGTATACACAGTAAGACCTTGAACCGAATCACATAAGGATATTACCTCCATCAAACTCACATGGTCTGTATAGTACAATATTGCGGTTAGAGGGGGGCGTGGCCTGCACGCTGATGGCGCCGGCTGCTTGATGCTGTAGCTCCGGACCTAGAAACTCCATAACCACCCCAAAGCGGCTAACCCTGCGTCTGTGGAGCAACCCTTCCCAGCCACATACTTGACCCACACCATGGGGAAGGTAAAAACAGGCCAGCCCTGGCTAAACTCACTGATACCGGACTCAGGCCTACTGCACGCCTCACCGCCTGCACTTCCGGCCTCACCTGCTTCCTCGTCAAGCCTGAGATCAGGATCTGGGGCAGACGGTCGCCCGGGCCTGTCCACTCATCCACTCATGGAGGGTACGCTACGCTTGCTTCTAGATTCCCTGAGGGCTTCCCTCTAAGATGACATGCGAGGGATGGTACAGGAAATGAGGCAAGAAATGCAGCATCTCAGAGATCACACAGATCACGTGGAGCACAAGATGGCGGAGCTGGCCTCGTCGCACAACGCTCTCATTGATGCAAACGAAGCATTGGAGGAAGAGGTCAGTAGATTGTCTGCCAAGATATGTGATATAGAGGACAGACACCACCGCAATAATGTACGTCTCTGTGGTGTCTCGGAAACGGTGGGACCTGCCGATTTGGAGCCTCTATTGAAGGACATGCTAAAGGCCGCACTCCCTACAGCCTCAGATATGGATGTAACAATTGACCGCATCCACAGAATTCCGAAACCATCGGGACTAGGTCCATCAACACCTAGGGATGTCTTAGCCAGAGTGCATTGTTTTTAGACCAAAGAGGACTTTCTGCACGCTTTATGCCAAAATCCTATGCCGGTGGATATTTTCCGCAGAATTTCTGTTTTCCCCGATTTATCTGCGGCCACTCTGGCTAAGCGCCGGAAATTTGCAGAAACCTCAAAAATTCTACGAGACCACCAGGTGAGGTACCGGTGGGGTTTCCCACCTCGCCTTCTCATCTTCTACAATGGAGTGCAACACGTGTGCCGTACCGCTCAGCTAGCTTCTCAGAAACTCCAGGAATGGGGCCTTGTATCACCGTCGACCCAAAACCCCGATATCCAACAAGACAAGCCTGACAAGGTCTCTCTTGAATGGGACACGGTTTGAGGACACTTCAAGATATTGTTTATTAGGGGCCGCTCCCCACTTTGTTTGCTACTCTCAGGGGTGTGTTATGGACCCGCCGTTTGGTTCACTTTTACCCCTTTCTAGGTGTGACTCATGAAAGAGTCACGTCTCTCAGGACTCCCGCCTCTGCCACACTCTAGGCTGAGTATCTTCTATGTTTTTTTCCATTACTTTTTTTTTTACCTGTTATGTTTTTTTTTTTTTACATGGTATGACCGCACTTTGTTACTTAGACATGTGGCCCAGAATCTTCAGTAAACTATGCACATGCTACCTCAGTAGATCTACTTCCTTCAAACAATGGGGCTAAAAGGTTCTCTCTCTAAATGTTAAGGGATTAAACTCCCCCTTTAAATGAGCACAGCTCTGGCAGGATGCCATTCAGTCCGATTGTGATGTTATCTTTGTGCGAGAGACGAATTTGCTATCTGAAGATGCGCAGAGGTGCTCACACCGCTTATTTCCGCATATATATCACTCTCAAAAAGCGCCAAGGTGGTGTGTTTATAGCTGTTAGGAATATGACGTCTTTCTCAGTACAGAAATGTATCTCGGACCCTCGTGGAAGATATGTGATTCTGATCTGTCTGATTGATAATGTTCCCTTTACCCTGGCAGCGGTGTATGCTCCCAATGCACAATAGCTCAGATTCTTGAAGCGGTTTCTTAATAAGGTGATGACCGTAGCTAGTGGCTCAATCCTCGTTGGGGGGGACTTCAACCCACCAATGGACATTAAGATGATTGTGACAGAGTGTCTACCTCTGCCAGGGGGGTACTTAAACAAACTCTCAGGGATTACCCCTTACATGACATCTGGCGATAACAACATGCGGGAGAGAGGGATTATACTTTTATTTCCCAGGCTCACATATCCCAATCCAGACTGGATTATTTCCTAGTGTCAGCTGACTTGATCCATAAAGTCACCTCCTCTCATATTGGATGTGCCACATGGTCAGATCACGCCCCCATCACTGTAGTAGTTGACAATAATGTCCCGAGTCAAACCCCTCCACAATCCATATCTACTCCGTTGTCCAACCAGAATGGAAGACTTGCTTTCTTCCTTGAAAAAATATTTGAATCTTAATGATGTGGGAGGTATATATATTACATCACTGTGGGGAGTTCAAAAGGTGTATATGAGGGGTCTATTTCTCAAAACTGTTTCCAAACTCAAAAAAGCACAGGAGAGAGATGTAAACAGCACGATTCAGGCCCTACACACTGTAGAAACACAACACAAAGTCACACCTACAGTAGCACTTCAACAGCAACTCACAGCTCTAAGCTTTAAACTACGTTCCCTATTACTGTACAAATATGAACACTCAGTTCGCCGTATGAAGGTAAGATTTTACCACATGGGGGACAGATCAGATTGCTAGCCAAATGCTTGCACCGCAGAGCGGCGTCTAGCAGAACAGTCGTTCCAGTTCCCAGATGGCTCAGTAATAACACATCCCCAGCAGATTGCTGATGCATTTGCTAAATTCTATTGCTCTCTATATAGTCTCTGAGACGACTCAGGTACCCCCCAACCCTCTACAACTGGGATCCAGTCATTTCTGGACTCTATTGCCCTACCCTCCCAGTCTGTGGAGGTCTTAGCGGTGATCAATACCCCCATCCCTGAATCAGAAGTTAAATCTGCTCTCAAATCCCTCAAGCCCAATAAAGCCCCTGGCCCAGATGGATATGTTGCAGAATATTATAAGACCTACGCTTCTGTGCTCACACCTTACTTGACCAAACTATTTAATTGTTTCTTCACAACGGGGAACATCCCTAGGGACATGTTATCAGCCACTATAGTCACGCTACCTAAAACAGGAAAGACTCCGAATCACCCAGCTAACTTTAGACCTATCTCGTTGCTTAATGTGGACCTGAAACTCTTTTCTAAAATACTACCAACTAGATTATATACTGTCTTGCCTGAATTGGTTGCAGAAGATTAGGTGGGCTTTCTCCTCAAGTGCCAATGTAGAGATGGGACGAGACGTCTTATTAACCTAGTCCAGATTGCAGAGCTCTCCAGGACCCCCACAATTTTCCTATCACTTGATGCTGAAAAGGCTTTTGATAGAGTTCACTGGGGGTTCGTGGAGCAAGTCCTGAGCAAATTTGAAATTCAGGGACACATGTTGCTGGCCATTATGGGTCTATACTCTGCCCCGGAGGCGAGGGTCCTTTCAAATTACCAATGGTGCCCTTTGTCACCTTTGGTGTTTGTGTTGGTCATGGAGCCGCTGGCAGAGCTCGTCCGTATCAGCCCATTGGTGGAGGGAGTTCGTGTAGGATCCTCAGTCCACACCATTGGTCTCTACGCTGATGATGTGGTCTTGTCCCTCACAAAGCCCACTGAAATCTCTTGCAGCTGCATATGCCACCCTAGAACATTCTTCCCTGTGTCATACTATAAACTGAATGTTACTAAATCTTCTATTCTGCCTGTCCAGATCCGGGAGGAAGCCAGAGACCATATCCACCTTGACTATCGCTTTCATTGGGCGGATGACCATATTTCCTATTTAGGCATTCTTATCCCCAACTCGGTAGACTGGTGTCACTTAATTACCAAGCCCTGCAGGGGGAACTAGCGAGTGAATATCAGAGGTACTCGAAACTTTGCTTGTCCTGGATTGCAAGGATTAATACTGTGAAAATGATGATTCTCCCAAGTTTTATCCCTTTATGTGTTCCTACCCATGTACTCACCCACCTCCAAAACAGCATGTTACGGTTTATTTGGGACTGCTTCCCGCTGCGAATATGCGAAAGAGCCTTGTTCCCCTCTATAAAGAATGGAGGGTTGGGGGTCCCGGACCTTCGCAAATATTATATAGCTAGCCCGATAGACCAAACTAGGGAGTGGTGGCGTCCATCCAATCCTCAAAGATGGCTCCAAATAGAGGAGTCTCTTATCAAAGGACATTTTCTCAATGCCTTCTTAGCAGCCCACACCCTAAGTAAACTTACACACCATCTCCCTTTACTCACCATGCAGACCTCCCTCTTTGCATGGGATTGCCTCCTCCGATCACTCCCTCCCTCCCCATTCCATATCCCAGATTTCACACTTACAGTGCTGGAACACCATATTCCCCATCTCAATCTTTCCCTATGGAAATCTAAGGGAATGAATTCCATTGGTCAGTTATACCAGGGTCAAACTGTTTTGGAGTTTGCCTCTCTCCACAGGTCCTTTTCTATTCCCATCTCTACCTTTTACCAATACCTGCAGATAAGACACTATCTTTCACCAACACTGCAAGTCCATCTTCCCCGCTTCATCTCCTATTCTATGACAAAGGCCCACACCATAGAGCAGTGTTTCCCAACCAGTGTGCCTCCAGCTGTTGCAAAACTACAACTCCCAGCATGCCCGCACAGCCAAAGGCTGTCCGGGCATGCTGGGAGTTGTAGTTTTGCAACAGCTGGAGGCACACTGGTTGGGAAACACTGCCATAGAGGACTTTCCATAATCTACTCTGAACTCCTGTCCTCTATGCAGGGATCGAAAGATCCATACATGCTTAGATGGGAAGAGGAATTGAATAAATCCTTTCCTCTGGAACAATGGAAATCTGCTCTATATTGGTCAATTAAATGCTCTCACTGCATTAACCATGCTGAACAGAGTATGAAGATTCAATTATGTTGGTATCTCACTCCGCACAGACTGTTCCACACAATTCCGAACTACTCTTCCCTCTGTTGGCATAAGTGTGGTTCCAGGAGCTCCCCCTTCCATATGTGGTGGTTCTGACCAACGGTTTCACAATTGTGGAGAGCGATGGAAAAGTCGCTACAGGAGGTTCTTGACACCCACACTCCCTTGTCTCCAGAACTGGCGATTCTGGGTATTGGGCTAGATGGCATTCATCCATCCTTCCGATGGTTAGTGTCACATATTCTCACGGCCACACGCAAGGTAATAGCGAGACATTGGAAACAACCAGCCACCCCTAACACATCGGAGGTGATCCAAATAGTTAACTTACATATGATATATGAGCTGGTTTTCGCCCCCTCCTTGCAATCCAGGATAAGAGTACACAACCAATGTCTGATGTGGCTTTCTAGTGCCCACGCCACTCTGCTGCCGACCACCCTACTATAAAAGAATGTTTAAGGACTCAGTAGCCTGTATATAGACTCTCTTTACAGATCACTCTGTGGAGACTGTGGGCTACGAAAATTTGCTCCTACAACTGTATATGCAAAGTATTCCGGTTTCATGTCTTATACTGTAAATGTAAATGTGACAATGCCATGTATCACATCTTTTTGTGTCATTTCGGATCTTCCTTTTTTTTATTATTTATTATGTATTACTCAACATGTATAATATGCTTGAAAATCATTAAAAAGACAATGTTGAAAAAAAAAACACAATATCGCGGGTAGAGGTAATACCTGCCGACTGCTGATGTCCAGAGTCGTTTTTCTGTAATGTTGGTGGTTCTCAGCAGCTTTGTTTGTGACAGTCACAGCACCATATAAAGCTATAGATCCTGGTGATAAAGGCCAGTACTGACCACACTTTCGATGACCGCCCTCCTCAACTCTGTTCAATAAAGGAGATTAAAAAGAAAATGTGGAATGCAAAAATACTCACAATGCTCCCAAAAACTATATCAATGAGCTTACCGTGTTGTCATGACTATAACCAACACATTCTGCTCCCAAACCATTTGCCAAAAATCCTGGAATGTATTTTCCATAGGTCCTAGAGAAAAACATACATTTATATAGTGTTAAATTTGTTATGAGACAGAAACATATCCTTCTACTACTTCACTAGTTCAGACACATAGGGCAGATTTACCAGTATTAGACAGCGCAAACTTAGACTAGACTGTCTAAAGATGTGCCAAATTTATCACAGTGGTTGATGCTGGATGATAAATTTGGTGCATCTTTGGAATGTCTAATCATACTATTACTTGGCTTACTCTGCACCAGAATTGTGTAACAAAATTATGGCACAAACTTAATTTTTAAAGTTTCGCAATGCAAGCCACTTGCCTTCATGGTAAGCAGAGCCAAGCTATTCTCATAGGTCATGTCCACTCACTGTGTGTGCGGCAAAAAGCGTCTAATACACTTGTAGATGTGGTGCATGGTGCCAGAATTCTGTAACTTTTATTACTCTCATTATTTTATAATTCTGTCAGAGAACAATCATTTCCCATCCTATTGCAGCACAACAACTAGGTAATTGGTAACCCCTTTTTGACATCTGCGGATGACAGATTTCTAAAGATGGCGCTCATTAAGGAGGTGAGCGGGCTCCCTAGCAGGCCTAGGACTGTTGTGTTATACAGCAGACATCTGCTGGGAGTGTCCATGACTGGAGGTAACTCCAATCATGGACCTTTAATTCCTCAGATGCTGTGGTCAACTGTGGGCTGCTCCTGGCAGGGCTTAATAGGAACACAATGGTTTTCTTCTAAACTGCAAGAGTAAGCCATTGCATTCTAATGATTGCATGTTAAAGTTCCCTAGAGGGGCTAAAGATATAAATAAAATAAATATTCAAATCATCTACTTTCCCAAATTTACATAAATAAATATAAACATAATGTGTATCGCCATATTGGAAAATGTCAGAGCTATCAAAATATCTCATACAGTGAACGCCATAATAAAAAAAAAAATCAAAATAGCCCAATCACTGTTTTTCTGGTCACTTCATCTTTCAAAAAAATTCAATACAAAATAATCAAAAGTCATCTATAGACCCATACATACATAAATCATATCAATAAAAACTACAGATCACTCCGCAAAAATTAGGTACTTACACAGCTCCATATATGGAAATATAAAAGTTATAGGTGTCAATGGTGATGAAAAGAACTTTTCTTTTCCAAATTTGTTTTTAATATTTTTTTAATGTATTAAATCATAAAAAGTATATCAATTTGATATCCCTGTATTTGTACCGATCCGCAGAGGAAGCCGATCAGCTATTTGAGAAGACAAAGGTACTCCTGTGAGTGTCACTGCCTTCTCCCTGTTCACCAAGCACAGCACCGTTCATTGTATAGCGGCTGTGCTTAGTATCACACTCCGCCCCATTTACTTCTATGGGGCTGAGCTGTGCCTAGGCCACGTGACTGATGAATATGTCGTCAATGGCCTAGGAAAAGCTGAGAGAAGGCCGCAGTGTAAGTGCTGCCCTCTCAAACAGCTGATCGGAGGAAGGGGAAGGGGGGTCCGGGTGTTTGACCCCCACCGATCAAATATTGATAGGTCATCAGTATTAGGGTCCATTCACACGTCCGCAATTTTGTTCCGCATTTTGCGGAACGGAATTGCGGACCCATTCATTTCTATGGGGCAGCACGATGTGCTGCCCGGATCCGCACTTCCGGGTCCGCAATTCCGATCCCTAAAAAAATAGAACATGTCCTATTTTTGTCCGCAATTGCGGACAAAAATAGAACATGTCCTATTTTTGTCCGCAATTGCGGACAAGAATAGGCATTTTCTATTAGGTGCCGGCGATGTGCGGTCCGCAAAATGCGGAACGCACATCACCGATGTCTGTGTTTTGCGGAGCCGCAAAACACACACGGACGTGTGAATGGACCCTTAAAGTCTCAGAAAACCCCTTTAAGGCCAAGTTCTCACTTCAGTTATTTGGTCAGTTATTTCCATCAGTTATTAAGAGCCAAAACCAGGAGTGGGTAAAAAAAACACAGAACAGGTACAAATCTTGCCATTATACCTTATCACAAAAACTGATGGAAATAAGTGACCAAATAACTGAAGTGTGAACTTGGCCTAACTTGTCATTTTTACAGCACACTGAACAATGTAAAAACAAAACCCGTAAAAAATAAAGGGGCAAGTGTCCTTTTTTCCTCATTTCTACCCCCCTAACCATAATACATTTTCTCCAGCTCCCCAATACATCATATGGAAATTTGTCCCGTTAAAAATAAGCCCTCACATGACAGTGTATACAGAAAAATAAAAAGGCGAAAACAGAAAGTGGCTGCAGTGGGAAGGGGTTAAATGGGGCTTCCCAACCTGACAACCTATTTCCATATGGTTCTCCCTATTAGCCAGAGCAAAGAGCAGCTACCACTATAGCTGACTTTATGTCTATGGGCGCCATGTAAAAAGCCCTTATTTCCATCTGGAGATAATGATGCCTTGGTGACTGGAGGTTTAAAGATATATCAGAGAACGGAGCTAACCAATCCCCTATTACCATCATCAACATGCAGAAAAACTTTATAGATTACCTTGTGTGCCAATGTACATATTCTTCTGTAAGTATCCATCCATAAAACTGGCATTTATATAGTCCGAGCGCTAAAGAGTACAATCAGAAATTAGAATTGTATTTAACTTCTGGCCATGACTATAGTTTCTACTTATTCTTCATAAGATATATTAGCACTTAAAAATTTTTTTACTTGTTCAGTTTAAATAATACTTAAATGGGTTAGCAACTTTCTGGTTACTTTCTACCAATGTGTATATAAGATGATTATATGGCATTTACTAATATTCTTTGTTGAAATTCTGTGTCATTTTCTGTATTTCATTAGGTTTACCCCCTTGTTTGCCCCCTAGTCTTTTGTGCTGCTGTATTATCGTGAGGTAAGAAGTGTAGGTAAAAATAGACTTAACACGACTTAAACTATGATAAAAGATATGACAAAGATTAAGGAACACTCACCGCAAACCATGAGACAGATGGACAGGCTCCAGGTCGACCAGCGCCCAACATGGCACTTGGTCGACGCCCATATGATACAAAGAGATGTGATGGTAGCAAGACGCATCTTACCCTGATGATGTATTCAATGGAGCTAAACTCTCTATTCCAAAAATAAGTGTTTTCTACTCTCCTGGCCCCTCCTAAAGGTCAGTACGCATGTACAGTTACCTCATACTACAGAAATGTGGCCAGGTATAGACATCACTAAATAACTTCATGAGGTTAAAAGGGGAAGAACCAATTAACAACCTCGCTTTACTGCTGTCCACAAAGAGGTCTTGTCCATAAAATGGCTACTAATGGAGGGTCATGTGACCAGGCAAATCACCTTCATGTTATGTGTCCTCCATTTAAATACACTGAACCTGCCATCTGCACTTGGGAGTCTAGTGTAGGTGCAGTGTGTTTGAATAGTGGAGACATCACATGGAGGTTATTTGCCTGGTCACATAACCCTCCATCAGCGACCATCTTATGGAGAGGACCTCCATGTGGACAGCACAGAAGATTTGCCTAAGGGTACTTTCACACTAGCGTTTTTCTTTTCCGGCACTGAGTTCCGTCAAAAGGGCTCAATGCCGGAAAAGAACTGATCAGGTATATCCCCATGCATTCTGAATGGAGAGCAATCCGTTCAGGATGCATCAGGATGTCTTCCGTTCAGTCATTTTGACTGTTCAGGCAAAAGATAAAACCGCAGCATGCTACGGTTTTATCTCCGGCCCAAAAAAAACTGAAGACTTGCCTGAATGCCGGATCTGTACTTCCGGTCTGCGCATGTTCAGACCAAAAAAAAGGTGAAAAATAAATGCCGGATCAGTTTTTCCGGACGACACGTGACATGGCTAATAAAATATTGCAAACGGCACAGAATATCAACAACGGCTATATTAGTATACGCCATGTAGTTATCTTACCTACTCTACACATTGGTCAAAGGTCACCAGAAAGTGGCCAACTCCTTTACAATATAACAGTTATAATGGGCACATTGGAAGCAATAGCTATCAATACTGTTTATTATATACAGTACCACTGCGATCACTGAACTTCTAAATTGTTGGCAAATGTGAGAATACTGTGTCAGAACTAGACAAGCCCTTCTTATAACTGTTAGGGTAAGGCCCAACAGTGCACCTGTCTGCATGTGGCCAAACCATTTCCGACTGTGGCCACAAAATGTCTCTGCAAAATCGTGCAGCCGTTGACTGTGGCTTGGTGCATGCAGCCAGCTGCACCGTTGTTTTGCACCCTTAGGCCTCATGCACACGGCCGTTGCATCCCTGCATCACGGATGCGGACCAATTCACTTGAATGGATTCACAATTCCAGAGATGCAGAACGGAGTCACAGTGTTTCTTTCCGTTGTTTCGCACCGCCAAAAAATGACTGACCACGGACCCATTCACTGCACGGATGTTGCCCGTGCATTGGGGACTGCAATTACAGTCCCCAATGCACGGAACGGCCGTGTGCATGAGGCCTTATGGATATGCACTTTTATAATGCCCCTAATGAGGTAAACTACTTGGTGTTAAAAGTGATCACAGTACAACTCCCTAAAGCCTTCATGCTGTATGTTGTGTGTCCAATATAGTGGTATGGCATAAACAATGTCCAGTACTCCTGCATTTCACTGGACGTACATAGGTCATTGGTCCCTGCATCTGTCCCAAGACATTTTTTTTAAATGCACAATTTACTCTCTGAGCCAGATTCCCTAATTGAGCATTTGTGATATAATATTATTTAAAGGGAACCTGTCACCATGAATACGTGAAGTAATATGCAGGCATCATATTATAGAGCAGGAGGAGCTGAGCAGATTGATATGTAGTTTTATGGGAAAAGATTCGGTAAAACTTGTATTTCATGCATTTAAATTCCTGCTCATTCTGGGCTTTGAAGTCGGGGAGACGGTCCTATCAGTAATTGACAGCCTTCCCTCTATGACTATGTATACAGAGATAGCTGTCAGTCACTGATAGGACCGTCTCCCTGACCTCAAAGCCCAGAATGAGCAGAAATTGAACCCCTTCCTGAATGCCTCATGTAAATGTACGTCCGCAGTCGGGTATTTAAAAATGGCGCGATGGCGCGTTTTAAACATCAGGCACCCAGGACTAATATATTTGATTGACGATAACGTCAATTGCACACATTAAACCCGTCAGATCCGTAGTCAAATCTGACCAGTGAATCTGGGAGGTTAACCCCTTAGTGACCAGCCTGTTTTGGGCCTTACTGGCCAAGTATTTTTCTTCCTTTTTTTCATGGTCGGTTCCTAGAGCTATAACTTTTTAATTTTTCCGTTTATATAGCTTTATGAGGGCTTGTTTTTTGCGGGACAAGTTGTAGTTTTTAATGGCGCCATTTTTGGGTACACATAACATTCTGATTAACTTTTATTAACTCTTTCTGTGAGGGAGATGGGAAAAACAGCAATACTGCTACTGTGTTTTTACATTATAAATTTTATGGCGTTAATTTTTGGGTATAAATAACATAACTTTATTCTCTGGGTTACTACGATTTCAGTGATACCAAATAGATAAAGTTTTTTTTCCCGTTCTACTACTTTTTTGCAATAATTTTTAAGAAAAAAATGTTTTTGCATTGCTGCTTCCCAAGACGCATACATTTTTTATTTTTCTTTCTATGGAGTTGTGTGAGGGCTTGATTTTTTGCGAGATGACTTGTAGTTTTCATTGGTATAATTTTGGAGTAATTGACGCTTTTTACTACGTTTTTTTGGTGGCAACTAAGAATAAATTAGTAATTCCGTCATTTTTTTTTTTTCACGGCGTTCACCGTAGGGGATAATTTATGTGATATTTATGTAGTCTGGGTCGTTACGGATGTGGCAATACCAAGCATATAGGGGAGAATTTTTTTCATTGAAAAGTGTATTTTCAATGGAAAAAAAGGTAATTTTTTTTTTATGGGATTTTTTTTACTTTTTTTTTGACCACTTAATAGTCCCACAAGGGGACTATAACAGACAACATTCTGATTGATTTTAAAATGCAATGCATTATCCCTATAGTGCATTGCATTTTAATATCAGTGCTATTCTGACATTGACCAGCAGGCTGCGCCAGAGAGGTGCAGCCTGCTGGAAATTACTAAAGGCTGGACTGCGGCCTTCACACACATCAGCACCCCGCGATTGCATTTGTGGGGTGCAAATGGGAGACAGAGGGAGTCCGCTCCCTCTGTCAGCACTTTACATGCAGCGGGTGCCATTGCCCACGGCATGTAAAGTGTTAAACAGCCCGGATCGGCACTCCTGCTAGTCCGGGCTGTTAGAACAGGGCCACGGCTCTCATGTGTGGGCGTTAAAGGCTGTTTGTGCGCTCCTGGCAGTGTACCAGCTCCCCCTAGCAAAGATCGGAGGAGACAGATGCAGTGTGTGGCAGCCTCTGTTCTCCTGAGTGACAAGAGGCTGCTGCACATTAAAAGTATAGGAGCTCCATACACATAAAAATATTAAAGTTATGGGGGTTTAGAATATGGCGATGCAAAGAAAAAATGTGTTTTTTTCCAAAGTTTTTTCAGTATTAAAACACAAGAAAAACTATACATACGGTGCATCATACTGACCCAGTGTCACGGTCTTGTTGTTGTGCGCCGTGACACATTAGCCGTGCATGTTGGTTGCCAGGAGCAACGTGTTGTGGTGCAGCATGTTTGTGCTTTCCTCCTTCTGGTTCTTTCCCTTTTTGTCTGGTGGTGGAGGGGTTAACTTCCTGGCTAGGTGTGTTGTGTGTGTGGCCTCATGGCTCTTCTTAATCTTGTGCTGTGAGCCTGAGGTCATTAGTTCTCCAGCCTTGGTGTGTGCTGGAGCTATGCTCCTGCCCTGGATATTCCATCCTTCCAGTGTGAGGGCCACCTAGTTAGACACCGAGGTCATCATTTGTATTATATTATATATGTTTGGTGAGGGTTTATGTACAGGGTGTGTTGTTATGTATGTCTAGTGTTGTGTTCCATGTCTCGTCTGTTTGGTGTGTTGTCCAGCATGGTTGCTAGACATTCTCCTCTCTGTCTGTGCCTTCGGTGAGAGGGCCACTGGGTTCCCTGGAGGGGGAACCACAAGTCAATAAGCAGCTCTGTCTGGGGCCGCCATGCATTCTGTCGCATGGGGATCCAGGTAGTCTTGGTGCTGGTGTTCCACCCTGTTGCTGCGGCAGATAAGTGCTTGTTGTTCCGGTGTGTTGTCGTAACACTGGGTTCTTAACTGCCGACCCAGTTGCTGCTCACTGTCTTCCCTTACGTTTGCTGCTTGGCCTGTGAGACTTCTGCTCGTCCGCGTTCTGGAGGAACAGGTCGTCTCTAGCTCAGTCCGAGGTTCCTGTGTATTAACCCACCTACCATCTGGGTCTGATCATACGGTTAGGAGTCAGGGCCAGGATTAGGGTGGTTTAGGAGGTGACCTGCTCCCTTTTCCTAGTGTCCAGGTCTTGCTGCTTCCCCGTTTTCCCATGGTATACGGTGGGGAGTTTTCCCCCACTCCCCACCATGACAGTATGTCTAACTAGGTGGCCCTCACACAGGGAGGAAGGAATATTCAGGGCAGGAGCATGGCTCCAGCACACACCAAGGCTGGAGAACTAATGACCTCAGGCTCACAGCACCAGATTAAGAAGAGCCATGAGGCCACACACAGAACACACCTAGCCAGGAAGTTAACCCCTCCAGCACCAGACAGGGAAAGAACCAGAAGAAGGAGGAAAGCACAAACCTGCTGCATCACAACACATTGCCCCTGGCAACCAGCATGCACGGCTAAAGTGTCACGGCGCACAACAAGACCGTGACACAGCCGTGACGCCCAGAGAATGAAGGGAACAGGTCAGTTTTACTGCATAGGGAAAGCCGTAAAAAGAAAACCCCTAAAGCTGTGGCAGTTTTGTTTTTATAATTCCACCCCATTTGTTTTTGTTTTTTTCAAGCTTCCCATTACATTGTATGCAACCGTAAATGGTGCCATTAGACAATACAAGTTGTCCCACAACTTGGCCCTCATAAAGGTATGTGAATGAAAAATTAAAAAGTTATGGCTTTGGGATGGCTGCTGAAAGTAAAAAAAAAAAAAAAAAAAAATCGCCTGGTCTTGATGGGGTTAAATTAATAAAATACAAGTTTTACTGAATCCTTTCCCACCAAACCTGCTCAGCTCCTCCTGCTCAATAACATGTTGCCTTCAGCTAAGACACCATGTTTAACATAGATTTCTTATTAACGACACCAGCAAATAATATACTATACAAACATGTAAAAAAACAGTAATAACTACTATTAATTAGTTGGTTGGTTGAATTATTCTATACCGTACTATACATTTGATCTCAACCATTAGCAGCCAAACCCTAGCTCTCCCACTGTGAGCCGAAGCTTGCTTTTTAATAAAAATGGATATTTACATCATGCCAGTTGACACGTTTTAATTTGACTCTTGTTTGATCTAGACATGGAACATCTCCATAACGATTGCGATCACGGTTCACAACAGCCCTATAAAAAGATCAGTGAGAGAGTCATTACACGGCAAGCAAAACTAGAATTCAGAAGAAAGAAGTGCGATATGTTGTAATAGTAACACCACAATACCACACCACTAATTAATATTAAATAACATCTTTATTCAAATACATCTATAAAATATTACAATTATACATAGTACATGATAATAATAATACTCAATAAAAAATTGGATCCCAATGTGGCAGTAGGCGGCAGAAGGATAGCAGCACAGATCACATGGTCAAAGTCACACAGGATCAGAAACAGCCCACATAAGTTTAAATATACAATGAATATCAGTCGCTAGGGGGGACTGATATTCATTGTATATTTGAACAACTTTGTGGGCTGTTTCTGATCCTGTGTGACTTTGACCATATATTGTAATATTTTATAGATGCATTTGAATAAAGATGTTATTTAATATTTATTAGTGCTGTGGTATTGTGGTGTTACGTATTACTGGGACCACACGTTTGTTGTTGTTACAGTGGGCATATTGTTTGGTGAATTATGTTGTAATAGTACTGGAAAAGATGGGGGGGAGAATTAAAAAAATAAATCACATTTATGTATAATTTGTAGACTGCCAGAAACACAACAGACTTGTGTTAACAGAAGCTCAACATCAATTCTCTCTTAGCAACCAGAGTTTTCAGGAAATGGTGCTGTCAGGAGGTCCACCACTCCTCCGTTCCTATTTAAATATTTATATAGTTTGTCCTACTAAGACATACAATTATATGGAAGGACCTCACTTCACAGATATGGATAGACCTCACACATATACTGGACCTTACTGACACTTACAATGAAGCTGAGAAAGTCCCCTCGGGCTGTTCATTTCTTATCGCTTCATATTCCTCATAGATCCCTCGTCTTCCCAAAGAGCTAGTGTGCTCCTGCAGCTCAGACAAGTTCATGCTTCCAGCCACTGGTTTATGTACACTCCCTCTTTGTCCATCTGCCAGTACCAGTACCACTTCATCTAGAGGATCTGGTTTTCCCGCACGGGCAGGGAGGAGAAGGCAGTTCCATGAACCAGGATCCCATGGAAGTAAGCCACCTAGAGACTCAGGAAGAGACTGTGGAGGCAAGTGCTCAAGAAGTTCACTCATGCTCACCATGTGCACCTAGAAGGATAGAATATACTGACCGTTATATATAGAATAGTACAAAAAACACAAAGCTTTGCGGTGTTCTACGTCAGCTGAAGAGTGAAAATATATCTCCATATAAAGACAGTAAATTTTTTGAGAGGTTTTGAAATCCAGACTTTTACCCTCTCTCTCAACTTCTCTTTAAGTAGTAGACTGATGATGGAATATGGAACTCTGAACCAGACTGGAGGAGAGACGATCAAGACTTTCTTTAGACGAGCGGGAAATGCACCCTAACATAAATAAAACAGATATTGTTCACATGCCAATTACAAAAAATAAAAATTAAAAAAGATATGTATATGAATGCACTTTGGGAAAGGGACGTGAATTAGGATTATGTAAATTTAAGTAGGCTTTTTTGAGTAGACTCAAGACTTCTGCCAGAAGAAAATATGTGAGCTGCAATATAGGTCAAAGGTGACTGCACGTTTTTCCACGGTTCATCAAGAGTTGAAAGAACTGGGATACTATATGCAATAGGACCTGTAGGAAACATTACTAGTTACCACTATTACAGGTTCAAGTGGACCAGATGCCGAAACTGACACAAGCCATGGAAACTTTGGATGAATGGAAGCCCTAGCTTGGAAATTGAATAATGGTATGTTTAGCAAGGGCAAAGGGATGAATGGAATATACACTCACCCTCAGCAGGCTCAAGATCTTCTTGCTTAACTCCAGCTCAAAGTTGGTGTACTGACTGCCCCCCATATCATAGATAAACACCAGGCCATTTCTCTGTGTGTCGACACTGCAACGAGAGTGCACTATGCTAGTCTACAACTGAACAAACATGGAGCACTGGGATATTGTCACACTACTCACTCAGATCCACATTTGGAAAAAGAGCGAGCGGTATGCTGGTATGACACTATGTTACTTTAATACTTTAAAGTAACTATCAAAATGAAGAAAACACTTTAGTAAATGTGTTGCATCCTGAGAAATTGACCAATCACCATCAAGTACAGTAGACAATGCTGTGTATGCATATTGCTCAGGGCTATATTGTCAAATGACTTGAATAAGAGGTAAAATGCACAAAACTTGTGGATAATCTCAATGTCATGAACTGTGAGACAAAGGTGTCGCATCTGTCTGTGAAGACCTTTTTAAGTTAACCAGTGTAGTCCCCAGTAAAATGCACCAATATAGACATTACAATATACACATAGAGGTGGGTTATCTCTATATTTGTTACTTTACATTAGTGTTTCCTTTAGTTTGGCAGTTACATGTCAGTCCAGTTTCCAGCTTTCTTATGGATCATAGATTTGACCCATCATTCATTTCATGCTGTCCAAACTAGAGATGAGCAAATACGAGAGAGAAACCTTTCAAGGTATTCAAAGTACTTTCGATTCGGATAGAATCGATTCGTACCCGAATTGAATCACAAGGTTGATTTAGAAGACTCAGTAGCAAATCGAATTTTAGGAAATTTGCTTATCTCTAGTCCTAACCACAGGCAGCACGATATCCCTCATTACCAAAACAGGGAGAGGAGACCGTTGTGTGAATTCTCCCCTGCTCTGTGCATTGTTCGGACTGCATGAAATGGATGACAGGCTGCCTTTCCTCTTAAAATGTATCTAAACTTACAAATTAACTTCATTGTGGCAAAATTAATTATCGTAGTATACTTTAATTATAATTTTTTTTTACTTTTCTTAGTGAAATAGTTGCCTAAAGTTCAGGTACCTATTGCGCTTTAGAATCCGTATTCCCGTACACTGCGGTGTATGGGAGTATAAATTCACTGAGACCGCACTGAGCTCTGTACAGGCAGAGACTCAACAGCACATCACGCTCCTGTGCTTGTGCCCACTGTGTTAAAGCCTGACATTGCCGGTCTATGCCAGGCTTTAGGAGAGCAGCGCTGGTACAGGCAGGAGCAGTAATGTTCTACCCAGCGCTCAGTGTGGCCTTAGTGAATCCATACTCCCATACACAGATTCTAAAGCGCAATAGGCACCTGAACTTTGCTGAATTTCACTAAGTAATAAATAATAATAATGATAATCTACTCACATTTAGAGTAGGTTTCAATAACATTCGTTTGTAAGTTTAGGTACACTTTAAAGGGATTGTCTCACTTCAGTAAGTTGCATTTATCATGTAGAGAATGTTAATACAAGTCACTCACTAATGTATTGTTATTACCCATATTGCTTCCTTTGCTGGCTGGCTTCTTTTTTCTATCACATTATACACTGCTCGTTTCCATGGTTACAGACCACCCTGCAATCCATCAGTGGTGGTCGTGCTTGCACACTATAGGAAAAAGCATCAGCCTCTCTGGTGGCCAGGACCATGGGGGCGCACATAAGCTAGTGCTTTTTCCTATATTGTGCAAGAACGACCACCACTGATGGATTGCAGGGGGGTCGTAACCATGGAAGCGAGCAGTGTATAATGTGATAGAAAAATGAATCCAGCCAGCAAAGGAAGCAATATGGGTAATAACAGTACATTAGTAAGTGGCTTGTATTAACTTTCTCTACATGATAAATTAAACTTACTGAAGTGAGACAACCCCTTTAAGGCTTCAACAATAACACATTCAGTCCTCACTACAGACATAGTAGTTAATACACAGTTATGAGCACGTTTTATTAATCCAATTACACATTTAGACCTGTTAGGGTAAATCACATGGACTCAATGAATATAATCAGGATGTTATTATTAATATATTAACCCCACACAAATTAAATATATAGTTTAAAATATACAAGTAACGTGTGTGAAGTTTAAAGATGCCCTTTTTTATTTTTTTATTTAAGATGCCTACTCAGAGTATTCATTAAAGGGGTTATCCAATACTATAAACTGCCACCCCATATGCCAGTCCCCTTACAGGGAATATACTTACCCGGCTCCCCGCGCCGCTCCTGGTCCCCGCACTGCCACTTCTCCTCGTGTGCCGATGAAAACATCCGGTGGCGGGGGGGGAGGGGGGAGCCCAACCAGGAGCGACGCAGGGATCAGGGTAAGTATATTCCCTGTGAGGGGCCTGGCATATGGGTGAGCAGTTTATAGTATTGGATAACCCCTTTAAGGCTTCTGACTACTTTACCAGCTTTCACTCTGACCGCAGACATGTGCCCTCATGTTCACTGCCACCAACAGTGAATGGGCCAAAAATTTCTCTAAGCAAGTCTAGGTCTAGCCCATTGATGTGACCTGAACCTATTACCTTAAAAATTCAGTGCAATCTGCAGGCAGCATGTTATATTATAGAGCAGGAGGAGCTGATAAGACCGCTCACTGGACTCCAGTAAGAAAGGAATTTATATGGATACCGATTTCTTTTCCCACAAAACTATATGATCAATCTGCTCAGCTCCTCCTGTTCTCTACCATGCTGCACGCAGACAGAACTGCATGTAGACTGTCACATTGTTCCCTTTAAGTATTCAAATCACTTAAGATTTTTTTTACCCCTATTTAGTATTTCTTGAAATACTCTGGAAAAGGCCACAAGATACTTTAAATAAATTACGTTATAAGGCAATATTTATTAGCCACATCCTGTTTTGTAGATTTCTAATTGAACAAGTAAATACAGGGATATCTTGAAGGAGTTTTCTGGGAATTAAGGGGCACATTTATTAAGATCGATGTTTTAGACGCTGGTCTTAATAAAGCCCCATAGCTGGCGGCCTCTCCATAACTTCAGCGCATCCACCGGCCAGTCTAAATGTAAGACACCTTCCTAGCTGTCTTACATTTAGACCATTTTCTGCGCCTAAAATAGGAGTAGAAAATGATGAATGAGACGGGCCTAATGGCCTGTCCCCTTCCCACAATTTTAGACCTGGTGTGAGCGGGGCAAAGTCGCCATCTTTGCCTGAAATACGCCTATTATAGGCGTATTCCGGGATAATAAATGCCCCCTAACTTCATGACATTAACCTGGAAGACTTCTTCATATTAATAATATAAAATGTACCGAATCGTTTTCATTTTACTATACTATACTGTGCACACATTGCTCATGTAAGGTGGTTACAGAGGGCTTCAGTATATAGGTACTTTTACACCTAGGCAAGCTGTTCTTGGATAAAAGGTCCTCTCATGTACCTCTACTGTTATTGCTACCACAAATCAGTGTAAAAAGTCCAAACTTCATTCTTATGTATATTGGCTACAGTCAATGGTGTAGACTACATATATTCTAAATGTGCACTTTTAGCCGCCCATAATATATCTGCAATTTTTGGTCTGCTCTTCTTTGTGGTGTCTCTCACCTCTCCACCGCACGGTCCAACAGATAGAAAAGAGCTTGGAGTACCGTGTGCTGCACCTCTCTGCTGTTCTTTCTTGCTGGGAAGTGAAGTTTAGCAGTGAAGATGGCAATGGAGGCTCCAGTGGGGGCCCGTACACTCTATGGGAAAAGAGTGGAGAAGGCAGAAGAAAGCATTTTCCAACACTTCAGTGTAGATCTCTAGGTTATATTACATTTCAAAAAAAGCCTTACCAGCACGGTAAACTTGCCACTTAACAATTCAGAGAGCAAAGGCTCCTGCAGAGGGTTTAGTCTGACGATCCCTTCTCTCTGACGTGTCTCCTGGCAGAAACAAATATAGTCGTCAGAGAAGTACACCTTATAATCATTGACATCCAATATATTATAATGCGTCTGAAGATGGCAGCCCACCTGCTGATAATGGGTAACATCTTCCTGCTTGTTGAGACATATAGCTGGCCATGCACAGACTAATGATTGAATATAATTTCTAAATATTTGTATTTTTAATTTAAAAAAAACTCAGCACCAAATTTTCACAGTACAGCGCTTAAGGAACAAGGGGCAGCAGTGTAACAAAGAAGCACCGCCACCTACCTTTTATTAGGACAGAAATTACCATTGGTCGCATTGCTAGAATATGGCCACTCAGTCCCATAGTAGTTGCTGTTGAGAATAGTCATGCAGTTTTGCCACATATTTCACCAATGCAAAGGGTGAAATCTGTTGTGGAAGTCCACAGCATAAATTGACATGCTGAGGATTTAAAATTCGCAAGTTAGATCAATTTCCATTAAGGATTTCTTTTTCACGGCACGTGAGTTCTTAAAATCTCATCCACATTGCTGGTACTGTACGCTGAAAACATAAGGCTGAGAACCTATGCTTGCTATTTCCTTCCAGAAACAACGTTACACTTGCCCATGGGTTGTGTGTGGAATTGCAGCTCAGCCCCTTTCACGTCCATGGTGCTGAGCTGCAATAAAAGATTTAACCTGTGCAAAGGTGTGAGTTTTGGAAGAAAGTAGTCCTATGTAAGTCTCTGAACTGCCTCCTCAGTAATTCTCATGGCTGATGGGTGCTATGATTGCCTATACTGGTTACAATCTTCTCTTCTGACCTATATAGCCTGGAATTCACACTGACATATTTTGCCCACCCGATTACTTTGTGCAGTTGTAAAGTTAAAAGGGGTTTTCTGGGACTACAATATTGATGACATGTTCCAGGATAGGTCATCAATATCAGATCGGTGGGGATCTGACTCTGGGCCCCCTTTCCAATAAGCTGTCTAAAGAGAATGGGGAGCCCCGCTGAGTGATATGGCCTCCTCAAAGTTCAACAAGTAAAGTCCAGTACATTGTATAGTGACTGTGCTTGCTATTGCCGCTCAGCCCCATTCATTTCAATGGGTCTGAGCTGTACATATGCAGTCTGACCAATAATCGCGATGTCACTGGCCTAGGAAGGGACCACAGCGCTCACCTGAGCACTTAGGCCTCTTTAAACAGCTGACTGGTGGGGTCCTGGGAGTCAGACCCGCACTAATCTGACACTGTTGACCAGAGGATAGGTCACCAATATTGTACTCCAGGAAAGCCCCTTTTAACCCATAGAGGACCCTTGTCGTACATATACAGCGCTGGTGGACATGACTTAAGGACTTAAGGACCAGCGCCGTACGATCAGCGGCAAGGACCCGGCAGTCACTGATTGCCGGGCCCCTGCTGCATACGCCGGCATCGGTGAAAACACAAATGTCGGCGTATTAACTCATTGTATGACCCTTGTGACCGCGGCATGCAGAGGGTTTGCGGAGGGTACAGGTATCCTCCGCATCTCCATCGGGTCCCCGTGCTGCAGTGGCGGGGACCCAATGGAAGAGAAGGTAAGCCCAATGCCTTCTATAGGCATTGGGGCTTGCCTTCTACAGAAGCCTGTGAGATCCAGACCCTTAGGCTGGGTCTCACAGGCAAGCTGTCAGCATAAAAGCTGACAGGTTGTATTGTAATGCATTGCAGAGGGGATCAGACCCCAGATGTTGAAGTCCAAGAGTGGGACAAAAATAAAAAGTTAAAAAAAGTGTTTTTCATAATAAAAATAAATACCGTTTCAAGTAAAAAATAAAATAAAATCCCAAAATAAAACACATAAAATTGTAAAAAAAAAAGAAGAAAGAAAACCAGACATATTGGGTATTGCCGCTTCTGTAATGACCGGCTCTTTAAAAATATCACACGAGTCACCCCTCAACTGAACACCGTAGAAAAAAATAAAATAAAAACTGTGCTAAAATAATCATGTTTTTGTCACCTTAAATCCCAAAAAGTGCAACACCAAGCTATCAAAAAGCAGTATGGCCCCCAAAATAGTACCAATCAAACCATCACCTCATCCCGCAAAAAATGAGCCCCTACATAAAACAATTGAGCAAAAAATAAAAAACTATGGCTCTCAGAAAATGCTTTTATTGTGTTAAAAGTGAAAAAAAAAAAAGTATACATATTAGGTATCGCCGTGTCCGTAACAACCTGCCGTATAAAAATATCTCATGACCTAACCCCTCAGGTGGACACCGTAAAAAAAAAATACTGTCATCTCAGCCCGCAAAAAATTAGACCCTACCTAAGGCAATCATCCCTATGAAAAAAAGTAGACATATTAAGTATCTCCGTGTCCGTAAAAATCAGGTCTATTAAAATATCACATGATCTAAACCCTCAGATGAACACCGAAAAAAAAATATGAAAGAACGGTGTCGAAAAAGCTATTTTTTGTAACCTTGCATCACAAAAAGTGTAATACCAAGCGATCAAAAAGTCACATGCACCCCAAAATAGTACCAAACATTCATCTCATCCGGCAAAAAAATGAAATCCTACCTAAGACAATCGCCCAAAAAAAAAAATATATGGCTCTCAGAATACGGAAACACTAAAACATGATTTTTTTTGTTTCAAAAATACTTTTATTGTGTAAAACTTAAAGAGGACCTTTCACCGATTATTACCCTATGAACTAACTATACAGACATGTGGAGCGACGCCCGGGGATCTCACTGCACTTACTATTATCCCCGGGCGCTGATCCGTTCTCCTGCTATGCCCTCCGGTATCTCCGTTCCCTAAGTTATGGTAGGCGGAGTCTGCCCTTGTTCTTCTGTAGCGCTGGCCAATCGCATTGCAGAGCTCACAGCCTGGGAGAAAATAACCTCCCAGGCTGTGAGCTCTGCGCTGCGATTGGCCAGCGCTAGAGCAGAACAAGGGCAGACTCCGCCTACCATAACTTAGGGACTGGAATCTCCGCCTACTATAACTTAGTGAGCGGAGATACCGGAGGGCATAGTGGGAGAACGGAGCGGCGCCCGGGGATAATAGTAAGTGCAGTGAGATCCCCGGGCGCACCTCTACATGTCTGTATAGTTAGTTCATAGGGTAATAATCGGTGAAAGGTCCTCTTTAAATAAATTTTAAAAAGTATACATATTAGGTATTGCTGTGCTCGTAACAACCTGCCGTATAAAAATATCACATGACCTAACCCCTCAGATGGACACCATAAAAAAAAAAATAATAATTATACCGTCATCTCTTTCCCGCAAAAAATTAGAGCCTACCTAAGGCAATTACCCTCCTAAAAAAAAAAAAAAAAAAATGGCTTTCAGAATATGGAGACATTAAAAAAATATTTTTTTTCAAAAATGCTTTATTTTGTAAAACTACCATATTTGGTATTGTCGCGTCCGTAACAACCTGCTCTATAAAAATAGCACATGATCTAACCTGACAGATGAACATTGTAAATAACAAAAAATAAAAACCGTGCTAAAACAGCTATTTTTTGTTACCTTGCCTCACAAAAAGTGTAATATAGAGCAACCAAAAATCATATGTACCCTAAATTAATACTAATAGAACTGCCACCTTATCCCATAGTTTCCAAAATGGGGTCACTTTTTTGGAGTTTGTACTCTAGGGGTGCATCAGGGGGTCCTTTAAATGTGACATGGCAACTTAAAATTATCCCAGTGAAACCTGCCCTCCAAAAACCAAATGGCACTCCTTTCCTTCTGCACCCTGCCATGTGCTCGTACAGCAGTTTATGATCACAAATGGGGTATTTCTGTAAACTAGAGAATCAGGGTAATAAATATTGAGTTTTATTTGGCTGTTAACCTGTGCTTTGTTACCAGAACATAAAGTAGACATATGGGAAATGTAAAGTAATAACTATTATATAAAGGTATCACTATCTGTTTTAAAAGAAAATAAATTGAAATTTGGAAAGTTGCTAATTTTTCCAATTTTTTGGTAAATTTGGTATTTATTTTTTTTATAAAAAAAAAATATATTGACTGAAATTTACTACCATCATAAAGTACAATGTGTCACGAGAAAAAAAAATCTCAGAATGGCTTGGATAAGTAAAAGCCTTCCAAATTAACACATAAAGTAACACGTCAAATTTAAAAAAAACGGCCTGGTCCTTAAGGTGAAAAATGGCAGTGTCCTGAAGGGATTAAGCTTGCATAGGATTCAGTGAATGAAAACAAGAATGTTTTGTTTATTGACAATGAGCAAAAATTTAGCAATTGGCAAATAAATAATGGATACACAGTACAAGCGGCAGGACAAGTTTTCTTGGGCTTCAGATTGTGCTCTACCACCTCTAAAGTTAGCATAATAGCTTTTGGATGGTCCATTTTTCATTGCCCCCTTACCCACCAACCCACAGCATTGATATTCATAATTATACTCCTCATCCCTACCACACATGTGCCATTCTAAGTGCAGGGTTAGCTACCACTCTTCCACATATCTATAGTCCACTGGCTTCTGCAGCTCTTCTCTGTGCTACATCCTTCACCTCTGTATATAATGTATTGATCAGTTACAGCGGGCACCTTTCACATTGTGTGACAAGCACTGTTCCCAGACCAATGCCCACACCAAAGGCAGTGCAATACTGTTTTACTTGCAGTGCATTCGGAAAGTTTTCAGACCCTTTCACTTTTTTTGTTATGTTGCGGCCTTTTGCCAAAATATAATTTAAAAAAATCAAGTTTTCCCTCATCAGCTTCACTCAGTGCCCCGTAATGTGAAAGTCAAAAAAGAATTTTGGAAAGTTTTGCAAATCTATTAAAAAGGAAAAAACCTAAAGTTTGCATGAACATACATGTAAGTATTCAGACCCTTTATTATGACTTGAAATCTAGCTCAGGAGGCCTGCCATTTCTCTTGATCAGCTTTGATATGTTTCAAAATCTTAACTGGTGTCCACTGAGGGTAAATTCAGTTGATTGGACATGATTTGGAAACAGGCACCTCTGTCCATATATGGCTTCACAGCGGACAATGCATATTAGAGCAAAAACTAAGCCATGAGGAGGATTAACCTGCCTGTAGAGCCCAGAGACAGGATTGTGTGAAGGGACAGATCTAGGGAAGGGTACAAAAAGTTCTGCTGCACTGAAAGTTCCCAAGAGCACAGTGACCTTCATAATTTTTAAATAGAAGAAATTTGGAACAACCAGGACAGTTCTTAAAGCTGGCCACCCCAACAAACTAAGTAATCAGTGGAGAAGGGCCTTGGTAGGAGAATTGACCAAGAACCCAATAGTCACTCTGGCTAAGCTCCAAAAATCCTGTGTGCAGATGGGAGAAACCTCCAGAAGGTCAACCAGCATCACTCCACCAATCTCGGCTTTATAGAAGAGTGGCCAGAAATAAGCATCTACTCAGTAAAAGACACATGAAAGCCCACCTGGAGTTTGCAAAAAAGCACCTAAGGGCATCTTAAACTGTGAGAAACAAGATTTTTTGGTCTGGTGAAACCAAGATTGAACTTTTTGGCCTTAATCCTAAGTGTCATGTCTGGAGGAAACCAAGCACTGCTTATTACCTGCCTAATACCATCCCAACAGTGAAGCATGGTTGAGGCAGCATCATATTGTGGGAGTGTTTTCAGACTGTGGGACAGGGAGACTGGTCAGGATTGAGGGAAAGCTGAATCGAGCAAAGTACAGAGATATTCTTAAAGGGTAACTGTCATGTTTTCATAAAAAAATTTTTTTTAGCATATGTTACTGCTGCTGCTGCTGCTGCTGCAGCAGCAGCAGCAGCATTATGCATAAAGCAATCTTTAGTTTCTTCACATACCACTGTTTCCCTTGAGTTTTTCCCTTAGTTACGGCTGTTTAAACATTTACAATGTGGGGACCTTCTCAAGATGGCTCCTCTGCCAGTTATCTGAGGCCAAAACTGCTTTCCCTCACTTCCCATACACACTTGCTGTAGCCAGCAACTCCCTGCCAGCCAATCAGATTGGATTACTGAGAAACACGCCTCCTCACTCTGAAGCCTAATGCAGGCATGCAGTGTGAAGGACAGCCTCTCCGTCTTCTTAGCTGGAGACAGACAAGCCATAGCAACTGTCTTTTAAGGGAGCAGTGGAAAGGGACAGAGGACATTAATGAAAGCTGTTATTATAAGGTAATTACAGATCTTTTGACAATCATTGACAGACTAACTCAGGTATACATGTCTAGCTCTAATAAACTAGCAAATAAAATAAAAATATGATAGTTACACTTTAATGAAAACCTGATACAGAGTGCTCTGGACCTCAGAATGAGCCATAGGTTCACCTTCCAACAAGACCCTAAGCACACAGCCAATATAACACAGGAGTAGCTTAGGGAGAACTCTGTGAATCTCCTTGAGTGGCTTAGCCAGTGCCCCGGCCTTAATACAATTGAACATCTCTGGAGAGACCTGTAAATGGCTGTCCACCTACAGTCTTCATCCAATCTGAAAGAGCCTAAGAGGATCTTCAGAGAAGTTTGGCAAAAAATCCCCAAATTGAGGTGTGCAAACCTTGTGGCATCTGTAGCTGGCCAGCTAAGACTTGTCCTAGATTGCTAATATGGCTTATATGTTTATACAGCTAAACCTGCCAATAATCTTAATACAGTTCCTATGTTTGTGTGTTAAAGACAAAAGCAGAGTTATTTACAGTGACTTCATGTTTGGATGTCATATAACAGTTATATTTTGTGTTTACAGAAGCAGAAAAGATAGCATGCCTTTAAGATTCATTGTATAATGTGAGGTAAGCTCAATGACATAGCAGAAACAACAGAAAGCATAGAGTTAAACTGTTATTGCTGGGCAGGAGTCTAGACTAATCACAGCCAGCCTCACACACAGCAGGAGTTTTGACCAATTACAGCCAGCCTCACACACAGCCTGTGTGGGAAATCCCCCTAGCAGGAGCTGCTAGAATCATTACACCAGAGGAGAGAAGCTGAACAGATATTCACTTCACTAAGAGCTGTGTTTTATGGAAGCAGAGAGGCCAAAATAGGTAAAACAGTTATATAATGTTATTATTGTTAATGTAATGATTAGAACTGTATACGGAACTATTTATATATGTGTTTACTTACAGTTCCACCAATTGCAAACTACAAAGTTTACAATCCAAATTCCATATTGCAATCCAAATTGCATACAACAATACCAGATCATATTCAACCAATCTGCAAATAGTTACTGCTAACTACATACTGCAAATTGTGACTAAAGTCAGCAAGTAGAACTATTAGTTAGACCTCAAATATACCTCTCAGAGAGATAATAAAGTGCTTAAATAACTTAAAGTAAGAGTACAGATAATCTAGAGAGAAATATATCCACCATTTTATGTTGAATGACAAGATTGAACAGTTGAACCACCATCTTATGCATACCGCCATTTTGTAAGACTTTATTCAACACGTGTTTTGTACATGGACTATCTGCTGCGGAGGCGGCACTGTTATATGAAGAAAAGTTGAAGTTAATAAAGAAGTTATTTCAAGCATTTGGTGTTCTCTTTAAACCTACTGCTTCCATAGAACGGCGCTAGAGGAATTACAGAGTAATAGACAGTCTGGTTAGACTAAAAGGTCAGAGATATCAAAATTCTTCTAATGCCACAGCCCAAAAGGAACTTCATAGTGCTGCGCCTGCCACAGCATCATACCCAAGAAGACTGAAGGCTGCAATCACTGCCAAAAGTGCTTCAACTGAGTACTGAGTAAAAGGTCTGAATACCTATGTCAATGCAAGATTTTAGTTTTTCATTTTCAATAAATTAGCTAAGATTTTAAACTTTCAGTTTGATTGCGGGCAGATTGGGAAAAACACGAATTCGTTTTTTAGCACAAGGCTGCAACATAACAAAATGTAAAAAAGTGAAAGGGTCTGAAGACTTTCCGAGTGCATTGTATTTTTTCTTAATCCATATACTGCCATCTTTTCAATGACTGTAAGGGGCTGACTTCTCCACCTCTCAGAGTAGAAGCAGCAGAAAACTGTGAATGCAGCTTGGGACTACAATACAGACTGTAACTCTGGATCAGTACATGATAAGTAATGCAATGTATTTACACAATTACTCAAGTTTCTGTACTGATTATATATTCATTTCTTTTGAACAACTTTTTTTTTCTTATTAGGGTGCCTTCACACACGGCAGATTTTCATGCAGAAAATTTTCCGTTCCATTCACCTGAACGGGGCTTGCAGAAATCCATGCGCTTCCTGCCAAAACAAACCCGTTCATATGAACTAATTTTCAGTCTCAGAGAATTTTTTGCAATAAAATCTTCTGTGTGTGAAGGCTCCCTTTTAGAATTAAAGGGATTCTCTTGGATTTACATTTTGATGACCAATCCTTAGGATAAGTCATAATTATCTGATCGGTGGGAGTCTGACTCCTGGCACCCCCACGGTCAGCTGTTTGAGGAGGCCACAGCCCTCCTGTGAGCACCGCGGCCTCCTCACAGCTTACCAAGCACAGCGCCGTCCATTGGATAGTGGCTGTATTTGGTATTGCAGCTCTGACCCATTCACATGGGACTGAGCTTTGCCTAGGCCATGTGACATGCGATATGCGATGAACATGAGATAACTGGCCTAGGAAGAGCACTAAGCACTCATAGAGCACCATGGCCTCTTCATACAGATGATCAACTGGGGTACCAAAAGACCGATCCCCACCAGTCTCATATTCATGAAATCCCAAGGATAGGTCATCAATATGTAAATCCCGGAGAACCCCTTTAACACTATAGTTGCTCTTGGTGTAGGAATATGCAGAAATAAAATTCTGTGCCTGATTCATCCCTTACCCTGTACGAATGAAAAAGTTCAATTGCTCGGACAACGTCAAATTTTCTTGCCATTAGAAACTTCACCGCAACATCCCAGGAGAGAGGGGGTACTGAGTGAAAGGAAGTCCAGGCATTCATCTCTTGCAGGAACCGCTGAGTGGCCTGGGAAAAAATCCTGAGTAAGTAAAAATATCCCAGACTGGGAAGGCCTGAGCTAATAATTAAACAATTCTGGGAAATAGATGCATAAAAAGTGAAAAAATTAGGAGAATACAGTATGTTACTTATATATACACTACATCCAGACTGGCATATTACTGTTTAGTAGGTGTTTGATCTGGCAATATATGACTTGGACAAGAGGTGCAGTAATTGTAAATGGGTGGAATAAGTCAATTATGGTTAAAGATTGACAGACAACAGATGGCACAGGCATAGAGTCAGTATTTGTCCATAATAAGAACAGGAAAGACAAATGTAATATTTACGTACAGTCCTATTACTGTGATTATGCCAAAATATTTCAGTTAGATTCAATTTCAAATATACAGACTAATAAGTTATAAAAAGTACCAAGATTCTGTTGTAACTTGACTGCAAAGCCACACATTTAGGGCTCATGCAGACGACCGTTGCCTGTTTGTAAAACACGGATACCAGCCATGTGCGTTCTGCATTTTGCGGAATGGAACAGCCGGCCCCTAATAGAACAGTCCTATCCATCCTTCTTCATAATGCGGACAAGAATAGGTCATGTTCTATTTTTTTGTGGTTGCCACGGAACAGACTGCCCACGTTGTGCTGTCCGCATCTTTTTTGGCCCCATTAAAGTAAATGGGTCCGCATCCGACCCGCAAAAAATGCGGGATTTTTTTTTTTTTTTTATGTGCATGCACGCTTAAAGGGAACCTGTTACGTTGAGCATGGAGTCTGAGTTGCAGGCACCATGGCATAGAGCCCACCTCCCCTCTCTGACTGTGTATACAGAGATAGCTGTCAATCACTGATAGGACCACCTCCTTGACTTCAAACCCCAGAATGAGCAGGAATTTAAAATTCATGAAGTACAAGTTACACTGAATATTTTCCCATAAAACTATACTCCCAATCTGCTCATCTCCTCCTGCTCTATAACATGCTGCCTACAGATTACACTTCATTTTCACAGTGACTGGTTCGCCACTGACATCATTCCACCTGGAAGTGGAAGCGACTGCAGATGAAGCAGACAGCGCCTCCACTTCCAGGCGGAATGATGTCAATGGCACTGAACATGTTCGCTGCTCCGCCAGCAGCAGAAGATGGGGTGCGAAGCCTTTGCTAACAACTGCACTGGTGCGAAAACTTAACGCTAGACGTGAGGTCTAGCACTGTCAATTTAACGGGAGGGGTGCGTGTTTGGAGCGTTGGCGGGGTCTGCAGTCAGCACCAAGGGCGTTGCTCAAACTGCATAAGCCCGCCTCTCGGTGTTTCGGTTTAAATAGTAATTGTTGTTTCGGTATAAAGAGTCTTCTATCAAAGCTGTCACTGAGCGTTGATAAGGAGAGTCTGTCTTCAGTGTTTCACTGAGCGCTGAAGACACCGGTGTGTAACAAGTCGGATAGGCAGGGTGATGGCAAGTGATAGTTAGGGCACATGTCCATTGTCAGGGACTGGAGTAGTAATCAGAGGCAGGCTGGAACCTTCTATATGTCACACACTCCGGCGTCTTTAGCGCTCAGAGAATGCTGAAGACAGACTTTCCTTAGCAACACTGTTGAACTTGGCTGAGAAGACTTTCTACCCTGTTTTTTAGTAGAAAGAAACATCTTTTCCTAATAAAGTGCGTTACAAAAATGTTTAAAATTCGTGTCCCTACACAATATATACTGTAGTTAGGGCTCTTTCACACTTGCGTTCTTGTCTTCCGGCATAGAGTTCCGTCGTCGGGGCTCTATGCCGGAAGAATCCTGATCAGGATTATCCTAATGCATTCTGAATGGAGAGAAATCCGTTCAGGATGCATCAGGATGTCTTCAGTTCCGGAACGGAACGTTTTTTGGCCGGAGAAAATACCGCAGCATGCTGCGCTTTTTGCTCCGGCCAAAAATCCGGAACACTTGCCGCAAGGCCGGATCCGGAATTAATGCCCATTGAAAGGCATTGATCCGGATCCGGCCTTAAGCTAAACGTCGTTTCGGCGCATTGCCGGAGCCGACATTTAGCTTTTTCAGAGTGGTTACCATGGCTGCCGGGACGCTAAAGTCCTAGCAGCCATGGTAAAGTGTAGCGGGGAGCGGGGGAGCAGTGTACTTACCGTCCGTGCGGCTCCCCGGGCGCTCCAGAGTGACGTCAGGGCGCCCCAAGCGCATGGATCATGTGATCACATGGATCACGTCATCCATGCGCATGGGGCGCTCTGACGTCATTCTGGAGCGCCCCGGGAGCCGCACGGACTGTAAGTATACCGCTCCCCCGCTCCCCGCACCTACTATGGCAACCAGGACTTTAATAGCGTCCTGGGTGCCATAGTAACACTGAACGCATTTGGAAGACGGTTCCGTCTTCAAATGCTTTCAGTACACTTGCGTTTTTCCGGATCCGGCGTGTAATTCCGGCAAGTGGATACACGCCGGATCCGGACAACGCAAGTGTGAAAGAGGCCTTACACTTTAACTTGGCAAATCTTCCCCAATGAGCCTCAGTTGTAGTGCAGATAACAACTGAAGTTACCTCCATCAACCAATCACGATTCAGCTCTGACGCTAGGTTCACACTAGCATTAGACAATTCGTCAGCCTGTTCCTGTATAAATGCCGGCTGTCAGCCGAATAAGGTATCTGTCCGGCTGACAGCCAGCATTTATGCCGGAAAGCAGCTGGATCACCGCTCGATCCCTTTCTAGTCAATGGGGGTCTGCTGGTGAACAGCGGCATCCGGCAATGACTGATAAGGTGAAATCCGACATCCGCCAAGCTGGCTGGAACAGCCTGCCAGATTTCATAACACGTACCCATATTTTTTCAAAGCAAGTCTGAAAATAAAGGAGTGATCACCTCCAGTTGTTTTCTGCACTAGGGGTAATGGTAGGCAGATTGATTTAATCATTGTATTGTATGAACTTACTAATATGCTTTTTGCATAATCAGACTGAACAATTCACTCATTTCCTTTGATAACATACACTCACCTAAAGAATTATTAGGAACAGCATACTAATACGGTGTTGGACCCCCTTTTGCCTTCAGAACTGCCTTAATTCTACGTGGCATTGATTCAATAAGGTGCTGATAGCATTCTTTAGAAATGTTGGCCCATATTGATAGGATAGCATCTTGCAGTTGATGGAGATTTGAGAGATGCACATCCAGGGCACGAAGCTCCTGTTCCACCACATCCCAAAAATGCTCTATTGGGTTGAGATCTGGTGACTGTGGGGGCCATTTTAGTACAGTGAACTCATGGTCATGTTCAAGAAACCAATTTGAAATGATTTGAGCTTTGTGACATGGTGCATTATCCTGCTGGAAGTAGCCATCAGAGGATGGGTACATGGTGGTCATGAAGGGATGGACATGGTCAGAAACAATGCTCAGGTAGCCCGTGGCATTTAAACGATGCCCAATTGGCACTAAGGGGCCTAAAGTGTGCCCAGAAAACATCCCCCACAACATTACACCACCACCACCAGCCTGCACAGTGGTAACAAGGCATGATGGATACATGTTCTCATTTTGTTTACGCCAAATTCGGACTCTACCATTTGAATGTCTCAACAGAAATCGAGACTCATCAGACCAGGCAACATTTTTCCAGTCTTCAACAGTCCAATTTTGGTGAGCTCGTGCAAATTGTAGCCTCTTTTTCCTATTTGTAGTGGAGATGAGTGGTACCCGGTGGGGTCTTCTGCTGTTGTAGCCCATCCGCCTCAAGGTTGTGCATGTTGTGGCTTCACAAATGCTTTGCTGCATACCTCGGTTGTAACGAGTGGTTATTTCAGTCAACGTTGCTCTTCTATCAGCTTAAATCAGTCGGCCCATTCTCCTCTGACCTCTAGCATCCACAAGGCATTTTCGCCCACAGGATTGCCGCATACTGGATGTTTTTCCCTTTTCACACCATTCTTTGTAAACCCTAGAAATGGTTGTGCGTGAAAATCCCAGTAACTGAGCAGATTGTGAAATACTCAGACAGGCCCGTCTGGCACCAACAACCATGCCACGCTCAAAATTGCTTAAATCACCTTTCTTTCCCATTCTGACATTCAGTTTGGAGTTCAGGAGATTGTCTTGACCAGGACCACCCCCCTAAATGCATTGAAGCAACTGCCATGTGATTGGTTGACTAGATAATTGTATTAATGAGAAATAGAACAGGTGTTCCTAATAATTCTTTAGGCTAGTGTACATGCAGTTATGAACTTAAAGCGGTTGTCCCCTACCCACAGCACAGGAGATAAGTGTCTGATCGATGGAGGTGTGACCACTGGGACCCCTGCCAGTCACAAGAACGGGGGCCCGTGTTCTCCCGTATGAATAGAGCAGCAGACATTCATGCGCGCTGCCGCTCTATTAGGTTCTATGGGGCTGCCAGATATAACCAAGGGCTTGTACTTTTCTATCTCTGGCAGTCGTAGTAACTATAACTATATTCACTCTTTCTTATGTAGCACCAACATATTCTGCAGTACTGTACATAGATTCTAATAA